>NC_139748.1:6600000-7181000 GCF_964211835.1 Anser anser | reverse complement strand
GGGACAGGGAGCAGGGACCCCCAGCCCCCCCGGACACCAGCACACCCAAAGGGGCTGAGGGCTCAGTGGGGTCCCCCCCCCCCCAACCCTGCCCTCTCTCCCAGGCCAGCCAAAGGCGAGGGGTGGCGGTGCTGCCGCCCCCCCGACCCGTGCACCCCGCGCCAGGGCCACCACCGCTGCCGTCCCTGTCCCCAGCAGCCGCCCCCCCCGCCCAGCGCCATCCCCAAGCCCCCCGGCCGGGCTGGGACGTTGGGGACGGCGCCGGGCGGGAGGGGACCCCCGCGGGCCAGCGTGGTGGCACCGAGAGGTAAGGCTGGGTGCGGCCCCCCCCAGGGACACGGGGACCCCCCAGGGACACGGGGACGGCCCCTCTGGGCCCCCGATGGTGCGGGGCCGCCCCGTGCCTCAGTTTCCCCATGCCTGCTCTCCCCCCAGGTGCAGGGGCGGCCCCCGGGGGGGCTGGCTCAGGGTGCAGAGCAGCCCCCCCCGGCAGCCGCCTGCGCCCACCCCGGAAGACGACGGCCAGCAGCACCCCGCGGTGACGGGGTTGGGGCGCCCGGGGAAACCGAGGCACGGGGCAGGGGGGCGGCAGTGCCCCCCCCCAAAAGGAGGAGGCAGAGGCTCAGGTTGGATTTTGCTTTAATTACAAAAGGTCGCACCAGCAGTAGGAAACCCCCCCGGCCCCCCCCACCCCACGCACCCAGGGGTCCCTCACCCCCCCCAGCGTCCAGCACCCGGTGCCACCCCCGCCCTGGTGGCACCGCCTGAGCCTCGTCCCTGGGGGGGCGGGGTGGCAAGACACCTGCCCCCCCCCCGCCAACCTGCCTCCCTGTGCCCCAGCACAGCCGAGGAGGGGGTGACTGCACCCCCCCCGGCCATGTGCCCCCCCCACCCCCCTCCTGGGGGGGGTTGGCACGGTGAGGGGCCCCCGTATATCCTTTTTTTTTTGTATTTTTCATGTATTTTTTAAATAAAACCCTCCATCGGGCATCAGTGCCGTGGACAATTCCTGGGGGTGCCCCATGGCACCGGGGGGGGGCACCCCATGCCGGCGGAGCTGCCCCATGGCCCCCCGAGGTGTATGGAGGGGGCAAACCCCTGCCGGGCGTGGGGCAGGGTCCAAAGTGCAATGGGGGGGGGTGCGACTCTGTGCCCCCCCCCCCTCCCAGTGCCACCCCCCCCGGTGTCCCTGGAGCAGGGGTGGTGCCTGCCGGGTCCCCGTTAGATGGAGGTCTCGTCGCTCCTGCCGGGGGGGTGGGCACGAGGGGGGGGGGGATAAAAACGAGACAGACAGATGCATGATCACGGGGGGGCCGGGAGCGGGGGTGCCCGCCGCGCCCGCAGCACCCGGCGCTCGCCCCGACAGACAAGGGATGGGAGAGGGTGGCGGGGGGGTGGGGGGTGCAGGAGCACCCCCTCTCCCCCCCCTCCAGCCCCCACATGGTTAATGGAGAAAATTAAAAACAGAAATCTGGGCGGGTGGGGGGGGGGAGGAGAGAAGAGCAGGGTTAGTGCGAGCCCCCCCCCCAGCTGCCACCTGCGGGGACAGAGCCGGCACCAAGACTGGGGCCAGTGCAGGTGCCCCCCCTCCATGGACACCCAGAAGGCCCCTGAGCACCCAAGGGACACCGCAGCACCCGCTGAGCACCCTCACACCCAGTGGGCACCCAGTGCGCACCCAGGGGGTACCCGGCACCCGCTGGGCACCCTCACACCCGCCGTGCACCCTTACACCGGGTGAGCACCCACTGGGCACCCAACTGGCACCTGTGGGGCCCAGGGGGAGCCCTGGCACCCAATGGCCACTCCTGCACCCGGTGGGCACCCAATGGCCACCCTTGCACCCACTGGGCACCCAACAGGCCCCATGGCACTTCACTGGCACCCGATGGGCACCCCTGCACCCCGCCGGCCCTCCTGCACCTAACGGGCACCCAGTGGCCACCCTTGCACCTGAGCGGCACCCAAGGGGAACCCTGGCACTCTCCTGGCACCCAGTGGCCACCCTTGCACCCAACGAGCACCCAACGGGCGCCCACCGGGGACCACGGCACCACGCTGGCACCCGGTGGGCACCCCTGCACCCGAGGGGCCCCCCGCGTGCGCCTGGCACTCACTCGGAGCCGGAGGAGTCCTCGTCCACGGTGCCCGCCCGGATGCTCATGGCGATGGGCGCCGCGCCGCTGAGCTGCTCCTGCAGGCTCTGGCGGGGCCGGGGCGCCCCGGGGCCCCCCCCGCGGCTGCCCTCGCTGCCCGAGGAGGCGGCGGTGCCGGCGGGGGGCGGCGGGGGGGGCGCGGGCTGTGCGGGGCGCGGGGTGCTGCGCTCGCTGATGGGGGGCAAGCTCTTCTTCTTCAGGATGCCTGCGGGGACGCGGCCGTTACCGGCAGTGCCGCCCCGGGCACGCCCCCCGCCCCCGGCACCCATGGGTGCTGCCGCCCCGTACCTTTGTGGGGGTGAGGCAGCGGCAGCAGCGGGGGGGGTCTGGGGGGCGCCTTGCCCCCCGCCGCTGGCTCCACCCGCAGCGTCTCCGAGCCCCCGTGCCCGTCGCTCTCGCTGGCCGTCGTCACGAACTCCCCAGGCCAGTACGGCCGCGCCGGGGCCACCGGGCTGTCACCTGCGGGTGGGGACGGGGGCGCTGAGCCGGGGTGCACCCCCCCGCCCCCCCCCGGGCCCCGTTAACCCCCCCGGGCCCCCGTTGTGGGATTTACCCGTGGGTGCGGGCGGCTGCTCGGGGCGCAGCAGCGCGTCCCAGCTGGCACCGGCGGCCTCGTCCTCGCTGTCGGAGGAGTGCGTGGAGCCGAAGGAGCCGCTGGGGTCATCCTCCAGCGACAGGTCGCTGTCGGAATCGGTGTCGTGCTCTGTGAGTTGGGGGGGGGGGGGAACGCACGGAAATCAAGGGGTGCCCCCACCCCGCGCTCCCCGCGGGCCGAGGACGGACGAGCTCGGCGCACCGACCGTGCTGCTGCTGCTCCGCGGCGTCCAGGAGGACCCCGCCCGGCTCGGCCAGCGCCGGCTGCACGCGGCCGCCGCTCAGCCCCACGTCCTCCCTGCAAGACAGCGGTGACGGGGGCGTCCCGATGTATGTGTGTGTCCCCCCCTTCCCCGGCACGACCCCCCCCCCCACCCCGTACCTGCGCACGAAGGGGATGTAGCTGTGCTGGCTCTTGGCCGCGCTGTGCAGGGAGCCCGTGGAGTCCCGAAGGGCGCCTGGTAGAGCCGGCCGGCCACGTAGGTGGTGTCGCAGCTGTACGCCTGCGCGGGGACGGGGACGTCGTGGCTGTGGTGGCACCCCCCCGCCCCTTGTGTGCCCCCCCCCCCCATACTCACGGTGGTCAGGGTGGACTTGGTGGCCAGCGCGGGGTCGGGGCCGCGGGCACGGGCGCAGCTGGAGCGCAGGCTCTGCCGCACCTCCCTGCTCAGCACCACGCAGAAGAGGAAGATGAGGGGGCCCTGGGGCGGAGAGGGGGGGGGTTGTGGGTGGGGGGCATGGAGGGAGCCCCCACTGGCACACCTGGGGGCCATCGGCAACCGGATGGGCAAGGGGCCCCCTTCAGGTGCCCCCCATTGGCATCCAATCAGGGGAGGGTCCTCCCGTACCCACTGGGTGCCCCCCACTGATACTTCAGGTGGGTGAGGTACAACTGGTGACGACTGGGTGCCCCCCATTGGCACCCCAAGGCAGGTGAGCGTCTCCCCATACCCATTCGGTGCCCCCCATTGGCACCCCAAAGCAGGTGAAGGCCCCCCTACACCGGGAGCTCCCCCTCCCCTCACCCACCCCTGTGCCCCCATGGGTGCCCCCGGCAGCTGCAGGGGGACAGGAGCCGGAGCGGGGTGGTGCCGAGATCTCGGGGTGCAGCGGGCGGCGCTGGGCGTGGGGTGGGGGCACGGGGGGGGGGGGGGGCTGGGGTACCTGGAGGCAGTTGGAGATGGCGAAGAGGTAGTGGAAGAGGATGGCGTCGCTGTTGACGGCGAGCAGGGCCAGCAGCCAGGCCAGGCTGGGCAGCACCAGCACCACCAGCGCCGTCTGCAGCCCGGAGCTGGGGGGGGGGGGGGGGGGCCACATCAGCACCCCCCCGTGCCATGGGGCAGGCACCCGCGTGGGGCAGGGACCCCCCGGGACCCCCCTGCTGCGGGGACACTGTGTGGGGCTGCCCACGGGCACCCTGTGCTGCTGCCACCTGTGGGCAGCCCCTGTCCTTCGTGTGCCCCAGCACCCATGGGTGCTCTGTGCTCTCCGTGTCCGTGCCACCCGTGGGTGCTCCCTGTCCTTCATGTCCTTTGGGTATCTATGAACACCTTCCTGTGCCCCTGCCACCCATGGGTGCCCCCAATGCCTTTCTGTGCTCCCGCAGCCCATGGGTGCCCCGTCATTCATGTCCTCCCAGCACCTCTGAGTGCTCCCTGCCCTTCACGTCCTGCCACCCATGGGTGCCCCACTCCTTCCTGGCACCCATGCCACCCTGTGCCCTCTGCGCGCCCCCGGCACCAACTGGGCGCTATCCTTTCTGTGTCCCTACCACCCACGGGTGCTCCCTGCCCTCCCCACACCCCCGGCACCCACGGGTGCCCATCGCCCCGTGCCCCCACCCCCGGCGACTCACCCCGTGCCCTTCTTCTCGAAGCCCTGGGGGGCGGCGCAGGAGGCCCTGGCCGCCAGCACGAGGAAGAAGACGCCGACCTGCGGGGCAGGGGGCGAGCGGGGGGGGTGAGGTGAGCGGGGGGGGGGGGTCCTACAGGTCCCCAGGGTCCCCCGGGTCCCCTACGCACCGCCACGGCGCAGGCGCTGGGCCCCGCCAGGCTCCAGACCAGGCTGTCGTGGATGGAGAGCCAGCAGAAGTCGGGGTTGCCGTAGCCCTCGGGGTCCAGCCCCACCGCCAGCCCTGCGCAGCCACGTGTCGGGGCGGGGCCTCGCAGGGGGCGGGGCCTCGCAGGGGGCGGGGCCTCGCAGGGGGCGGGGCCTCCGCGGGAGGGGTGGAGTGGGGGAAAGGGCAAGGGATGGGAAGGTGGCTGTGCTCTTGGGGGCGGGGCTAAGGTGCACGGGGGCGGGGCTAATGAGCGCGGGGGCGGGGCTCATTCACTTGGGGCGGGGCCACGAGATGGGGGCGGGGCCACGCTGCAGGGTGCCGGTGCTCTCGGGGCTGGGATGCGTTGGAAGGGGCGGGGCCATGCACTAAGGGGCGGGGTTAAAGCCCTGTGGGCGGGGCCGAGGTCCTTGTGGGTGGGGCGGGGTCTTTGAGATGGAAGGCGCTGGGGGCGGGGCCATGCTGGGGGAGGCGGGCTATGCGCTTGGGGGTGGGGCTAAGGCCCTGGGGGAGGAGCTACGCTCTTAGGGGCGTGGCCAAGAAGCCGGGGGTGGGGCTATGCTCGTTGGGGGTGGGGCTTGGCCAGGCATCACCACGGAACCAGGGACCACAATCAGCTGATTGGGGCAGGTGGGCAAGGGGGCGGGGCTATGCACGGGGGCGGGGTCAGGCACGGGGGGCGGGGCCAGGCACGGGGGGCGGGGCCAGGCACGGGGGGCGGGGCCAGGCACGGGGGGCGGGGTCAGGCACGGGGGGCGGGGCCAGGCACGGGGAGCGGGGCCAGGCACGGGGGGCGGGGCCCTCATGAAGGCGGGCAGCCCCCAGCCCAGCACGTGGTAGAAGCGCATGGGCCCGCGGTCGACGTGCCGCGGCTCGCTGCGGCGCCGGTAGAGGTGCAGCGCCTCCAGCAGCGCCCAGCCCACGGCGCTCAGGTGCAGGAACTGCAGCAGGATGGCCACCACCGTGCACGCCAGCTGCGCCGCGCCCACACCGTCACCGACGGCGCCGCGCGGAGCCGCTCCCCCGGGGGGGGGGAGGCCCTCCCGGAGCCCCGCCCACCGCAGCCACACCCCCACAAGCCACGCCCCCGGAGCCGCACCCACCAGGGAGCCCCGCCCACTGGGACAGCCCCACCCCCCGGGGAACCGCCCACCGCGGTTCTAGGCCCGGTTAGCCCTGCCCCTGGTTGGCCCCGCCCACCAGCTAGCCACGCCCCTTCGTTGACCACACCCCTTGGTTAGCCCCACCCCATAGCCCCGCCCCATGGTTAGCCCTGCCCCTCCCGTAATCCCTCCCCTAGCACCCCAGGCCCGTGGCCCCGCCCCCGAGGGAGCCCCGCCCCTGACGGAGCCCCACCCCCTTTAGCTCCGCCCCTCACCATTCCATTCCCCATCAGTGCCACCTGCAGCCCCGCCCCCATCTCCCCGCCCACTGCTTAGTCCCGCCCCCATCCCTCCCCCACAGGCCAGGCCCGCGTGGCCCCACCCCTTGTAGCCCCGCCCCCTTGTAGCCCCGCCCCCTTGTAGCCCCGTCCCCTTGTAGCCCCGCCCCCTTGTAGCCCCGCCCCCCCGGTAGCCCCGCCCCCTTGTAGCCCCGCCCCCTTGTAGCCCCGCCCCCGCACCGGCAGGTCGGCCTGGTTGATGCCCAGCAGGAAGACGAGCTGTGCCAGCAGCAGGGCGGTGGCGCCGTGCCGCCGGATGCTGTGGCGGTTGGAGCGCAGCCCCCGCAGGGCGCCCAGCACCAGCACGGCCAGCAGCAGCCCCGCCAGCGCCACCCCCAGCGAGGCGTAGGTCAGCGCCGCCAGCGGCAGGATCTCCCCGTTCTGCCACGCCGGGGGGGGGGGGGGGGGGGGGGGGGGGGGTTGTTGGGGGGTCAGGACACGCCCCCCGAGCCACACCCACGCCGAGCCACGCCCCCACCCCTCGGGAGCTCCGCCCCCTAGCCCCGCCCATATGGGGAGCCCCGCCCACCTCTGGACCCCACCCCTATGGGGAGCCCCAACCTTTTTTGGGCCCCGCCCCCTATATGAACCCACGCCCACTTCTGGACCCCACCCCATAGGTGGAGTCCCACCCACCTCTGGGCCCCGCCCCCTATACGAAGCCCCGCCCAGTTCTGACCACGCCCCCTGCATACAGCCCCACCCACCCCTGGGCCACGCCCCCTCTGTGACACCCCGCCCGCTTCTGGGCCTCGCCCCCTACACGAAGCCCCGCCCACCTCTGGGCCCCACCCCACGGGGAGCCCCGCCCACACCCCAGCCCCGCCTTCCGATCCTCACTCACACCCCACGGCCCCCAGGCGCGTGGCCCCGCCCACCCCGCCTGGCCCCTCCCCCTCGCACGAGACCCGCCCCCCCGCCCCGCACCTCTCGCCGGGAGATGTCCATGAGCACGGCGAAGCTCGTCATGTGGTTGCACTGGCAGCTGACGTGGCTCTGGTTCCGGAACACGACCTCGCAGCCCCGCGCCGACCAGCCGCCCGCGCCGCCCGCCCTGCGCGCCCAGCACCGTGGGGCCCGGCACGGGGGTGGGGACGCCCCGTGCTGGGGACACCGCCGGGGACACCCCGTGCTGGGGACACCCCGTGCTGGGGACGCCCCGTGCTGGGGACGCCCCGGGCTGGGGACACCCCGGGCTGGGGACACACTGGGCTGGGGATGCCCCCCTCGCCATGCCCCTGCCACCCACTCATGTCCCCAGGCTCAGGGCGGCCACCCCGCAGCTCCGTCCCCACGCCACCCACCCGCACCACTGGCACCAGGGCTGCCACCCCCAAGCCCTGTCCCCGTGCCACCCACGGGTGGCCAGGCTGCACAGCACAGCCCCAGCCCCTCGCCACCCTCCCGTCACCCCACGGACAGTGCCGTCCCCTCCCCGCGGTGCCCACCCCGTGTCCCCATCCTGGCCCCGTGGCCCCCCTGCCCCCCCCCGGGGGTGCCAGGCCGTCCCCTCCCCGTCCCCGGCTCACAGCAGCGAGTGGTTCCAGAAGACGCAGATGGGCTTGGAGCGCTCCTGGGTCTCCAGCAGGCGGAACTGCAGCGTGATCGGCTTCTCCAGCGCCCG
The DNA here is from genome assembly GCF_964211835.1 of Anser anser. Lineage (NCBI taxonomy): Eukaryota > Metazoa > Chordata > Aves > Anseriformes > Anatidae > Anser > Anser anser. The sequence goes on along the minus strand of NC_139748.1, from coordinate 7,173,129 downwards.
CGGCGCCCGCCCTGCCGCCGCGTGCACGCTGATGCTCACCACCGGCGTGTTGATGATGGGCCGCTTGGGCACCCTGGGGCACAGCGGGGTCAGGGCCGCGGGTACCCACCCCACAACCCCACGTGTCCTTCCAGCAGCCACGGGCGCCCCTGTCCAGCCCCTCCCTGGGGACACTTGGGCACCCCGTGTGTGTCCCCTGGGGGCTGCCCCGTGTTGCAGCACCCCCCAGCTCCCTCCCCTGCCCTAGCACCCTATGGACACCCTGTGCACCGATGCTTGGGTACCCCACAGCACCCCCCCCACCCCCTGTGCTCCCCATGTCCCAGATCCCCCCCCCAATGCCCTTGGTGGCCCCTATGTCCCCACGGCCGTGGCACCTGAGGCTGCGCTTGTCGGTGTCGTACTGCTCGGGCAGGAGCCCGGCCAGGGTGCGGTAGATGATGACGCTGGCGATGGCCTGGCCCTCGCTCAGCTCCGGGTGCCGCTTGTGCCGGGTCACCAAGGTCACCTCCTCCTCCTCCTCCTCCTCCTCCTCCTCCTCCTCTGCAGCCTCTTCATCCTCCTCCTCCTCCTCCTCCTCCTCCTCCTTGTCCTCCTCCTCCTGCCCTCCCGGGCTCGGCAGTGGCTTCCCGTGCCCCGTGGGGTGGTCTGGGGTGGGTGGGCAGGGGATGGTGGGAGCCTGGCGCCCTGGCAGCCCTATACTGAAGACCCTCAGCCCTGCCAGTCCCTTGGCCACAGCGGGGTCCCCAACCCTGCCAGCCCCATATCACGGCCCCCCAACCCTGCCAGCCCCATGGCCACACCGGGGTCCCCAACCCTCCCATCCCCACGGATGTGCAGGGGTCCCCCGTGGCCCTACCCGCCCAATGGCTGTGGGGTGCCCCCCCCAACCTGTGCCACCCCCCCCCCATTCCCAACACCCCCCATGACTCACGCCTGCCCTCGGGGGGCCGGAAGACGCTCTCGGGCAGGATGACGGTGGTCTCCAGGTCGGGGGGCTTCTCCCCCCGCAGCGCCTCGTAGCGTGGCAGCCGGGCGCCCGCGAAGCTGCCCTTGTCCAGCCGCACCACCGACACCACTGCGGCACCGGGCGTCACCGCCAGCCCCGCACCGGCACCCGCAGCCCCTGGCACCCAGCGCCCACGTGGGCAGAACCCCGCTATGTTACGTGTCCCCTGGGCACGTGTGGGGCCGCGTCCCCAGCAGGTAAAGGCACACGTACGGCCTTGGGCATGTGTGGCAGCATCACTGGTGCATGCGCACACACACACACACACAAAGTGCCCACGGTCCTGGGAGCACACACGTGTCCCCTGGGCACACGCAGTGGGGACACATGATGCTCACGTCCCCAGGTGTGCACGCATCTATGCCCCTAGCGATGCAGCTGTCCCCAGGCACACACAAGCCCCCTGGGCACACGTAACGGGAACACAATGCTCGTGTCCACAGGTGTGCGCACGGCCATGTCCCGGGGCACACGCGTGTCCCTGGGTGCACACGTCCCCATCCTTGGGCACACCGGGGTTCACAGCCCCAGGGCACACACATGCCCATGTCCCCAGACACGCACACAGACCCACGTCCCCAGGGGCACAAGTGTCCCCGGACCCACAGCCCTGGGCACATGCGTGCCCATGTCCCCAGGTGTGCATGTGTCCCTGGACACCCCCTCCCCCCCAGCACCCCCACACCCATGGGCACACACCCGTCCCCGTCCCCATCCCCGTGCCCTCACCGATGTTGGGGGTGACGATGGTGAAGGGGCTGAGGTAGGTCTGGCGCATGTTCTGCGCCAGGGCGCTGGCGTAGTCCTCGAAGTGCTTCAGCAGCCAGGCCGTGCCGCCCTCCGTCTGCTGGATCAGCTCCCAGTGCCGCTTGTTGCTGGCGTCCAGCAGGGCGCTGCCCACCCGCAGCAGGTTCTGGGGGACGGGCAGGGCTGGGACAGCGCCTCGTGGTGCCCCTGGCCGCGGTGCCCGTCACCCTGGCGTCTGGGCGTGGGTTTTCCCTCCCCCTCTGCTTTGCTGCGCTGCAAGGCTCTGCGGTGGGGGGGAGGCCCGGCACTGCCGGGCTTGCTGTGCCCCCCATCCCGAGTTAGGGGGGGTGCCCATCACCCCGGCACCTCGCTTTACCCTGGGGGGCACCAAGTCCACCGCGTGCAGAGCTCAGCTCCTCCCTGGGATCGGGGCGCCGCGGGGGCACCCAGCGCTGACGGCTGGTCCCCAGCACACTCGAGCCCTGCACCCCCCCACCCTGTGTTCCAAAGGGAGCCCATCACCCTGGCCTCTGGGCCCCAGCCCCGCTCCTTGTCCCCTGGGGAGCAGGGTGAGGAGGAGGTGCCCTGGCTCTGCCGGCTGGTCCCAGTGCATCTGCCACCCGGCTGGTCGCACCACGCGCCCCTCTCCAACGAGGGGACCCACGTGTGTGCCCTGTCCCCCTCGTCCCAGCCCACCACCCCAGGGCCGGGGGCGCGGCGGGGTCCCCCCCGTACCTCGGTGAAGTGGACGTCCTGCGTGGCGGCCAGCCGGAAGCCGCGCTGGGCGCTCTCGTGCTGCAGCAGGCGGGCGGCCAGCCGGTACGCCAGGCGCACGTCGCTGCCGAAGTAGGCGGCCGTGTGGCGCGTGGCGTTGTGCAGCTGCAGGGCCACCCGCTGCGACTGCGCCGTGTCCAGCACCGACTCGTTGCGCACCAGCCGCTCCGCCTGCCGGCATCACCGTCCTCAGCCCCCGCCGCCACCCCCTCGCCCCGCTCCCTGTCCCCCCACCCTCTCCCAGCCCCGGCCGGGGACGCTTACGAAGCCCTTGAGGGCGGCGAAGGCCAGCGAGGTGCAGTTGAAGAGGTTGGGGGGCAGCCAGCCCTTGTGCTCGTCGCAGTGACGCACGGCCGTGCCTGTGGGGGATGTGGTCAGCAGGGACACGACGGGGACACCGGCACGTCCCCATGTCCCCTGTACCCATGGGGACCTTTGGGCACAGGTTGGCATCAGGGCATGGGATGGCAGCGGGCAGCTCTGTCCCCATGTTCCCCCCCACTCCCATGGAGCACTCTGGGCACGGGGCGGCACTGGGCAGCCCTGTCCCTGTGTTCCCTTATGCCCACGGAGCCCTCGGGGCACAGGGCGGTGACAGGCAGCCCTGTCCCTGTGCCTCCCGCATCACCAACGTGGCCCTTGGGACATGGGGTGGCACTGGGCAGACCTGTCCCCGTCTCCCCCCCTTACCGATGGAGCCCTTGGGGCACGGGGCAGCAGCGGGCAGCCCGAAGCGCGTCCGTGGCCACCAAATGCTGGCCTCGATGGCACGGGGACAGCTGTCGTAGTTGACTGCAAAAGCCAAAGGGGCCGGGTGTCAGGGCCGGGTGCCGCTGGGGACGGTGGCACCCGGGTGCCAGCACCCACCTTCGCAGCCGCTCGCCGTCACCTCGGCGAAGGGGTTGTCGCAGCGGTCACAGTGGCGCCCGATGACGCCGGCCTTGCAGGGACACTGCCCGCTGGTGGCGTCGCAGAGGCGGGACAGGGAGCCGGTGGGGTAGCAGTCACAGAGCAGGCAGGCGTCGCTGCCCGCCGGCCGGTAGTGGTTCTCCTGGGGACGGGGAGGCACACGGGGGCTCGGTGGGGCCGCAGCAGGCAGGGGGCCGTAGGGCCAGACGGGGGGCGCGGGCGCTCACCTTGCAGCGGCACTCGCCCGTCGTCTTGTTGCAGTCGGGGTCGAAGCCCTTGGCGACGTCGCAGCTGCAGGGGCCGCAGGTGGGGTGGCCCCACCACCCCCGTGGGCACGGCTGGTCCACCCTACGTGGGCGGCACGGCACAGCATGGCACAGCACAGCACGGCACAGCACGGCACGGCATCGCACAGCACGGCACGGCATGGCACAGCACGGCACGGCATGGCACGGCATGGCACAGCACGGCACAGCACGGCACGGCACGGCATGGCACAGCACAGCACGGCACGGCACGGCATGGCACAGCACGGCATGGCATGACACAGCACGGCACGGCACAGCACGGCATGGCACAGCATGGCACAGCACGGCATGGCACGGCATGGCACAGCACAGCACGGCACGGCACAGCATGGCACAGCACGGCATGGCACAGCACGGCATGGCACAGCACGGCATGGCACAGCGGCACGGCATGGCACACGTATTGTGCATTGCCACTGGGCTCCTTGCACAGCCACCGTGCCCTCCTCACACCCACCCTGCCACCTGTGTGGCCACCTTACCCTTTGAATGTCCCCCAAGAGCCACTGTGGCCCTACACAGGACATGGTAGGGACATGATGGCCACCGTGGCTCTTGCATGGCCTTTGTGCTCCTGCTGTGCCCACTGCGCCCTTACGCTGCAGCTTGCCCCTCTCATGCCCACTCTGTCACGTGCATGGCCACCACGGTCCTTGCATGGCCACCATCCCGCCACTTGCCCAGCCACCATGTCCCTTGCATGGCCACTGTGCCCCTCCTGTCCCCACCCTGCCACTTGCACGGCCACCATGCGTCTTTGCAAGGCCACCGTGCCCTTCATGTCCCCAGCACATCCTTGCACACCCACCCCTACTCAGCAAGAGGGATGGGGCACGCGCGAGTGTGACGGGCACCCGAATGGGTGTGCCCTGTCCCTCCCCGCCACTCACTTGTGCTCGCAGTATGGCCCGAAGTAGCCCTGGGGACACTCGCAGACGTAGCCGTGGGTGGCACCGGCTCTGCGCACGCAGGCACCCCGGTGCTCGCAGGGGTCGAGGGCGCAGGCGCTGATGCAGCTGTCACCGAAGTAGCCTGCGGCGCCGGGCACGAGGACGGGCACAGTTGGGGACACGCGCAGGGCAGCCAAGGCAGAGTCCCCAGCTGGTGTCCCCTGAGTACGGGGGACACGTGGTGTCCCCAGAGTCCCCTGTCCCTTGGTTAGGGATGGGTAAGAGTGGCTGTGAGGGGGTAGCGGTGCCCTGGGTGGCAGTGCATGGGGACACTTACAGGAATACGGCAGAGCTCAGGGAGGGTGACAGTGACCATGGGGACAGTGACACGGGTGGCAGTGACCAGGGAAGGTGGCGGTGCCTTGAGGTCTGTGCCTTGGAGGTGGCAGTGCCAAAGGCAGACATGACAGCGGGTGGCAGTGCCCGGGGGACAGTGACAGGGGGTGGCAGCACTTTGGGGACTGTGCTTGGGGGTGGCCACACCACGGACGGCAGTGCCCAGAGGGTGGCTGTGCTTGGGGAGGTGACAGCACTGCGGGTGGCAGTGCCGGGGATGGCAGCGCCTGGGGAGGTGACAGTGCTGGGAGGGGACGGTGGCCTCGGGGGGTCTCACCCGGGTGGCAGCTGCAGGAGAAGCTGTCCCAGTCGTCACTGCAGTAGCTGTGGGGGGGGCACGGCCCCGAGTCGCAGGGGTCGGGCAGGGCGCAGCCCCCCTCCACGTTCACCCGCGCCGCCGGTGCCACCGCCAGTGCCACCGCGCTGGCCGCCGTCTCGCCCACGCGCACGCCCTGCGGCACCACCCGTCACCGCCGTGCCCGGGCACCCCCCGGCCCCCCAGCCCCAGTCCCTGTGCCCAGTGCCCCAGGTTATGTCCGAATGTCCCCACGGCCCCGCAGCCTGTGTCCCTGTCCCCATGCCCATAAGTCCCATGCCCCCACTCCTTAAGCCCACAGGCACCGTGTCCCCGTTCCCACGTCCCCGTGACCAACACCATGCTCCGTGCCCACAGCCCCACATCCCCGCACCCATCCCCGTGTCCCACAGCACCGTGCCCATGTCCCCCTGCCCTGCGCCATGTCCCCATGCCCTGAGCCACGTCCCCATGCCCTGCACCACGTCCCCAAGCCCCCGCCCCCCTCCCACCTGCCAACATCCCTGTGCCCCTATGACCAACGCACCCCCACGTCCCCACGTACCTGCAGGCAGCCGCGGAAGCCCTGCTCCACCTGGCCGCTGTCCCCCGCCAGCCCCCCCACGCTCAGCGTCCGCAGCCGCAGCCCCTGCAGCCCCCCGGCCACGTCGGCCACCGCCTGCGGGCACAGGGGCACTGAGCGCTTCCAGCCCCGGGGCACTGGGGGGGGGTCCCGGCCCCAGGACACTGCGGGTACCGGGGGGGTCCCCGTCCCACGCCCTGCTCCAGCGCCCCCGCGTCCCCATCACCTGGTGGCGGCCGTAGTCCAGGGCGAGGAGGAGGAGGGTGGCCGGGGGGGCGCGGCCGGGTGCCCCCCGCAGCTCCAGCTGGAGGTGGTGCCAGGCGCCGTCGTTGACCCTGGCGTGGGGCAGCCGCAGCCAGGCCAGGCGGGACCCCCCCTGCCACACGCCCGCCTCCGCCTGCCCCTCGCTCAGCTGCGGGCAGAGGCGTCAGTGCCCCCCCGGTTCCCCCGGCACTGCCCCCCATGGAAACCTTCCCCCCCCCCCCATGGTTCCCAGCTTCCCCTTGGCACCCCTCCTTGATAGGTGATGGCCCCCCAGGGCGATGCCCCCTGCACAAATCCCCCCCAGGTAATCCCCCCTCCAGGGCAATCCCCCTAGGGGGAGCCCCCCGCTCCCAAGGGCAATCCCCCCCTAAGGACAATGGCCCCCAGCATCGTCCCCCCCCAAGGGCAGTAACTCCCCCAGGACAATGTCCCCCCAGCACTGACCCCCCAGCAGTGCCCCCCCCAAGGGCAACACCCCCGGGCATTGTCCCCCTGGACAACAGACCCCACAGCAACCCCCCTGCCAAGGGCAGTAGCTCCTGACCCTAAGGATAACCTTAACCCTGCACAGTACCCCCCCACCCCGTACTGCCCCCAGAGCAATATGACCCAGGGCAATCCCTCCCCCATGCACGTGCCCACCCCCCATTCCCACAGCCCCCCCCAGAGCAACAGCCCCATGCCCACAGACCCCAGGGCAGCACCCCCTATGCCTATAGACCCCAGGGCGACACCTCCCATGCCCGTAATCCCCGCACCCATAGACCCCGTGCCCATAGCCCCCCACCCCAGGGGGGTACCCCTGTACCCATAACCCCCGTACCAATAATCCCCATGCCCCTAACTCCCCGTGCCCATATCCCCTGTGCCCATACCGCCCGTGCCCATACCCCCGTGCCCATAGACACCATGCCCATATCCCGTACCCATACCCCCCCCGTGCCCCCCCCCCTTGCCCCGGGCGCACCTGCAGGGTGAGGGTGGCCATGGGCCCGGCGGAGGCGCGCAGCAGCAACCCGCGGGGCTGCCGCGTGCGGAACATCAGCCCCAGGTGCCAGGGCAGCGTCAGGGGCAGCGCCAGCCCGCTCCAGGCCACCAGGCTGCTGCCCAGGAACCGCTGGGGGCTCGCCATCTCTGCGGGGGCACAGAGCGACGTGGGCGCCCACCGCACCCCCCGCCCCCAGCCCCACCATGCCCCCCCCCCCGGCCCCAGCCCCCCGTTACCTTCCTGGCACGTCTTGCCCCCGAAGCCCAGCGGGCACTGGCAGCTGAAGCTGTCCCACTCGTGCACGCAGGTGCCCCCGTTGTGGCACGTGCCGGCGTCACACACCGTCTTCTTGGCGGGGCAGCCTGCGGGAGGGCGGGGGGGGGAAACGGGGTGGTGCGGGGCTGGTGTCCCCCGAGTGGCGGGCGATCCCGGCACTGTGCCCCCCCATCCAGCCCTACAGACTGCAGTCCCCTGACCCACCGTCCCTGGGCACCCCAAGTGCCCCGTGGCACGGTGATCCCTGGCCACCCCCTGCCCCACGGCCCCCTGCCCACAGCTTGGCACGGTGCCCCCGCCTGGGCCCCCATCCAGACCCAGAGCCAGGCACCCCCCTAACCCCACATGCCCCAGCCCCACATCCCCATGGGGCCTGGGGCCGCAGAGCCCCCTGAGCGCTGCCCAGCCCCATGTGCCCCGATCCCCCCTGCCTCAGCACCCCCCGTGCCCCCTATCCCCACATCCCCGTGCCCAGGGCGCACGGCCCCCTCCAGCCCCCTGCTCCTGCCACCCCCAGCCCCACGTCCCCACGCCGAGGGGGCACGGGGAGCTCCGGGCATTTCCCCAGCCGAGGCCCCCCCCAGCCCGGGCAGCCCCCCCACCTGGCACGGTGCCGTTGTTGGCGATGAAGGCGGCCAGGTCGACCGGGCGCTCGTCGATGTGCAGGTGCCGCATGCAGCCCACGAAGTGGCGGCTGCGGATGGGGAAGCTCTCGGGCAGGGTGGGCACGCCGCCCAGCAGCAGCGGCCCCGTCAGATCCAGCGACCTGCAGCACCAGCGTCACCCGCGGGGGCCCGGGGGGGCGCCCCCAACTCGCGCCTTCACCCCCCCCCCGACCCCCGGCCTTACTTCTTGGAGCCGGACTGGGTGCCCTGCGCCGCGCACGAGTAGTTGCCCAGCATGGGGCCGAACTTGAGGGCCATGCCTGTGTCACAGTCGTCCACCGCCACCACGGCCACCTTCTGCTCCGAGGGGCCCTGGGGCAGCCCTGACTTCCCCAGCACGGGCTGGGGGCACGGGATGAGCCGTGGTGCCAGTGCTGCCCCCTCCCCGCTGGCCTTCATCCCCCCATCATCCTCCCAGCTGGGCCCCAGCCCTTCTTCCCTCCATCCCCGAACCCACATCCCTGCCCCCCTCCGTCCTCTTCCTCCATCCCCAAAAGAACATCTTTACTTCCCTCCGTCCTCTTCCTCTGTCCCCAGACCCACATCCCTACTCCCCTCCATCCTCTTCCTCCACCCCAAACCCACACCCCTACTCCCCTCCATCCTCTTCCTCTGTCCCCAGACCCACACCCCTACTCCCTTCCGTCCTCTTCCTCCACCCCAAACCCACATCCCCGCTCCCCTCCGTCCTCTTCCTCCACCCCAAACCCACATCCCCGCTCCCCTCCGTCCTCTTCCTCCACCCCAAACCCACATCCCCGCTCTCCTCCATCCTCTTCCTCCATCCCCAATCCCCCACTCCCCTTCACCCTTTCCCTCATCCACCCAAGCCCCCACCCCTGCTCCCCTCCATCCTCCTTCCTCCCCTCCCAAACCCCACAACCCTCCCACTCTCCTCCATCCTCTTCCTCCATCCTCAGCCCCCCGCCCCACTCCATCCCCCCTTTACCCACCCCCAAACTCCCTCTGCTCTCCTCCATCCCGCTCTTCATCCACACAAATCCCCACCCCAATCCCCTCCGTCCTCTTCCTCATCCCCAAGCCCACATCCCCGCACCCCTCCATCCTCTTCCTCCACCTCCAACCCCCTGCTCCCCTCCCTGCCCCCCGTCAGCCCCCACCTTCCCGTCCCTCTGTCCATCCCCCCAAGCCACCCCATGCAGCCCCATCCCCCTGTCCCCCCCAGTCCCCCCAGCCGTGGCAGCCTGGCGGCCCCCCCGCGCCCCCACCTTGTTGTAGTAGTGCAGCTGCACCCGGTGCCACTGCCCATCGCTGACACCGCCCGGCACGAACGGGGACACCGTGGTCGTCGTCTCACCTGCGGGCACCGCGCGGCACATCGGGCTGTGGGCACGGCCCGGGGGCAGCGAGGGGGCACAGGGAGGGGTCAGGGGGTGACAGCGGGGGGGGGGGGACGGTGCCAGGGGGCAGCGCCAGGGATGGGACGCACGGGATGCAAGGTGCAATGCATGGGATGCAGTGCAAGGGGTGTGGATGCAGTGCCAGGGATGTGGGCGCATGCGATTCAGATGCAGCACCAGGGATGCAACGCAAAGGACGCAGTGCCAGGGACGTGGCTGAAATGTATGGGATGCGGTGCCACGGCTGCAGTGCCATGCAGTGCCAGGGATGCAGCGCAAAGGATTCACTGCCAGAGATGCGGTGCCAGGCAGTGCCATGGATGCAATGCTTGGGATGCAGTGCCAGGGATGCGAGGCACGGGACGTGGATGAAATGTACGGGATGCAGCGCTGGGGATCCGGTGCCAGGTAGTGCCAGGGATGCAACGACGGAGATGTGATGCACGGGATGGGGATGTGGCGCCAGGAATGCAAAGCATGGGATGCGGTGCCAGGGGTGTGGACACGGTGCCAGGGATGCGGACACGGTGCCAGGGACGCGGTGCCGGTGCCATGGTGCCAGGCAGAGCCCGGCTGCGGTGCCAGGAGGAAATGCCGCGGATGCCGTGCTGGGGAGCGGCGGGGCCGTACCTGCCGAGAAGGTGAGCTGGATCTGCTCGCGGACGATCTCCAGCGCCACGAAGTCGTGCTTCTCGTTGAAGCGCCCGTTGTAGAGCAGCAGCGCGTCCCGCTCCTTGGTGGCGAACCTGGGCCCGGGGACAGGGGCTGCGTCCTGTCCCCAGAGCGCTCCGGGCCCTGCCCCATCGCCCCACGTCTCCCCGGCGTGCCCCACGGCCCGGCTGCCCACCGGGATGCGCTGCCGCCCCCTGCCCCGCTGCCCCCACCCCATGCCGTCTGGGAGCCCCCACCCCTGCCCCGTGGCCCCAGGCCATGTCCACGGGGCCTCCACCGTCCCCAGTGGGGCGCCCACCACCCCATGCCCCACTGCCCAACCTCACGTCCATGGGTCACTCCCCCCCCCCATGCCCCATTACCCCCCCTCCATGCCTCCTGGGCACCCCACTGCCCCCTGCCCCATTTTTCCTCCCCATATCCCCTGCCCCACTGCCCCCAGTGACACCCACGGGGCGCCCACCACCCCACACCCCACTGCCCCCACCCTGTGCCCACGGGGCGCCCACCTCCCTGCCTCACAGCCCCATGCCCGTGCCCCCCCATGGGACCCCCCCCCTCCCCGGGGCTCACGTCAGGGCGAGGGTGAAGTGGAAGCGCTGGCGGAGGCCGCGGAAGGTGACGAAGGAGCGGGGGGGGAAGCTGCGGGTGCTCATGGCGCAGAAGGGCTTCTCGTAGTGCCCGGGGGGGCACTCGCAGCGGAAGCCCCCCACCAGCAGGTTGACGCAGGTGCCCCCGTTGCGGCAGACCCCCGGCACGCAGCGGCCGCGGCGGGCGCTCAGCTCGCAGTGCTCCCCTGCGCGAGGGCACCCTGGCACCGGCCCCCCCGGCACCGGGGTCGTGTCCCCCCCCCCCCCCAAGCCCTGGGGGTCCCACCTGGAGGGTGTCCCCAGGGTGTCCCCAGGGTGTCCCCAGGGTGTCCTCTGAGTGTCCCCCCCAGACGTCTCCCTCTGCCCTGACATCCTGCAGGGACCGCACTGGGATGGAGGGACAGAGGGGACAGGGAGGAGGGGACAAGGAGAGGACGACGGGAGGGGGGCGGTGCGCAGAGGGACCCGGAGGGCAGGGGGGGCTCAGGGGGTAGGGGGAGAGGGGCTGGGGGCTGGGGGGAGGGAGGGGGGAGGCAGAGGTGCACAAAAGGAGGAAGGCAACAGTGGGAGACAAAGGGGAGGATGGGGATGGAGGATGGACGGGGAATGGACGGACGGACGGACAGACGGAGAACGTGGAGGGATGGGGAATGGATGGACAGAGGGACGGACGGACGGATGGAGGACAGAGGGACAGAGGCTGGAGGCTGGACAAGGGAGGGCTGACGGGGATGGATGCTGCAAGGGCTGGAGGGGCGCACCGCGAGGGGACGGCCACGGCGCGCGGAGGAGCGGCAGGGGCGCAGGGCCGGGTGCGGAGGGCTGAGGAGGGAGGCCGGGGCCGGGTGGCGGTGGGGCAGCAGCAGGAGGGACGGAGGCCGGAGGGCTGGCGGGGAGCAGGGCGAGGAGGGCCCGGGGGGGGAAACCAAGGTGGGGACGGGCACTGCGAGGAAGCCCGGGGGACGGCGCCGAGCTCTCACCGGTGAAGTCCTCGTGGCACTCGCAGGTGTAGCCGCCCTCGCGGCTCCGGCAGCGCCCGTTGCTGCCGCAGGGGCTGGAGAAGCAGAGGTCCACCTCGGTCTCGCAGTAGTCGCCGGTGAAGCCGGGCGGGCAGCGGCAGCGCAGGCCGGTGACGGGGTGGATGGGGCGGAAGAGGACGGTGTCGGAGGCCAGGAAGGGCGCCGAGCTGTCGAACTTGAGGACGGAGACGCAGCGCATGTAGTTCTCGCAGGGCTCACGCAGGCAGATGTTGTCGTCGAAGGGCAGCACGCGCTGCGCCGAGATGGCGGCCAGCAGCGAGCGGTTCAGGTACAGCCGCTCCTGCAGCTCCTCCGAGGAGAAGAAGCGGGCGCCGCGCGCCGAGGCCGGCAGCCGCACCGAGAGGCTGACGTTGAGGATGCGGGCGGCCCCCACGTCCGTGTCCGTCTGGATGTTGAAGAGCACGACGCGGTGGCGGGGGGCCGCCAGCACTGCCGCCACCCCCTCCAGGAAGAGGCTGAGCAGGGGCGAGAGGAAGCGCTCCTGGGACATGTCGGCCAGCCGCAGCGTGATGCTGTTGCTCAGCATCTCGTCCGTGATCACCGTCACCCGCAGCGTGCACTGCGCCGTGGCGCTGTGGACCCCATCTGCGGGCAGGACAACGGCCGCGGTCACCGCGGTGGCAGCCGGGGGGGGATGGCCGTGGGGCGACCGCCCAACCGGTGGTGTTCGCCACGGGGGCACCCGATGGGGATGGTCGCGGGGTGACCACCCACCTCCCTGTGGTAGCCACGGTGGCACCCAACGGGGATGGCCGTGGGGCAACCACCTGGCTTGTGGTGGTCGCTGCGGTGGCACCCAGTGGGGATGGCCACGGGGCGACCACCCAGCTCCTCATGGTCACTGTGGTGGCACCCCCTGGGCACGGTCACGGCGTGACCAGCCACCTCCTTTTCCCCTCCACGGCGGCACCCGATGGGGACGGCCACGGGGCACCAACCCAACGGGTCCCACCCTGGGGTCGGTGCCTGCAGTGCCTCCTCCTCCGCCTCCTCCTCCTCGCTGGGGTGGCGGAGGGACAGACGGACAGACGGAGGATGGGCAGAGCGCCGGCAGCAGACAGACGGACGGATGGAGGCAGCCCGGGGACAGCCCGGGGACGTGGGGACTGCGGGTGGCACCGGACAGGGGGACGTGGGCTCAGGGAACGGTGACAGGCGGTGGCCCATGGAAGTGGCCGGTGGCCGGGGGGGGGGAGCGTTGCCATGGCGGTGGCAGCGGGGGCCCAGCTATGGCCGGACCCTTTGTTCCCCAGCCCCTGTGCGGGGGGGACATGGGGGGGCTCCCAGCGACCCCCTCCCCACCCCTTTGTGCAGCGGGAGCAGGAGCAGCAGACGGGTGGCTGGGGGACGCGGGGCTGGGGACGGGGGACATCGCGGCACCGGGCAGTGTGCTATGGGGGGGCTGGGGCTGCCCCCCCCATCCCGCTGGGGCTGGGGAGAGAACTGGGAGGGGGAGCTCTGTAACCAAGCTGTCCCCCCCATGAGTGAGGGCCCCCACGTGCCCTCAGAAGGGGTTAAGTGGGAAACTGAGGCAGGGAAGGGCTGGGGGGGAGAGGATTTGGGGAGGGGGAGCCAAGCGCCCCCACCCTGTTCCCTGCCCCCAGATTCCCCATGGCCGAGCACTGAGAACCCCCTGTAACCCCCCCCCGTGCCTCAGTTTCCCCCAGCACAGTGGGACATGGCGGCTGTGCCCCCCCCCCCCCCCCGTGTGCCCCCCACTGCGCTGGGTGAGCCCAGACCCCCAAAGCTCCCTGGTCACAGCCCCATCAGGGTCCCTGTCCCCTGCTGTCACTCCCACACAAGACAGAGGCCCTGGGGGGGGGAAGTGCAGGCCCAGGACCACCCCCCCCCCGACATGGAGCCACTGGGGCGGGAGGGGCCTGGCCCCATGAGGTGTCTGTGACTCAGTTTCCCTCCCTGTCCCCAGGGGGGTCCCCAGGCTCCTGTGTGTGCCACACAGGAGCCACTCCCCTCCCCCCCTCCAAGTTGCCCCCCCACCCCCCTGCAGCACCCTCCCATTCCACCCCGGGCCCCAGACATTGGGTGCTGCCCCCCCCCAACCCACACTGAGGTGCCAGGACCCCCCCAAACACATGCACTGGGTCCCAGGGCCCCCAAACCCATGCAACAGGGTTGTGGACTGCCCCCCCCCCCAAAAATCCACGCTCCGCAGTATTGGGCCCCTCCCAGGCCCCCCAGGACTGAGGCTGGTGGTGGGGAGGGCAAAGGGGGTGCTGGGGACCCCAACTGCCTCCTGCCAGGACCTGTGGGCTGAGGGGGGGACAGACAAAAGGTCCCCAGGATGTCCCCAGATCTGGAGGGGGCTCCCCAAAACCTCCCTGCACGGGGCAGGAGGCAGCGGGGAGCACCTCCGGGGGTTTCCCCAGCCCTAAACTCTGGCAGAACCCCCCCAGACCACCCTCCCCTCTCCCCAGGTTTCCCCCCAGGGGGGTCTTACCCGAGACGGAGACCCTCATGACGGCCTCCAGCGGGCGGTTGTTGTCCAGGGCCGGGCTGAGGCGCAGGTCCCCGGTGCGGGGGTCCAGCAGCACCAGGTTGAGCTCGTTGCCCTGCTCGAAGGCGTAGGTCAGGCTGTCGGAGACGTCGGGGTCGCGGGCCGGGATGCGGCCGATGATGCCGCCGGGGAAGCTGCCCGAGCGGTTGGTGATGTAGTTGTTGAAGACGATCTCGAAGTTCCTCAGCTGGGGGCTGTTGTCGTTGGTGTCCCGCAGGTGCACGTGGACGGTGGCGCGGCTCACCAGCGGGGCCGAGGTGGCCTGCACCACGATGACGTACTCCGCCTTGGCCTCGTAGTCCAGGTCGGCCAGGGCGGTGAGCTCGCCGGAGAAGATGTCCAGCTGGAAGACCTCGGGGATGTTGCCCTCCACGATCTGGTACATGATCTGGGCGTTGGTGCCCTCGTCAGGGTCGGTGGCCGTGATGCGGGCCACCACCAGCCCGATGGGGCTGTTCTCCTCCACGAAGATGTCGAACTCATCCCGCTCGAAGACGGGCGGGTTGTCGTTGACATCCAGCACCGTCACCTGGATCTCCACCGGCGTCCGCCTGGCTGGCACGCCCTTGTCGACAGCGTACGCCCGCAGGGCGTAGAGCGGCACGTTCTCCCGGTCCAGGCGGCGCAAGGTGCGGACGATGCCTGAGGTGGACTCGATGATGAAGTCGCCGTCGCCGTCATCACCGCCCTGGAAGGTGTAGAAGACCCTGCCGTTGAGGCCCGAGTCGCGGTCAGTGGCCGAGACCTGGAGGACGCTGGTGAAGGCTGGCACGTCCTCGTAGATGGAGCCCTGGTAGGAGTCGCGGAGGAACTGGGGCGCGTTGTCGTTGACATCGCTCACCAGGATCTCCAGGTAGGTGGTGTCGGACTTCTGCGGGATGCCGTTGTCGCGGGCCGTGATGGCCAGGGTGTAGGACACCTGGTCCTCATAGTCCAGCTCCATCTGGGTGGTGACGGCCCCCGTGTCGGGGGCGATGCGGAACTGGGGGATGCTGTCCTCCATCAGGTAGGTGATGCGGGCGTTCTCGCCCGTGTCCTCGTCCGTGGCGCTGATGACCACCACCGTGGTGCCCACCGGCCGGTCCTCGTTGACGTTGACGGTGTAGTGGGAGCTCTGGAAGACGGGCCGGTGGGTGTTGGCGTCGGTGACGTTGACGACCACCTGGGCTGTGTCCTGGCGGGTGCCATCGGAGGCGGCGATGGTGAGCAGGTACTGCCGCTCCAGCTTGTAGTCCAGGGGCAGGGCGAGCGAGATGAGCCCGCCGCCGCTCTGGCTGGTGATGGAGAAGCGGTTGCGGGTGTTGCCGCTGGAGATCTGGTAGGTGATGACGCTGTTGGCGTCGCGGTCGACGGCGGAGACGGTGAGCACGCTGGTGCCCACCGCCGCGTCCTCGTTCAGGCGGGCACCGTACTCCCGCTGCGTGAACTCGGGGCTGTTGTCATTGACGTCCAGGATGGTGACGCTGACGCTGGCCGAGGATGCCATGGGCGGGCTGCCCTGGTCCTGCGCCTCCACCCCGAAGCTGTAGAAATCCACCACCTCCCGGTCCAGCTCAGAGGCCACCACGATCCACCCCGTGCTGTTGTTGATGGCAAAGGGGAAGCCGGCGCCTGTCTCAAGGAGGGTGTAGACCAGGCGGGCGTTGTCACCTGAGTCAGCATCGATGGCTTGCACGTGGATGACGGAGTAGCCCACGGGCACGTTCTCCAGCACGGTGGCCTGGAAGGGCGTGCTGACAAAGATGGGCGCGTTGTCGTTGACATCCAGCACCTGCACGGTGACCAAGCCGCTGATGTTGGAGAGGGGTGGGCGGCCGCCGTCCTGCGCGCGGATGCGCAGGGTGTACTCCTTGCTGGCCTCGTAGTCCAGCGGGCTGACCACGTCCAGCGCGCCCGTCTGCGCGTCGATGTAGAAGTGGCCGCGGGTGTTGCCGCTGACAATGCTGTAGTGCACCAGGGCGTTGCTGCCCTTGTCGCGGTCGGTGGCCGTCACCCGCAGCACGGCCGAGTTGGGCGCCACGTCCTCAGGTACCTGCGCGATGTAACGCTTCTCGCTGAACTGCGGCGCGTTGTCGTTGTCGTCCTCTACCACGATGCGCACGGTGGCCGTGGCGCTGCGGGGCCCCGGCTCCTGGCCCTGGTCCGTGGCCTCCACCAGCAGCTCGAACGCCTCCACGACCTCGCGGTCCACAGGGCCGCGTGTGCGGATGACGCCCGAGCGGGGATCGATCTCGAAGACCTCGTTGGCCCCGCCAGCGTTGAGGAGGCGGTAGAGGACATTGGCGTTGGGGCCGGCGTCGCCGTCGGTGGCCCGCACCGTCAGCACCTCGTAGCCCACCTCCAGGTTCTCCCGCACGCTCTCACGGTACTCGGGCTGCTCGAACGCTGGGTCGTGGTCATTGGCATCGCTCACCGTCACCGTCAGCGTGGCCATGGCACTGCGCCGCGGCACCCCGTGGTCCACCGCCGTCACCCGGAAGACGTGGGTGCTCTTGCTCTCGCGGTCCAGCGGGGCGGCCGTGGTGACGGCGCCGGTGACGGGGTCCATGGCGAAGAGGGCGTCGGAGCGGCTGTCGAAGAGCGCGGCCATGGCGTAGTGCAGCCGCCCCGCCTCGCCCGCGTCGGGGTCCACCGCCGTCAGCCGCGCCACCGCCGTCCCCGCCGGCCGGTTCTCCGCCACCGACGCCTGGTAGCTGGAGGGCTGGAACTGCGGCGCCGTGTTGGGGCTGCGGCGCCGGCGGGAGCGCCCCGTGCCCGCGGGGACCCGCGTGGTGCTGGCGGCCCCAGGGCTCGTGGCGGCCCCCGCGGTCGCGGTGGCCCCGGGACTCGCGGTGCCGCTGGTGCACGCGGTGCGCTCGGTGCTCCCGGCGCCTCCACGGCCTCCGGCACCCCCAGGGGTCCCGGTGCCGCTGCGCTCCCCGGTGCCGCGGGAAGCCCCAGCGCTGCCGGTGCTGGAAGCGCCGGCGCCTGCCGCAGGCCCAGAGCCGCCGCCGTCCCCGCCGCCGCCGCCGCCGCCGCCGGGCGCTCCGGGGCCGGGATGAGGCCAGGCGCCGCCGCTGTCCCCGGTGCCGCTGGAAGCGCCGGTGGCCGAGAGCGGCCGCGTTCCGCCGCTGTCCCCGGTGCCGCCGTGCGCCCCGGTGCGCGGGGTGGGCCCGGCCCCGCCGCTGTCCCCGGTGCCGCTGGAAGCGGCGGAGCCGCCGCGGCGCAGGGGCAGAGGCAGGAGCGCGCCCGGCGGCGCGGCGGGCGGGCAGGTGCCGGTGCCGGTGCCGGTGCCGGTTCCCGGGGGCGGGCGGCGGGGCTGCCCCGGCGCGGGCAGCAGCAGCAGCGCGAGCAGCAGGAGCGCGGCCCCGCGGGCGGGCGGAGCGCCCATGGCGCGGTGCGGCCGCTGCCGCCGGTGCCCGCTGCGCCCCGCGCCCCGCGCCGCCGCCGCGCCCGCCGCCCGCGCGCACCCGCCGGGGCGGGGCCGCGCTCGGCACGGGGCCGCGCCGCGCTTAAAGGAGCCGCCGCCACCCCCCCCGCCCCAAGACCCCCCCGCACCTCCCCGCACCCCGGCACCTGGCGCGCGGGCACGGCTGGAGGGGGGCGCACAGGCGGGGGGCGCGCACACGCCCGTGCAGACACGCGCACGCACGCCCACGCGTGCACACGCGCACATACGCGCACCCACGCGCACAGGCATGCACACACATGCACGCGCCCACGCACACGCGCGCCCACGCACGCACATGGCACGGGCACGGGGGGGGACACACGTGGACACACGTAGGACACGCGTGCCGTGCACGCGCGGCACAGGACACGCGCGTACGCGCACACTCGGGGCACGCACACGCGCGAACCGCCTGAGTGCAGCACCCCCTGCACCCACCCCGCACCCGGCTCCGGACCCCCCGACACGGTGCCAGCCGCAGCTCCGGGGCCGGGCCGGGAGACACTGGGAGGGGCACCGGGATAAACCGGGAGGGGGCTGTAGGGGGCGTGGGGGGGGGGAGGGCACCGCGATGGGCCGGGGGGGGGCTGCAGGCGGCGGCACCCCCGTCCCGCTGCCCGCACGGGGCCGCGCCGCGGTGCCAGGCAGACGGCGCGGAGCCGGGCCCCGGGGCGCAGAACGGGTCGGACGGGTGCGGGGGGGGAAGGAACCGGCGCCGAAGCCGCCCGGGGACCCCCCCCGGCCCCCGCCCAGGGCTCGGTGACTCAGCCGGGGCCGCTCCCCGCCCTGCCCGGGGGCCCCCCCCGGTGCCCTTCAAAGGCGCTGCCAGGCGGGGAAGCGGGGCGAGGGTGAGCAGAACCGGCTGGTCGGGCTGCGGGGGGGCCGGCGCCGGCCCCCCCCCCCCCCCCCCAGCTCCCGTGGGTGCAGCCCCGGCTTTCCCACGCGCGGCACGCAGCCGGCTGCCGCGGGAGGCACGGCCCAACCCTACCCCCCCCCCCCACCTTCCCACCCCCGGCTTTTGGGAAACTGAGGCAGCCGCCCCCGCCCCCACCGCTGCCCACGGGGGTCCCGGGCGGCAGCTGGGCGAGCGGGGCCCCGGCCCCTCGTTGAATTACAAATGGGATCCGCCGAGCGCCGCCTTTGTCTGCGCCATTGTGTGGGGCCGGCGGCGGCCCCGCGCCCAGCTGCCGCTGCGGAGAAAGGACAGAGGAGGGGAGAGGGGGCCGGAGCCCCCCCACGCCCCCCCCCCATGCTGCAGCGCTGCCCCGGCCCCCCAGCAACCACCCCCCCGCTTTGCGGGGACCCCCAGAGGGGCACAGGCAGCCCGCCGACACGTCTCAGCAGCTTTGCTTTATTGGATTGAAGGAGAGGAAAGTTTCCGCCCCCGGGATGAGCCCGCAGGGCAGCGACCCAGGGGCGCGTGGCCCCGCTCGGGGGGGGGGGGGGACGGGGGGGCCGGAGCCCCGGTACTGTCAGTTCTTCATCCCGGAGCTCGGTGCCGGGGGGGCCGGGCGGTGACCAGCAGCTCCCTGACGCAGACGGGGCCCCGAAGCAGAGGTGGTGATGGATGGGCGCAGCCCGAGCCGGGGAAGAAGCCGAGATGATTCAGGAGGCCTCGACGGCGGCCCCGGGGCCAGCGTTTAGGCGCTGTTCACGCCCATGTTCTGCATCTGCTCCTCTAGCACCCGCTCTCCTCCTGCCGACTTCTTCTTGCTGCCCTCCTGCTGCTTCTTCTGCTTCTTGGAGAGCTCCTGCTCGATGGGGGCCGGCTTCACGAACGGGATCATCTCTCGGAGGTCTGGGGGAAAAGCAAGCGGGACAGATCGCACCAGGGGCACGCGGGGCGCCCAGGGACCCAGCGACGGAGCCCGGGCAGGGCAGGGCGCCGGCTGCTACCTGGGGGCATGAAGTTGCGCAGCCTCTCGGGTACGAGGATGCCCTCCTCCGTCTGGTAGTTCTCCAGGATGGCGCAGATGGTCCGGGTCGTGGCGCACATTGTGGCGTTGAGCATGTGCACAAACTCCACCTGCAGCAGGGACACGGGGAGGGGGGGACGCAGTGAAGCAGAAGACGGGGAGAGCGGGACATCCCCCCCCCCCCGCCACGCGCCCTCACCTTGTCCATCATCTTCTTGGTCTGCCCGTAGCGGATGCGCAAGCGGCGCGCCTGGTAGTCGGTGCAGTTGGAGCAGGACACGAGCTCCCGGAAAGCCCCTGAGCCCGGGAACCAAGCCTCCAGGTCCAGCTTCTTGCTGGCGGCGTGATTCAAGGCGCCTGCGAGATGGGAGGGCCGCAGTTAGCGGGGTCCAGCCCAAACAGACTGTCAGGGCCGCGGCGGAGGCTAAGGCTTGAAGGCTGCAAAGCGGCTTCAGCAGCGCCGTGCCAGTGCTCTGCGCTCGTCCCAGAGCAGGGACACGGCTGCCCAGCAGAGCAGAGGCTGGAAGGAGCCACTACACGGGCAATTCCCCTGGGAGGAGTCACTCAGACTTCCCTTCCCTTCCAGAGGGACAGTGGGGACGCAGCAGGGACACGGTCCCAGCATGGTGGGGTGCCCACGCAGTGTGTGTCCGTCCCAGTGGGCCCGGAGTGACGCGGAGCATCGCTGCAGGAAAGCAGACGTCCCCTTCCCTCTGCGCCCAGGGCCAAGGCGCCGTCTCCCCGGACCAGGCCTAGGGACTGACACCGTGGGAACGCGAGCCAGGGATGCTCTCGGACAAAGAAAGCTGTGCCGGGAAGTGGGTCAGGGCACGGTGGCACCCGAGGCGCTGGCAGAGGCGCCTGGTCTGCTCCCAGGCCATTGTGGCAAGGAGATGGAGCGAGGAAGTCCCCACCCCAAGGGCCTTCCCGGTACGCCGGCACCCCACACGGCCCCGCGGCGGGGACCCCTACCCGAGACGATGTTAACGATGTGGTAGGGGATGCCCAGGGACTGGTAGAAGTCCTCGGCCGTGGCGATCATCTCATCAAACATCTCCCACGACTTGTTGTCGTGCGGCGAGGCGTAGACGAACTGCTCGATCTGCGGAGAGAGAGCGGCCCCCCGTCAGCTCCGGCCTGGGAGGGGGCACAAATGCCCTGCGGGGGCTCCCCGCTCCTCTCACCTTCTCGAACTGGTGGACGCGGAAGATGCCGCGGGTGTCCCGGCCGTGCGAGCCGACCTCCTGGCGGAAGCAGGTCGACAGCCCCGCGTACTTGATGGGCAGATCCTCCGGCTTCAGCCACTCGTCCCGGTGCAGGGCTGCGATGGGCTGCTCCGAGGTGGCGATGAGGTACTTCTCGTCGATGGAGCTGTCCTCCGCCTTCTCGCTGCCCTTGCCAATCACCTGGGGAGCAGGGGGAGCCGTGGGGACAGGAAAGAGCCTCTGTCCCCCGTCCCCAGCTGTCCCCGCACCTCTGGGGACAAAGCCCCCCAGCCCCGGCAGATGCTCAGGGCAGCCAGCACAGGCGCCCGCGCTCCCTGGCAGCGAGGCTTCCCAGGAGGGGAACGGGACGGCTCCGAAGTGGGTCGAGAAAAGGGGAGCAGCTGCCGTTCGCTGCTTGTTCGGCCTCCTTTGTAGGCCCCAATGGCCTCCCGCCAGCTCCCGATGGCGAGGCTGGGGACGAGCTGTCACCCGTCACCGCATCGCCTTGACAACTGGCTGCGTCTGCAGGCCAGGCCTTCCTCGTCCCTAGCGGGCCTTCCTCGGAGGAAGACAGACCCAGGGACGGGGAGCAGCAGGGAGCCCATGCCACGGCCTCGCCAGGGCAAAGGGACAGCAGCCGGCTGCCTCCCGGCAGGGGAAGGCACGCGGCAGAGGCCGGGCTGGATGCGGGTGCCAGGCGGCGAGACGCAGAGAGCCAGAGGGCGCCGGGCTCACCTTGTACAGCTCCTCGTCGAACTGGCTGAGCTGGGCCACCTCCTGCATCACCTCCTTCCGCATGAAGAAGGGGGTGTAGACGGGAGTGTAGCCCTTGGCGCGGAGGCTCTGCAGGGCGTACTGGATCAGGGCCTGCTCCAGGAACACCAGGGGACCCTGCGGGACAAGGGGAAGCCACCGCCGGTCACACGCGCCCCGCTGCGCCGTCCCTGCTCACCCGGCAGCGCCGCAGGGCCGGGCTCTCACCTTAAGGAAGTAGCCCCGGCTCCCCGCGACGACGGCTCCCTTCTCTCCCTCGTAACCGTCCACCATCACCACCAGGTCCACGTGGGAATACTTCTTCCTGCAGCTGCAGTCACCCCAGATCCGCTCCACCTTGTTGTCCACATCCTGCACACAGACAAGGAGCAGAGACCATCACCTGTCCTCCCCGGCCTGTGGTGACACCAGTCTGCTCCTCGCCGCGCTGTCCTGGGCCCAGGCTGGGAGCCGGGCCCCCCCCAGCCTCTTCCCTTCCCCTTCCCCACTCCCCGGCCCCCTCCGGGGCCAGGCTTTGCCACCTGGCAGCGACTGAACCCAGACCCCTCGAGCCAGAGCTGGAACCCCAGTGCTGATCCCTGCTGGTCACTTATTATGCGGCCACTTGGCAGCCGGCCCAGCCCAATTGTGTTCCCCCAGCAAAATACTCCTGCTGGATGAATGAGGGCAGCCGAGGGAGATCCCAGCCCCCGGCTCCCAGCGAGTTTCCCATGTATTCCCCGAACAATGGCCGCGTCCCGCGCTGTCTGAGCTGCTCTTTGTGTGCTCCCGGCAGGAAACGCTGCCTTGTCATGCAGATTTCATTCACCGCCCGCAGATCTGGGGGCACCTCCCCGCAGCGCGTCCCACTTGCCGGTGGTTTCTGGCTTTGATGCACCAGCAGGGCTGGCTCCGGTCAGCCCCACGGCTCCCCACACCGCAGGAAGCCGCGCTCCGTCCGCCCCTACCTCGTCGTTGCTGATGGGCACCGAGGGGTGGAGGAGGTTCCCGATCTCCCGGAGACTCTCGAAGCGCTCTGCCTCCAGCCTGACGCGCTCGGCGTCGCACTTGAGGATGGCTTCGTCGATCAGGAGACGGACCTTCTTGATCTGGGATACCTGCAGCCCCTGTGCAGGCAGCGGGGTGAGATGGGGAAGGGAGGAAAACCGCAGGGGAGAGGGGGCTGGCAGCTGAGCGCAGTTAATCGCAGACCCCCACCCGCTGACACGGTCTCTGGAGCGAAACCATGGACTGAACGCATCAAACAACAGCCAGGGAGCACAAAGGCCCAACATAAGTCAAGCTCTGAAAGGCCTTGCGCAAGCTACGGCGTCACGCAGCGCCTGACAGCAACAAGGGGGAGCAGTCAGCTCCCATGGCAGCAAAAGGCGGCCAGCGCCACGCTCATTAAACATCTCAGTTAACGAAGAGGGGAGGGGAATGAGCAGGGAGGAAGGGCCTCGCAGAGGACACGCAATTACTGAGGCTGCTCAAATCCCCCACGGAACCAAAGGACAAGCCCCGGGCTGGTGACCAGGCCGACACACACAGGCTGCAGCGACCTTAAGACGAACGACACCGGGCAAGCGCCAGTCACCGCTGGCGTGGGACTGGGAGAAGCGGGGAGCTGCTTGTGGGGCTGCAGGCAGCCGCCCCTGCCCTGGCGCTGGGGTTTCCGTACACCTCACGCTGCCAGTTTGGGCAGGGACAGGCGAAGCCCTGGACGAAAGCACCGGGGAGATGGGGCTGGACTCACCCCTAGGATGTCGGCCGTGAGCTCGTCCAGGTTCTGCGCGCTCTCCGGAACAGACTCGTCGGTCCCCACGGGTTCTTTTTTCTGCAGCGGGAGGAAAGAAAAAAACCCACCGTGCGTAAAGGCTGAAGCAGCAGAGTAAAAACATTCCTTAGCGATGCTAGGAACAGGCCTGCAAGGCCCCCACCTTCATCTTGTCCCCAATTGTTTTGCTGCACAGGTTCTTCAGCTTGTTCAAGTTATCGGCACGAAACCTACCTGCAGGGAGGAGCAGAGGAAGCCGTCAGCAAGGCACAGAAGTGGGGCTACGACCTCCCCCCGGTGCTGCAGCTCGCCCTGACCCCCTCCTACCAGCGCTGCCCCCCAGCAGAGAGCTCCCACACCGAGGATTTGTTTGAGCCCACCGGGAGCGATGCTGCGCCGGGCTGCAGCCCCACCAGGACCCCCAGGCTGGACTGGGGCTGTCGGGGTCCGGGCGGACCCAGGGCCACGGGGTGACAGCCAAGAGATTTGGGTCGTTCTCCCCTCCCCGCTATCGCCTGGCAAAGCCTCGCAGAGCCGGGGAGGAGCTGGGGCGAGGACAAGGAGGGGCCACGGGCAGGGCCCTACGGGTGACAGCGGGGCCGGGCGGGACACAGCTGTCCCTGCTGGCAGGCAGCCCCCGGCACCCACACGCTAACGCCGGCGCGGGGGAAGAGCCAGCCTCTGCCTCCGGGAACGTCCCCGGGGCGAGAGGAGAGCTCTGCGGGGGGCACCTGCCGCAGGGGACCCGCCGCGGGCGGGCAGGATGAGGCCCACGGAGGGGGGGGGGGGGGGCTGTCACCGACCGGCACCGGGCAGGACGCGGGGCCCTGGCGGCCGCCCCAAGGGCAGCGTGGTGCGGATTGCATCAGCCACGGCTCGGCCCCGCAGCGCGGCGTCGCAGGGCCCGAGCGCGGGGCGACGGCGGTGCTGCGGGGTGACGGCCACACGCTGCGGGGGGACAGCGGTGGCGGCAGCCGGGGGACGCGCCGGGCGTGCTGCGGCAGGGCCGGGCTCGGCCTCCCCTCGCCTCGGTCAGGCCGAGCCCCCCCTGCGGCACCGCTCCCCCCCTGCGGCAGCGGGGCGGCGGCTGCTGGCCCCCCCCCCCCCCCGCGCCCCCCCCGGTCCCCCCGCAGCCGGACCCGGGGCTCGGTGCCCGCTCCCGGTCCCCACCCGGTGCTGGGGGGGGGGGGGCGGGGGGTGCCCGGTGCTGCCCGGGCTCGGGGCGGCTCCGCGGGGAGGGGGCACCGCGACCCCCGCACCAGGGCGCACCCGGGCACCGCGGGACCCCCCCCGGGACCCCCCCGGGACCCCCGGCCCGGGGCGGGGGGGGCACCCCCGGGGCCAGGTGTGCGGCCGGGCCCGGGCCCCGCAGAGCCGGGGGGTCCCGGGGGGGAGTCCCGGAGGGGGGTCCCGGTGGTGCCGGGGGGGTCCCGGTGGAGGTCCCGGAGGGGGGTCCCGGTGGTGCCGGGGGGGTCCCGGTCGCGCCCCCCCGCCCCACGTACACCTCCGCCAGGCGCCGTCGGCCCGCACCAGCGCGTCCACCAGCGCCGGGTCCTTGAAGCGCTTCCGCTGCATCTCCCGCACGGCGCCGGGGTCGCCGCCCTTGTCGGCGCGGAACAGGTCCAGGTCCAGCACCATGGCGGCGGCGGCGGCGGCGGCGGCGGCGGCGGCCTCGGGGCGGCCTCGGAGCGGCGGCGGCGGCGGCGGCGGCGGCTCCCCCGGTGCGCGTGCGCGGGGCGGGGCCTGCGGGGGTGGGGGGGGCACCGGGGGGGGCGGGGCCCGGAGCAGCCCCGGGGGTGCGGCGCCCGCCCGCGGGGGGGCGCTGGGGGTCTCCGGGGACCTCTCAGCCCCCCACGGGGCAGCCCAGGGAACCCCCGAGCGTCCCATGGCTTCCTGTAGGGCCCCACGGCCCCCCGTGGGCACCCCCACGGCACCCTAAGGCGTCTCCCGTGGCACCCCAGGGTGCTCCGTGGCACCCCCACGGCATCCCCGCGGCACCCCATGGCACCATACGGTATCCCACGGGCACCTTCCAGCACCCCACAGGACCCTCGTGGTACCCTCTGGCATCTCCCATGGCACCCCTGGGTGCCCCATGACATCCCGCAGCACTTTACGGTACCCCAAGGAACCCGGTGGCAACACACAATATTCCATGGGCACCCTCTGGCACCCCACGGAACCCTCATGGTACCCTAAGGCATCTCCCGTGGCACCCCATAGCACCCTAGGGTGCCCCATGGCACCTCCCACAGCAAACCAGGAAAACACATAGCACCCCGCAGCACCACACAATACCCCATGCACACCCTCTGGCACCTCACCCACCCTCACCGTACCCTTTGGCATCTACCATGGCACCCCAGGGTGCTCCATGGCATCCCTTGGCACCATATGGCATCCCCACGGCACCCCATGGCATCCCCATGGCACCCCATGGCACCACACGTTATCCCACGGGCACTGTACGGCACCCCGTATCACCCTTATCGTACCCCCTGGCATCTCCCATGGCACCCCATAGCACCCAGGGGCGCCCCACGGCATCCCTTGGCACCATACGGCACCCCCACAGCACCCCATGGCATCCCATGTCACCATATGGCATCCCCACGGCACCCCAGCTTTCCCCTGCTCCCCTCCCTCCCCACCCCTGGGTGCCAGGCTGGCCCCCCCCCCCCGTGCTGGGGACCCCCCCACCAGCCCCGCTCCCCCCCGGGGCACGGAGGCACCACGCGGGACTCAGAAACGTCGCCTTTATTGCACGGCTGGGACATGCGGGGCCTCCCGGCGCCGCCTAGAAAACGCGGAGATCGCTGTAAAAAGGGGGGGGGCTGGAGCCGCGGGGCCGAGGGGCAGCAGCCGCCCCCCCGGGGACACCCACGGGAGGGACCCAGCAGCGGGGGGGAACACGGTGCTGGGGGCTGCCGGCACGGGGGCACCCGCTTTGGGGCAGAACCACCCCAATTGGTGATTCCCGGGGGGGGGGGCAAGGCAAGGAGAGGGGGAGCGGGGCTGGCACAGGGTGGTGGGACGGCTGGCGTGGCACGGCGTGACACGGTGTGACAGCATGGCATGGCACGGTGTGACACGGTGTGACATGGCATGGCACGGCATGACACGGTGTGACACGGCATGGCACGGCATGACACGGTGTGACAGCATGGCATGGCACGGCGTGACACGGTGTGACATGGCATGGCACGGCATGACACGGTGTGACACGGCATGGCACGGCATGACACGGTGTGACAGCATGGCACGGTGTGACACGGTGTGACACGGCATGGCACGGCATGACACGGTGTGACGGCATGGCACGGTGTGACACGGTGTGACACGGCACAGCCAGCCCCTGCCTGCCCCCGCGCCCCACGCTGTGGCTGCAGGGCACGGGGCACACACGCGGGAGCGCGCACACACGTGTGCCGTGCACACACAGCCCCGTGCACGCACACACCCTGCAACCAGGCCCGCGCGCACCCACAGCCACGTGCAAAATCACCTGTGCACAAGCACACCGCTGGCATGCGCACACGCCTGCCACATGCGTGTGCACCCCCCCCACGCACATGCCTGCCACACGCATGTGCACCCCCCACGCACACGCCTGCCGCACACGTGTGCACACACACACATGCCTGCCACACACGTGTGCACCCCCTCGCACACGCAGGGGCTGCTCCTGGTGTTCCCGTGCCCGGCTGGGGGGGGGCCGCGGGGCCGGGCTGGCTCAGCACCCCCTGTGTTTGGCATTTCGTGGCTATTCCCGGGGGGAACTGGGGGGGGTACAAAAGCGCCCCGGGGGCTCCGCGGGTCCGTAAGGCCACGGGGGCGGGGGTGGGGGGGGCGGGCACGGCCCCCTCACAGCTCCAGGTCGGTGCCGCCGGACGACGGCTTCAGCGGAACGGAGTCGAAGCCGTCTGGGGTGCGCTGCGGGGAGCGGGGACACTGAGGCACTGGGACACCCCCACGCTGGGGACACCCCATCCCTAGGACACCCCCATCCCTAGGACACCCCCAGCACTGGGACACCATGGGACATCCCCACCGCCGTCCCCTGGGACACCCCCATCCCCTGGGATCCCCCCCCCGTCTTTGTGACACCCCTATGCCCTGGGACACCCCCGGTCTTTGTGACACCCCCGTCCCCTGGGACACCCCCATCCCCTGGGACGCCCCCACTCTTTGTGACACCCCCCATTCTTGTGGCACCCCATCCCCTGGGGCACCCCCATCTTTGTGATGCCCCCCTCCCCTGGGACGCCCCCCGGTCCCCATGCGGCTCCTCCGCCTGCCCCGTGGCCGTGCCCCCCCGGCGGGCGCCCACCTTGGAGGTGAAGGCCTTGATCTTGCCCAGCAGCGACTTCTTGGTGGCGAAGATGAGCTCGTCCTCGGCGTCCTCGCCCTCCATGATGGCGCAGCTGTCGGGCGCCGGCAGCTCGCTCTCCTTGGCCGCCGCGTTCATCACCAGCTTGGAGTACTTGTACTCCAGCCTGGGGACCCCCCGGCCCCCCGTCAGCCCCGGGAGGTGAGGGGGGGGGGACACACCTCACGTCCTCCTCCTCCTCCTCCTCCTCCCCCCCACGGCGGCCCCCACTCACTTCTGGTTCTTCTTCCAGAAGTAGGCGGCCAGGGCAGCCAGCAGCACGGCCACGCACGTCCCCACCGAGACCCCCACCTTCAGCCAGAAATCGGCGCTGCGGCAGCTGCGGACCCTCGGCGGGGGCAGGCGCTGCCCCCCGCGGCACAGCCGGGGCTCCCGCCACACGTAGGTGGTTCTCTGTGTGCGAGTGTTTGGGGGTCGGGGGGGGGACACGGGGCTCAGCGGGGCGTCCCCGCGTCCCCCCGTAGCCCCCCGCGGTGCCGCCGGTACCTGCAGGCCGCGCTGGCAGGCGCCCACGATGGCGCGGAAGTGGCCGGCGGAGCAGCGCGGGCAGCCCTCGGCCGTCGCCCACAGCAGGTGGAAGGTGCAGCCGTCACAGGTGCCCTCGGGGCATTTGCTGGGGACAGGCGCGGCGAGGACGTGGGGGTGGCTGTCCCCAAAGCCGAGGACCCGAGGGTGCCGCCCTCCCCACGGCAGCGCCGTGTCCCCGGCGTGGTCCCCAGCAGCGGCACCCGCCGCTGCAGCGTGGGGGACACGGGGGTGGCTGTCCCCAAAGTGAGGACCCCGAGTGCCACCACCCTCCCTGTGGCACTGAGATGTGTGGGGACAGGAGCTGGGGGGGCGTCGGGGGAGGGATTTAGCACTGGACCCCCCCCGGCAGTGCGGGGCTGCGAGGATGCTCCCGTCCCCCCGGCCACCCCAGTCCCCAGCGGTGGCACCCACCTGGGCGCAGCACAGAGGGACAAGGCGGGGGGGGGGGCTGCCCCCCTCCCTCTGGCACTGCGGTGCGTGGGGACAGGAGGAGCTGGGGGACACCTGGGGGGCGGAACTGAGGGCTGGCTCCCCCCCTCCATGCCACCACCCGGGTCCCCGGCGGTGGCACCCACCTGGGCACAGCCAGGCTGCCGGTGCCTGGCAGCAGCGGGTCGCAGCGCAGGCGGATGGTGGTGGCCCGGCCCCCGCTGCACGACTGCGTCACCTCGCTGGACCTGTGGTGGCACCGGGGGGTGGGGGTCAGCGAGGCCCCTGGACCCCCTCCCACACCCCCAGGGTCCTGGCCCCCTCCCGGCCCCACCTGTAGAAGAAGATGATGTCGGGCAGCTCGGGGTTGGCAGGGGGGAAGAGCTCGGGGGGCGCGGTGATGCCGTCCAGCGTGGGGCTCGTGGTGACACCTGTGAGGGCAGCAGGGTGACGCCGCGTCCCCGGTGCCGGGGGTCCCAGCACCCACGGGTGCCAAGAGCGCCTGCAGGTGCTGAGCGTGCCCGGAGGCCCGCCAGGGGCCGGGGCGAGGATCAAGGCGAAAAGGGGGCTCTCTCCGCTCACCCACGACGCGGTCAGCCAGGCTGACGGGCTGCGAGGACACCACCGCCCGGTAGCCCACCACGTCGGAGGGCACCACGATGGCCTGGCACACGTGGGACGTCACCACCCGGCCCGCGCCCCCCTCGTCCGGCAGCCGCGCGTCCGTCACGTTGTCCGTGCATGAGGCCGCCTTCCTGCCCTGCCGGCGGGGCGGGCGTGTGACACGCGGCGGGGGCACCGCGTGTGTGCATGCGCGGGCAGGGCTGTGTGTGCGTGCACGTTTGGGGGTGTGCATTTGCATGACCGTGTGCGTGTGTGAACCACGTGTGCCCATGTGTACGTTTCCCTGACTTTGTGCAAGTGAACACAGGCGTTTGCACAAGCGTGCTCGTGTCTACGCACAGGTCGCACTCACTGTGAGCGTGCGCTTCCATCACCGTGCGTGTATGCACGCGTGTTTACACAACCACGCGCGCGTGGCCGCGTGTGTGCGGGTGTGCTTGCATGCCTGAACGCGAGCACAATGGCCTGACTGCGCGTGTGCTTGCGCAGCCGCGCACGTGGCTTTGCACGTGCGTGTGTTTGTACAGCTGTGCACGCACACGTGGTGCGCACACCTGCCCGCACACACCTGCACGTCTGCGCATACCCACGTGGCTACACGCCCGCGTGCCCCCACACCCCCCCCGCACGCCTCCGGCGCCGCACTCACGCGGTTGCCGCAGAGGCTGACGTTGAAGTGGTGGAAGTACTTGAGGCCCTTGGAGGTGAAGCTGGGGCCGCTGGCGAACGCCGTGCTGGCGGCCAGCGCCGAGAAGTCGTAGTGCAGCGTGCGGCCCGGCAGCGCCAGCGAGAAGCTGCAGTTGTTGTAGCAGAGGGAGCGGACCTGGCCGGGGGGGGGGGGGGCACTCAGGGACCGCTATGGGGGGGGGGCCGGTGGCACCCAGCCGGGGTCCCATCGTGCCACCCAGATGGGATGGCCAGAGGGGCTGGTGTCAGCCACTTGGGGATGTCCAGGGGAGGGGGTGACAGCCCTGCAGGGCTGGGTGCTGCCAGCTATTGGAGCTACTGGGGGCCGAATGCGGCCACGTGTGGGGACTGGAGAGGGGCTGGTGCCCCCCCCCCCCCCCCCCTTGGGGATTGCTAGGGGATGGTGCCAGCCACCGGGGGCTGGTGTCAACCACTAGGGGCTGGTGCCACCGCTTCGGGGATGGCCAGGGGCTGGTGCCCCCCTCTGGTGCCCATCTGGGATGCCTGGGGTCTGGTGGCACCCCCGGGGATGCCACCCTTGGGGACAGGCGGGGACGGTCACCTGGTTGCTGTGGGTGCCGGGGCCGCAGGGCTGGCAGGTGGGGGTGCTGCCGGGGGGGTGCCCCCGCAGGTAGGTGCCGGGGGGACAGGGCTGGCAGGCGCCGGTGGCGTGGTCCAGGGCGTGCCCGGGGGGGCAGGGGGCGCAGGCCCCCCCCGGCTCGGGGGCGCAGCGTCGGCAGAAGGAGGCCACCCCACCCAGCACGTTGGTGACGTTGACGGAGTAGAGCTTGGCCACGTCGCTGGTGTACCGCCGGCCCTGGCGCCAGGAGCAGCCGTCAGCATCACCCCAAGGGACACCGCCGGCCCCGTCCCTGTCCCCAGCTCACCGCCTCGTGGTAGGGCGTGCGCTGGAACGCCCAGGTGAAGCTCATGGTGGCGTTCTTCTCCACCACGTAGGTGTACGACTGCTTCCCCTTGGGCCCCGTCCACGTCTCCACCGGCGTGTTGGTGCGGGAATTGACACCCTGCGGGGACACGGGGGGACGTGGGACACCCCGTGGCCCAGCCCCCCCGCCCCCCCGCCACCACTCACCACCATGAAGTAGAGCTCGCAGCTGACGCTGCAGATGGTCTCGAAGACAAAGGTGATCCTGGCCACCTCCTTGCTGTCCCCGTCCTCCAGCGCCGGCTGCGGGGGACTGGGGACGCAGGGGACGGTGGGGACCGCTGCCCGCCCCACGGCAGCGCCACCGTCCCCGTGGGGAGGCGCTCACCTGAAGCCGGGCACCACCAGCGTGAGGATCATGAAGTCGTTGTCGGAGGCTCCTGCCGCCGTGTAGATGTAGTCCCCAGCCACCTCCCAGCCTGCAAGAACGAGGTGAGGACTCGGCGAGGTTCCCTGCTGCCCGTGGGGACGGGGAGGGGACGGCGCCCGGCGGTACCTGCCATCCCCTTGTACTCGAAGTTGATGCCGCTGAGCACGGTGGTCTCCATGTTGGGGGGCAGCACGTTCCACCACTTGTACTCCAGCCCCAGCACCGGCTCGGTGCCGGCCGGGCAGCGGACGCAGCCTGGGGACACCGGGGACAGCCCTGCAGGGGGGCAGCGCCCACGGCCCCCCCCCGAGGTTTGAGGGTGCCCGGACACCCCACGGGACGGCCCCGGGGACCTCCTTACCTGAGCCGTTGGAGTAGGAGCCGTAGGGACAGGGCTCGCAGGCGCTGCTGTTGCTTTTGAAGAAACCAGGGTTGCAGGGGGGGCACTTGGTTTTCACCCCCGAGGGGGGCAGCTGGGCTGCCTGCGGCAGCTCCTCGTTGCAGATTTTCGGCTCTGCCCACTTGAACATGAGCTGGGTCTGGGCAGGCGGGGGCACAGGGTGAGCTGGCACCGGGAGGGCGCGGGGACAGCACACGGGGACCCTAGGGACCGGGGCAGGGGGGGGCGGCAGGGCTGTACCTCCCCGTTGGCATCGCAAGCTGTGTGCGTGTAGAAGTAATCCTTGTCCGTGCAGGGCGGCCTCACCTTGCAGGACGCGGAGCCTTGCTCTGCCGGGCGGTGACAGCGGTGAGGTCCCGGGGGGGCACCCCGGGATGTCCTCCATGTCCCCGCGGGGACATCCCTCGGAGCATCCCCCCGGCCATCCCCGAGCATCTCCGGGGCTGCGGGGGCAGCGGGGACGGGGACACGCGGCTCTCACCCGCGTAGGTGGCCGGCTCGCAGGGCTGGCAGGCGGTGGCGCCTTTGCTGGAGAAGGTGTTAGCGGGGCAGAGCTGGCAGAAGGAGGAGCCGGCGGCGGCGGCGTAGGTGCCGGGTTTGCAGGGAAAGCACTCGGAGGTGTAGGCGACTCCTGGCAGCAGGAAGGTGCTCAGGGTCGGGGGGGGGGGGGAGGGGGCACAGTGGGAGCCCCCCACCCCGCGCCCACCTACCTGTGATCCCGATGTTCCTCACCAGCACGGGCTTGGGGACCTTGGACCACACGGAGAAAGCCGTGGTCCTCCAGTAGAGCACGTTGTTGCCGCGGCTCAGCTCCACCTGCGAGCGGCAAGGGAGGGGTGGGAGCGGGGGGATCCCAGTGATGGGGAGGGGCTGGAACCCACCGGGGGGTCACGGCACCCACCCCTGTCTGCCTCCACCGACCCTCCCCTTTGTGCCCTCGGAGAGCATCTCCCTGTGCTGGGGTGACAAGGGACCTGCGAGAGGTGACAAATGACCCCCGGGGGGCTGCGGCGAGGGACCCTTCAGGGGGGCTGTGACGAGGACCCTGGGTGGGAGCCCTGGGGGGCTTCCCCAAGGGGCTGCGCCGTGGATCCCCCCGTGCCACCTCCGGCCCCCACGCTCACGCTGTGGAACTCCCAGCCCTTCTCCGTGGTCCGCATCCAGCGCGACTCCTCCACCGTGGGCTGGCACTGGTCGTTCTGCACCTGCGGGGACAGGGACGGTGTCGCGAGGGGGACACCCCCTGGGAACCCGGGAGCCCTGCCCTGCGCCCGGCGCCTACAAAGAACTCGAAGACGATGCTGCTGTCGGGGTAGATGTACTCGAAGGAGACGGTGCCCGACTGCTTCAGGTTGACGGCGTACATGAGGGTGGCCGTGCACTCGTCCGTGTTGGAGGCGATGTAGTCACCCAGCGGCACCCACGTCGACCTGGGGCAGGTGACACAGGGCGGCACGGCGTGACACAGGCTCCGTCCCTGTGGACGGAGGGCGGTGGGGACAGGTGACAGCCCTGGGCGGCCCAGGGAAGCAAAATGCGACACAGGGCACAGCACAAGAAAGCCCAGGGATGGAATAGCAGAAGGTGCTGCTGTTGCACCTGCAGGGTGCCGAGGAGGCAACGAGCTTAGGGGTGTGCAAAAGGGCTGGGGGAAATCCAGCGCCGGGTAGCTCCGCATGCTGGGGAGAACCCAGGGGACGTCACAGCGCGGTGACAAGGGGACGTCCCCCTGACCGAGTGGGCTGAGACGCGGGTGGGCTGCGGGAGGGGGATCCTGCAGCGCCGGGACCGCGGGTGAATAATTAAAGGCTGCTGGAAGTAGGTTACATTTGCAAGCTGCATCGACGCTGCGGTGCGTGGCGGGCGCAGGCTGCTGGCACGGCGGGGCTCGACGGCTGCCGCCGGCGCTGATCAAAGGCCCGCGGTGGAAAACAAAGGCGCCGGCTCGTGCGGCAGCAGCGGGGAGGGCCCCGGGCAGCAGCACCCTCCGTGACGGGGGCTGCGGACGGGTCCTACCGTGGGGCTGCAGCGAGCCAGGACAGGGTGGGACGAGGCTGCTGGGATGCCCCCTCCCCGTGGCTGGGCTGCTTTGGGGCTGCCAGGGATGGGCAAGGAGGGAGCAGGGGGGGCAATTTTCCATGCGTGGACGTGTCCCGAGCACGCTGCAGCCCCCCGGGTGTCGGTACCCGGGCAGCAGCCGGGCAGGAAGCCCCCAGGACGCGGCCGGGGCCACTCACGCCGTGCAGTTCTCCACCGTGTCGCCGAAGCTGTCGTCGATCTCCAGGTTGGTGGCGACGTTGGCGAAGCCGTGGGGCACCTCGTCCCACTCGTCGAAGCGCACACCGGTGCCCAGCGAGTAGGTGCCCTCGGCGCAGGGCTTGCACGACTGCGCCTTCATGTCGAGGAACTCACCTGCCTTGCAGGAGAAAGCTGCCCGCGTGCAGGGGGGGCATCAGCGCCGCCGCTGCCCCCTCCCGCCGGCGCTGCTTTGGCTTCACCGCCCCCAGCTCTGCTTTCCCAGCGGGACCTTCCCCCCCCCGCCCCGTCCTGAGCATCCTGCACGGCCCCCAGCGGGAGGGAGGGCAGCCCCGGACGGGTGGCTTTGGCCGTGCCGCTGCCTTACAATGCAGCAAGTGGCAGCCGGGAAGGGACCCCGGGACAAAACGTGGTGCGGGCCAGGCAGAGCCCCCAACCCACCCTCCTCGGGGGGCTTCCGTCTGCCCCACGGCATCCCAGGGACGGCCCCGCCGCAGCCGTCCCCGTGCCGCACCGACGACTCCGTTAATGAGCGTTTATTGCTATGGAGCAGCTGGATCCTGCCGGCGCCTTTGAAGGCACCGCGTTGCCACCAGGCTTATGAGAAGCCGCGTTTCGGCTCGCAGCTGCTCCCCGGGAGGAAGGCTCAGCCTTGTCCCCCCCCCACCCCTCCCCTTTCTGCTCCGCTTTTACCCCTGCTGATCATCCAAAGCCCCCCCCCGCCGCTCCTGCACCCCAACCTTACAGCACTCGGTGCCCTTGACGGGGTCCGGCAGCCCGGTGCAGAGTCCCGGCGTGTGCGGCACGGCCACCCTCCACCGCGACCCCGCGCTGTCGCACGCCGTGTACTCGTAGTGGTACTCGGACTGGAAGAGAGAACGCACAGGAGAGCCGGGACCCCGTGGGGCCGGATCCCCCCCCACGTGCCCACCCTGTTGCTCTGAACATTTCATTCCAGCTGCTGCAACGCCCCAAGCGTGCCGCCTCGAGCAGCTCAACCCTGCCGGACTCTAGGGACCGACCGTGCACGTGGTGGGCAAGGATGCTGGGGACAGGGGGATGCTGGGGACAGGGTTAGGCAGGACGACATCCCCCGGCCCTGACATCTTCCCCACAGGGTGCCAAACCCCCAGAGGGCTGTGGGGACAACCAGGCCACACACGTGTCCCCAGGCTGTCCCCAGGGGACGAGCCATCCCCAGCACGGCGAAGGCACCCGGCGCTGCCAGCCCCTCTGAGGGCAGCCACGGCACCAGCACCGCTCCGGTGCGGGGACAGGGGACAGTCGGTGCCATCACCGTGCCACCTCTGCAGCAGAGACCCCAAGGGCTGGGGGACCCCTGGCCCTGCTCCGGAGGCAGCCGGGCCCTGTTTGCCTTGGCGTGGCCGCGGCACGCGTTGCTCATTAAACACGCTGCCGGATGCACCGTCCTGCTCGGGAGCCGCCCGGGCTGCAGCCGGGCACCGGGAGAGTGCGCAGGGATGGGGGCACAGGCGGGGGGGGGGGGGTTGGTAACACCCCCCGGGTGGATGCGCGGGGCTGCTGGAGCGCAGAGCGGCCGGCTGCATCCTCCCCGTTAGGAAATAAGCCGCCAGCTGCCTCCCAGCTGGGATTTGCTCAAGGCCGGGAGGAGGCGACGCTGGAGCCAGGCGGCACATTCAGTCCCCGAGGCCAGGTCCGGCCGCCCGGTGCTCACCGTGCCCACGGGCAGCTGGCGGGGGCGAGGCAGCGGCACCGCAGCCCCCCCCCCGGCCCCTCCGGAGCACGGAGCCGCGGCTCGGTGCCGGCAGCAGACGCGGGAGCGCGGCAGGTTTGTGCGAAAACAAAGCTTTGATGTTTCCCATCAGCACGAGGCGGCGGTGGGGGGGACGCAGAGGTGCTGGCAGCCCCCAGCCCCCCCAGATTGGGCATAGAGGAGGTGCCTGTGGTGCTGCGGGGGCCGGTTCTTGGGGACACGGGGGTCCCCGTGGCCGCGGGCAGGACGGGGGCACCCTCACACCGCTCTGGGCAGCCCCGAGCAGAGAGCAAGCCCCGGGCATCCGAAGTCACACGTGCTCGAGGCTCTCTGGGGCTCGCACCTCGGTGTTTTCCTCTCCCCAA
Source organism: Anser anser (assembly GCF_964211835.1). Lineage (NCBI taxonomy): Eukaryota > Metazoa > Chordata > Aves > Anseriformes > Anatidae > Anser > Anser anser. The sequence continues at coordinate 7,137,036 of NC_139748.1, read as the reverse complement.
ACTTTGCATCCCCCCCCCCGGGTCTCAGCGCACGGCCGGCAGCGTGAAGCTGTCAACAGCCGTGAGTCGCTCGCCTTCGCCCGCTGTGAGCTCATTAAAGCCAACTCCATCGACACAACTCAGCCCCGGGGCGGCCGCGCGGCGCTGAGGACCCCAGGTGCTGCCACGAGCCCTTCCCAGCGAGCGATGCCCAACCGGCAGGGACAGGCAAGGGGACAAGGGACAGTGGCAGGGGACAGGACCTTGTTGGGAGCAGCCCCCCCCCGGCGCCAGCGCTGGCTGCAGCCCATTGTTTCCAGCTCTGGGCCATGGAACAAAATAAATAAATAAATAAAAAATCGGATCACAGCAAAAAATAATGGCCCAGATGAAAAGCAGCCGCTGGAGCTGGGGGGGGGGGAGCACACGGGGCAGGGAGCCCCCCCGGCAGGTGCCCTGTGCTGGGTCGAAAGGCAAAGAGCTGCCAGGCGGGGAGGGAGATGTGGGGGCAGCGAGGGACGGCGCTGCTGGGGCTGGAGCTGGGGGCAGCCGGGGGCAGCCCAACGGCCCCCCCCAGAAGGTCCCCGCGCCCGGCACCTCCCCGAGCTCACCTGTGCAGGACGCTTTGTGCCGGCCGGACCCGAGATAAGAGCCGTGCCGTGACCGCCTGCCGGCCTGGGAAAGGCGCACGGGCGAGGGGACGCGCGCCCCGCTGCCACCGACCCCGCGGGGCAGGGCTGGGGACCCCCGCTGGCGTCCCCCCGGGGTGGGCAGCGATGGGGGCACCGGGCTCCGACGGGGACAGCCCCAGAGCCCCCCCCCCGGCAGCGGAGCCCCAGCCGGGCTCTGTCCCCAAGGTCCCCGCCGGTGTCACCCGTTAACCCCCGCGGTGACAGCTGGCAGCGGCCCGGAGCCGCCCGGTCCCGCACCGGGACCCGCTCAGCCCCGCGGCCCCGGCCACGCGTGGGGCACGGCGACAGCCCCCCACCGGGGCGGGGGCGGCGCGGAGCCCCCGCGCCGCTCCCGTTACAGCCCCCAGCCCCGTCCCCACGGCACCGGCGCCCCCCCCCCCCCCCCCCCCCCCCCCCCCCCCCCCCCCGCCGGTACCTCCTTGCAGACGTGCAGCCGCTCCCCGGCGCGGCCCGGCGGCACGGCGGCGGCGGCCACGCACAGCGCCAGCAGCACCCGCCGGGCCCCGGCCCCGGCCCCGGCCCCGGTCCCGGCCATGGCGCAGCGGCGGCGGCAGCGGCAGCGCTCGGCCCCGTGCGGGCACCGGCCCCGCGGCCCCGCCCCCCGCCAACGGCCCCGCGCGCGCACCTGCCGCCACCTGCACCGCCCCCGCCCCGCCCCCGGCACCGGGCACCGGCACCGGGCCTCGCCCCCCGGGGCATCGCCCCCTCCCCCCCCCCGGGAGCGGCACCGGCACCGGGCATCGTCGCCCCCCGGGAGCCCGGTCCCGGGCATCACCCCCCGCGCCCTCCCTCCCTCCCCCTCCCGGTCTCCCCGTGTCATCCCCGCCGTGTGCCCCCGCCCCCCCCCCCCCAGCACCGGGCATCCCCTGTAACGGCCCCGCCCTCGCAGCCGTTACCGGGCAACGGCCGCGGCCAGCACCGGCCCCGCCATGGCGGGCGGCGGCGCCGCGTCCCCGCCGGGCCCCCCCCGGCCTTGGAGCCGCCTCCACGCCACGCCCGCGCGGTGCACCCGGGACCACGGGTGAGTGCCCGGTGTGTGCCCCCCACCCCCCCCCCCGCTACCGCCCCCGGTGCGGCGGCTGAGCCCCTGTCCCCGTGCAGGGCCCCCCGGCAGCCGCAGCGGCCCCCGGAGCCCTCCCCGCGGTGCTGGGTGAGCCCCAAGAAGGAGTCGGTGCACAGCATCCAGGGGGGCATCGGTACGGGGGGTATCGGTACGGGGGGTACCGGGGCGGGGCGGGGGGTACCGGGACGGGGCGGGCAGCACGGGGGCGGGGCGGGGGGAACCGGGACGGGGCGGTTGGGTGGGGGGGGGGGGCGGGAACCGGCTGCCGGGGGTGCCGCGGTGCCCCCGCCCCGGTTGCGGGGGGGGGGTACGTGGGGGCCGCCCCGGCGCCGCCGCGATCCGCCGCCCGTCCCCCCGCAGAGTGCCCGCACAGCGCGGCCACCAACAGCGGCTACTCGCGCAAGGCGGACGGCGGCTTCTTCTCCCCGTAGCGGCCCCCCCCCCCCAAATAAAGGCCCGAGCGGCCCGGTGCCGGCGGGGCGGATCAGAATCGCGGCGCGCTCAGGGGCCGGCGGCGGGGCCAGGCCTCGCCTATCTGATCGACTCATCCCGCCCGCCCGCCGCACAGCGCCCGGGGGCTTCGCGGCGCGGCTCTTCTCATCTCGGCCGGGGGCCGATCAAATAAGATCAACGTGTAGGGAGCGGCGGCACGCGCGCACCCCGCGCGCACACACACTCACGCCCCTCTCACACCCCCACGCACGCGCAGCCCCCACCCGCACACACTCGCGCTGCCGCCGCTCTGCGCGCGGCCCCGCCCTTCCCCGCCCTTTTATAGCCTCCCCCCCGCGCGGGGCACGCCGGGTAGCGGGGAGGCCCCGCCCCTCCGCCGCGCGCCGCCTGGCGGCGGGAGGACCGCGGAGCCCCGCCCCCCCACAGAATGCCCCGCCCCTCTCGGCGAAGCCCCGCCCCTTTCGCGATGCCCCCAGACTGAGCCCCGCCCCCCTCCAGGAAGCCCCCGCCCCCTCCAACTGAGCCCCGCCCCTTTCGCGGAGCCCCCCGTCTTAGCCCCGCCCCCTCCCCGAAGCCCCGCCCCCTCCCCGAAGCCCCGCCCCCAGCCCCTCCCAAGCAGAGCCCGGCGGGCAGCTCGGTGCTTTATTGGCCCGGGCCCCGCCGCACCGGGAGCCCCCCGCGCCCCCCCGCGCCCCCCCCGGCGCCGCGGGACCCCCCCGGCCGTGGGGAGGGGCCGGCGGCACCGGGGGCTGTGTCCTGCCCGGGAGGGGGCCGAGCCTCCCCGGCCCCGGGCGGCGAAACGGCGACACCGGCAGCGGGAGGGGACCGGGAGGGGGCGCGGGGGGCGCGGGGGGGCTTCACTTGAGGGCCAGGACGTAGAACGCCATCAGGACGCAGGACACCGACACGGCCGCGTGCAGCCGGGTGCCGATCACGGCAGCTGTGGGGGGGGGAGAGATGGGCACGACCCCAACGCCCCCAGCCCGGACCCCAACGCCCCCAGCACGACCCCAACGCCCCCAGCCCGGACCCCAACGCCCCCAAGCCCCCACCCCAACGCCACCGTCCCCACCCCGTGCCCCCAAGCCCAGCCCCACACGTTCCCGTCGGGACCCCAACGCCACCGCCCCGAGCCCACGGAGCAGCCCCCCAGCGTCCTCCCCCCATGCCCCGTGTCCCCGACGCCACTGTCCCCATCCCATACCCCACCGCACCCACCCGCGTTCCCGGCCAGGAACCCCGTGCCCCCAAACCCAGCCCCCAGTGTCCCCATCCCGGCCACCACATCCCTGTCCCGGACCCCAATGCCACTGTCCCCACGCTGTGCCCACAGCCCAGCCCGCAGTGACCCCATCCTGCAGCCCCACGTCCCCATCCCAGCCCCATGTCCCTGCCCCGCGTCCCCATCCCAGACCCCAACGCCACCGTCCCCATCCCAGCCCCGTGTCCCCGTCCTGGTCCCCGTGTCCCCGTCTCCCCACCCCAGGCCCTGTGTCCCTGTCTCACGCCCCAACGCCGCCGTTCCCATCCCGCACCCACAGCCCAGCTCCCAGCGCCCCCATCCCGGACACCCCATCCCCACATCCCCGCCCCAGCTCCGTGTGCCCGCCCTGGTCTCATGTCCCCACTGCAGCCCCACGTCCCCTGCACACAGCCCCCTGTCCCCACATCCCCGCTGCCGCCCCACATCCCCGTGCCGTGCCCCCAGCCCAGAGCCCCTGTCCCCTATCCCCCATCCCCAATCCACATCCCAGAGCCCAGTGTCCCCATGCCAGAACCCCACGTCCCCAGATGTCCCCCCTGCAGCCCCGTATTCCCATCCCATGCCCCCAGCCCCACGTCCCCGCTGCAGCCCCGTGTTCCCGTGTCAGCACCTCATGTCCCCAGATGTCCCCGTGCCAGCCCTGTGTCCCCAGCCCACGTCCCCATCCCGGAGCCCCACGTCCCCATGCCAGAACCCCACATCCCCAAATGAGCCCCCTGCAGCCCCACGCCCCCCTGCAGCCCCATGTCCCCATCCTGGAGCCCTGCGTCCCCTATCCCATGTCCCCGGCCCCACGTCCCCATCCCAGAGCCCCGTGTCCCCATGCCAGAACCCCGCGTCCCCAGATGTCCCCCCTGCAGCCCCGTGTTCCCATTCCATGCCCCCAGCCCCACGTCCCCATCCCGGAGCCCCGTGTCCCCATGTCAAAACCCCACATCCCCAAATGCCCCCACCCCGGCCCCACGCCCCCCCCTGCAGCCCCGTGTCCCCAGCCCCTGTCCCTTATCCCACGCCCCCCTCCCAGCCCCACGTCCCCAGGTGTCCCCGTCCCAGCCCCACGCCCCCCCGCAGCCCCGTGTCCCCCATCCCACGCCCCCAGCCCCGTGTCCCCATCCCAGAGCCCCGTGTCCCCATCCCACGCCCCCAGCCCCGTGTCCCCATCCCAGAGCCCCACGTCCCCAAATGTCCCCCCTGCGGCCCCACGCCCCCCCCGCAGCCCCGTATCCCCCATCCCACGCCCCCAGCCCCGTGTCCCCATCCTGGAGCCCCGTGTCCCCTATCCCATGCCCCCATCCCACGCCCCCAGCCCCGTGTCCCCATGTCAGAGCCCCACATCCCCAAATGCCCCCCCTGCGGCCCCACGCCCCCCCCGCGGCCCCGTGTCCCCCATCCCACGCCCCCAGCCCCCCGTCCCCGTGTCCCCCCCCCAGCCCCGCGTCCCCATCCCAGAGCCCCGCGTCCCCGTGCCCGCCCCGTTACCCCCCCCAACGCCACGTCCCCCGTCCCCCCCCCGGCCCCAGCCCCCCCCCCCCGCACCCTTGTAGCAGACGCCGCCGAGCCCCCTCCTCTCGCCGTGCAGCCAGGCGCGGAGCCGCGGCACCTTCCGCAGGTAGGCGCAGGTGCACACCAGGAGCAGCCCGAACACCAGCAGCCCGTCCAGCGAGTACACTGCGGGGCACGGCTGCGTCCCGGCACCGCCACCGGGCACCGGGCACCGGCACGGGGCCCCCCCCGCCGCCCCCCGCCCTCCCCCCCCCGCCGCTCACCGTTGGTCATGGCGGCCCCTGGGCCCTGCCTCAGCACCGCCCCGGCCCCGCGCGCTCTGCGCATGCGCGCGGCCGACGCCCCGCCGGAAGCGAGCGGCGCGGCCCCGCGGCTCCAGCGGGCAGCGGGAGCGCGCCCCCGTTGTGCCCACCCACACCCCCCCCCCCCCCGGTCACCCCCCCCGCAGCACCGTGAGGCAGCCCCGGGGCGGCCCCAACCCCCCCCCCCCCCCCCCCCCGGTGGCCCCGAGCGCTGTCCCCCGGGGACAGGACGGGCCCCGCGGGCGGCCCCGGTACCGAGCCCAGCACCGGGGCAGCGCGGGGCGGCTGCGGGGGGGCGCGGCCGGGACCCTCCGGCCCTGAGCGGCAGCTGCGGAAACGGCTCCGGAGGGCCGAGGAGGCCTGTGCCGGCCCCTGACCCCCGTCTGCCTCGCCCAGCCCTCTGTGCCTCCACCCAGTCCTGCATTCACACCGCCTGCCTCCGTCCGTCCGTCCGTTCATCCGTCCATCTGTCCATCTGTCCGTCTGTCCATCCACCCGCCCACACACCCATCCACCCATCTGTCCATCCATTCATCCATCCACCCATTCATGCACCCATCCTTCCTTCCTTCCTCCCTTCCTTCCCTCCCTCCACCCATCCCTCCCTCCCTCCCTCCCTCCCTCCCTCCCTCCCTCCCTCCCTCCATCCATCCATCCCTCCATCCATCCATCCATTCCTCCATCCATTCCTCCACCCACCCCTCCCTCCCTCCATCCATCCATCCCTCCATCCATCCATCCATTCCTCCATCCATTCCTCCACCCACCCCTCCATCCCTCCATCCATCCATCCCTCCCTCCATCCCTCCATCCATCCCTCCCTCCATCCCTCCTTCCATCCCTCCCTCCATCCCTCCCTCCATCCATCCCTCCATCCCTCCCTCCATCCCTCCCTCCATCCATCCCTCCCTCCATCCCTCCATCCATCCCTCCATCCATCCCTCCCTCCATCCATCCCTCCATCCATCCCTCCCTCCATCCCTCCATCCATCCCTCCATCCATCCCTCCATCCATCCATCCATCCATTCCTCCACCCACCCACCCACCCATCCACCCACCCACCCACCGACCCATCCCTCCCTCCCTCCCTCCCTCCCTCCCTCCACCCCCCCACCCATCCCTTCCTCCCCCCCCCCACCCCCCCACCCCCCCTTTTCTTCTCCCCCCCACCTCCCCCCATCCGTGCACCCCCCCCCACTCCCGCCGCTCACCGCCCCGCAGATGGGGACGGCTGGAGGAGGCCGCACGGCGGCGATGGGGGGGGGAGGCCAGGCCACGGGGGCGGCCGGGCGACGGCCGGGCTGCCGGGACGGGGGACGAGGGGAGCCCCGGGGGGGCAGGACCCGGGGGATGGCCGAGGGAGGCCGCACGGCTCGAGGGGAGGTTAAGGGAGGCCGAGTCATGGGGACAGCAGAGCCTCAGAAGAGGAAGGTGACAGCACCGGGCGCCCGGCAGAGCAGCTCGTGGAGCGGCTGCAGGGTGTCCCCTGGGTGGGGGTCACCCTCCTGGGTGCCCCCCGGCCCCGCTCCCATCCCCGGCCCCTCTCGGGTCGGGGTTTGGGGCTGCGGCACGGGGCTGCGGGTGTTCGTGGCCGTCGGGCGCAGGAGGCCTCGCGCGCGGGGTCGGTCCCTCTCCTCCCCTCCTCCCCCGTGCCACCGGGGCTCCGCGGTGCTCCCACGGCCCCGTCCCGTCCCCGCACCCCCGGTGTTGTCATTCCAGGAGCGCTTGTGGCCGTGGGCGGCCGCGGGCATCGCTTCTCGGTGCCCCCCGCGCTGAGAACCAGAGCGCCCGGGGCAGGAATGAGGTGGCAGGGCCGGGGCGCGGGCGCTGGCTCCCACCGCAGCCCTGCACCTGCTGCTGTGCATCTGGAATAAACACACGAAACCAAGGCTTTTGTGCAGTTTTTGCTAACCAGACGCGTCTGGGAAGGGGATGTGGAGGTTTGAGCGCGATGGAGCCGGGGCTGCTGCTCGGCGCTCCCCGGGGCTGAGGAACGGGGCCGGGGCCGGCGCTGCCGGGGCTTTGCCCGTCCCCACGGGCATGGAGCCGTCCCGCACCCTCCTCCCGGGGCTCGCTCTGCTCTGGCTGTTTTTCTCGTTGTTTTTCTGTTTCCAAAATTAACTGCGGCTCACCTCGTGCCCGCCGGCACCCTTCCACCCCGCGGACCCTGCCCCGTACGAAAGGAAGTGCGGAAGCCTGTTTTGAGCAGAGCTCAGATCAACAACCCGACCGCCGGGCACCGCCGGCACCACCCAGGCACAGGGGGGGGCACCCGGGGCTCGGCCACCCCCATGGCTCCCGAGGCCACCGAGGAGCCGGAGGCTTCGGCCGACTACGAGTACCTGGCAGGCAGCAACGCCACGGGGAGCCCGGAGCAGCTCTTCACGACGGTCTTCATCCCCGTCCTCTACTCCTTCATCTTCCTCCTCGGCTTCGCGGGGAACCTCTTCGTCATCGCGCTGCTGGCCAAGAGGAGCGGCGGCAGGAGGGCGGTGGACACCTTCGTGCTCAACCTGGCCGTGGCCGACGTCGTCTTCGTCTGCACCCTGCCCCTCTGGGTGGCGGCGGGGGCGCGGGGCAACCGGTGGCTGCTCGGGGAAGGGCTCTGCAAGGCGAGCAGCTACGCCATCAGCGTCAACCGCTGCTCCAGCATCCTCTTCCTCACCGCGCTCAGCGTGGAGCGCTACCTGGTCATCTGGAAGGTGCTGGACACCAGGCGGGCGGGCTCCAGGAGGCACGTCCTGCTCGCCTGCGGGCTGATCTGGGCCGTCTCCCTCCTGCTGGGCGCGCCGGCGCTGTGGTACCGGCGGCTGGACGGGGACGACTGCTGGGACGAGGACGGGGAGGACTTCAGCCTGGCCATGGTCTTCCTCACCTTCCTCCTGCCCCTGGGGGTCATCTCGTTCTGCTACTGCTCCATCTACTGCCGCCTGCAGCGGCACGTGCGGCTGGGCAGGGGCGTGCGGCGCTCCCACCGCGCCATCGTTGCCATCATCGCGGCCTTCGTCTGCTCCTGGCTGCCCCTCAACGCCTGCAAGGTGCTCCTCTTCCTCCTGGCCAAGGGGACGCTGGCGCTGCCGGCGGGGCAGGAGGGGACCCTGCGCTGGGTGGTGGCCGCCAGCACCTGCCTGGCCTTCGCCAACAGCTGCGTCAACCCCCTCATCTACGCCCTGATGGACCCGCGCCTCCGCTGCCCGCCCCCCCTCGGTGCCAGGGCCCCCCCCTCCACCACCGCCTCCAGCCCCTCGCCCGGCAGCGGGACCAAGCCCCCCCCGGCCCCCAGCCCCCGGCCGGGCACGTAAGGGGGGACGGGGACGCGAACGCAGCTGGGCTGGGGGGGGGGGTTTGCTGTCGATACAGAGCCGGGTGGGTGCTCGGGTGCTTCGCCAAAGCGGTCGCTGAGGTTTGTCCCCTCCCGGGGGGAGCCCCGGTGCCCCAGCGGTGATTCCAGCCCCCCCCCCAGCGTTACGCTCACCCGTGCCAAAGGGGTCCCCGAGGGGCAGCTCCCGGCCGCGCCGTCCCGTCCCGTCCCGTCCCGGTTTCTGCGCCCTCCTGGTGCGGCCGCGCTGGCAGCGAGCGAGGTCCCGCCGAGCAGGCACTGCCGCACAGACGCTGCCCAGCGCGGAGCTGAACGGGACGGCTCCGGTTGCTTCTGGTCTTACAGCAAACGAATACAGATGTAGGCGTACCTCCGGAGCTGTCGGTCGTGGCGTTCTTTCTCACAGCCTGCCTGGGGAATAAAGCTGCCGCGGGGCCGAGCTGGGCCACGCTGAGCCGTGGGCCATGGTGCGTCCCCAGGCGCCGGGGACAGCCCCGTGCCCTCCCAGCGGAGCCCTGAGCCATTTCTCTTCAAATTCACCCTTTTTTTGGCGCGGGGCCCCACGCGCCAGGTCTCAGCCCCGCTCTTTGCTCAGTTCCTCCGCGGGGACCGCCACGCGCTCCCCCCGGGGCTGAGGGTGCTGCAGCGGGGGGGGGGGGGGTGTCCCGCCTGTCCCCGTCCCCGCAGCCCGTGGCACCTGCCAGTGGCTGAGGCACACTTTCCACCACCTGCCCCACGCAGCGGTGCAGGATGTGGCTGACTCCCCCGTGCCAGCCGCCCTGATTCATCTCACACCGCGCCGGCAGCCGCGGCCCTGCCGTTCCCACGGCCTGGCACAGCTTGGCATGGCACGGCACTGCCTGGCACGGCACAGCTTGGCATGGCACGGCACAGCCTGGCATGGCACTGCCTGGCATGGCACAGCACAACACAGCCTGGTATGGCACAGCCCGGTACAGCACAGCAAGACACAGCTCACGCTGCCCCTCACCCTTCCCCTTTCCTTCTCCCTTCCCATCCCCATCCCTGCCCCTGCCCGAGGAGGAGGAGGAGGGTCAGTGCTTCCTCCCATGAGGCAGAAGGGCCCTGGGGGCAGAGGCAGGGGGATGGGGACAAGGGCAGGCCAGCAGGACCTGCGGGGCTCCCCGGCACCCAGCGGGTCCCTGTGCAGGAAGGGACAGGGACGGCGGTGGCCGCGCTGCGGTCCCGGGGTGGGTCCCTGTCCCCGAGCACTTTGGGGACCCCGGGGGAGATGTCCCCAGCCGGGGGCCGTGGGCAGGGGTGGGGACGGTGCCACCGCACCGCGACCGGCCCGGTGCTGCTGCCCCCGGGATGGGGCCTTCACCCAGCACCGTGCCATGCCAAGCTGTGCCATGCCGTGCCACACCATGCCATGCCATGCCGTGCCGTGCCACACTCTTCCAAGCCATACTGCGACGTGCCACGCCATGCCAGGGTGCTCTGTGCCATGCTGCGCCACGCTCCCCCCCGCCACGCCGCGCCGCCCCACGCCGCGCCGAGCCGAGCCCCGCAGCGGGCAGGCCCCGCGGCGGCGGGGCCGGTGTTGCTCACCTGCTCCTCCCCTGCGTCTCAAGTCAAAACACGTCCCCACGGCCCGGGCGCAGCAGAGCCGCAGCGAGCGCCCGCGCCGACGGCCCCGCCGCGCCCAGGTAAGGCCGAGCCCCGGCCCTGGCTGAGCCCCGCGCCCACCGGGGGTCCCGGCCCCTCCGCCACCCCCCAGTCAGCCCACCGAGCCCCGGCCCTGCCTCAGTTTCCCTGGGCGTTCACCAGCACGGCTCGTCCCGCCGGGGAAACTGAGGCACAGCGTGAGCCCCTGGCACCCCCCCGGCTGCTCCTGTCCCACCCGCTCTGCCCCAAGGGACGGGGACACCGGGTTCGGGGCTGGGGGCAGGCTCCCACGTCCCGCGGCCACCCCCACCGCGGGAAATGCCTGCAGCCCAGACGGGAAAGAAATAAAAACTGGGAGAGGCACCCAGCGAAACCGGCCTGCGCCCCCGCCACCTTTGCCCCTGGGATGGGGCTCATCCCGGCAGCCCGCGCTGCCAGGCACGTGTTTGCACACCTTTGTTTATCGTAGGACCTACAGGAAGGCAAAGCAAACACGGCCTCGCCTTCCTCCCCCACCGGCGCGGCGGCCGTGGCGGAGCCGTAGGGGCGATGCTGCGGGCCGGGGGGAGCGCGGGGGGGGCAGCACCCGTGGGTGCTCACCGGGGGCTGGCGCGGGGACACGGCGTCTGCTCCCTGTCGCCCGCAGGGTGCGGCATGGAGGGCAGGGAGGAGGCGAGCGACACCGACAGCGGGATCATGCTGCACTCGGGTGAGCATGGGGGGGCCGGGGGGGTGGGCAAAGGGGTTCTGCACCCCAGGGTGCGATGGGTGCCCCCTCCCACAACCAGGGGCACGGCGGCGGTGTAAAAACTGCCACCAACACCCCCCCCCCCCCCAGGGGACAAGGGGCTGTGCAGGAGCTGCTGGGGTCTGGGCGGGGAGGGCAGGAGGGGGTGGAATTTGCTGTTGGGAAATTTGGGGGTTCCCAGTCTGGAGGAGGGAGGGGGGCCGGGGGGGGGCCAGGGTCCGCGGCCGGCTCTGACTCAGCCGCGTTTCGCTGCGGGCTGGGCTGAGTCAGGGTGAAACCTGTCGTCCCCCCCCCCCCCCCCCGCTGGGAAACCACGGCCGCTCGCAGCGCAGCCGGCACCCATGGGCGCAGCCGGCACCCGGCCCGCCACGGGGGTCGGGAGGGAGAACCGGGAACCGGGGCTGACGGGGAGGCGGGGGGGGGGGAAACTGAGGCAGGGAGGCGGGGGGATCGGGCTGCGCCTCAGCCCGTCTGTCCGTGCGTCCGTCCGTCCATCCGTCCATCCGTCCGCCCAGGCCCCGGCAGCCCGGTGTCCCCGCTGAAGGAGCTGGCGCAGCGGGTGCGGCGGCAGCAGCAGGCGCTGGAGGCGTGCGTGCAGGAGCTGCGGCGGCTCTGCCTGCGCGAGGCGGTGAGCGGGGCGCGGGGCGGCTGGGGGGGGGGGGGGCCCTGACACCCTCCCCACCACCCCCCCGGCCACCGCTCAGCGTCCCCGTGCCGTCCCCAGGAGCTGACGGGGACGCTGCCCCGCGAGTTCCCCCTGAAGGCCGGCGAGAAGCCCCCCAAGGTGCGGCGCAGGATCGGTGCCGCCTTCAAGCTGGACGAGACCCTGGTGCTGCGCGGGGCGGTGAGGGGCGACCGGGGGCGCAAAGCTGGGGGGGGGGGGGGCTTCACCGGTGGGGGGTGACCCACAAAGGGGCAGGTGGTGACCGGGGGACCCCTTGCCGCCCTGTCCCACGGGTGGTGCGCTGCTCCTCGGGGTGCGGGGGGGCCACGCGCCCGTCCCAAGCGGCCGCGGGCTCGCGTGGCTCTGGGGTACGGGGCGGGGGGGTGCGGGGGTGCCGAGCGTCCCCTCCGTCCCCAGGACCCGCTGAGCGCCCTGGAGCGGGACCTGGCGCTGCAGCTGCAGATCGCCAAGGCCGCCCACCGCCTGTGCCGGGAGGAGAACATCAGCAAGCAGCTGCGCCGGAGGAGGAAGACGGCGGCGCTGAAGGAGGAGAAGAAGCTGAAGGAGCTGGAGAACACCCTCAGCCAGTGCCGCCTCCTGGCCGGCTGCCGGCCCCTGCCCGCCAGCGGCTCCGGGGGTTCTCAGGGTGAGGCCGGGGGTGCCTCGGTTAAGGGGGGGGGGGGTCAGGAACTGATTCATTTGTGTGGAGCCCGATGCACCGTCCCTGCTGCGTGCACCCCGCAGTGCTCCCCCCGTGGGTGCACCCCAACCCTTCGTCCCCACGGGCTGCTTGCTGGCACCCCGTCCCCAGGGGTCGTGCCCCACTGGATGCACCCCGATCTCCCACACCAATACGCTGAGCGCACCCCGATACGCCTTCCCCCGTGGGTGCACCCCAAAGCCCCGTCCCTGATGGAGGCACCTTATGGCTGCACCCCAAAACGCCATCCGTGGTGCAGGCACCCCGGCGTGCCCTCCCCACGGGGAATTCACCCCAATACACCCCCCCCCCCAGCGACTGCGCCCTTGTGAACGCGCCCCAAACCTTCATCCGTGGTGGATGCGCCCTTAGGGAAGCACCCCAACACCCCCCCCCCCAAGCGGCTGCACCCCGCTGTGCTCCCCCGGTGACTGCAGCCTGGCGAGCGCACCCCAACCCTGCGTCCGCGGCGGGTGCCGGCAGCAGCCTGGGCAGGGCTGGGAGCTGCCCCGAGCGCCACGGCTCGGCTGAGCCGGCCCGGCCGGTCCCACCACCGGCCCCGAGCGTGTCGGGACAGGCGGGCGCGGGAGGGGAGCGGGGGCCCACGGGGACGCGCTGGGTGGCGGCGGGTGGCGGGGCCGTGGGAGCGCGGGGCCGCTGCCAGCCCCGGGGCCAGCAGCCGGTGCCAGCCCCCGGTGCCAGCCCCCGGTGCCAGCACCCGGTGCCACCGCTGTCCCCTGCCCCGCAGAGCTCAGCGCCTCGGACGAGAGCTCGCTGTCGGACGCCGTCCTGCTGGAGGAGGGTAAGGGGCCGTGGGCGGGGGGCACCGCGGAGCCCTGTCCCGTTCCCCCTCCCTCCACCCCAACCCTTTTTCTCTCCCGCAGAGGAGATGCAGCCGCCGGGACCCGGCACCCCGCGGGGGTCCCCATCTCCGTCCCCGTCCCCATCCCCACGGCCCCGTTCAGGCCCCGAGGAGCGCGCTGAGGCGGAGGGGCCGGGGCACCCACCCACACCTGCCGGCCCCTGGAGGGAGACCAGCCTCGACGGGCCCTACGAGAAGGCCAAGAAAGCCGGCGATGACCCTGGGGACAGCGAAACCTGGGGGGCCCGATGCTGCCCCACGTCCCCACCCGCTGTCGCCACCGCCCCTGGCAGCCCCGACCTCGCAGCCTCGCTGGCGCCCAGGACCGCGGATGTCCCTCCGTACCGCTTCGTCCCCATCCGGACCCTGGTGCTGTGCCGGCAGGTGGGCTCCAGCGCCCCCAGCACCCCGGAGCCACCGAGCCGGCGGGGACAATCCCAGTCCCTGAGGTACGGCCCGCGCGCGGAGCGGGGACGAGGGTTCCTGGGAGGAGGATGGAGAGGGACAACCCCATGGGACGGTGGTTATAACCCCGTGGGGAGGGAGGAGAGAAACCCAGGGGAAGGAAGATGGAGGTAACCCCACGAGTAGGAGGAGAGGGATAATCCCGTGGGGAGGATGGAGACAGAGCCATGGGGAAGAGGAGGAAGGAGACAGCCCCCTGGGAAGAAGGAAGCATCTCCTTGGGGAGGATGGAGCAAACCCGTGGGGAGAAGGACTGAGATAACCCCGCGGGGAGCCTGGTGGATACGATGCCACGGGGAGGCTGGAGATAACCCCGGGGGGAGGAGGATGGCGATAGACCCATGGGGAGGAAGATGGAGCTAAGCCCACGGGGAGCCAGCACCCCACACCCTCCCGGCCGCCCTGTCCCGGGGGCAGGAGGAGCGGGGCAGGAGGCAGCCGCAGCCCTTGTGCCCGCAGGGTGGAGGCGCGCTGGGAGCCCGGCGAGCCGCGGGGCCGCAGCACCGCTCCCCGCCGCCGCCCCACGTACTACACGGTGACGGTGCCCACCTCCTGCTTGCCGGCCCCCGGCCCCACGCATCGCTCCGGCTCCGACGACAGCATCTCCGACGTCTCCAGCATCTCCCACGCCACCTCCCCGGGCAGCAGCAGCCCCGACGTCTCCTTCCAGCGCCCCCCAGCCCCGCCGCCCCTCGCCGAACCCGGTTACTACCCCCGGGGCGCCCCCCGGCTCCTGCCACCCCCCGGCCCCCCAGCTTTCCTCTACGAGCAGGATCTGGCCCCGCTGCGCTACCAGCGCCTGGTGCCCTCGCACAGCCGCATCGTGCGCACCCCGTCGCTCAAGGACTACGCGCCGGCGGGCGCCCGCGGGCTCTCCAAGGCGGCGGTGACGGAGGAGCTCAAGTCGTGGCACCAGCGCGCCCGGCTGCGGGGCGCCCGGCCCCACTCCCTCGACAGGCAGGGCGCCTTCCGGGGACCCCGCGGCGGGACCCCCCGTGACGGCCCCCCCATCCGTGGGGCCCCGCTGCGGGCTCAGGTAGGGCACGGGGCCGGGGTGGCGCAGGGAGCGGGGTGGGGACAGCGGGGGACAGGCGGGTGGGGGGCACCGCGGTGGCTGTCGCCTTGTGGGGACGCCCTGGGTGCTGCCCTGCGGGCGGGTGGGGGACGCGCGGTGTCACCCGGTGGTGGCACAGGGACAGGCGGCTGCGGTGGGGCAGGACCGGGGTCCTACGGGGGGCGCTGGGGCATGGCCAGGGTCCCGAGGTGCCCCTGGGGAAGTACCGGGGACCCATGAGGGTCCTTGGGGCAGGGCTGGGGACTCCCAAAGGTCCCTGGAAGAGGACTGGGGAAGATCTCCAGGCGAAGGACCTGGTCCTAAGGGGGGCCCTGGGGCAGGACAGGGGTCCCAGAAGGGTCCTTAGGGCAGAATCGGGGTCCTGTGGACAGCACCAAGGTCTCATGACCTGGTCTTGGGGCCGGGACTGAGGTCCTCAAGGCCCTTTGGGGCAGGACGAGGGGCCGCAGAAGGCCCCTATAGCCACCTCCGGGGTCCCACCAGCAGGACCTGGGTTCCCACGAGGGCAGGAGGGTCCCCGCAGACATTTTGGGGCCGCCTCACTCCCTTCCTCCCTGGGGCCCACGCGGGGCAGGTCAGGACTCGCCGCCGAGCCTCCGCCACCCCCGCAGCCCCCCCCATCCCACCCCGGGCCGTGCCCCCCAGGGCGCCATGGGGTGGGGTCCCGGCACCCACGGGCCCCTTCTCCCACGCAGGCGCCCCCGATCCGTGTCCTGCGGCGCTCCCCGGACGGCGTGCCCGTGCAGGTCTACGTGCCTGAGAACGGCGAGATCGTCACACAGGTGTGAGCGCGCCCCCCCCTGCCCGGGGGGGCACGGCCCGGCTGGCCCAGGGCTCTGGGGACAGGGGGACGGGGCCGTTCTGCCCCCCCCTCCACCCCCCCCCCCGGGCTTGGGGACATTGGGGGGGGAGGCATGGCTGCCCCCAGCACCCTGCGGTGCCCAGGGCTGGGACGGGGTGGCCGGGGCTGGCCCCCACCCGCTGTCCCGTGTCCCCTCACCAGTGACCCCAAGAGGGTCTGCGGTGCAAAGATGTTGTAATTCGGGCTTTTTTCTCTAATAAACGTGGTCATTTGGGATCTCCCCGCGGTCACTCCCGTCCTTGACAGCCCCTCAGGATTTGTCCCCTCCATCCTCATGCTTGTCCCCGTCCCCGTCCCCATCCCATCCCTGTCCCCATCCCCATCCCCGTCCCCATCCCCGTCCCCATCCCGTCCCATCCCATCCCCATCCCCATCCCTGTCCCATCCCCATCCCATCCCATCCCCATCCCCATCCCATCCCATCCCCATCCCCGTCCCCATCCCATCCCATCCCCATCCCATCCCCATCCCCATCCCATCCCCATCCCATCCCCATCCCCATCCCCGTCCCCATCCCATCCCCATCCCATCCCCATCCCATCCCCATCCCATCCCCATCCCCGTCCCCATCCCATCCCCGTCCCCATCCCATCCCCATCCCCATCCCATCCCCATCCCATCCCCATTCCCATCCCCATCCCCACCCCCATCCCATCCCCATCCCATCCCCATCCCATCCCCATCCCATCCCCATCCCATCCCATCCCCATCCCCATCCCATCCCCATCCCATCCCCATCCCATCCCCATCCCCATCCCCGTCCCCATCCCATCCCCGTCCCCATCCCATCCCCATCCCCATCCCATCCCCATCCCATCCCCATTCCCATCCCCATCCCCACCCCCATCCCATCCCCATCCCATCCCCATCCCATCCCCATCCCATCCCCATCCCCATCCCCGTCCCCATCCCATCCCCGTCCCCATCCCCATCCCCATCCCCATCCCCATCCCATCCCATCCCATCCCCATCCCATCCCCATCCCATCCCCATCCCATCCCCATCCCCATCCCCGTCCCCATCCCATCCCCGTCCCCATCCCATTCCCATCCCCATCCCATCCCCATCCCCATCCCCATCCCCATCCCCATCCCCATCCCCATCCCCATCCCATCCCATCCCCATCCCATCCCCATCCCATCCCCATCCCATCCCCATCCCATCCCCATCCCATCCCCATCCCCATCCCATCCCCATCCCCATCCCCATCCCCATCCCATCCCCATCCCATCCCCATCCCATCCCCATCCCCATCCCCGTCCCCATCCCATCCCCGTCCCCATCCCATCCCCATCCCCATCCCATCCCCATCCCCATCCCCATCCCATCCCATCCCATCCCATCCCCATCCCCATCCCATCCCCATCCCCATCCCCATCCCCATCCCATCCCATCCCATCCCCATCCCATCCCCATCCCATCCCCATCCCATCCCCATCCCATCCCCATCCCCATCCCCATCCCATCCCCATCCCCATCCCCATCCCCATCCCCATCCCCGTCCCCTCCAAACCGCACGTGGCCGGGGCTGGTCCCGGTGCCAGTGCTGGGGACCCGCAAGCAGCGAGGTGGGGATGGGTGCTGGGGGGGGGCACGGAGGCTGGGGCAAGGCTGGGGCAGAACAAAGGGATGGGGTGTGGGGAGGGGATGGGGTGCAGGGCAAGGAGAATGGGTCTGGGGGGGTCTGGAAAGGGAAAGGGTGAGGGGAAGGGAAGGGAAGGGAAGGGAAGGGAAGGGAAGGGAAGGGAAGGGAAGGGAAGGGAAGGGAAGGGAAGGGAAGGGAAGGGAAGGGAAGGGAAGGGAAGGGAAGGGAAGGGAAGGGAAGGGAAGGGAAGGGAAGGGGAAGCCCTGGGGCGCAGGAGGGGCGCAGGGACGCGGGGGCCGTGCCGGGGCCGTGCCGCTCCGCCCGGCGGGGGCGGGCAGGGGCCGGGCGCGGGGCCGGTGGCTGCGGCTGGAGGCGCCGCCGCGGGGGGGCACCGGGCAGCGACCGAGCTCCGCCGGGCTGCGGCGTCACTGCGGGCCTGCGGCGGCACCGCGCTCCCACCGGCACCGCCACCGGCACCGGCACCGGCACCGGCACCGGCACCGGGGCTGCACCGGCCCCGCCGCACCGACCCCGGCCCCGCCGCCCCGACCCCGGCCCCGCTCCCCCCGCCCCGGGCCGCCCCCAGGATGGGGCCCGGTGGCCCCGGTGGCCGCTGGCCCCTGGCCGGGACCGTGCTGGTGGCCGTGGCCGCCTCGCTGGGTAAGAGACGCGGGGGGGGGGGGGAGCGGGAGGGGGCGCCCCGCGGGGTGGGGGGGGGCCCGGTGCCACCGGCTGGGCCCGCGGGGCGCCCACTCGTGGGGCCCGGTGACCTCGGCCGTGCCACCGGAGCGCGGTTCCCGTGTCCCCCCCGTGTCCCCCCCGTGTCCCCACCCCGCTCTGCCGAGGGCTCTGGGCGCTGCCGGCCCGGGGGGGCCGTGGCCGTGCCTCAGTTTCCCCTCGGGGGGAGTCCCCGGGGAGCCACGTGGGGACCGGGCGGCGGCGCGGGGGGGGGGGGGGGGGGGCGGAGCGGAGAGGGGGGGGGCGGCCCCGGCGTCGCTTCGCCTCCCGCCGCCCCCGGGCCGCGTCCCCGGGGCTATTCTGGGCGCGCAGGTGGCTGCGGCCAGAAATAGAGCGGGGGGGCGGGGGGGGGGCGGGGGGGGCGGGACGTGGGAGGGGATGGAGAGGGGCGGGGGGGGGGCGTGGGACGGGATGGTGCCGGGGGGGGGGACACGGGAGGGGATGGAGGACATGGGGACAGGATGGAGCAGGGTATGGGGACATGGGGCAGGACGCAGTGGGGTGCGGGAACACGGGGACAGGATGCAGCAGGCTCCTGGGGGGGCATTGGGCAGGGTGGAGGCAGGTGTGGGGACATGGGGACAGGACGGAGCAGGGCATGGGGACACGGGGACAGGACGGAGCCAGGTGTGGGGACATGGGGACAGGATGGAGCCAGGTGTGGGGACACGGGGACAGGATGGAGCAGGGTATGGGGACATGGGGCAGGACGGAGCCAGGTATGGGGACATGGGGACAGGATGGAGCCAGGTGTGGGGACACGGGGACAGGATGGAGCAGGGTATGGGGACATGGGGACAGGATGGAGCAGGGTATGGGGACATGGGGCAGGACGGAGCCAGGTATGGGGACATGGGGACAGGATGGAGCCAGGTATGGGGACACGGGGACAGGATGGAGCAGGGTATGGGGACACGGGGACAGGACGGAGCAGGGTATGGGGACATGGGGACAGGATGGAGCAGGGTATGGGGACACGGGGACAGGACGGAGCAGGCTCCTGGGGGGTGTTGGGCAGGGTGGATCCGGGTATGGGGATATGGGGACAGGGTGGAGTGGGGCACAGGGATGCGGGGACAGGATGGAGCAGGGTATGGGGACGTGGGACGCGATGGAGCAGGGTTTGGGGCGGGACGCGGTGACGCACGGGCTGCGCCCACGCGCCAGCACCTGGGGGGGGGCCACGGACGTGGGCTGCTGCTGGGGGCCCCGGGGTGGCGGTGGCCGGGTGCAGCGCCCGAGGCCCCGGTGACGGGCGGCTGTCCCCAGCGGCGGGCGGCGAGGACTGCCTGTGGTACGTGGACAGGAACGGCTCGTGGCACCCCGGCTTCGACTGCAACTTCTTCACCTTCTGCTGCGGCACGTGCCACCAGCGGTACTGCTGCCGCGACCCGCTGCGCCTCATCACCGAGCGCCAGCAGCGCCACTGCCTCGCCTTCAGGTGCCACGGCTGCACGCTGCCGGGTGCTGGGCGCTGGGCGCTGGGTGCTGGGCTTCAGTGCTGGGTGCTTGGAGCTTGGTGCTGAGCTTCAGTGATGGGTGCATGGGGCTGGGTGCTTGAGTTTGGGTCGTGGGTCCTGGGGAGTTGTATCTGGGTGCTGAGCACTGGGGCGGGGTGCTGTGCGCTGAGTACTGGGTACAGGGTGCTGGGTGCTGGGGCTGGGTGCTGAGCACCAGTGAAGGGTGCTGGGCGCTTGGTTTTGGGTGCTGTGCCCCGAGTGCTGGATGCAGGGTGCTGAGTGCTGAGCACTGATGCTGGGCACTGGCATGGGGTGCTGGTCACTGGTGCTGGTCACTGGTGCTGGTCACTGGTGCTGGTCACTGGTGCTGAGCACTTTCCTGGTGCTGAGCACTGGTTCCTGGTTCCTGGTTCCTGGTCCCTGCTTCCTGGTGCTGGTCACTGGTGCTGAGCACTGGTTCCTGGTGCTGGTGCCTGTCCGGATGTCCCCGTCCCAGTGCTCCTCCAAGGGGGTGCTCCAAGGGTGCCCCTCGGTGCTGAGGGCACCGCTGTAGCTCGGGGTGCAGGGCAGGGGGCTGCCCGGGTGCCCCCCCCCCCCGGCCCTGCACCCCCATGTCCCCGCGGTGTCCCCCAGCCCCAAGACCATCGCGGGCATCGCCTCGGCCGTGGTGCTCTTCATCGCCATCGTCACCACCATCGTCTGCTGCTTCATGTGCTCCTGCTGCTACCTCTACCAGCGCCGGCAGCACCTCCGCACCCCCCTGCAAGGTGGGGGGCTTGGGGGGGGGGGGGAGAGGGGGGGCCTGGGGGCCCGCAGGGATGTCGGGGGGGGGGATTTGGGGTGTGGGGTGGGGCTGCCAGGGTGCAAGGTGTGTGTGGGGGGCTCAGCGTGCTGCGGGGTCCTGTAGGGATGCGGGATTTGGGGTGCAGCGGGGGGGGGTCCTGCAGAGGGGCTGGGGGAGGGATTGGGGCGCAGGGGGGAGGCTGGGATGCGGGGGGGTTGTAGGGATGGGGGGGGGGGGCACATGGCAGTGGCTCGCAGCCACCCTGGGCACCACCGGGCTCCATCCCCGTGGATCCCAGCCCCGGCCCCATCTCTCCCGCAGGCCCCGAGATCCCCCTGGCCAGCTACCCCCCAGCCCCCCCCGCCCCCTTCCCCATGGACCCCAAAGCCGGCCCCGTGCCCCCCCAGCCTGGCTTCACCCCCATGGCCATGTACCCGCCGGTTGGCCCCGCCGCCCAGTACCCGCTGTACCCCTCCGGACCCCCAGTCTACAACCCCACAGGTAAGCACTGCACCCCCCCCCCCTACAACCGCACGGCAACCTTTTTTTTTGGGGGGGGGGACCCTCACTGACCCCCCCCCTTTCTCCGCAGCACCACCGCCCTACGTCCCCGCACAGCCCAGCTACCCCGGCGCCTGAGCCCCCTGGGGGACCCCGCGTCTACTGGTGACACCCTGGGGTGCTCATGGGTGGCAAGTGGGCACGGCCTGGGGGCCCCCGTTGTCGTCCCCCCCCCCCCCCCAGGCCGTGACGCCACCCTGTGAGGCTGATGGATGGATCCGGCCCTTCCCGGCCATCATGGGGACGAGGAGCACAGAGCGGCTTTTGTCCCCACGCCCGCCCCGCACACTGGGACCTTTGTGGGTGCCCGCGGGCGCCAGCGGCCCCACGCACGGAGGGGCGATGCCGGGGGGTCCCCCTGCCCGCCGGCACCGGGGGGGGGCACTGTGGGACCCCCGCCTGCCCCAAACCCACGGCTCTTCCCAAGCGGGTGGCATTAAACCGTGTGTCCCCCCCCCAGTGTGGTGTCGTGTTGGTGGCTCTGTGCTCCCCCCCCCCTGCCCTGGGAGCAATGGGGGGGGAGGGGGGGCACAATTTTTTGGTGGGGAGGGGCCTGGAGGGTCAGTTCCCTTCTCCCCTCCAGGCATTTCTCCATCCAAAAAGAGGCGATTTATTTTTGCCCTCCCCCTACCCCGCAACGTTTTATTTCCCTCCAAACCAGCCAGGATGAGCCAGCACAAAACCAGGCTGCAAAAACAGACCCCCGGTGACATTTTTGGGGCAAAAAGCAGCAAATCTGGGAGGCTGAACCCAGGGCGGCTGATCCCCCCCACCCGCCCCGCGTGGCGGGGGCCGGGACGCGCCTCCCTTTCCAGCCGGCGGCGCAGGCAGTGATTCACCGGCTATTTTCGGTGTGATTCACACCCTGCAGCGGTTTGGGGGGGGGCCCGGCGCGCCACGGGGGCTAAATTTGGGGCCGCCATGTCCCGGCAGCCACCGGTGCCGCACGGCGCTCGCCCTCCTCCTGTGGCCGGATCCTGCCCCGCTGCGGGTGCTTTGGCTGCTGGGATGCTGCCCCATCTCTGGGGGGGGGGGGGTACTGCATCCCAGCACCCCTTCCCCCCCCCAGAAAAAAAAAATCCCGCAAGCCGTCTGCAACGAGCCCGGGGAGGGGGAACCGGGGGCCAGCGCTGAGTTTTATTGAAGTGGGAGGACAAAAAAGAAACCAAAGACGCGGGGGCCGGAGGAGCCCGTCCCGGCTCAGGGCTGGGGGGCCGGCGGCCCCCCGAGGTAGCGCTCGCGGATCTGGGCCAGGCTGGCGCTGAGGCCGCCCAGCGCCTGGGCGATGCTGCGCAGGACGGCGGCGGTCTCGCGGCGGCTCTCGGCGCACTCCCGGCGGAAGGCCCGCATCTCCTGCACCAGCCGCTCGTTGCACTGGATGAGGCGCTGCTCGGCCGGGCTGAGCCGGGCGCTTTCGGGGGTCCCCTCCGCCGTGCCCGGGGCCCCCCCCGGCTCGCCCAGGCTGCAGTCACTGAGGTGCTCGGGCTCCTGCTCGAAGATGATGCTGGGGAAGTCGCAGCCCAGCGGCTCCGGCTGCCCGCCCAGGCCGCCTAAGGGGAGGTCAGGCTGGGGGGGTCGCGGGGGGCTCCAGCCCTCGCCGGGCGGGCGGGTGCTGCCGCGGGGCAGCCGCCGCGCCGGGACGCCGTCGGCGGGGTCGTGGAAAGGCTCCGTCTTCACCTCCACCGGCTCCTCCTTCACCGGCTCCTCCTTCACGCCTGGCCGGGCAGGGAGCGTGGTCAGGTCACCCACTGGTCACCCCGCCTCGGTGGCACCCCCAGCCCCGCGCCCTCCCGCCCGGTGGGGACAGAGCACGTCCCCTGGGACCGCTGTGGTGCCGCCCCGTCACCCCAGGGATGTCAGCTGGATGGCTCCACGCCGGGCTGCCAGGAGCGGTGGTGCCAGCAGACGCATGTCCCCTGTCCTGCCACCACCCCACGGTGGCCTTTGGGAGCCCCCAGCGCTGGGGTGCAGGGTCACCGGGATTTGGGGCAGGAGGCTGGGAAGTGCCCTACGGTGGGGAGACCCTGTCCTGGAGCTGGTCCCCTCCGTGTCCCTGGTCCCTGTCCTGCTCCTTCCCACATCTCTGCGTGCCCTCAGCCCTGTGCCCCTCGCCCACCCCCATCCATGTCCCTTGTCCCTCTCCCAGTCCCAGTGACCCCATGTCCCTGTCCTGTCCCCCACGTCGCTGTCCCGATCCCACTGTGTCCCGGTCCTGATGCCTGTCCCCCGCGTCCCTGTGCTGGTCCTGCCCACGTCCCCATCCCCGTGCTGCTCTCCTGTGTCCCCGTCCTGGCTCCACCATGTCCTTGTCTCGGTCCTGGTCCCTCGTGCCCTTGGCCTGATCCTGGTATCCTCCCATCCCTGTGCCGCTGTCCCTTGTCCCTGCCTTGGTCCAGCTCCCCCCATGTCTGTGTCTATGCCCTCATCGCCCCACGTCCCTGTCCCCATCCCTGTGCCCCCACGGCCCTGTCCCAGTTCCCTGTCCTGGTCCAAGCCCCCCACGTCCCCGACCTGGTCTCAGCGCTCCTGTCACCGTCCTGGTTCCCTGTCCTGGTTCCCTGTCCCTTGCTCCTGTCCGCCACGTCCCTGGCTGTCTTGCTGTCCCGGTCCCTGTCCCCTCTCCTGTGTCCCCGTCCTGGCCCCAGTGCTCCCACGCCGCCGTCCCGGTCCCTGTGCCCACGTCCCTGCCCTGCTCCCTCCGTGCACCTGTCCCGCTCCCAGCGCCCCCACGTCCCGGTCCTGCTGCCCCCGCACCCCTGTCCCCCTGTTCCTGTCCCCGCATCGCTGTCCCGCGTCCCCCTGCGTCCCCGTCCCCTGTCCCCGCGCCCCACACCCTGCTCCCCCCACCCCCCTGCCCCCGTCCCCCACGCCCCCGTCCCCCCGTCCCCGTTCCCCCCGTCCCGCTCCCGCTCCCCGTCCCCCAGTCCCGGTCCCCGTGCCCGCTCCCACGTCCCGCCGCCGCCGGTGCCGGTGCCCGGGCGCTCACCGTGCGGCGTCACCACCTCGACGGTGACCAGCGGCGGGTCGAGGCCGGCGGCGGCGGCGCGCAGGCCCCAGCCGGGAGCGGGCCCGGGGCCGAGCTCGGGGGGGCCGGGGCCGGGGCCGGGGCCGGGGCCGGGCCCGGGGCGCGCGGCGGGGCGGGCGGCGGGGCCCTGCCGCTCCTGCCGGTGCCGGGTGATTTTGTCGTTGGCGCGGCGGCGCAGCCCCCGCCAGCGGTTCTTCACCTCGCCGATGTCGCGCTGGTTGCGGCCGGCGGCGTTGATCTTGTTGGTGATGCGCCACCAGATCTTCTGCTTCTCGTACGCGTTCACGGTGCTGGCGGCGGCGCCGAAGAGCAGCGGCTCGTACCGGAGCACCTCGCTCATCAGGATCTCGATCTCCTGCAGCGTGAAGTTCGGTTTCCGCTTCAGCAGCCCCCGCCGCGCCCCGCCGCCCGCCGCCGCCGCCATGCTGCCCGCCGCCGCCGCCGCCGCCGCCGCCGCCCGGTCATGCCGCCGCCCCGCCGCCCATCGCCCCCCGCCGCCTTTGTCTGCGCCGCCGCCCCGGCACCGAGCGGCCGCCGCCGCGGGAGCGGAGCGGGGGGGGAGCGGGGCGGGGCGGGCGGCGGCACCGCGACCCCTGCGGCTGCCGCCGGCCCCCGGTGCGCTGCGGTCCCCCCCCCGCCGCCGCCGCCGCCGCCGCCCTCCGCCCGCCGGTGCCGCCGGGAGTCGCCGCCCCGCTCCCGGAGCTCGCCCCCTGCCGGCAGCCGGGGCTCGGAGCCGGTCGCCGGGAGCCGCACGGGGGAGGAGGGCGGGGGGTGCCGGCAGCCCCCCGGTGGACGGATCGGGGAGGTGGCGGGGTCACCGATTGGGGGTGCCCCACGGTGCCCCGAGTCGGTGCCCAGAGGGCTCCGGGGTGCCCCCAGGATGGTGCCCGGTTTGGGTGCCCCAAGGTGCCCGGTTTGGGTGCCCAGAGGGCTCCGGGGTGCCCCACGGTGCCCGGTTTGGGCGTCCCAAGGTGCCCGGTTTGGGTGCCCAGAGGGCTTCGGGGTGCCCCACGGTGCCCGGTTTGGGCGCCCTAAGGTGCCCCAATTCGGTGCCCAGAGGGCTCCGGGGTGCCCCCAGGACGGTGCCCGGTTTGGGTGCCCCACCGTGCCCGGTTTGGATGCCCCACCATGCCCAGTTTGGGCTCACCCCAGGGTAGCCCTCTTGCGGTGTCCCATGGGGTCTCTGGGTACCACGTCCCCACCCATAGGTGCCCCCAGCCGGGTGCCAAGCACCCCCACAGCCCCCACACCCCCAGACAGCCCTGCCCTGTCCCCGTCCCCGATGAGCAGTGTGACCCCGGGGGCAGCACCGGGGCTGGGGGTGGCGGGGCCCCCCCTGCCCCCATGCCCTCATGCCTCCCCCCTGCCAGCCTGGCCGCCCGCCCGCGCTGCCCGGGTGCCCTGGTGCGAAATGCCCAAATAAAGGCATTTCTCCCCGTTTCCAGAACCCGCCACTCAGCCACGCGGCCTGCAGCCAGGGCGACCCCAAGAAAGGAGGGAGCCCCCCCAAGGGCCCACCCTGGTGCCCACCTGCACCCCAGATGTGGCCTCCGCTGGGTGCTGCCATCACCGCCTCTGGGGAGCCCTGGCACAGCTCTGGGTGGCCCCAGGGTGCCCAGTTGGGGGTGACCGCGTGGCTGTGGGGTGCCTGGTTCTGGATATCCAACAGTGGCTGGGTGCCCAATTTGGGGTGCCCAGGTGGACTCAGGGTGCCCAATTTTGGAGTGAGGTGCCTTTTTGGGGTTTTTGGGTGGCCCCAGGGTGCCCAGTTGTGGTGTCCCCATGGCAGGGCTCTGGGTGCTGGCAAAGCTGCCCCAGAAGGGGGGCTGCATCCAAACAACCCTGGTACCCCCCTCCCGGGACCCCGGTGTGCAGCAGGGGTGCAGTGGCAGTGGCTCCTGGGGGGGTGACCGTCCCCCCAGCCCCGTCCCTGAGGCGCACGGAAGCGTTGGGTGAGCTTTATTGCTGATGCAGTGGCCGCAGTTGTACAAATCGTGAGCAATGCTTCACACCAGGGGTGGGCACAGCGCCCCAAAACCCGCTGCCCCCCCCAGCCAGGGCTTCATGGGAAGACAGCGTCCCCTGCCCGGCCCCACGCCCACGGGCAGAGGAGCTGGCAGGGCTGCAGGTGACGCTGGCAGCACGGGGGGCCACTGCCACCCCCTCCTGCTGCCCCCCACCCCAGGAGCAGACCCCCCTACGAGCCCTGCTCTTCCCACGGAGCACTTGGTCACCGCACAGGGACAAATGTCTGGGTGCAGAGGTCAGGTCCCGCATTCTGCGGGGGCAGGACAGCCCTGGGACCCTGGGGACAGCCCTGGGCGCACGCCCCCACCCCAGCTCCACCTCCTGCTGCAGCTCTCCACCACCTCCTACCCCGTGTACCACCGATGTCCCCGTCACCCCCCCGGCCACTCGGAGACCCTGTGGGGACACAAGTGGTGACGATGGCCCAGGTGTCCCCTGGCTGGGGCAGTCCATCTGCTCGGCCCAGGTTGGACCGGGCTGGAGGGCATCGGCCCCTCGGTGCGCTCCCAGGGGACCCCCGGCCCCGCTGCACTCCCCGGCCCGTGGCACTGCCTCCCTTCCACCACGAGCCCCCCTTTCCCCGCGGTGGGGTTGGATGCAGCAGGGACGTGGGGACAGCCACCACCCCCCTCCTCCGTCCTTGACATCCCCGAGCGGCCGGACAGAGCGGGGCACGGTGCTGGCAGAAGAGAGAGCTTGAGGGCTTCGCAACCGTAACAATAATAAATACAAGGTCTTCCTCACACACTGCATCGAACGGCCGTGCTGGCCCTCCTCGGGCCCGGCCCTTCCTCCGTCAGTCCCAGAGAGATCGCTGCTCCTCGGCGTCGGTCACTGCAGGGTCCCAGAGGGCTCGTCATGGCAAGAGTCACGAGGAAGGCGAGAGTCCCGGGGTCTGCCACGCCGGGCTGCGGGGGCAAAGCCGTCCCGCTCCCTACTGCAGCAGCTTCGGTAAATCCACCTGCCGGAGAAGACAGCCCGTTACTGGGCAGAGCCGGGAGAGGTGGTGGCAGGGGCTGCCGGAGGGGCTCGAGGACCTGATGCAGAGCTGCATGGTGGTGCTGGACCCCTCCCCGGTGCTGCCGGACCCCTCCCCGGTGCTGCTGAGGATGCTCGGAGCTCCAGGGCCCCCCGTCCCTCCTGGCCAGGCTGTGGCTGTCCCCGGGGCAGCCACACAGGGACACAAAGCACTGCGACAGGCGAGGAATTTCAGGGCTTGGCGCTGGGATGAGGGGGAGATGCAGCCCCTCGGGGTGCCCC
Organism: Anser anser; assembly: GCF_964211835.1. Lineage (NCBI taxonomy): Eukaryota > Metazoa > Chordata > Aves > Anseriformes > Anatidae > Anser > Anser anser. The sequence continues at coordinate 7,110,014 of NC_139748.1, read as the reverse complement.
CCAGCCTGGGGGAAGCAGGAGCCAGGCGAGCCGCTGCCCTCAGGGACCTGCTGCCCACACAATCCTGCCTGCACCGGCACCGTTGGGGCTGAGCACCGCTAAAGCTCAGCATGGGGAGGTCCTGGCTCTCCACCCCCTGGGTTTATGGGTCTAAACTGTCTCCTTCCCTGTGTCCCAACCCCTGGGCCAGATCTGGCCGCTGGAAGGAGGTGCCCACCCCAGGGGCTCTGCCAAGGGATGGATCTGCGGGCCCCACGCGCTCCACAAGGGATGGTGCAGAGGGACGGGTCTGCCCACCCTGCGTGCTCCGCGAAGGGACGGATCCGCCCCTGCCACGTGCTGTGCACGGGGGCTGCGACCTCGGACCCCAGGCTGTCCCCCCCCCCGAGGGCAGCCCTCACCCTCCACCACCCAGGTGATGACAGACGTGGCCGCAGATCTCAGCCCCCACGCTAGCCCCGCCGCGGCCCCGCACTTGCCTTCTTGAGCTGTTTGAGGTTGCTGGAGCGGATGGCCGCCAGGAGCTGGTCCCGCGAGTTCTTCTCCTGGACCGGCAGTGCCCGGTCTCCCATTTTCCTCTGCGTGGCCGGCGAGAGCGAGTTCCTCAGGTTCTCGTTGATCAGCGGCGGGGCGAGCGGAGGAGGAGGCGGGGGCGGCGCGGCGGGCGCTCCCCCTTTCTTGGGAGAGTTTTTGGGGGAAGCCTTGGGGGATGGCTGTGGGGACCCCTTGGGGGACCCCTTCGGGGCTCCGACCTTGGGCACCTCCAGCAGGTCCTTCTTCTCCCCGCGCTCCTGTGCCAGTTTCTGCTCCTGGAGGCGTTTCTGCCTCTGTTTGTCCATGTTTCGGCTCAGCAGGTTGGTGACCGTCATGCGAGGCCCGGCCAGCTCGAAGTGGTAGCCCAGCTTGAGCAGCGTGGTGTTCTCCTTCAGGAGCTTGGCGATCTCCATCTCCGTCTTCCCCCCGCAGATGTGCCGCTGGTTGTGGAAGCGCAGCTCCGTCAGCGTGTTGTTCTGCAGCAGCGCCCGGAAAATGGCCAGGATGCCCTTGCCCGTGATGTGGTTGGAGTCCAGGTTGATGCTCGTCAGCACCTTGTTGGACTTGAGCATGATGGCGATGGCGAAGGCCACGTGGTCGTCGGCGCGGGTGTTGGCCAGCGCGAACAGCTTGACCACCGTGTTGAACTCCAGGGCCTCGGTGAAGCGCACCAGGGTCTCGTTGTTGATGCAGTCCGAGTTGTTCACGTTGACTTCGGTCACCTCGGCGTCGTTGTTCTTCACCTTCTCGATGAGCTCATCGAAGATGCTGGAAGCTTCGTCTTCCTTGGCCTGCTCCGGGGAGCTGCCGGTGGCGGGCTTGGAGTCGCTGCTCTCGGCCGCCGCCGTCGCCTTGGCCTCCTGTTTCTCCTCCGCTGCCTTTTCTGCCTCTGGCTGAGGTTTCTCCTTCTCATCTTCCTTTGATTTTTTCAGATCTGAACTCTTTTCCTCTTCTTTTTTATCTTTCTTCTCTTCTTTTTTGTCTTTTCCTTTCTTCTCTTCTTCTTTTTTGTCTTTTTCTGCCTCTTTCTTTGATCCTGAACTCTTCTCTTCCTCCTTTTTGTCCTTCTCCATGCCCTTCTTCAGTGCCGAACCCTTTTCTTCTTCCTTCTTGTCCTTCCCTGTCTCCTTCTTTGCTGCCGAGCTCTTCTCTTCCTCCTTTTTATCCTTCCCTGCAAACTTCTTTAATACTGAGCCCTTCTCCTCCTCCTTTTTATCCTTCCCTGTGTCCTTCTTTAACACTGAGCCCTTCTCCTCTTCCTTTTTGTCCTTCCCCTTCTCCTTCTTTACCGCTGAATCCTTCTCTTCCTCCTTCTTGTCCTTCCCCATCAGCTTTTTCTCCATGGCCTTGACCTTGTCATTGATGGCTTTCCCGTCCTTGGTTTTGCTCTCAGCCTCAGCTTTAACCTTTGGGTCTGTCTTCTGAGCACTTTCTTCCTTTTTCGAGTCTTTCCCCACTCCCGTATCTCGTTTCCGGGCCGGGTCTTTGGCAGGAGCTTCCTTTCCCTTTTCTTCTCCATCCCTGGCTTCCTGCTTCTTCTCGGCCAGTCTGGTTTCCTAACAACAGAGAAACACGGAGGCGTTACAGGGGCAGGGTCCCCGATCTCCAGCCTCGCCACCCCGGACTCATCGTCACAAACTCGGCTGCTCTCGCTCAGCCCGGCTCGGGGAGCTCCGGGAGCCCACGAGGGATGAGCTGCCCCGAAACGCAACAGGCGCCGTCTTGTCCTAAACCGCCGCTGGTGGCTTTCAGCCCATTTGTACGGGGCCAGCGAGGGGCTGGAGGCTCTGGGGGAGATGGGGAAGGCAGAGCCCCAGCCCCAGCACTGCTCGGGGTGAGAAATGACAACGGGGTGAAGGGAGGCGTGGGCGGTTTGTGATAGAAACCTGGGGAGGGCATCGCACGGGGTCCCCAGGAGGCAATGGGGACGCCACAGGGCTGAGCGACCTGCCCCAAATCGGGCTGGTTTAACCCTGAATATGGGCCAGAGTCTCCTCGTCTCACCCGAGTGATTTCCCAGCGCTGCTCACGCGCTGCAGCCCACGGCCCTGCTTTGCAAGAGGCCGCTGATCCCAGACGAGGTCCTGGCTCCGGGGGGGGGTTTCGGTGTGCGAGTGCCCCCCGTGCAGGCAGAGCCTGCGGCACCCGGGTGTACCGAGCTCCTGCTGCGGCTCCCCAGGGCATCGCTGCTGCACGGTGACACCGGTGATGGCGATGCTGCCCACCCAGCGGTCACACCCAGCCCTGGGCTCTCTGAAATTGGGCTCCCCGGGCCAGGATTTTGCAGGTTTGGGCTCCCTGAAGAAAACCGAGGGAACTGGGACATGGCGTTTATCTGCAACGCGTCTTCTGGTGTCCGGAGGCATTAGAGGATGGAAGAGCTTCCTACAGGGCGGTCTCGGGGAAGGATGTGTTGGGCACGGCAGTGTCGCTGCAGCTGGCACCCCTTCCCCGTGCACACGAAGAAGCCGTGCAGCACTGCTCGGACCTCCTGAGCTTCCTCCTCTGTCCCCAGGCCAGTCAGGATGCCTGCTGGCTCCCTAGCGGGCTGGCAAACGGCAGCGCTTTCGTTTTGTCTGCAGCTGCCTGCCCGCTCCTCCAAGCGAGCTTTGGCTCCGCGCTGCATGCTCGGTGCGATGCCCCTGCTGTGCCCGCGGCGCTCTGTGGGCAGCAGGGGCTCAGTCCGGCTTTCGGCTCACCAGCGCTGACCTCCAGGCAGCGACCACGTCCTCCCTGCATGCGGGATACAACCCCGAGGCTCGAGGGCTATTTTCTTACGGGCTACCTCCGGCACCAAAGGATTTTCCTCTTTCCCTTCGTGCTTCAGGGCCCTTTGATCATTTGTCTCTTGTCCATTAAAATCCCTTTTCTTTTGGTACTTTTGTCAAGCGACCGATCCTCTCCGGGGCGCAGCGTGTGCGTCGCTGCCAGCCACAGCCAGGACTCAGCGGGTGTCCCGCTGCCGCCTTCACCCTCGGTGGACGGGGCTGGGCAGCGTCTCCCACCGGCACCACTCTGCAATGCTCTGCTTCTGCAGCCCAAGGCTTTGCTGGGTGCAAGCACCCTCCAGCCTGCTGGTTCTCTTACGGCGCTGGATTCACCTCCTCATCTGCCCGGAGTGATGCCGACACAGGAGCAAGAGTTTGTTACAGCACCGCAGCAAGAGCGGGGCAGTGGGGCAGGATTCTGCTCCCACTGACGGAGATGAGTCGATGTTACAAAGCGATGCTGGGTGCACGCGAACTCCTGACACTGGGACCAGGCAGGTTTGGGGTGCAGGGCAAGATCCTTCTGTAAGGTCTGCGGCTGGGTTTGGCGATTTAAGTCTCCTTCTCCCTGTTCCCTGCCCGGGAGCACGCAGGTTCTGCTCCTCCCGGCTCTTCCTGGGTGCTCGGTCGGCTTTGGTGGCCCTGAAAGTTTCTGTCCGGGGGAAGCAGAGGGCTGGGAGCTGTGGTCAGGACACGCTCAGGTCTGTGGGGTTAATCCGAGTGTCCTCATCTTGACCACAGCAATGCTGGTGACCGGGCAGTGCTGCTGGCTGCGGGATGCGGAAGCACCGTGCCGAGGGGGTGTCAGGGCAAGGGTCATCTTTGCCAGGGGGCATCGGGACTTCAGGGAAAGCAGGAAGAAATCCCTCTGGGAGATGCAGCTGGAACTCATTGACGAGCTCACAGCACCAGGACAGCACCGTGGCTTCGCCCAGTGCCTTGAAACCCCAAATCAGAGCCCGGAGACCCCGGTGTGCAGCCGGGGCTGTGCCCCCAGCTGGGACCCCCCAGCACAGCTGCGGCTCTGCCAGCCCCGTGCCGGTCCTCTGGGACGGCAGCTTGGTGGAAAGAACTGGCCCAGCCGTCATCAGGGCAGCTGTGGGGACAGCTTGTACCTGGCGTGTGCACAGATGCCATCTGGGACGAGCGCTGTTTGTTTAGTTAAGAAATTTCTTGGCTCCCTGGCACGGACCTGAACAGGCAGCAGCGAGGCACCAGACCCCGCAGAGCTGCCCCTGCGGCACTGCAGTGCTGCGGACCCCCAGGAGCGGGGACAGACCCCATCCTGGGGGTGCCCCGATCCCAGCACCTCTCTGTCCTGGGGTCTGCGGGGAGCAGGCGGTGCCACCGCCTCCAGCACGGAGCTGGCGGCCCCTCTGACCCAGGTGTGCCCTGCTCCCGGGGCCGGGATGGTGCAGGGACACGGTGACACCCCGAAGCACCTCGGTGAAGGGGGAGCCAGGTCCCTGGTGGGAGTTTCATGGAATGGGGGCTTGCTGCCTTGCACAGCAATGCCCAACAGTGCTCTTTAAAGGTGTCTGGGGATGCCCCAGGCTGGAGGTTTCCTGCTCGACCCCGCAGCCCCCCTGGGCTCTGCAGCCCTCTGAGCTCTCCCGGACCCGCAGGCAGCAGCTCCTGCCCCACACCAAGTGCTCCGAAAGCCTTCTCCTTCCTGACCCCAGCTCACTTGGTGATGGGGGCCTGGGGCTCCCCTAAGCTCCAAGACCGAGCAGAGCAAAGGCTTTGGCCAGGAACGAGCAGATCCTGGAGAGAGGGAGGAAAAACCTGGCAAGAAGGAGCTGCAACACCTCCCATACGCAGAGGAGGCAACGGATTTCTGCAAACAAGGCGAAACCAGAGCAAAAATAAGATGAACAGCAAATCCCTGCCAGGCAAAGCGGCTGCAGCGACTGTATCTTTTTATCACATCGTTAGCACTGTTCTCATTAAAGCTACCATCCCCTGACGTGCTGCCACACATCCAGAGCAAAAAGGGAAGGGACTGACGTGCAGCGACCACCGCAGGCGCTGGTGCAGGCAGCGTTTGCGTGCCCACGTTGGGTGTGTTGTCAGAGCTGCGAGCTCCGGCAGAAAGCGCCCCGTGCCTGCAGGGGAAAGCTCCGCCAGGGCCCACCTTGGGCTGGGGGGACACGGGGGGGACATCGGGGACCCCAGCCATGGGGCTCGGTGGCGGGACGGCGCAGGAGGGGACGGGTGGAGGGAACGAGGGCGTCCCCTGCTCCTCCCTGCGCCTTCTCCAGCAGCGCGGCCGCCCCGCAGCCTCTCCATGGCCATCTCCAGCCCCGCTGCTCGCTCCTCTCCCCGGCGCTGACATATTTACCTCGGGCACCTAGAAACAGGCACCACGGCACCCGCTCCCGTGCCGTTCCCTCTGCTGCGAGCGCGATTATTAGGGGAATATTTTTACACTGCGTGTCAGACCTTTAAAAATAAGCCTAATGAAAACAGCCTGGTACTTGGCTGATTAATCACCAGTGTTTTGATGAACTGAAATGCCTCCCCGTTTCCTCTAAATAGACTGAAATGAGCATTGCCATTGCTTGTTAGCATTTGCAACCCTCAAACCCACTCAGATGCTTCCTTAAAAGGCAAAGCAGAGCGGGAACTTCTTGCCTGGAATCCCGCTGCAGCGGCCGGGGCCGGGCTGTGCCGCGTGGCGAGCCCCGCGCCGGGCAGGCCCCGGGGTGGCCGGGTGGGAGCCGGGGGTGCCGGGCCCTGCCTCTCCCCCCGGTGAGTGGGGGGCCTGATGGCTCTCGGCTCCTGCCCCTGAAGCCCCACAGCTCGTTCTGGGGTGGGAAATCAGCGGGTGCTCGCCCAGCACGGGGATGGAGGGGGCACCGAAGAACAGGGGGGCTGTGAGCCCCGGGGCACGGGGGGGGGTCGGCTCCCGAGGGCGCTGTTTGGCGGCAGCAGGGACGTGGGCGCCCAGCAGCGGGGGGACGTCTGTTCTCGGGGAGCACTGGGGGAGCGCACGGCTCTCCCGCACCGAGTAGCAGGCGTCTGCCGAAGGACAGCTGGACCAGCTGAAGCTAATCGACCCAGGAATGATTTCAGCCTCGTCGGGTAACTTCTGCACGTAACTTGCAGCCCACCAGAGCCCAGGGGTCTTCTCCTCATGACTCTTCTCCACCAACCCCCCTGGCGGAGCTGTTTCTGCCTGCTGGCTCTTGCCACCGACGGGGGCTGTCCACCCGGCGCTGTGCTCCGCGCAGACCGACCAGACTCCTCCAGAGCTGCAGGGCAAAGCATAAGCCAAGCGGCAGGCCCCTTCTCCCGGCCTCTGCTAGGATAATAAGTTCCCCCCACGGGACATTTTCCAGTCTGTCTTTTGTCAGGACATGGCTTGGGCAATGGGAACCCACCTGCACGAATCCTGAGTGATGGAGGGGATTTTGGAGCAGGGAGAGCAGGGACATGGGGGGCAGACGTCTGAGACACAGCGGGGAGCCCCCCGACCGGCAAGGGAAGGGTTTGGTTATTTGAAGTAGGGGGTTTAGGCATAATTACAGCTCCGTAACTGACCACCCACTCTAGTACCTGTGCCTGAGGGCTTTCGGTCTGTCCTACACGTGCTTCCGAGTCCTTCAAAGGTCTCCAGAGCCACTGTGAGACTCCGAGGTCCGACCCACAGCTCCAACTGGGCACCTGCAACATCCCTGTGGCGTGGGCCGTACGGAGCCCCCCTGTCCCCTCCGTCCTGCCCGGCTCACCCGAATCCACCCAGGGGCTGTGGGAGGACAGCAGCATCCCACCACCCCCCGGCACGACTGTGGGTGAAGGGGGTGAGGATGGTGGGCACAAGCCGTGTGAGAGCTCCCAGGGGACAGGGACGTCCCATGAGGCTGTTCCACTGCGCGCAGAAGTCCCCTGAGACGGGCAGCGGCCGAACGCCGGCCGTCTTTGCCTGTGATGCTGCTGGGTGTTTGGGTACCCGCTGCCATCACGCTCTAGGGAAAGGTTGCTGGAGCCAAGCTGATCCACGACGAGCGGGCCGAGCTGTTCCCTTCCTCCATTCCCCAACCAAGTTTGAGTAACCCGGGGACAGCTCAGAGCCAAGGACATTCCTGGAAAAACGCCGTGTCCTTGGCTGAGGCCGGAGCGCTGCTAAACCCGGACCGCTGGAGAGCACCGGAGGGAGCAGAAGCCTCCGGATCCTCCACCAAGTCCAGGACGGCGCCGCCAGCGTGGGCCTGGGGCTGCTCCGCCTGGGGCAGACCCCGGGCAGCCCTCCTGCTCCTCAGCCCAGAGCAAAGCCGCTCGCACCCGTGGCTGCGCCCGCCGTGGGCTCCCCGGTAGGACCATCCGCAGGCAGCAGGCGGTTTCTCCCTTGGCACATTTGTTTTTCTTGGCATGGAGCGGGGGTGGAAGGATGCAGACCCAGCATGACCCCCAGGCTGTGCTCTGCGTGCTGAAGCCCAGAGCGATGTAAACAACTTCTTGCCCCGTCCCGCCTCGGCTCTCACTGTTGTTCTAACGAGGAGCCCAGTTATTCCCCTTCCCTTTCGCTCAGGCCTTTCCAACCCCAAACATCACCGCCTCTCTGCCCTTCCCAGGCCGATGTTGTTTAAAACACGCTCCTTCCGAGACGCAGCGCTGTTCTCCAGGGACTGGCCAGCTTCTGGCCCTGACTTTTGTCTTTCTTTGCCTTCGTTGGTGAATTAAGTCAGATAACAAACATTTCAGCTGTTTCCTTTAGCCGGCTAGCCCCAGCTCCTCCGCAGCAACACGCAGCCATTTTCCAGAGAGCCATTTTCTGTTTCCATCTTCCAGCGGCCCCCAAAGCCGTGGGATACTTTGCGAATGGAAAGTTTTGTTTCTCTAACAAAGCCCGTTTTTAGAAACCTGGGTCCTGCTCTTCTACCCATCAATTTCCCAGCCCCTTCTCCCGGCAGGGCCGCGGCAGAAGGGGATATTTCCAAGCTGAGGTCTTTGCTCTGCTCACCCCGTCTTCGGCAGAGGTTGTGAAGGGCAGTGGATGTCAGCGATGCACGCCCCAGCCACCTCGTGGCTGGATTTCTGCCTGGTGCACTTTCTGTGGGCAGCCCACAAAAGGCATTCCTTGGATTTTTAGGACAGAAGAACGTCAAACCAGCTCTAGCGAACTTCACAACCCCCCTCCTGCCCTCCACACCACTGGGAGCAGGACGCTGGAGCAGCAGGGCTCTGGCTCCCGGCCTCCCGGGGCTACGTGGACGCGTCTCCAAGCCCCTTGCTGGGGCAGGACCCCCACGGGTCCCACCAGCCAGCCCACGGGACCACCGCAGCCACCCCACGACACCGCTGCCAAAATCAGAGGGCTGGTTTGTTGGCCAAATCCCCAGGAGTTCCTGCGTCACCCGGGCTCCTCCGCCACGTGGGGGCTGCAGCCCCAAACCCAGCCCTTTACGAGACAGCGGGGCACGCCGGGGTCCTGCTCTCTGCTTCCTAGGAACTGCAGACGCTCCCTGGAAGGAAGCAAACTGCAGCTCCCCTCCTGCGGGCTGCTCCCGTCCCCGTGCAGCTCCGTGCCAATTCCCACGCCGGGCGCATCCTGGTCCTGGTCCCCCCGCCAAAGGCAGGGCCACTCGGCGCCCTCGGCAGCATCCGTTCACACACGTCTCTGTGTGTGAATCCTGACCCAAACACCGGGACGCAAATTTGGGTTCTCAGCTCTAGGCTGCACAACCCAACGTCAAGGGGCTGCCTGCCCCAAAACGCCCCGGCACCCTGCATCTCTTTATCAGCAACACCTAAACAGAAAATAACCCCACCGTCGTCCGTGGCAGCTCGGCCCGTATCAGCTGAACACCCTGAGCATTTCCAGAGGTTTGCCTGCAGCCCCGCTGTGGTTTGTGTAAACGCAGACCTCAGCTGTTAACTGCTGGTTTTTTCAGGCTGACCAGAAACCCGGTGTTTTTTTGGGCTTGTGCCCTTAGATGGACCGTGTGCCTTCCAGGCAGAAACTTTGCTCTTGGCACGAGCTGCGAGCCGCTGGAACACTGTGTGCTGCGGCTCGCGCCGGTCCCAGCAAGGCTGTGCCGCCGTCACCCCCTCCCCACGGCACCACAACCCCCGGCTCCGGGCGTGACGGAGCTCTCACGCCGGTTGTTCAGCAACGCAGCTCCGACCCACGTGCGTTGCCTCCTCTCCTGCTTCAGCTGTTGCGCTGCAGCCCCCTCGGTCACCCGTCATCGGGTCGGTCCTGCTTTCCTTCTTGCCTCGGAGGTCTGTCTCCTCGCCTGTGGCCAGCTGGAGCTCCTTTCCGATGCTCCGGGTGCCGGTGCGTTTTCAGAGATGAAGGACTACACATCCGAGCAGCAGTTCTGGTTTTGTGCAGCGAGAGGTGAGAAGGGGAAGGGCTCTCCTGGAGGCGCTGGTCTGCAGCAGGCTGCAGAGACCACGGAGCAGAGACCACCCGTGGCCGCCCCTAAGGGCCGGATGGGAGCCGCTCAGCACCTTCGGCTTCTTTCAGAGTCTGTGACTGTTGTGGATGTCCCCAGCTACCGTCTGCACCTCTCTTGGAGGCCGGGAGCTGGCAGAACACCACCTTGTTCTGATGGTAGAGCAGGCACCGACGTTGCCAGAGCCTGCCCCGGCCTGGGCTGAAAGAAAGGCGAGACGGGGAGCTGGTGGCGGCTCTTGGGGAGGGAAGGGAACAGCCTTGGCATATCGACAGATGGGCTGATAAACAGAGCAGCAGAGTTTAGATGCGTTCGTGTTAGTCACAGACTGGTAAGATGCTTAAAGAATGATACAAGCACTTCTTTCCCCTCGTTTACAATTCCCCTTGAGTCTGTCCCAGCTATTTAAATCCGGAGCTTGTTTTTCTTCCAGATATTTCCATGAAAAAAAAAATGACAAGCTTTGAGCATTAATAGGAAACTTTAACTTGGTTTTCTGTAACGAAGCAGAAAGGCTCACCAGTAGGGATCTTCGCTTTTCCTGGTGTCTCCTTCCTCTATTACTCCACTATTTGTCCTTAAAAGTGGCTTAAACACAACCCAGCAGTGTGCGCCCGAGCCTACCTGTGCACACTTCAGCGACAGGCCAGGAAGGCAGCAGGACTTTTCAGAAGAGCTCCCCGAGGAGTTCCATAATCCCCGGCCATGGCACTAGGACCTGCGTAGGGCCTCCAAGGAGCGGGTCCCAAGGCTTACACGCAGAGACACCAGCACACGTGCAAGCACCTTGCTGAAAAAAAAGCGGTTTTGTGGCCCTGGCACGAATCTCCTCCGCCGGCAGGATGACGAACGCCCCCACCTGCAATATCCCTGCACGCCCCCAGCCCTCCCTGCCTGAAGCAGCTTGAAATCGGTGCAGCCCCACGGGGAGGCAGGGCTGGGGGCTCTGGTGGGACCGGGACCCCCAGGTGTCCGCTCCCTGCGAGCGCGGAGGGTGAGGGAAGGAGGCTCCATCCGTTCCTGGGGAGGGCGGTGGGGCTGCAGGAGGGGGGCACAAGGAGGTGCCCAGCAGGTTGGGAGCCACCTGAGGCCAGGCAGGAGCCCAGGGAGAGCCCAGAATAACAGCGGGTGGGTGTAGTGGCGTGCTTCAAAAAGCAAAACCTCCTGCCGAGGACGTGGCTGCTGCCACGGCGCGCTCGTCCCCCAAACCGCCTGGTGCCACGGCACGTGCGGGGCACGCCGAGCTGCGGGGCTCCCCACGGCGGCTCTTCGCAGCCCGGTCCCTCCTGGCTAGTGTGACCCCGGGGGGTCTAGGGGTGACCAAACGCCAACGGGGAAGACGGGGATATCCCCAGGGTGTGCGTCACGGTGCTACGTGCACGTGTGCGCGCTGTCAGAGGTGTCTCCAGCAGCCGGGGAAGAGGCAGACAAAGCCGGCTGCAGCAGCTCTCCCACGTCGCAGCCCTCACCCAGCTCACCTGGCAGCAAACCCCCCCCCGGAGACACCGCACGCACCGGGCCCTGCCTCAGTTTCTCCTCTTCTAAAGAGGAATCCCAGGCACGACACAAAAATTTCGAGGGACAGCAAGTCACCTGGGCCCCTGCTGACTCGCGCCGCTTAATGCTGCTGCTTCAAACTCCGCCGTGTTTGTAACCCGAATTTCTCCCTCATTACGTCTTTGCCTGCTACGCGAAAAAGCCACAAACCATTAAAACCCTCATTTGTCCACTTGCGTGAACATCAGTTTAACCGCGGCTCCCTTGACACGCGGGCCTGCGGAGAGGCCGCGCTGAGCGCATCCGAGGAGAGGCATAGCCCCAAGCTCCGTGGCTGAACAGGGGTATGCCTTCACACGCCAGCAATATTTAATGAAGATTAATTAATTAATGCATCGCCAAGGTATGAATTTGGCTGCACGGTGCGGAGAAGCCAGGGCAAAGCTCACATCTATTTTGAGCTGTTTATAAACTGCTTCCTAGTTACCCAAGTCTGCCCTTTTCATCACAGAGCAAGACGACGTGTTATTGTGGAGCTACAATATTTCTAAACGTACCCGCTCCTCCCAACGCTGAGGAGGGAATTGGGGTGCCTGGAGCGGGTCCGAGAGCAGAGAAATGACCGCAGGAAGAGCCGTGAGACTGGCCGGCACCGAGCCCTTTCCTTTAAACCCCTTCCCTTCACGACACCTCCTTCCCCTCTGGCCAGCTCCTGCCGTCCCCACTGGCACCCAAATCCCACGAGCAGCGAACGGTGGGCAGTGAGTGGAGCTGGGCAGGGAACTCCCGAATATTTTCTATCCTCAGCGCCTTTGTGCAAGGCAGCTGCGGACCCGGGGACCTGTAGCTCCAGGACAAGACGCCAGCCTCCCGTCCCCCCCTGCCGCAGGGACAGCCCAGGGGCAGGACGACACCTCCCCGTGCTCCCCGTCCCTCCGCTGCCCTCCCGCGCTCAGGCTCCTGCTTCTCACTCGCAAAGCTTTCGCCCGATGGGTTTCACTGGGGATGCCGTGTGCCCGAGGGTGCAGAGGGCTGAGAGCTGCCGAGGGTGCAGAGGGTTGGGTGGGCATGGGTGGGCGACGTCGGCACCCAGCTGGTGACCGCCATCCGCTGTGCGAACCCGCGGCGCTCCTGCTGGCGGGCACAAGCGCATCGCAGCCCGCGGCACCGCGAAACGAAACCTGCTGATGTGGAGAGGGACTTGTCGTCGCAGCCCCCGGGGCTCCCAGCAGCCGGCTGAGAGCTGGGAGCCACGGGATGCTCCGGAGGGCTCCACGCGCTCGCTTCATCCAAAACACCCCCCCGGGGCGCAGGGAGCGCTCCGCCTGCGGGGCTGCTCTCCTCGAGCACTCCGGTGTCCCGGTGATCCCGTCCTGCCCCCCGCGCCCCGTGGCAGAGCCCGGCGGGGCCCGACCTGCCGGCGCTGGCACCTTCTGGGTGCTAATCCCAGGTCCCAACAATGCCAGGGAGGAAGGGATGGAGGGTATTTTTTCTCACCCTGCAGGGACTGAAACAGAAGAAGAAAGGCAGTTCTGCAATATCCAGTGACCGCAGCGCGACCTAACGGGGCCGGTTTCGCTGCCGAATTTGACCGGTTGCCCATCTGCTTTGTCCTCCACGGCCCAAAGCTGCCGACGTTCAAACGGGAGCACGGGGAGAGCCTTTCCCAGGAGCTCCCTCACTGCGCTCCCCGCCAGCCCTGGCGCAGCACACCCCCAGGACACCTCTCCTCCCTGTGCCGGCCCTTGCAAACCAGTGCAGACCCCTGCGATGCCGCTGGGATGACTGGGGCAGGCCTGTCCTGCTGTGCCGGCAGCTCCCCGCGGGGGGAAGGTGAGCGTGGTGCCCTCAGCCAGGGGCACGGCGCTTCCTGCAGCGACCCAGCGACGGGAATTGGTCCCCCAGCCCACGCCAACACCGCATATAGAAGGTGAAGGCTGCCAGCGCCGCGTCCTCGCAGCCAGGGGAAAGCTCCCCGGCAGCTGGGAGAACCGCTTAACCCCTCGGGCAGGTCTCCAGAACCAACCTGCTCTTACTTCTCCTGCAGTTTTCATCTTTCTCTCCCTGTTTGCATCCTGGCTGCACCCCAGACCCCAGTTAGGAGAGGGTCTCCTGTAATAAGCTCCGTACACATCCCCGGGGAGCTTTCCAGGGTGCTCCCAGGCCACTCAGAGCTAGATTACTCTGCAGGGTGCTGCTGGGTGCCCCGGGACAGGGAAACAGAGCCAGAGCAGGCGGCTCCGGGGAGCTCATGCGTGGCTCTGCTCCGCTCCCCCTGCGAGGCTCCTCAGCCCCTGCACCGAGGATGCGGACCCAGCCTGGGACCCAAAACCTGCCCGTGCTCCGCAGAAGAATAGCTGCAGGGTCCCCTTCTTTCGCTTTCTGGCTCAGCCTGCCATAAAAAACGAGGGAAACCAAATGCTTCCCAGCCTCCCACGCACCGAGCACATACCAAATATTCTTAGTGCAGAGGTTAATAAATGTTACAGAGAAGTGGGACCGGCTCCCACTGAGGCGAGGCACAAATAGGCGGGATGGGGGACTGGCATGAAGCTTTCTGGCTCAAGGCGAGCTCTTAAAGGATTTGCCAAGTGCAGAGAAGGAGGTAAATGTGCCCAAATCAAAATAAAAGAACGAGTTTTAACTGAACAAAAAAGAGGAAACAAATGGCTTAGGACATAACCCGCTTCTCGGGGTGATTTCCACAAAACAGCAAACTTTTCTCTTTTTTTTGTTCCACAGGAACCAGAAACAGTTTGAGCTTTTGCACAAGAGGAACTGAACGGACCAAGAACCTGGGGATCTCCAAAGGCAAAAGCAGGAGGAAAGAGAAACACAGCCCGCAGGGTCGCTGTCACCGCAGCCGACCCTCCAGCCTTTTTCTGGCTGCAGAAGCCACCTCTGCCACCAGCCCTGCCCCTGGCAGATGAGGCAGAGAGAAACCCCCTGGCACCAGCACCAGTTCTGGCTTTCAGAGATTTCGTGAAATCCCCTGCTGGCTCCTGGCGTGCCAGCACCAGCTCCCCGCCTCATCCTCTGGTCTCTCCACCGCAGCTCTTCCTCCCTAGCAAGCACCGCACGCCGCTCACGGCGCTCACGGTTTCCACCTCGTCCCCTAAACCAGCCCCAGCTCGCGGGTGCGCCCGGGAGCCAGCCGAAACGCGGGGAGATGGGACTTACGTCTACCGAGTGCTCCCTCTGGATGCGTTTCTTGGTCTCCTTCTCGCAGTGGTTGAGCACCGCGTCGCAGTTCTGCGGGCTGGCCGGCGAATTCTCCGTTTGGTTTTTCTGACTCGGCTCCAGAGGGATGCTTCCGTCCGAATCCACCACATCCAGCTCCTTCTCCAGCTCCTCCATCTCCTCCGGAGACAGAGTCGACAGCAAGCTGTCTATGTCCGGATCTTCGCTAACTTGTCGCCGATATTTGGCAACTTTGGACATCTTGGCCCGTTGGCGAGACACGGTTGCGGTTGTTGTGGTACCCAAAGCAAGAGAAAAAAAACCAGAGCCGAAGCTCTAACACCGCTTCCCGCAGCGGCAGCAGGTGCTGAAGCGTTACAATCGCGGCAGCTCTCAACCGCTGCAGCCCCGGGGCTCGGTAGTGATGAAGAGGGGACACCCCTCGGCCCAAGGGTTGGCCAATAACAGCGCCCAGCGGCGATTCGGGTGCGGGGAAGCCAATGGAGCCCAGCGGGAGGCGGGGAATGGTGCTATCAGAGCAGCCTGAAACCCGAGGACATTCCAGGGAACCATGCAGAGCTGCATGACCAAATTTAGTCCGGAGCATTTAGCCTTTTAAAGGCAATGGGCCAACGTAGCGAGAAAAACACGCAAAAATGCACAAGCTGGCAGGCTGGGGAGCTGGGGGCTGGGGGCTGATCCCAGCACATGCCCATGGGCGCCTGCGGGCGAGTAAAGAGGTCAGCCCAGCTCCGAAGTCTGCCCCCGTTACCGGAGGGCAGATTTTCGGGAGATGAGCCTTACGTTAGTGACAGCTCTTGAGTGAAACCCGCAGCAGCGTGCCCACCCCAGGGGGGTTTCACCCTTATCCTGGTGCTCCCCAGGATCTGCGGGGTTAGCCAGAGCGCGCGGCGTGCCGGGCAGAGCTGCTCACGGCGCTGGCGCGGGCTGGCTCTGCACGAAGGGCACGCGAAGCCCGGCGCCCGCTCCTCGCTCAGCACAGCCCCAGCCCAGCACCGTCCCCGGGTCGCCTGATCGGCGCTTCTGCTGCTTCCCTGGCCCCTGCAGGGGGTCTGCAGCTGCTCGTCCATTTCCCCTCGCCCAGCCCCAGAGGCATCCCTCCTGCACAGACCGAATTCCTGAGCGTCCCCTGCCTCTGGCTCAGGCAGTGCCCTAAGCCTGGGCTTCGGCTGGAGGCACCTACTTTCCGTCGACCTAATCCGCGACGAAGCTTACTGGCATCTGCAAGTTCTCCCGGAGGGACACGGCAGATGTGCTCTTTCCCTCCAGATTTCAGAGCAGCTTTGCCCCATGCACAACATTTTGCACCCATGTGATATACTGCCGACTTCACCCTTTTCTTCATTCTCTATCATTCTCCTGCTATTTACTGCCTGCTCTCAGACCTCCCTCCTAGACTGAGCAGGCAGCCCTTTGGTCTCCTTCTGTAGAATAAGCTCTTGTAGGATTTTCCTCACCAGCTTCATCACCACCTTCCTTTCCTCACCACCTTCCCTGCCCGTTCCCCTGGGTCGGATCTCATCCTGAACAGAGGCACAGGGTGCTCCAGGTGAGCCTCCCAGTGCCTTGTGCTCCAAACCAGACATTCCCCATCTGGACGGGAAATGCAGGCTCTTGTTGCATTCTAGGATTTCATTTATCTGCAGCATCCCAGCACCCAGCCCCTGCTCATAGCCTTCCTATGATTCACCCGCACAACTGAGATGTTTTCCAGATTGTAGAAGAAAATGTTGTCTTTAGTTTCCAAGTGCATATTCTTAAACATTGTGGCACTGAATTTCATCCCACTTCACTCCATCACTTTTATCTCCCTGATCCCCCGATCCCCATCTGTACTGACTGCAGCAGTTCCAGAAAACTTGGCACGATCAGAAAAGCTACCAGCGCCCCGCAGGCCTGTGCCGAGGTCCTAAATGAAAGATTGAAGACAAGACTGAACAGCGAGGGACCTCACTGGCAATCTCCTGAGATTTCCTCCTCCCCCTCGCTTCCCACTGTCGAGCATGGGGTGGGCAGCAAAAACTGGTTTTAGTGCTTCATGACTGCTTCCAGTACTGCAAATCTGGTTTTGGTTGAATAAAATCACCACTGATACTCTGTGTTTTTGTTCCTGGACCCTGACTGCTGTGCTGAGGGGCGCCAGACATCGAGCTCCCCCAGGAGCTGTGTGCTCAGGGCCCTGAGGTGCTCCTGAGGCCCCACGCATCCGTCCCTGATCTGCGGGTCCGTGTCTGCTGGGCTCTCCTCCGCTGAGCTGCAGAGCTGCCTGCGCAGAGGTGACAGCACAGCCTTGCAGAGGAATGTCCCTTCATTAGCGGAGGCCCTTCGGCAAGAGCAGGAAGGCAGGGAGAGGAGCGGGGTCTCCCCAGACCTGTCAGTTTGTAGCAGGAGGTCTCAGTGGAACTCATCTCGGCTGTCACTCGTCTCTTTTTAAAGGGGATGGCAGCGCAGCTCTTGAACGCGCCGTATTCCACAGAGCTCTCAGTGCCTTAAGAAAGGAAACGCTGGAAAGAAAATCTAGTTTTCACCCGGGAATAAGAGGTGCTCTGGAGACGTGCGCTGCTCTTCGTGGGCCAGCAGCAACTGGGACCGGGTGGGGGCTGCGTGCTGCGGCCACCACGGGATTGATGCCGGCCCCTTGAGGCTCGGCCAGGTGGGAGAGCGCAGCGCGATACGGCACAGCAAAGCACAGCACGGCACGGCACGGTGCAGCATGGTGCAGCACGGCATGGCACAGCACAGTACAGCACAGCACAGTGCAGTATGGCGCAGCACGGCACGGCACAGTACAGAATGGCATGGTGCAGCATGGCACAGCACGGCATGGCACAGCACGGCACGGCGGAGCTCCAGCAACTTCGAATCTTCACCGAGGCTCCCCAGCCTCTGCACTTCTCAGGATCCCCATCCCCATAGCAACCGAGCGCCCCGGAGGCACCGATCGGCGTTTCCGCCCCACGCAAGGAGCGCAGCAGCGTTAGCAGCAGCGTTAGCAGCCGCGTCTCAGCGGCGAGGAGCCGAGGCAGCAGGAGGAAGCGCCTTTTCCAGGCACCCCCGCGGGGTCTGGCAGAGCTCTCCGTGCTCCCACCTCTTGTGCCACCACCCCGCGGCCCTCTGCCTTCCTCTGGTTCCTCCTAGCAGCTGCTGGAGCACAACCGCAAAACGGATGGATTCCTCCAGGCTGCTCTATCGGCCCGTTCCTTCGGAGCCCGAAGGGGGAAAGGCCGAACCAGTGATCTTCTCATTTTGTAGTGTCTTCCTCGGGACGGCGAGCGGCAGCTCCCTGCCCTGCCCTGCCCGCCTGCGGCACGCAGCCGCCCTGGGGCGCGCAGCTGCAGCTCTCCTCTCCCAACCCAACTGCAACTTCGCACAGATCCTTCCCCCGCAAAGTTCCCAAAATGCACAGGAGAGCGAGGGAAACGCAGAACAGCCATTACACGTGGGGAAAGCAAGCGGCTCCTGGCCGCAGGGAAATTCTGAGAGCCCTTGGGCAGCTCCCTGCAGCCTGCCCGGGGTCCCCCCCGCCGTCCCCGGCCGGGCTGCGGGAAGTCCCTTTGGCGACTCTGGGTCCGCCGTGGGGAGAGTTTTGGGTCCCTTGAGAGCTCTCCGGCAGCCTGAAGGGGACGGGCAGAGAACGACCCTTCAGCTTGATGCAATTAGCCCCTAACCGGCTAGGGGAAAGGCCGCGAGCCACCAGGAAATTGCCACCCCCAGAAGGGTCGGCTCGGTGCCGGCCTGGTGACAGGAACGAGGAGGGTGTAAGCGCAGGGAGCTGCTGCCGGGCCCTCCCGGGGCACAGCAGCTGGGACAAGACCGAGCTTTCCCCCAGTGCCTTCCCCTCGCCTTTCCCGAAGCCACACCACCACCTCCCGGCGGCCTCCATCGCTGCATCGCCCCGCTCCCGTCCCGCCTGAAGGGGGGGAGCGGAGCCCCAAGTTCCCGAGGACCCCCAAGCCCCCGAGGACCCCCGGACAGCCGCCTGAACAGCAAGCTGAGGCCGCTGGGGCGTTTCAGCTCCTTTCCATCGCTTCAGCCCCTGATTTATTAGAGCGATTAGGTGCCTCGCTGGTGCTTGGCGCGCAATCCACGCCGCCCGCTGCGGCTGAGCAACTCGCCGTCCTACAGAGAGGCTACAGTTAAATTAGGGGCGTGAAAAGACCGAGCCCTTTACAACCAGAGCGCTCGCAAACACGGACGGGGGAAAGCTCCGGGGCTTCGCGGGCTGCCCCGGCGTTCGCTGCCAGCACGGGGGTGAGTTCTGCGGCTCTGAGCTGCCTCCCGGAGGGCTGCGGGACGGGGGGCTCCCAGCCCTGCGAGCTGCCCGCCCGCAGGAGCGGCCCCAGGGCCACCGCCTCCGCTGACGGCCCGGCTCCAGGCACCCGGGGCAGCGGCAGCAGGGCCTCCCCCGTGACCACCGCCCGCCCTCCGCACCTCACTGAGAGCTCCGAGCGCCGCACGGCGCACGCGCAGCCACCTCGGCGCACCCCTTAGTCCCGCCCCCCCTCTCCCATTGGAGGAGCGGGACGAGGGGCGGCGCGGCGGGCCAATCGCGCGGCGGGGGGCCGGAGCGGGGGCGGGCGCGGCCGGCGGCGCGTGCGAAGATGGAGGAGTACGCGCGCGAGCCCTGGTGAGCGGCCGGGCGCGGGGCGGGCGCGTGCGGCGGCCGTGGGGCTTCGGCGGGCTCGGGGCGCGCGCGCCGGGAGGGGGGGGGGGGGAGAGAGCCGGGGGGGGGCTCGGGCGGCGGGAAGGGAGGGGGAGGGGGGGGGAGGTGACCTTGGAGGCGCCGCCATGGCCGCCGCCGCCCCGCGCTTCCGGCCCCTCCCCCCCCCCAGCCTCACGGGGCGGCTCGGGGGGCTCCGGGGGGGCTCCGGGACCGGCCGGCCCCGGGCACGGGCACGGGCACGGGCGGCAGCCGCCGCGGGGGTTGGCCGCGGTCCCGCACAGCCCGGTCGTGGGCGCCTCCGGGGCCGGGGCAGCCGCAGCCCCTGCGGGCAGCCTGTTCCGCGCCTCGCCGCCCGCAGTACCTGAATAAGGAGTCACAGAACTGCGGGGGCCGGCAGGGGCCTCCCGAGCTCAGCGGGTCCAGCCCCCCTGCCAAAGCCGGCTCCCTACAGCAGGCTGCCCGGGGAGGCGTCCGGACGGGCCTGGAATATCTCCGGAGAAGGAGACCCCGCAGCCTCCCTGGGCAGCCTGTGCCGGGGCTCCGTCACCCTCACCGGGAAGAAGTTCTTTCGCGTGTTGGTGCGGAAATTCCTGGGCTCCGTT
This sequence comes from Anser anser, assembly GCF_964211835.1. Classification (NCBI taxonomy): domain Eukaryota; kingdom Metazoa; phylum Chordata; class Aves; order Anseriformes; family Anatidae; genus Anser; species Anser anser. The sequence goes on along the minus strand of NC_139748.1, from coordinate 7,090,348 downwards.
CTGTGGCCGTTGCCCCTTGTCCTGCCCCCACAAACCACTGAAAGAGGTTGGCCCAATCCCTCTGCCTCCCACACCTCAGGTATTTATACACATCGATGCGATCCCCTCTCAGTCTTCTCTTCTCCGGGCTGACCAGCCCCAGGTCTCTCAGCCTCTCCTCCCAGGGGAGATGCTTCAGGCCCCGTAACACCTTTGTGGCCCCCCGCTGGATCCAGGAGATCCCTGTCGTTTTCGTACCGGGGAGGATCACCTCCCTTGACCTGCTGGCCACGCTCCTTTTAATGCACCGCAGGATCCCCTCGGCCTTCTTGGCCACGAGGGCGCACTGGTGGCTCATGGCCAACCTGTCGTCCACCAGGACCCCCGGGGCCTTCTCCACAGAGCTCCTCCCCAGCAGGTCGTCCCCCAGCCTGTACCGATACGTGCGGCTGTTCCTTCCCAAAGGAGTCCTCCTCCATCCCTTTCATAAGCCCCCTTTAAGTACTGAAAGGCCGCAGTGGGGTCACCCTGGGGCCCTCTGCAGGCCAACCGTCCCCAGCTCCCTCAGGCGAGGTGCTTGAGGTTCTGAGTGTCTTCATGGCCCTCCTCTGGACTCGAATGTCCGAGGGCATTGTGCAAACGCTTCTTGAACTCCAGAAGCTCGGTGCCGTGCCCACGTCCCTGGGGGGCCTGTCCCAGTGCCCAGCCACCTCTCGCAGAATCAGGAATCATTAAGGCTGGAAAGGCCCGCCAAGATCACCTGGTCCGACCGTCCCCCTACCACCAGTGTCAGCACAGAACCATGTCCCCAAACCCCACGTCCAACCTCTCCTTGAGCACCCCCAGGGACGGTGACTCCCCCACCTCCCTGGGCAACCCGTCCCAACGCCTGAGCGCTCTTTCTGGAGACCCCCTCCCTAACGCCCAGCCTGACCCTCCCCTGTCCCGGCTCCATCCCTGGGGTCCTGTCGCTGTCCCCAGAGAGCAGAGCTCAGCGCCTGCCCCTCCGCTCCCTGTGAGGGAGCTGCAGGCCGCCATGAGGCCTCCCCTCGGCCTGCTCTGCTCTGGGCCGAACAAACCAAGGGGCCTCAGCTTCTACTCATGTCTTCCCCTCAGGCCCCTCACCACCTCTTTTCCTGGCTGCTGGGGCCCCACACTACATTTCACCCCATTACCTGCTTTTCGCCCCGTTATCTCCATCCCTCCCCCAGCCCCATGCGGTTCCCCCGGGACCCGTCCCGAGGCGTGGGGCACCCTCGGCCTCCCCCTGCCCGAGCTGGCTCCTGGCTGTGCCGGGGCAGCCCGGCGTTGTGCAGCTGCTCTCCTGATCCCGAAATTGTTGTGCAGCTGCTCTCCTGATCCCGAAATTGTTCACCGTCAGCCCTGGTTGCCATCCGAGTGCTGCTGCTGCTGCTGTAGGAACCCGGCCTCGTCTCGCACGTTGCGCTGAGCCTGTTTCCCTGCTCTGAGGGGCATCCTTAAAGCCAGGGAAAGAAGTAACAGTAACATTAAGCTTGCAGATAAGTGCCAAATAATAATGGAATAATCTCTTTTCTTCTCTTCTGATTCTCTCCTCTGCTGAGGTCGAGCACTGCCGGGGCCGTGGGGTGTTTTGTGTCAGCTTTCCGATGCGTCCGGCGCCTGTCCGGGAGTTCAGAGGCGCTGACGTGAAATAGCAGTGCTGGTATCAAAGGCGTTTTCTCGTTCAAAAGCTGCTCCTGCGGAGGCTTGGAGGATAGTTTAAGAGGAAAATTGAGTACCCCAAAGGTAACAACTAACGAGCTTTACCTCTGAAGGAGGGTTGAAGATGGAAAAAATCTAGGCGAGCACTCCGTGATTGGGGTCTAATTAATGAAGCTTCTGTAAAGAACAGTCACAATTTGCTAAATTGGAATTCTTTGACCTTGTGGGTAAAGGAAGACCACTTTACATAATCTATTTAGATTTCCAGAAAGCCTTTTAACAAGATCGCTCTTAACAAGCGAACAAAGGCAGAGAGTTGTGATGAGATGTTTTATTCATAACAGTAGATCAAAATCTGGACAGGAGGCACAGAGAGGAGAAGAAAAAACGCTGAGAAGAAAGAGATGGTAGCTTTTCATCTTGGCAGATCTGACAACAGCGTGCCCGCAACCCTTCCTGATCATTGCACTTGGGAAATAGGGGGCTTTGTAGAATGAAAATAAAGTATAAAATGGGGCTAAATTATTTAATTTCATCAGAACTGGAGGGGATTTGTTAGGAACGTGAGATGAAAGCACGTGCCAGGCAGGGCAGTAAAAAGGAAGGGCGATGCCTGGTGGGAGGACGTCCCCTCGTTCCACCGCTGAGTGCTGTCCGCGTCGGTGTGGGTTTGGGCCTCCGGCAGTGGTGGTGGTGGTGCGGGTGGGATCCCGGTGCCTCCGCAAAACCGAGTGACTCTGACCTGAAATCAACGTGCGGAGCAGCGTCACGTGCAAGGCAGCAATTCACCTTCGCTCCGGCGTGCGGAGCTGGTGACGCCACCTCGGTGCAGGGACTGCGGAGGTGGGGAACGGGAGCGGGTCGGGAACGGGTCGTGGAAGTGAGAAAGGAGCCCGGGGCGGCCTTTAGGCAGAGGGAACAAAAAGATTTTTTGCAGGAAGCAAATAAAAACCCATGGCAAATAAAAACCCGTGGCAAAATGTGCAGTGTAGCAGGTGGTCAGGGGAAAAGAGGAGCTGTGTTCCCCCCTTTCGGCAAAGAGCTTTTAGGTATCCTGTGGAACAGCAAAGTGGCGGATCCAAGGCAGGTGGGTGGATGGAGATGTGCTCTCGTGTGCGGGACCGCAGAGCTGGGTGCTGCAGGGAGCTCTCAGGAGCAGAAGCACAAAATCCAGAGGGAGATCAGAGAAGCACACTGATGCTCGTACCCGTGATGGCTCTTGGTGCAGGATTTGCTAACCTGCACGCGGGGCTTTGCCGTCGGGTTCAGCTTTGTGAGCGCGCAGCTTGCCGCAGCCTGCCTTCTGCTCGGCTTGCTGGTGGCTGCCTGTGCAGCAGCTGTGGCCGTCGGATTTTGGTGTAAGATGAAAGAAACGGAATAACTCCGTGCATACGCTGCAAAATTCCCAGCAGCGGCAGCGCAGCTCATTGCATTGCTCGCCCAGCTCGGGAGGTGTTCGGTGACGGAGAATTACAGGGCAGCGGGCCGCAGGGGACGGCGAGCCCCAAATTAGAGCCCGGCTCTCCGTGGTTGGAAGCCTTTGCCGAGAGGAAGGCGCCTCCTCCTGCGCTCCGTGGGGCTGCAGGCTTGGCACCGCTGCCTAGCGCTGCGTGAGCGTTCCTGGGGTTTGTTGCAATGAACTTCAAAGGCCCGGGGTGCATCAGAAAAACCTTTCCAGTTTAACAAAAGATGACTTTGAAGTCTCCCGTTCAAACAATCAGAACTAACGAAAAGTGTGAGTAACTCCGGAAAGCAGCGTTTTGTTCTCCTGTGGGCTGAGTCTCGTTTGAGTTTGCCACCGCCGTTTTCCGTAGGTCGAGATGAGAATGAGAAGAGTAAATTCCGAGTTATTTACACGCCACAAGCAGGGCAGAGCTGGCTGTAGCTGCAATGCTGCAGAAGTTTTCCACGGTGGAGACGCGTCTCGGTGCCACGTGTGAGAGGAGTTCAAACAGTTCTTTGCAGAGCTGACGCTGACTGCCCGGGGAGGCAGCTTGTTGGGCTCTGGGTGGACGCGAGCGCGTGTCGCTGCTCACCTGCGCGTGCCTGTCCTCGCAGCCCGCTCCGCGAGCTGCACATGGGGCAGTCGTCCTGGCACTCCTGCGTCCTCGCGCTGGTTTTGGATACCGGGACGTTTGTTTGGATGGGGAATTTCCTCCAGGAATGCACCGGACGGGCGAGCGGTGGATCCCTCGCAGTGACTCGCACAGGGTGGCGTGGTGCAGCGTTGCATTTTCGTCTCTGTTTTTCGTTACAGTCCCTGGAGGATCGTAGATGACTGCGGAGGTGCTTTCACGATGGGAGCGATAGGAGGTGGCATTTTCCAAGCCATCAAGGGCTTCAGAAATTCCCCGGTGGTAAGTAAAACCATTGGAGAAAGTGCATTAGGAGCGCAACCCTGCTCCCTCTGTCCGTCAGCGGCGAAACGTGGTGGCAGAAGGTAAGGTGGAGGAAATCCTTGTCCACAGAGCGGGGCTGAGGAACGGGCTGCGTGTCACTCACCCAAACCACGAGCATCCATCGGGTGAATGGCTCAGCATCCGGGGGGGGTCCGTCGTCTGCCTGGGTTAAGGTTCTGCCTTCCCCCCTTCCACTGACGGCAGCAGCGGGGCCCTTGCAGCTGGCTGCCCTCCCTCGGTGAAAGGAAAAATCTTTTTCTCCTTCAGATTTGTAGTAGGGAGTGTAACTTTCTGTAACTAATTTCTTATTTAAATGTTAACATTTTTCAGTAACTGGATTTATCTGAAAGGCAATTTCAGTTTAAATGCAGAAGTGTGCATAGACGTGCAAGTTGAAGTTTAGGCAGCACAGGTCAGTTGTTTCCACTTCCAAGTTTTCGGCTGCAAAATTTTGACCACAAACACGTTGCACAGACTTCTGATAAAAATAAGATCCGACTTCTACTTGAACATTGTAAACCATTCCTCTGGCTTTTATGGAAAGGGCTTAAAAGGGATGAAAGGGTTTTTAGTTGAGAGTGGTTTTTGCTGTTACTGTGTGACAATTTGATTGCCTAAAGCTTCTTAATAAACTATCAGTTTGAGGTAAATTTCGTGAATAAAATCAAATAACTTTTTCCAAAACTAGTCAGATCCTGCAGACGCTTAACAGGAACAGGATTATGTGCTTAACCACATTTAAAATTTGTGTGAGACTTGTTAAGTGAGCATGTCCACACTTCTCAGTGCTCGTATCTAAAACAAAACTTGAGTGTTCTCAGTGTTCCTTAAATCTTTCGCAGTGTAGGAAATGCGTAGTAATTACTGTTGTAATTCCTGGATGACATTTACTGTTTGACACAGAAGGCTCAGAACCACCTTTTAAACTTGAATTGCGTGCTCCTCTTGGCTGCTGAGAGTGAGCTGATGAGAAGGGGACCAGCTGCTCCAGCTGCCCAACTGGGGGAAGTGGCTAGGCGTCAGGAAGAAAGAATTATACACATGAAAAATAAATGTGCTTTTCTTGCTAAAGGTGTAACTTTAAATGTCTCATTCAGCTCCCACCACACCCACCGGACAAACCTTGAACTTAAATGGTTTGAGGTAGTGACTGCTGGCTGCGCTTCGGTTTTGTAGCTTCCAGGTGTATTGCAAAGCTGTGACAAATAGTGAAGTATCTGTAAAAATGCATTTTCTGTCAGCTCCTGATCACGGCCATTGAAGGTGCTTAGAAGCAGGTTGGGCCTGTGGCACGGTTGGGCTATACGCAGACGTTTTGGCTGTAAGGCTTCATTCTGTCGTTCTGTCCTTCTCTTCTGTTGTAGGGGGTAAACCACCGGCTGCGGGGAAGTTTGACAGCTATTAAAACAAGAGCTCCGCAACTGGGAGGTAAGCAATTTCGTGTTGATGTTGCCATCATCTTTCCATGGACTGTTGGTAGAACACCCAGGCTGGGAAAGTAACGCGATGGCAGCGCAGGGACACCTGAGCTGCCTCCCAGCGGGCCAGATGCATTTCACCAGGGTTTGTCAGTCCAAGCAGAGAATAAACACGGTTCTGTTGCATCCAGAATTAGTTTTGGTGTGGAGAAGACGTGCTTATGCTCCTGGAGTGGTAAGCCAGGGTTAATCATTTTGTCATATTCGAGCCAGTTCTGTGCAGAGCTGCCTGCGAGCCTGTGCCTTGTGTGCATGGCTTTAAAGTAACCGAACTTGGCTCATTAGGAGAAATCATCAGACGTGGAGAAACAGTGAAATAGGTGGGTGGATCTGGCTGGGATTTCAGACTTCCCCTAAGGTCAGCTAGGTACATTTCAGGCTTTTTTTTTTTTTAATGAATGTCGTGCACAAATGTCTAAAATCACAAACCTGCTGCTTGAGTCAAAATGACATTATGATCTCTTAAAGGTGGCTCAGCATCAAAGTGAGTAAGCCTAAGGATCTGCTCTGTGCCATGATGCTCTTCTGTCAGGAAAATTGAATTAATACATTACAGAAGGGGAAAATGGGAGAGTGATGTCGAGCAGGGGAACGTGTTGGCTGCAGCAGAACCTCTCAGAGAAATCGGGGCCGCAGGCGGAAAAAGCTCTACAGCCACAGCCTGTGGTGGCTGCACGGAGAGAGGAATTCACCCTCCTGCTCCGCATCTGGTAGCAAGCTTTCAAAGGCATTAAGACACCTCCAATTAAGGAGAGTTGAACTTAATCTAAGTCACGCATTTTTCCCAAAATGAGCCTGAGGATGAGCGTTTATTTTCATTTATAATACCGGTTATTGTTAAATGACTTCAGAATTTGCGTTCTGAGAACTGTCACGTTCTCTTTACGTCTGCCACACCGTACAGACCAGCCCTGACCTCCTGAGGTGCCAGAAGCAGCGTTAGGATAAGGTGCTAAACTACTCTATCATTCTCTATGAGGAAATACATTTAAAACATTATTTTTTTCCTATATGCTATTTTTTCCCTGAGCTATTCCATCTTTATTAGGATGCAAATTCCATTATAATCACTGCTTGGTAATCTTTTGGTCATGAAATATGAAATAATGAGATTATATTTAAAATGTATGTGTATGTATAACGTGTGTGTGGCTTGACAAGTTTAGAATTTGTCTCAGGATTGATTCTGACCTGTGGTTGGTTCTTGCTGAGATTGGATGTGTCTGAAAGTGTGCTAACGCCACACCACCTCTTGGTGACGTGACCGCAGGGCGGCTGCTTGCCTGCTTTCTCTAACCTGGTCTTGCCTTTTTTCCAACTTTCCGACAGGGAGCTTTGCTGTCTGGGGAGGGCTCTTCTCCATGATTGACTGCAGTATGGTCAGAATGAGAGGTAAAGAAGATCCGTGGAATTCAATCACAAGCGGAGCCCTAACTGGAGCCATATTAGCTGCCAGAAGTAAGAAATTGAGCTCTCGGGAGCACAGTAATTGAAAAAGCTTCTGTGTTCTAAATGTACAGTTCTCATCGTTACAGCAAAGCGGAATTGTGTGATACCCAAACTGGAATTTACTTTGTGAGAGAAATTGAAAAATAATCTTAGACTTTTGTCCTGTGCTAATGAAAGTAATAATTATGTTCTCAGACATTACCGTTGTTCTTTTGTTTCCCTGAGGAAAGGGGAGAATTGCCTAGTAATTACCTCTTTATTGATGATACTAACGAGGCTTAATGAATGCAAAATGACTGCTTCTGAGTCTGCCCATAGGAGAGATTATAACTATAGAAAGAGAATTATAATATGCAAAGTAACGCGCTGAAAAAAGAAAAAAGTGTTGTTTTGTACTTCTATTTTTAGATGGACCTGTTGCCATGGTTGGATCTGCTGCAATGGGAGGAATTCTCCTAGCTTTAATTGAAGGAGCTGGTATTCTCTTAACAAGATTTGCCTCCACACAGTTCCCTAACGGTAAGGAACCATCACTGCAGTAGCGCGAGGCTTTTATTGTGCAGTCTTTACTAATGTGCCTCTTCCAGTCATCACTCTTATCACGGAGTAAATCTACTCAGCCAATTCCCAGCTTCTAAGGCTGTAAAAAGTGAAGGGAGGGCCGCACGTTGGTGATGATGCAAGAGCTTTCCAGCGTTCTGTCTGTGGGATGACGGTTCTAGAGAAATCCACGTCTAAATGAAGCGGCAAGATGGGCTGTCACTCAGCAACGTAAAGGCAGAGGAGTGTGGTGCACCGGGGGGTTTCCAGGCACAGTGGGACGTGGGTCATTTCCGGGGCTTCAGAGGGTGGAGAAGATATCTGGGATTCGTCCGAGCAAAATGTGCAGACGTGGGTGGTGTTACGGGAACGGGCGCCCCAGCCCCGTCCTGCTGACTCAGGCCCAAGCAGGACTTGCGGGTTCTTGCTGCTCCTTCCCGCTGCGTGGCCGGGCGCCGTGGGGGCTGAAAGCGACGATGTCCACGTGCCAGACTGTGGAACTGGTCTTCTGCCCCGTCCCCCGGTGCATCCACACAGCCCTGACACGCGGTGGCAGCAGTAGTTCAGGCGGCAGCGAGCGACAGGACAGGTTTGAGGCAATAGGAAGCAGCACGTTGGGTGCGAGACGCAGGGTTCCTGCAGGCTGGCTGTGGTCCCTGTGCAGATGTGTGGGTGACCCTGAATGAGGAGGTGAAGATCAGCAGGCAGATGCAGAGGGGAGATGTCAAAGAGGGGTCGTGCTGGTGCTTTGTTTTTCTTTTTTAATACCACTCGAAAACATGTATCCCTTTTTTTTTTCCGAAGAAAAACACAAGCTGAGATGTCAGTGAGCGGAGTCTGTGACCATTTGCGTAAATACTTGGCTGGGTGAAACAATTAATATCTCCATTGCCCCACCTCGTTTTGGGAGCAATACAGACAAAACCGCTAGTGTTGAAAGGATTAGTGGCAAGCCACTAATTCCTGATAGGATTCCTCTCGGGTTTGCTCACTGGCGTTCTTTGTTCAGTCTAAATTGTTACAATTTCTGTTCTTAATACCAGAGCATTTTAAAATGAACCTGCTTCAGGGAAGGGGTATCATCTGTCCGTTACAATTTATTCTCTCTAAACTTGGCATACAATGAGCGTGTTGCTTCCCTCCAGCAGGACGTCGGTAAGAGGAGTCGGGAAGCTGGCTCCACAGCGCCTCGTTCCGTTCCACTGCCTTGCCTCGTGGGGCGAGTTACCGTGGGTAGACCTGTACAGAACGGCCAGGTTCAGCTGCAGGGCAGTAAGGCATAGGTTTCCAGCTCCTTTAGGTGACTGAAAACGTTTCCCTCTCGCTGCTCTGATTCATTTCCCGATTAGTAAAGGAGCTAAAAATACATGCCTTATGGGAACGGGGCTCTTGTCAACGTGTAAAGCTCTCGAACTTCTTTGAATGGAAAAGAAAAGTAAAGTCTTGTTACTGGCTTCGTTAATTTTAGAAGGGCTTTATATTAAAGAAAAGCACTGTGAATGTGTTTCATGCTTTTAGTAGGAAGAATGTCTCATCTTTTCGTATTTATTATTTGACTTTTTTTCTTTCTCCCGATTCACAGGCCCTCAGTTTTCAGACGATCCCTCCCAGTTGCAGCCCTCTCCATTTGGCGACTACAGACAATACCAGTGATTATCCTCATTTTGCTAGTTCTTGTTGTACCTGAGCTGTAATTTAAAATGCTGGAGGACCAAGATGCGGTATGTCTTTACACCAGTGGTAGTCTCGTACACAAACCATGCCAAGAGGACCTTCAGCACTCGTCAGTGTGAAGCTGCACAGGAGAACTGTTAGAAGATGACAGATCTATTTATTCGTAATAGATTCCATTGCTGTAATGTTAATTCATGTCTGGTAGAATACATGGAGATTTAAGATAAGGACCAAATGGAGTCTTGTAATCCTTTGGACATGGACTGAAGTGAATGTCTGTGGAGTCTTTGCTGGGATGTGGCATTAGCCGTCCCCAGTGAATGCATCTGGAATTTATCCTCTCCCCTTTCGGATTTAGGTTGCTACACAGATTTCAGCTTGAGGAAAAGCGTTATCTATGTGCAGTTTTACACTCCTGAAGTGAAAATTCCTGGGAGGGAATGAATGAATGAAGTGAATGTTACTGAATATTCCCGGCTGAGACCCCGGCCACAGAAGAGTGGGCAAGTCTCTGGTAGTTGAGGGAAAATTACGGTCATCGTCAGCGCGGAGCCTCCCGGGGGTAGCCGAAGCTGCGTTAGTCACCAGACGTTTTCCTGCGCTCCCCCTGGGATTAGCGCACCGGGCGTTGTTCAGCTCCGCGTGCCTCCCAGCGGCCGGGCCAGCCTCTGCCCTGCGCCCTGGCTCCAGAGCTCGAGGGTTTCGTCCTCTGCCCTGAGCCGTGCGCTGTCGCGCTGCCCTCCGGGCTGTGCTGGGCCGGGAGGGGCCGGGGCCGCTGCCCTCGCTGCTGCAGCGCTGGCAGCCTGCACGGGGTTCGCTCGCGCTGCACGGGCACAGGAGGGAGGCCGCCGGGTGTCCCCTGCGCCCACGGCACCGCCGGCCTCTCCTGGCTGCTCAGGGGCTGGGCACGCGGCGTCTGTTGCTCGTGGGCCGTAATTAAGCAGCGGCCCAAACATCCTGGGTGGCCGCTCCCAGCAGCGTCTGGGGGCTGGCTCTGGCTGCGTGGGGCACCGGGGTGCGCGGAAGCTGCTGGAGGCCGAGCTGCGGCAGGGGACCAGCAGCCCCCCCGCTTTGGGGGCTCCTTCTGGGCCCTGCCTTTGTGGTCCCCAAAGCCAGGCCCCATCCAGACAGCCCCAGGCAGGGGCACCGCACGCGCCTACCCGCAGCAGCAGCCGCCCCCCCCCCCCCCCCAGCTGCTGGGGCTGGCGGACAGCAGGGACAGGAGCCGCGGGTGGCACGGGGGCCCTGCGGGCACTCCTCCCTCACCCCCTGTGAGGTGATGGGCTTCAGCTGCTCGAGAAGAGCTTTATTCAGCTCAGCTCTTCCCCTCTAATCCCCCGTGACCGTCCGCGCTGGACGGTCACTTGCACGCTCCTGCCCAAGGGCAAGCCACGATTTGGGGTGCCGTCCTTCACGCCCCGCACGCTAACCGGGTTGCGGCGTCCGTGCTGACCGGCCGAGAGCCCTCTGCCCTGCAGGGTGAGCTTACAGCTCGCCTCCTTCCCCCCGGCGGGCCCACGGAGGGAGGGCAGCAGGGCCCGCTGCCCCGCAGTGCACCACGTGCCCAGGGAAGGGTTTCCTGCCCCCAGCACCCCACTTTCCTGTTTTCTTTCCGCCGGGGCCGTCCTGACTCACCGCAGGCAGGGTCCCGCGGCGCGGCCGCTCCTGGCGCTTGGCCCTGGCTGCCGGTGAGCGGCCGCGCTCCTGGGGGGTGCTCCCCCCCAGAAGCAGCCGCCAGCCCGAGCAGGTTCTTTGCTACAGCCACCCCCAAAAAAAAAAACACGAGACCGACACTGCTCGCACGACACTGAACTATTGACCGTTTTATTTCAATCAGCTACAGCAGCTCTACATTCCCCTAAAACACTGTCCTTCCTTCACTACCACAGACAGCGAGGGAGCCGAGTACACTGCGGTGGCAGCAAGTCTTTTTAAAGCTTAGTATTAAATATTAAATATTCTCTCATTTATGTTTACATTATTTTGTCAAGGAAAAAAAAAAAAAAAAAAAGACCATTAAAACTTAATTTACGTGAATCTGTGCCTGTGCCCTGGGCAGCAGCGCTGGGGGCCGCAGAGCTGCCCCCAGGAAGGCAGCTCTGCTGCGAGGGGTAATGCAAAAATCTCCGGCCCTGGGCCTGGTAGTGCGTGACAGCTCGCTCCGGCGGTGAGCTCGGGAGGGGGGGTGCTCGGCCGTGCCGGGAGCGGGGCACCCGCGCCCTCTGCTTTCGGAAATCAGCACGCCTGGGAAGGGCGGGGGGCCTCGGGGCTGCCAGAACACGGCCTGGAGGCGGCGAGGCCGGAACACTGCGGCAGGGGGGGGCTGCCAGGGCCCCACCGAAGCGCACGGGGAAGGGGGTGAGGATTTGGTCGACAGAACTCTGCTAAAGAATGTTTCTTTTTTTTTTTTTCTTTAAAAACAACCCAGTTTTGAGTCTTCCTTTGATTTTAGCAAAGACAGAGTTTAAAAAGCACTTGGGAAGCTTGTACTAAAACCAGGCGCTCTCAGAGGAGGGAGTTGTCTGTGCACCCCCCTTCGAGGCCGTAGCGAAACTCCTGCAGGTTCGACACCCCGTAGAAGTGGACGAAGGCTGCAGCCACCACGAGCACGTGGAAGATCTGATGCGACTGGAACTGCGGGGAAGCGAGAAAGCCCTCTGAGCCAGCCCGAAGGGGGCAAAGCAGTGCCGGGAAGAACTCTTCCTCCTCCTCCTCCTCCTCCTCCTCCGTGCTCGGGCACCACCCCAGCACTGTCCCAGGCTTTTCCCCCTCGCTGCTCACAGGCAGCGTTTTCTGCCCCGTACTTTAGCCCTGCCCTGCCTTCAGCAGCCGTCTAAGGGCCGGCTGCCAGCGCGCACCGGGACACCCCCAGCCACGTTCCCGAGGATCCCCACCCTCGATCCCACTCCCCAGCTGCCCCCGAAGCCCCCGCTCCACTCACCCAGATGTCGAACTTGCCCGGGAAGAAGCGCTCGGGAATGCGGGCGGCGTAGAGCCCCGCGCCCGTGATGTACATCACGGCCATGAGGAAGAACCAGCCCATCTGGCCGACGGTGGTGGCCTTCACGAAGCCTTCGGCGATGGTGAAGTGCATGGTGGGCACCACGCCGCTCAGCCCCAGCCCCAGGAAGACGCCTGCGGCGGAGAGGAGGCAAAAGGGAGGACGCTGCTCACCCGTACCGCCGCCTCCCAGTCAAAACCAGCGCTGGCCCCCAGTGCCTGCTGGGCAGAGCTCGCCCTGCGGAGCCGGGGGGGCCCTTCCGGACGGCGCCGGCCCCGCGGCCACACGAGCGCGAGGAGCGTGGCCCCGCCGGCCCTCCCAGGAGCAACGCCGCCGGAGTCATTTATTCAGCGAGGCTGCTCAGAGCCCCGGGAGGAAGGTGCTAATCAGCAGTGCCGGAATTTTCAGGTCTCACATCTCATCAGCTCGGCAGAAAGCAAACGGCACTGCAGCAAGACGCCCGTGGGGAGAGGCCGCGGCTCGCGCTGGCGGCAGGAGGGAGCTCCCCCAGCACTCGTTTCGTGCTGGGGGGAGCGGCGCAGCCCTGTCCCGGAGCAGGCAGCAGCGACCTGTGCCACCGCACGGAGGCCAGCGTTGCCGGGGGATAACGGTGGGGCCGGCACTCGCACCCTGTCCCCTTCCGAGGATCCCAGCACGCTGTGCTGACGGGGGCCACGCGGCAGCGGCGCCGCTCAGCCCCCAGCTCGGCACCGTCCCCCCCTCATCACGTAGCGGGGAGGCGTTTTGCTGCAGGACCCCCCGGGAAGAAAAGCACGGGCGGGGGCGTTCCTCCACGCCCGCTGGTGCTCAGCGAGGCTGCTTTAAGCTGGAGGGATCGGTCTCAGCGGCTCAGAGGGGGCCTGGCGGGGCGTGAGCGGGGAGGCAGCCTCGCCCCGGGGCCTCCAGGGAGGCGGGAGGTGCCAGCCCGCAGCAGGCAGGGGACGGGAGGGAATCTCTGCCTCTCTGGGTGAGCTGCAGCTCCACGCTGCCAAATCGCTTCCCGGAGAAGGCGGCTTCGCGCGGCACAGCCCCGGGCTGCCCGGCCGCCACTTACGGGGCTGTTTTTTTACAACGCCTGCTCCAAACCTCAGGCTTGCCGAGTGCCAGGAAGAGCTCAGAGCAGCAGCCGGGCCCTGCCCAGCGGAGGCTCCATATCTCCAGCACAACAAGAGGCAGAGGGAGACCTCCCTGCTGCGGAGCAGGGCAGGCTCCGAGGGAATTCACTCCGCAGATGCTTGGAGCTCCTCGGGGTACCCTGGAGCCCTGCCCTAGCACAGGGCCCGCAGCACAACACGACGGCTTCTGCCCAAAGCGCCTCCCCGGAGCTCCCTCCCGGGGCTGGGGGCTTGGGGTGAGCACAGAGCGCTCCTACCTGCTCTTGTCTGCCGGTGCTTGGGGGTGGCAAACCGGTCCCACTGAGCCACGATGATGGCGGAGATGCCCAGGACGCAGACGATGGAGAGGTAGATGAGTCTTGGCTGCGGGGAGCAGTAGAACGAGTAATAGAGCCAGGGGACGAAGCTCCCCATGATCAGCAGTGCAATTCCTGAATAATCCAACCTGCAGCCGGGGAGCAACGAGAGGCGTGCCGGTGAGCCCCAGAATCCGCCCCGCTCCCGCCTCCTCTTGGCGCCTGGTGCCCCTCAGCCCCTGCCTGCACCCAAACGCAGCCACCGCTGCCGGAGAGGCAGCCAAGGCCCCGGGGGTGAAACTGCGCCCAGGCAGGAGCTGTCCGAGCCTCATCAGCACTCTGTGGGGCAGGAGGAAGGACCTGGGACTTCTGGGGACGCGAGCAGAGCTGGCAGGAGCGCGTGCTGGACAGGCAGAAAGGGCCCGGAGACGCCGTGCGCTCCAACCGCCGCCACAGGATGCAGCGGGCACGAGCTCTCGGGCGTACGGATTCCACCGGTACCCTCCCCTGCAAAGTGCTTTCGATCTATCGACCCAGGAACCGCTCGATCGCCAGAGTGCCGCCGCGCGCATTATCCCAGCAGCGCAGCAGCCGTGCGAGAGCCTCCCCCGCTGCACGGGGACGTTTCTGCGCGGGGCGCTGCAGCACAGGTTGTTCTGGAGCCGCCGGCCCGCGGGGGCTCCGGCGTTCGTGCGAAGGAGCTCGGCAAGAAAACGCCCGAGTAAACGCCCCTGATAGACCTGCGCGAGCCAGGCCTCGTTTGGAAGCCTCGCTGCTGCCCTCCCCGTGCCGTGAGGGCTGACGCGAGCTCAGCTCTGAGAGCAGCACCGACCCCAGAGGGAAGCGCTGGCTACTGCCCAGCGTTTCCACTCTGCCGGGAACCGCGTTTGTTTTGCTTCTTTCAATTTGGTTTCGATCCAAATCGGATCCAACGGAAACTTTCTGAGAACACACGGTAAACCGAAAACGGCTGGGTCCCCGCAGCTGCCCCGTGGGACCGGGACCCCTCACCTCGCTGCCCCGAGGGGCACAGGGTCCCTCGAGAGCCGCAGCCCCCAGGTCCCTGCCCTCGCAGACCACAGCTCCCGCGGAGCTGCCAGATGGAAGGCGCCCAGGCCCAGGGCAGACCACCCAGGATCCAGCTCCTGAACCCCGCGCTGGATCCGGGGAGCGCTCCCTTCCCCCAGAACCTTTCGGAGCGCAGCCCTTCCCACGAGGAAGCGCTGGGAGAAGTGAAAACCTCCCCCGGGGCCGCACGACCCCGCTCACGCTGACTCACTTTGAAAAAGTCCGCGAGACCTTCTCGGAGTGACAGTAGACGGTGTGGAAAAGCCAGGAGAAGCTGAGGCACAGCACGGCGCCGAGGAAGAACATCCCGAACACCACCTTCTCCTGGAGAGGAGCCATGAAATACATGTTGGGCCGCAGCATGGTCAGGATCCCCAAGCAGAGGAACAACACAAAACCTGCGGGAAAGACGCCGAACGTCAGGCGGGAGCAGGGTGACCCCGAACGCCCTGCACGGGGTCCCCACAAGGGACACGGGGCGGGACCGGACCCTCCCCACACTCAGGGTGTTCTGGGGGTTCCTCCCTCGCAGACGCTGCGCCCTGTTTGTGCGGGGGGATCGCGGGCCTGGCTGCGCTCTGCGAGGCAGAACCTGGACCCGTCCTGGGGTTCCTGGGGAAAGGTTTTTGGGACGTTGTCCTGCCCAGGAGGCGTTTCTCCGTCCCAGGAGCAGGGCAGCTCGCTTGCAGAGCTCCGGCAGAGCCGCCACGCAGCAGCAGCAGCCCAGACACAACCCAAAGGCCTCGGACCTCTGAGTCCCCGTGCAGGCCGGGCCCCTCCCGCAGCCGGAGGCCACCCGATGCAGTCGTCGGCCCCCGCTGACCATGGACAAAGCCACCACGCTCAGGCCGTGGCCCCGGTGAAAGGCAGCGCCCCGTCCTCCCTTCGCCCTCAGCTCCAGGAAACCTCACAGCCTGCGTGCGCGGGACCGGGCAGGGGTACGTGAGCCTAAACCGGAGGCCCCGGGCACGGAGAGAACACGGAGCAAGCCCCAAGGCCCGCACGCCAGCCTGCCCCCCCCAGAAGGCCACCCCGCGGTGCACGCGTTAGGGCCGAGCACGGCTCCAGCCCCGTGGAAGCGCCGCGCAGCCCCGGGGCTGCCCCAGTCACCCAGGAGGTGCGTCCAGATGTTGCCCGTCTCGGTGTGTATCCGGAAGATGCTCTTGAAGCAGGCTCGGAAGGACGGCATCGGGGGCCGGTGCCCGTGCAGGAGGTAATCGTTGTCCTTCAGCCAGTCGGGCAGCACGTCGTAGGGGATCACGCGCCAGCGCCCTTCCCACACCTGCAACGCACCGACCTGCGCTGGCACCGACAGCCCCACGGGGCGCCTCTGTCGCCTTTACTCGCCCCGGGAGCTCGAGGCGTGTGCGGAGCGAGCCGGCGAGCCTCCCCCGCAGCCCCGGCTGCCGAGGCCCTGTCGCTCTCCCCCGGGAGAGGAAGCTGGGCCTTCGCAACACCCGGCACCCCTGGGGATCCCTTCCGCCACCCGCATCCTGCAGCGGCTCCCCATGTCCCCGGGACGGTTCCCACCCCCGCCTTTAACCCTTTGGCGCCCCGAGGTTGGCGGCTGCTCTCTGCAGCAGGGAATTCCCTCCCGCCCTGCTCAGGGAAAAGGGAGCCCGGCTGGCACAGAGCCGTGCCGAGCTTCAGCCGTTTGCCGCCGCTCGCCGAAACGCAGCGACCACGGGCACAGGCACCGCTCTGCCCGGGGCGGGGCGGAGGCATCCGGCAAAGCCAGCGACAGGATTTGTGATCCCGGTCCCAGCCGGAGACACCGGGGGTGCTCCTGAGGTCGCTGCCGGCCCAACGGGGCTGGGGGCAGCCCCAGCTGCCCACCAGGGTCCCCGGCAGCTCCCGTACCTTATACACGAACTCTTCCATCTTCTCCATGGCGTGGTGAGCCTGCAGGGGCAGAGTCAGCACACGAACCACCTCCTCCTCTTCCTCGCGGGCCGCCGGGCACGGCGGGTCCTCGGCCTAGGGGGAGAAACGCCGGGAGGGAACCACTCCTGCCGCGGGCGCGCGGAGAGCAGCGAGTCCTTTCTGCGAGCACCCGAGGGGGCTTTGTCCGCTCCCGGGGGGCCGGGCAGGACCCACCGGTCACCGCCGCTTACGCAACGCCGCCCTGCCTCGGCCGTCTCGAGCAGCCTAATCCCCGCTTTACCCTCGTTTAAAGGCGGGATTACCGCGGGGGATTTTCATCCTTACGACCCAGAGCCCCTGGGCCCAGCCGGGTCAGGCCGCCGGGACACGCCGCCCGGCCCGGCCCAGTCCCGGTCCTGGTCCCCCTCTCCCTCCGCCTTTCGGGGCTGCGATTCCCAGCCCCAAGCGCCACCGAACCAAAGGGCGAGGGCAGCTCCTGGGCACCCCGGGGCACAGCCCGGGCAGCCTCCGGGTGACAAAGCTCCCTGCGGCGCCCCGCGGCGCCCCGCGCCCCCCGAGCCGCTCACGGGACGAGGGGCGAACGCCCCGCCGGGCCTGGGGCTGCCCCCGGTGGGCGCCCGGCGGGGTCCCCGCGGGGAAGGGCGGCTTACGCTGGGCGGGCCGGCGGCTCCCTGCTCCCCCTTCTCCTCCAGCAGCGGCCCCAGCTCGGCCAGCTCCAGGTGCACTCTCTCCCGGCCGGCGGCGGCGGCCAGCCCCGTGCCCGGCCCGGCGGCGGCGGCTTTGCGGGACGCCATGGAGGCGGCGGCGGCGGCGGCGGCGAAGCTCCTGGGGGCCGGTGCGGGTCCCTCGGCGTCCTCGTGCCGCCGCGCTGCGGAGGGAACGGAGCGGAGTCAACGGCGCCGGGCCGGGCCTGAGACCGGCGGCACCGGGGGGGGGACCGGGAAGAACCGGATGGGGTCACGGGGGCACCGGGACGGCTCCGGCCGTGCTCAGGGCCCGGACGCCGCCGGCCCCGCGGCGCCGCCCCCCGCCCGCACTCACCGGCCGCGACAGCCCGCGCAGGGCGGCGGCGGCGGCGGCACCGGAAGCGACGCTGAGGGACCGGGCCGCTTCCGGCAGCGACGCCCCGCCCCGCCGGGGGGCCGCGCGGTTTCCGCGCTACGATTGGTTGAGAAGGCTGTCCGTCTGGCTCCTGCCCCGCCCCGCCGGCTGCTGCGATTGGGCGAGGCGCCCGGCGGCGAGGGGGGCGCTCTAGCCCGGCGGCGCGTCTCGGCTGCCCCCTGCGGGAGGGGCGGGGGCGGTGCCGGCCCCGGGAGGCCTCGGGTGGGGGGGCGGGGGGGAAGATGTCCCCTCAGGGCGACGCCGTTTGTGGGGGCGCGGAGGCGTTGGGGCTGGAAGGGCCCTGCAGGGTCGCCTGCTCCAAGCACCCCCCGTCACCACTGTCACCCCCTGAGCCATGTCCCCAAGCACCGGGCCCGACCTCTCCTTGAACACCCCCAGGGACGGTGACCCCACCACCTCCCTGGGCACCCGTCCCAACGCCCGACCGCTCTTTCTGAGCAGAAACGTCAGAAGTGTCAGAAATGTCTCCTCGGTGGCGTCAATTCCTTCCAAACGGTGTCACCGAAAAGGTGGCATCCTCCCCCGTCCCTCCCTAAGCCCTCTCAGGCCTCCTGGGGCTAGAAGGAATTGACAGAAAATTCACGGAATCATAGATTTGTACATTTAGGCATTCTGTATCTTTACCGCTCCATAGCTTTCTATATATCCTACCATCCCATAAACGCTGCCCCGCTACCACGGCGACGCAGCCCTGAGGGGTGCCCAGGCACGGGGACAGGCCCCGTCCGTGCTCCCAGGCTCCCTGTCGCTCTGTCCCTCCGTCCCCGGCCGCCCCAAGCACCAAAAGGCGTCGAGGGCTCCTCTGGCGGCTCGGCCCCAGCACTAATTGTCCCCGAGGTCATCCCCTGGCTGTTGTGGCCGGCTCGTCTTTCCCCGCCGGCCAGGGACAGGTTTAATTACCCCCGCTAATGGCAGCCCGGGAGCGGAGACTCCCCTCGGCCCGCCGCCACGCCGGCGGCTCCTGTTCCCCATCAATTATTCACGGCTCCGCTCTGGGCAGGGGTTTCTCGGGGCTGCTCGGGGGGGATTTTCCAACCTTTCTGGTGTTAAGGAGCCGCCCCAGGTCCTGGGGCTGGTTGGAGGTGCCGGGGCCACCGCTGTCCCCGTGGGGTGAGTGGTGCTGGCTTTGGAGGGGACGCGGGGCGCAAACGTTTTGGGGGAGCAGGGGGCAGCCCGAGGGAGCCTGCTGGGGGCTCTGGGCTGGGGTTTTTTGGGCTCCGGACCTCACCCACTGCAGCCCCATGGGGGCTCGAGGGCCCTCAGGCTCCCCGCAGCAGCTGGGGAAGGGCAAACCCTCTCCAGGCGTAGGGCTGTTGCTGTCCCAGCTCCTTGCGGCACTTGGCTGCTGCTGCCCCGCGGGCAGAGCCATCCATCGCTCCCCTGACCTGATCTGCAGGGTGTGGGGGGAAACTTGCCAGGAACAGGTTTCCTCTCTCAGCACTGGTCCCTGTCTGTCCCTTCTGTGGCCGTGTGCTGGACCTCCCCGTGTCCCACTGCAACCGGGGTGCGGGACAGGTCGGGGCTGGCTGGGGCCAGGGCTCAGCTCCCCCCTCTGCAGGGACAAACGCTGCCGTCCTGCCGCCGCCTGCCTGCAGAGCCCCGTCCCCTCGGCGTCCCCATGGGCGTCTTGAGCTGCGTGAAGTACCTGATGTTCATCTTCAACGTGCTGGTGTTTGTGAGTCCCCCCGGGCCCGGCGGGATGGAGGGGAGCAGGGGAACCGGCCGGTCCCACCCGCGATGTGAGGCTGTGGTCACCGACAGGCTCCGGGGAGGGGTGGCACCGCTCCGAGGGATGGGACCCCAGCAGGGCTTGGAGCATCCTCAGTCCCCGTGAGGTGCCCGGGGCTGGTCGCCGTGCCCTGTGACCGCGGTGTGTCCCGCAGGCCGGGGGGACGTGCCTGGTGGGCGTCGGGCTCTGGGTGGCCGTGGACCCGGCTGGTTTCCAGGACATCGTGGCCACCAAGCCTGTGCTGAACGCCGGCGCCTACCTGCTGCTGGCCGTGGGCATTGCCCTCTCGCTGCTGGGCTTCCTGGGGTGCTGCGGGGCCCTGCGCCGGAGCCGGCTCCTGCTGCTGGTGGTGAGTGAGGGGAGAGGTGGGAAGAGCTGGGGGATGCAGGGCTGTGGGATGCGGGGTGTCCCCAGAGGAGCCACAAGACCCATCCTGGCCCTGTCAGCCCTCAACACACACCCCAATCCAGTCCCCACATTGTGAGACTTTGAATTTAAAGGCCAGAGGATTTAATAA
Source organism: Anser anser (assembly GCF_964211835.1). Taxonomy (NCBI): domain Eukaryota; kingdom Metazoa; phylum Chordata; class Aves; order Anseriformes; family Anatidae; genus Anser; species Anser anser. Next base: position 7,070,414 of record NC_139748.1, on the reverse strand, counting down.
AGCACTGGGTGGGATCTTTTCTCTCTGAAGCCAGTGGCTTGTCCCACAGGGCCTTTCTGAGCCTCTTCCCTCAATGGCGAGAGCTAGAAACCCCTTTCTGAGCACGGGCACGACAATTTCTTTGGCATCCCCAGACCCTGGCAGGCAGTGCTTGTTTTTAATGTTCTGCCTGGCAGCTGCGGTGCTCGGAGATGTCGTGCCCGTCCCCGAGAACTGCATGCTTGTCTCCTGGATCCCCCCTGTCCCCCCATCCCAGGGCTGTGCACGGGCAGGGAGAGCTGCAGGGGAGGGAGGAGCAGGAGCGAGCTGCACACGGACTCAGGCTGCCCTCTGACTCCTCCGTCCTGCTGCCTTCCAGTTCTTCGTCCTCGTCAGCCTCGTCTTTGTCACACAGCTGGTCGGGGCTGTGCTCTTCCTGGTGCACTGGAAGCAGGTATTGTCCCTGCGCCCTGCCGCAGCGCCCAGCCGCTCTCCTCCCTCCATCATGCCCTGGGTCCCTCAGCAACCAGCTGGGGACTGGGACGGTGCAGGGTCGTCCTCCTCACCCTCACCTTCATCACCAGCACGCTGGGCAAGCCTGAGCCCAGCTGGCCCTACTACGCGGAGGGGCTGTGTCCCTCTGCCCCCGTGAGCTGGTGGCACTGGGTGGTTGATGGTGGGCGTGCGGTGACTCCGTGCCTGGGACCGGTCCTGGGATGCTCACGGGTGGCGCTGACCCCACAGATCCGGCCAGAGCTCTTCCTGTCTGAGCTGCAGAGGAACTACCGTGGGGATGAGGACGCCGAGGTCTTCTCTGTGGCCTGGAACACCCTCATGGTCATGGTGAGCGGGGAAGCTCCTGCTGGGACGTGGAGCACCCATGGGCCCTGCTCAGCGTGACCGTGACCACAGGGGGAGTTCTCATGGACCCCAGTCAGACTGCGGGCAGCATGCTGAGCTGTTCCCCTCCCTCTATTGCTTCCCCAAGCAAAGTCCCTGCATTTTGACAGCACGTTGATGGCGTTCCCTTTCCATTTCAGTTCTCCTGCTGTGGCGTTTTAGGGCCTGAAGACTTTGGGAATGGCTCCCGGTTCCAGGAGCTGCATCCGGGGACGCCCTGGCCGCGGGCGTGCTGTGCCCGGGACGGGCTCCTGCAGGCAGGCGAGCTGCTGGGCTGGGAGCAGTGCCGGGAGAGGAGCCCTGGCTACATCCACGAGCAGGTAGGGCTGCACGGGCACCTGCCCTGCGCTGCCAGGCCCTGCCACGTCCCTGCCGTGTCCCCAGCACGTCTCAGGCTCTTGCCTATGGGGAACAGCACCCTCTGCCCCGAGCACTGAAGCGGGGACAGGACCCGAGGCACTGCTGTACCGTGGTTCCGCACAGTGGTACCCCCCCTAACCCACCGCTCACCCTGCCCCACCACGGTGCCCCCGACCCGTCCCAACCTCCCCAGCCCTTGGTCTTCCTTTGAGCTCCCTGCAGTGAAGCCCGAGGGATGCCTCCAACATCTCCCCTCCCACCCAGGGCTGCTTCCCCACCTTCGGCAGGACCTTGCAGAATTACATCTCCGTCCCCGGGACGTGCAGCTTGGCCGTGCTGGGCATCGAGGTACGGCGTGGGGGCTGGGGGGGCACAAGGCAGGCAGCAGGTCACCCCACACGGGTGCTCTTTTTGCCGGGAGGGAAGGGGATGGGGCTTTGTGTGTGAAGGGACCACAGGCAGGCTCAGAATGCCCCCCCTGGCCCCTGGTTGTCATGATTACACCCAGAAAGTTGCACTCTGAGCAGGTCTGTCTCAGGGGTGCAAAGCCAACCTCCCACCCGCTGCGAATGAGATGGGTTGAGGGAGCGAGGTTTATTTTGCTCCTGCATGCCCAGGAGAGGAGGAGCGCTGCTCAGCATTCCTCCGTGCAGCACGGGGCAGCCCCTGGTGCCTGGCTGGACCGGGAGCAGGACACCGAACCCTTTACTGCCCAGGCACTCAGATCCCACCCAGGCGCTGCTGCGGCAGGGAGTTAACCTGCTCCGTCTCCTTTCGTTTCAGATCTTTGCCATGTTCTTTGCCTTTTGCCTTTACTACAACTTCGACTGAGCAGGCCACTGGGAGCAGTGTTCCTGGCCACCGCCAGTGCAGCAGAGATGAGCCAAGGGCTTTGGAAACAGCAGCAGGCAAGGATGCTCCATTTTATTGCATATCACAGCCCAGCTCTATAGTTCAGGAGCTTCGCTGAGTCCTGTGTCCGCTCCAGGAGGCAAATAAGAATGAGCTGGCTCACTTGTCCTGGAGCAGGGACAGGACACAGGTCAAATTCTTTACACCCAAACACGCAGAGCAGGAGCCTGAGCTTCGGACTTGGCCATGCTGCAATCTGCCAATAAAATAGCTGTGATGACGTGAGGTCCTGTCCCCAACATCTTCTCATCTGCTGTACCACCAGAAGTTACCATGTGGGTCAGCATAGCAGAGTCCTCCTTCCTCTCAATGCTTGCAGCCTCACTGCCCTGTCCCACACACGCCTTTCTTCCACATCCTGCCCCCTCCCACACCTCTGAGTCCCCTTTTGGGTTTTCTCCACCCTCAGCACTCAGCGGGCGCTTTTCGCTATCCAGCCCCTGGAGACAAAACAGCACCTAGACTCGTTCCACAACCCAGCTCGTGTTAAATGGTGTAAGCTGTAACTGGAATGCAGCATGCTGCTCTAAAGAGACACACTTATAAGACGTAGAAGTTTAGAACTTAAATTACTGAGGTATCCTTTAGTAACCTTTATTTTACAAGGCAAAGGAAGCCTTCACTAGAGAAGGATTTCCACAGTTTAACACTGCAAACTAGTTATAGTGTCTGTTGCTCAGCTTTTGTTCACCGTACATTTTGAGGCAAGGACACTGGAATAGAAACAGTCTTTAGTGCTGTTTGCATTCCTTTGAGAGAAAGCTGGTAGTCAGAAGCAGCACTGGTACTTCCAACTGTCCTTTTCTTCAGAGTACTCTGAAACCCCCAAACAAAATGTAAGCCTCAGGGAAAAAAAAAGTAAATAAAAGCTTTATATTTTATTTATAAAATAGAACTTCTGACAGAAAAGCACCTAGGAAATAGAAAAACAAAGCCTGCTACTATTAATATTAAAATATTTAGCTATACCTGTGTAAAGAAAAAAGGACAGCGAAAACAAAATTGACAGCCACACCAGGAACAAAAATCACTTAAGACTCCAGGCGAGATTTCTTCTCCTTCTTGGTGATATTACTCCCTTTTCTTTTCAGCATGATAGATTCACTGGTGGTACTTGTTTCACTCTGGTTTGTTTTCTCTTCTAAAGCCTTGGAAGCCTGTGATTACACAAGAAATAAAAGTAACAGCTGTGAATAATTCAGTTGTATAAGCTATTAGCGCTGTTGTGTGCTCCCAGCCCTGTGTGTGCGTAAACACGTACACACCTTGGAACGCCCTGCCCTCCGAGTGTATCAGAACTGACTGTGCTCCCTGCTTTTATACGCTGACCCTCAGCTGTCCTGTTCCTGTTGCTGGAAACTGTGTGAAGAGGGGAGTGGCAGGAGAACAGAATAACGACTGTACCCAGAAGCGCCACACACACGCATAAGCGTGCATGAGCTCTCCATGGAGCCAGGTAAGGGAGATGGCCCAAAACATAACTGATTTTTGGAACAGGTTTAATCTGCTTAAATGCAATTTCTTTTTACGCATCTCATCTGTGAGACAGGTCAGGGTGCAGACCAGAGGCAGGAAGACAGGAAATGGGATGGCAGAAAAATGCTCCACCAAGGGTTTGGGAGACCAGTCAGTGCCAGAGAACACGTGCAGAAGATGGACAACTGGCTTTGCTGAGCATAAGGCACAACCATGGCAGAACGTGGAGTTTGGTAGGAACAGAGCTGAGGCAGAAACGGGGCAGCAGAATCCCAGATTATTATTATTTTTTTAATCAGTTTTACTCATCCTTCATGCTGCTTGAGAAACAATGCAATTATTTGTGACCGAACACATCATTGACTTTGAAGGAGCGATAGTTTTTCCTCCACACAAGCTGTCTGCCTTTAAGTTGTGGTCGTCCAAATACCTGTCAGAGGACTGGGATCTCCCAGGGAGACAGAAACCCCAGCTGGCAGGTCTGGGGAACAGAAACACCGCTTCCCCTCTCAGTGGCCAAAGGCAGCAGCTCCACCTGCTGTGCTTACAGGTGCTGCACCTCAGCTACTCTCAGCTTGTTGGGAACATCACACAGAAAAAGAGAGCGCTGCCTTTGGTTACTCAAACTTCCTGAAAGACTAATACAAAGACGACATTGTACAAACGCCACCCTTCTCTAATCGATGGCTGCACCAGTCATAAGCAAGGATCCCTCCCAGCAGAGAGCAAGGGGGGGAAGTGAGACTCCACCTTCCCGCTCCACCACCCACAGACTTCAGGGCTGATATTTTCACTAATTACAGCAGATATTACAAAGTGAATCTAATAAAGAAATTATAATTAAATAGACTTCCAAGACAGAAAAAAAAGGGGAGGAAAGAAAGCAAGCTACCAAGAACAGCCTTGCCAAGTAATCGTGAAAGGCAAATTGAGACAAGAAGGACTGCTCACAAAAACCAAGCTACACAACTGAAAGAAGAGAGCACATTTCTTACCCTCTTTTGCTGGCTTGCATATTTCTCAGTCCACTCCTTGGCATTTATCAAGAACAGTTGCTTATTGTACTTGTACTCTGAGGACTAAGTGTAATGAGAAAGACAGATCTGATTTAATATTAACACTGAGAAGCTGAGACTAAACACTAGGGGTTTGTTAACTCCTCCAGGAGTCCTGGCGTTAGGACTCCTCAAACCAGACCCAACTTGCTACAGGGATGTGGCATAAAGCATAAACTCATTTTGCTTGAAGAACACACACTGCTGTTTGTACGGGGAGGCCTGAAGACAAGACCTTCTCCATCTCTTTTCCACTGCTGCCAAAAAGCCCGTACAGCATGCCCCAGCTGCTCCAGAGAAACACCGCCATGCCCCAGGCCTGATCCCCAGCTGTACTGCTCTGTAATCCCCCAGCGCGTTAATTCTGGGAGTGGAGTGGAAGCACAGCCTGAATCTAATGCTCTGTTCCACCCCAGCCTGTGCCCACGGCCACAAGAGGAGCTCACGTACTATGTCTGCCATGAGAGGGTCGTCAGGGTTGGGCTCCGCCATCAGCAGCTGTATGGAGGTGAGCAGCGTGGAGATGTTCAGGGAAGGCCTCCATGCGCCCTGCAAGGGACGAGGGCGAGGGAAGCAGCTAAAGAAACCTACACGCAGGCAGCCTAGAAAAAGCTCAGGACTTAGAGCGTTCAGATCCACATGCAAAACACCCGATGCATTCTCACACACAGGTTGCAGCCCCTCTGAGGAAGCCTGGCTGACAACCAAAGGCTGCATCCCACACACCTCTGCTGGGTCAGTGCTGGGTAGCCCACTTTCACAGGGCTGCCTACTGCCTTTTGACTCCAATCCTTAAAGCCTTGGAAGCTTATACTGAACAAAGAAGGTCACGTTCTAGTCTCTAAACAAAGGAGAGGCCACACAAAAACTCTACTGCTGTGCTCCTGTGTAAATAAGTCAGCAGCAACCAGACATTCAATAAGGCTTTTACAAGAAAAAGATAAGGAGTTCATTATTCTCCTCAGGCTCACTTACCCATGCCCGAGCAGTGCTACCTTACCTTTGGTGGTAACTTAAGAACGTCCAGGCAAATCCTTCCAGCAGAGTCAATGTTAGGATGATAGATAGGGGTCAGAAAGCGAATCTTTGGGGGCTCAAATGGGTATCTTTAAGAGATAAGCGTTAAGAAACAAGAAGTTATTTTTATATTCGTACTCCGGTTGCTTCATCACCCAAGAAGTGCCATTATTTCCTCCTCCCAGCCATTTACTAAGTGAAGTTCTTTCCCAACAATTTTTGGGGCAAGCAGTGCCCTGCCTTTGATGCTTTCAGCTGTGTTTGATTAGCACTTCCCTGCACAGCTTTCCACAAAGAATCAAACATGTTAGGAGGCTTTCTACTCAGAATGAGCGACTTTCCAGAAAGCTTTGAGACAAACATAGATATCCTGTTAAAGTGCTTTTAGGTTGTTTAACACACATCTCAGGATGTCCTGTATGAAATAAGTCATTTAGCCAGTAGAAATAACAATTACATTCCATAAATGAAGGGTTTGTTTAAAGATAATCAACAGCATTCTTCATGAGGAGGCTGAAGGACAGACCTTCTATCAAACCTATCGGTCAAATTATACCTGAAATGCCTCACCAGCTAGAGGTCATTGCTCACTTACCTTTCAGGAACAACTATCTCCAGGTTGAATATTCCTTTCTCATATGGTGTGTCTGCAGCCCCTAAAATTTCTTTTAAAAAAAAGAATATTGAAACATAAGCATTACATTCAAAATCACTTGAATTTATCCAACAATCTCCACATACCACCCACAGTTATATAACTCTAGCACCGCTCAAATCCATGAATTAAAAGCTGCCACGTTACTCGAGACCTGTTCCACCCCCGTTCCATCCAAACAGTTGCCAGATCCAACAAGCAAGAGATGTAAGCTAAAGGAACACCAGAAGAACCTAAGCTTTTTTTCCTGGAATTCCACAGGTACGTACGTGCCACCCAGTGAATCCAAACCTAGCAGCAAATTCGAACGCACCCCTCACCTAACAAGCAGCCCCGGCAGAGGGGTACCTACGTGCCCGGAGGTCGTCCAGGCGGCTCCCGCTTTGCCAGCAGGTGATGCCAGGAGGCGGCTCTGCGCTCAGGAGGGAAAGTTCCCTCTTCAGCCGCGACGCTCGTTGCATTGTGCTGAAATCCCGAGAGAGTGAATTTTACTGCTGCCAAAGCTGGTCCTTCGGGAAGAGGATCACGGAATCGTTAGGGTTGGAAGAGCCCTCCAGGATCACCCGGCCCAACCGCCCCCTGCCACCAGCACCCCCTGAGCCCTGTCCCCAAGCACCGGGCCCGACCTCTCCTTGAGCACCCCCAGGGACGGTGACTCCCCCACCTCCCTGGGCAACCCGTCCCAACGCCTGACCGCTCTTTCTGAGCAGAAATGTCTCCTCATTTCCCACCCGAACCTCCCCCGGCACAACTCGAGGCCGTTCCCTCTGGCCCTGTCACAGTTACCTGCGAGACGAGGCCGACCCCCAGCTCCCCGCACCTCCCCCTCAGGTGGCTGCAGAGAGCAGCGAGCTCTGCCCTGAGCCTCCTCTTCCCCAGACCAACCCCCCCAGGAGCCCCCCCGGCCCCGGGCCGCCCCCACGCTAATTGCTTACCCCTAAATTAACCGCGTGCCCCCCCACGTTAACCGTTTGCCCCCCAAACTGCCCGCCTGCCCCCTCCCCCAAGCTAACGGCTCCCCGCCTCCCCTCAGAGCCCCCTCCCCTAACCGAACCCCGCCGGGCCCCCCCCCCAAATTGCCGCCCCCCCCCCCCCCAGCTCGCCTCGGCGGGAAGCAGCGCGCGGCGCGGGGGGGGGGGGGGGGGAGGCGGGGGGCGGGACATCCCCCGTCGCCTAGCAACGCGGGGAGACGCTGCCGCGCGGCCCCGCCCCTCGGGCCAAACCGCGGGCGCTGACTGGGCGCCGCGTAGCCACGCCCCCTCCGTTCGAATTCGAAGGGGAGGAGCGCTGCGATTGGAGGAGCCCCGCGGGCGGGAGCCCAAGCCACGCCTCCAGGGGGCGGGGAAAGGCGCGAAGTGGGCGTGGCTCGTGGACGCCCCGCCCAGTGGCCCTTTAATGGGGGGCCCGGGTCCTAGTGCCCACCTTCTTCACCCCCCTACCCACTGCGGTGCCCCCGCTCCGCTCCCCGGCACTAACCGGAGCGGGGCAACCCCGGCCCCAGCCCCGGCCGTGCCCCCGGTCCCCGTGTCCCGCCCCCCCCCCACCCCCCCGCTGCCGGGCGTTGCATAACCGGCCCCGTGGCCTCGGCACTGGCACCGGCGGCTGGGGACCCGCTGCGCGACCCCCGGGCAAAGGGGGCACCGGGTCGGGCCGGCCCCGCAACGCCCGGGGGCGCTGGGGAGGGGGGGGGAGCGTGGGGCTGGGGGTCAGGGGTTGTAGGGTCTGGGGGCTGCGGGGCTGGGAGTGGGGGGGTGGGGGGTCAGGGGCTGCGGGGCTGGGGGTTGTGGGGCTGGGGGTTGTGGGGTTGGGGGCTGTGGGTTGTAGGGTCAGGGGCTGCGAGGCTGGGGGTTGTAGGGTCAGGGGCTGTAGGGCTGGGGGTTGTAGGGTTGGGGGCTGTGGGGCTGGGAGTGGGGGGGTGGGGGGTCAGGGGCTGCGGGGCTGGGGGTTGTGGGGTCAGGGGTTGTGGGGCTGGGGGTTGTAGGGTCAGGGGCTGCAAGGCTGGGGGTTGTAGGGTCAGGGGCTGTGGGGCTGGGAGTGGGGGGGTGGGGGGTCAGGGGTTGTAGGGTCAGGGGTTGTGGGGTTGGGGGCTGTAGGGCTGGGGCCAAGCACTTCAAAAGCCCAAACCGCAGCTTCGGGGCTGCCCTTCCAGCTGGCTGCGTGTGTGCGTGCTTACGGCTTTGTAACCGCATTGTCATCGCTTCCTAACTGGACAGCCAAGGCGAGCGGCTGAGCCTTGACGGCACCGGGCAATCAGTGTGTCCGCGGAGGAAATCAAGCTGTTAAAATTTCCGTCGGCCTCGGTCCGTACGTGCCGGGTCTTGCTGCGCCGCGAGCAGGCGGTGAGCGCGCTGCTAGCCTCCTCCGGCAGGAGTTACGCAAAACCCCGAGTCCTTCAGCCCGTCGATTCCACCCCGGTGTGCGTTCGTGTGATCGCTGCTGGGGTGTTCAACCTGGGCACCCGCTCTGACAGCGCCTGTAGGAACAGGAGCGCCAAGGCTTGATTCGGGCGGCGGCGCCGTGACCGCCATCGCGCCCCTCCTGTGGAAGTCTGCACCCAGAGAGAAATGCCCGCGGGCGGCAGAGCTGCGGTCAGCCCTCGGGGGCCACCCTCTCTTCGGGACAGCCGGCTGTGAAGAGCCCGGAGCACCAGCCAGGCAACCCCGAGGTAAGGCCCAGTCACCTCATTTAGGGTTTTCCCTGGTTCCTGTTGTGGCGTACAGCCCAAAATGGCGCAAGGCGTGTTTTCTGCCTGATGTGGCTGATTTGTGATCAGCTGCAGTCACCCGGACGTGGCAGGAGGCCTGCCTGGCCTTGCTGACAACGTTGCTTTGCGGAGAGTTCAAGCAGTACCTCTGGATAAATCCTGCCACAAAGCCAACCAACGGATGGTGCCTGCTCCTTCTTCCCCCGTCACCCCCAGAGGGTTGTCCCCTTTCCCCTTTCTCCTGCTAGCCCTGACCAGGGGGAGAGTTCCAGCACGTTTTAGATGCTTTGCTGCCCAAAAATGCCAGCTGGGTGCTCCCAGGTGCCAGAGCCGCCCTGTTTTTCCTGTTCTTCCATGGCGTGTGGGCAGGTCGGTGCCGTGCTCTCCTCCCTTGTAGCTCCATTCCCCGAGCCAAGGCGCCGCGCACCTGCAAAGCCCAAAGCCCCAGGCTCGGCTCCGAGCTCTTCTGTGCCCGTCATTTTTCAGGGTTAGGTTACTGGGGGCTCAGCGGGCTGCGTCATGGCCTGGGGGCACAGTTGGGTGCCTCTCGGTGATGCTGATGAGTGTTTTTGGGAAGAGTGCAAGTCAGATCGTTATATGAGGCTGGTAACGCTGTTGAGTGTGGGCTGAGCAGGGACGAGGGGCAGAGACCTTCTGCAGCCATTTGGGAGGGTGTAAGGAGGGCAGTTTAGTTTGGTTGGGGGACTGAACTGGGTTAGAGATTATCGTTTGGTCCCGTGCTGATCCACAACCTCTGAATTCTTTGGGTGGTAACCCTTGGAATTAGAAGCAGGTGGAGGTGGGCTGGTCGGGGGCTGTCACCAGGTGGGCACAGAGCAGTGCTTCTGCTTGCTGCTGAGTCCATCCCCTGTGAGCAGAGCAAGCAGCAGCTGCGGGGCAGTTCCTCAGGCTTTGCCCACCAAGGTGAGCCCTCCTGCAAGTCCCTAAAGCCAGCTGAAACAGTTCACAGGGAAGTGACTGCGTGTTGATCCCAACATCAGCCTCAGGTCACCACCCAGCTCCTCCACAGGGAGAGGAGGGCTTTTCTCTTGGTGCCCGGAGGCACAAAGACGTCTCCTGGGACTAGGAAAGACGGATTAAGAACTGTGGCGAACCGATGAATCCAGACATTACAAAGTCAGCACTGTCAGAATAGCCCTGCGTGCTCTTGTGTTGGTGTTGGGCTGTGCTTTGCTCTCCCTTCTTTTTCCTTACAGTCTTAAGAGCCTCGTTAGCGAGCAAACATGCCGTGTCTTTTATACGCCTTCTACTGAAGCACAGGAGGGTTTTTCAGTGCTAGCGTGAGCCGTATATCAGGTCTCTGATGAGATGAGGGCTCCTGAGGAGCTGACGTCTCCCCAAACGGAGGCCGAGCTCCCTGACCCACCTTCTCACCGCTGATTTACAGAGGGCTGGATGCCGCAGGCTGCACCCACGCGTGGGGCTGCAGAATGGTTCTGCAGTAAATGGAGCTCTGACAGCTCTGTTTTCCTTCCTTCTGGTGAGCGCTATTGGGATATAATTTAATTCAGGAATGTAATTTGAGGACTCGAGTGACTCTTCTGGGGAAGCAGCCATTCTCCGTGGAGCTAAGGTGCTAAGGCAGCTGCTGAATGGTGGGACCTGGCACGCGCATACGATTGAGGAGTGGTTTGGTCCTGTCTCTGCTCTTCTAGCCTGTGAAAGCTCATTAAAAAAGCAAAGACTTGTGACAAAAAGAGCTGAGCCGTGTTTGGAGCTCCATTTCTGGTATTAATTGGCCTTGTTCCTTAACAGGGATGTTGTATCCTCAAAGCCAACAGCTTTTTTCCTCTTCTGACAGGCCTGAGAGCAGCCAGGATGCCGCACCGCACCATCCATCTCTTCCGGAAGGGGCTGCGGCTGCACGACAACCCGGCGCTGCTGGCCGCGCTCGAGTCCTCGGAGGTCGTCTACCCCGTCTACATCCTGGACAGAAAGTTCATGACGTCCGTGATGCACATAGGGGCCCTGCGATGGCACTTTCTGCTGCAGTCCCTGGAGGATTTGCAGAAAAACTTGTGTCGGCTGGGCTCTGGCTTGCTGGTTATTCAAGGAGAGTACGAGCCCGTTGTTAGGGATCTCGTCCAGAAGTGGAACATCACACAAGTGACTCTGGATGCGGAGATGGAGCCGTTTTACAAGGAGATGGAAGCCAACATACGGTGTCTGGGAGAAGAGCTGGGGTTCGAGGTGCTTTCTGTGGTGGGCCACAGCCTTTATGACACCAAACGGTACGTGATTGCCCTAAAGACTAGTGAGGTGTCTCCAGGAGGGTTTAGCAAGCATCAGGGAGAAAAGGTCAAGCGTCTTGGTCCTTCTGGATCCTAACGTGTTCCTTTTGAGAAAATTGGACTATCTGAGGTGGTGGCACTGCTTGCCTGAGAATTTTTATGTGGGTCTGCTGGAAGCAACAGAAGAAATTTTGGTGGGTTGCACAGGTGTTAGGATGTTGGGCTGTAGTTAGAGCCTGAAGAGTTTAATTTTTTCCCTTTGGGCAGTTTAATTAACTTTAAGCCGTTACATTAGCTACTCTTTTATGCTGTCAGAGAAATTCTTTAACACATTTAATAGGACTTACTTACACATTCTTGTCTTTTTTGGATCTTTCTAATCAGCTTTCACTGGTGTCTGGATACACTTGGATCCAAGCAGTTATTCAGAGCTGAATGACTGCAGGTATTGAAATTAATAATAATAGGGAGGTAATCATTAACAGTTAAAACAGCCTTAACACTCTGATCCTGAAAAAAAACCCTACATTTGTGTGAATGAGTTGATGTATGTGACTTGCCATCTTAAATTCAAGCCATCGGTTTGTACAGGTGGTTGCTGGCAGGGAAGAGTTCTTTACAGCCCTGAACCTGTTTTTTGTGGTCCGACTGTCTCTGGAAGCCCCAGAGGTGACCAGAACCTTGCAGGCTGCTGTCCTAGCTATGTCTGGCAGTCCAGAGCAGCCCAGCTGAAGCTGTGGCTGGCATCCTGGTTCCGACTTTGCTGTCTCAGGTCCTGAGAACCTGCTCTCAGGACGGATGGATGTTCACCCAGGGAAGTTTTATTTGTAAAATCCGTAACTTCCACAGTCAGTCCTGAAAACTGCTGCTGTTCCAGCCTGTGCCGTCACCTTCCTATTCACTGGCAGCTCCAGTTTCCTTCTTGATTTATACTGTGGTGAAAATTGACCTTATTTTATTTAGGATTTTGGACCTGAATGATGGGGCTCCCCCATTAACATACAAGAGGTTCCTTCACATTCTGTCTCTGCTTGGGGACCCTGAGGTGCCCGTCCGAAACCTTACAGCTGAAGACTTCCAGTAAGTAACACCTAGGCGGCAAGAAATTGCAGGTCCTTTCTGTCTGCCTGAAAGAATAGCCAAGGTCAAATGATAACAGGGTGCTTTAGGCATTGTTGTGTTACCTCTGTGCACGGAGGGCTACAGGCTGCATGCAGAGGGGATGTGGATTAGCAGACGAGAGGTGGCACAGTCCAAAGGCTTAAGCTTTTGCAAGGCACATTGAGACAACCTCTGAATGTATGTAAAAGGTTTAGCAGAGGAAGGACTAAGGAACTGCAGGTCTGTTTCTCAAAGACGTGCTCCAGCTTCCTCACAAATCAAGATTCAAGGGGGGAGTTGGATGAACCACTATCGCGTGTTTATGCAAGAAATTCAGTGGAACAATCATAGTGTTCCCTTCTGGCTTCAAGACTTTTCTCTCCTCCGCTCTGCTGTATGGGAAGGAGGGGCCAAGCTCGTGTCTCCCAGGACTTGAGAAGCTCAGAGTCGCGGATGTCTTATGTTTAGCTCTGCCTGATAGAGGTTAGTGACCCAAAGGGAGTTAAGACTGGGGTAGGGGAGAGCTGGCCACTTGGGATGGGACTGCAGATACCTGGGACTTGTCGGGCACCTCCTGCGTGACCTCAGCTCTGTGTTAGTAACCTAGGCTTAGTTCTTCCATCTTGGGGAATCCCATTAATTACTGAATGTCGTCCCCAGATACCCCAGTGATGAGACCCATCACTGTATTGGGATGAGCCAGTTCCTGGAACTTTTCTCACAGTGCTTCCCCCCCACCGCCTTTCTTTCCCCCCTTAACTTGTTTATTCACACATCTTTTTAATTGACGATGAACGATAAGTGGTTCGCGTGCTTCCCAGCAGGCCTATGCTATGCCAGTGCTTTGAGAGCTGCACTGGCTCCTTCTGCTGTAGGTGTTTGCAACAGAGCTGAGCTCAGTGTTCCCAGGTGAGTGGGAAGATCTCTCTCCATCTCTGACCTCGTTCAGGGTTTTGCTGGGAAGTCTGCGTACCACTGATACTTCCCTGAGCAGCTTTGTGTTTTACAGCGGGGTGGGGTGGGGATTGGGGTGGACACACGACATACCCTGGTGCTATTCCAGCCTTGTTGGGGGGCAGAGGCCTTGGAAAAACCTCAGCAGCTGAGGCCACACAAGAGGAGTGTGACTCCTCGGGGTGTCCTAGCCCCTTGTGTGACTGCTCAGGGCATCCTAGCCCCTTGCTTAGGAAGAAGCAGCTGGGGAGGTGGCCCAGAGAGCTGCTCTGCGTCCTTCCCTATGTAACCTCCCAGAGCAACCTCTCCCCGGAGGCACAGAGGGGCCTTTGGAGGCAGTGCCAGTGACCCCAGTTAAGTTTAGAGTCTGAGGAGGCTCTTAGCTCCCTCCCAGAGGTGAATGAGGCAGCTGGGTAGGCTGCAGGAGAGGAGGTGCCTCCGAGCCTTACGTAGCCGATGGCAAAAAAAAGGGAGGTCTGAGCTGTGGTCACAGCCGGCTGCTCCGAGCACTGTTGTTTGGTGGGTCTGAGCCTCTTCCCCCAGCTCTGGCTGGAACTACCTGGAGCAGTTGCAGGATGAGCTCTTTCTTCCCCAAGGAGTGGAGCCTGGGGTTTCTGGCTGTGCTTTTGTTCCCCTGCGCTGCGACAGAGGAGATCTTGGCGTGTGAAACGAGCAGAGGTCTTCCACCCTCTTCTGGCTCCGTTTCCCTCTCTGAAAGAGGCCTGTCTCTCGCATTAGGAGGTGTAGGCCCCCTGACCTGGACCTGGCTGAGTGTTACAGGGTGCCTCTCCCCGCGGATTTGAAGATTCCCCCTGAGAGCATCTCCCCCTGGAGAGGAGGGGAGACCGAAGGGCTGCAGCGCCTGGAGCAACACCTGGCTGACCAGGTCAGTCTTGATTTAACGTGGGTGATGCTGGTGGCTGTGGGTGGGCTGAGGTCAGTGCTGTCCTCCCTCCTTTCGTGTGTGGTTGTCTCTGGACCTCCAGAAACCGCTCAGCCATGGAGTTCTGTTACCGCTCTTGCTGAGGATTTCCCCTCCAGGCAGCCTGATCTCGAGATGTTGCCGTCCCGGATGGCAGCATTTTTGGGGGTATTGCAGTGGGACGTTGAACAGGCAGAAGCCAGTTGCCAAGAGCTTTTCCCTGCTCCGTTATCTGGATATGTGTCACCTGGTACTGCCTAAACCTTGATTTCTGTTTTCATTTTAGGGCTGGGTGGCAAATTTTACTAAACCGAGAACAATACCGAATTCACTGCTTCCAAGTACCACAGGCCTGAGCCCCTATTTCAGCATGGGCTGTGTGTCAGTTCGCACCTTTTTTTATAGGTTGTCAAATATTTACGCTCAGGTAAGAAAAAAAAATGGTCATAGTCCAGCAAATCTAACCAGGCATGGTTTTTAAGTGAAGTTTTTGAGCAGTTTAGCCTGCTCAAGCAGGTTTGGTTTTAGAAAGTATCTGCTTTCATCTTAGGTAAGTTTTGACTACAGCATAAGCCAAAACCAGGTTCTGAAAACTTGTTTCTTAAGAAAAAGCATGGTTGAAACCAGTCCAAGAAAATGTATCCTGAGACTCCTGCTCAGACTCTGTCTCATCTGAGACATGGCTGAGCTACCTGAATTCAGCTAGCTGGGCAGTTAATATGTTGGTAAATGTATGTTTGTTTTAAGAAATCCCCATGTGATACCATTTTGGAAAGTAGATGGAGAGAATTCTGCCTGACAAATCTGGTGGCCTTCTGTGATGGGGTTACTACATTGGTGGATAGGGGAAGAACTGACATCTTGTACTTGGACTTGTGCAAAGCATTTGACATTGTCCCACACAGCATCCTTGTCTGTAAATCAGAGAGACACAGATTTGGTGGATGGACCACTCGGTGGGTAAGGGATTGGCTGGATGGTTGCACTCAAAGAGTTGCAGTCAACATTTCGATATCCAGGTGGAGACCAGTGATGAGTGGTGTTCCCCAGAGGTCAGTATTGGGACCGGCACTGTTTAACATCTTTGTTGGTGACATGGACAGTGGGATCGAGCGCACCCTCAGCAAGTTTGCTGATGACACCAAGCTGTGTGGTGTGGTTGACACACTGGGAGAAAGGGATGACAGAAGGACCTGGACAGACCTGAGAGGTGGGTCTGTGAGAAGCTCATGAGGTTCAACAAGGCCAAGCACAAAGTCCTGCACCTGGGTCAGGGTAATCCCAAGCACAAACACAGGCTGGGTGGAGAATGGATTGAGAGCAGAACTGGGGAGAAGGACCTGGGGGTGTTGGTTGACGAGAAGTTCAACACGAGCCAGCAATGTGTGCTCGCAGCAGGGGGTTGGAACGGGATAATCTTGAAGGTCTCTTCCAACCCAAACCATTCTATGACTCCGTGAATTCAAGGTAATGCGAGGTCTAACAGAGTTCATCTTTCTCTGCTCTGGTGCTAAAAGCATCGCTTCGTATCTTTGATTTCATTGGCTTTCATGGTAAACTGCCTCAAAGCCAGTTGTATAGTTAGATTTATTTATTTTTTATTTTATGATTTTATAATTTTATAATTTATAATATAATATATAATATATTATATATAATTATAATAATATATTATAATATATTCATGATTTTATAATTTATGATTTTATTATTTTATTTTATTTAGATTTATTTTATTTTATTTTACTTTATTTTATGGACCTCACAGAATGAGTGAAAACACAATGGTATGTATGAACCGAAGCTTTGAACTTGTGTCTTTTGCAGGCCAAGCATCACTCCCTGCCACCAGTATCACTCCAAGGGCAGCTTCTGTGGAGGGAGTTCTTCTATACGGTAGCATCAGCAACACCAAACTTCACCAAAATGGCTGGGAACCCCATCTGCCTTCAGATCAGTTGGTATGAGGATGCAGAGAGGCTCCACAAATGGAAAACGGTAACAAGACGTGTTTCCACAGCTGCTGTGCTTCAGCCTAGACCTTTTCTATTGCCCCAGGACTGCTCCCTGCTGGCTATTTGAGGAGGAGTTTATAGCAGCGTGTGGGACAGAAGTGCAATGAAGCACAGTGCTGGAGGGCTGATGTTTCTTTCTGCCTCAGGCACAGACGGGCTTCCCTTGGATCGATGCGATTATGACCCAGCTGCGCCAGGAGGGCTGGATCCATCACCTTGCCCGGCACGCTGCCGCCTGCTTCCTGACACGGGGGGACCTTTGGATCAGCTGGGAAGAGGGCATGAAGGTCCACTTCTGGTTTTCATTGTTTTGTTTTCATATGGTACTTCTCTGTTCCGGCTGATCTTGAGAAACCCCTGCAATATATGAGCATGGAGGTGGTTCTGGAGAACAGTGCTTTATTACTGAGCCTCTATAGAAATCTCATGGTTTATAAAATCTCATTGTCTTCTGCTTGAGTCTGAGCCCTGCTGTGTAGTGTACAGCTGTGAAAAGTCATTCCCATCCCCAAGATTTTGGATGATGATGATGATATTGGAGACCTTCCCAGTCTGCAGCAGTCTTCAAAGCCAGACCTTTAGGCTTCGAGTTGCTCTCTCATGGGGTCTTGCTCTAGCTTCCTTCTGGCAAACTGTCTTACTGGAGAGCATTCCCATGTGCAAAGGGTACCCTGGACCAGAACAGTGCTGTGCTTTTAGCAGCAAGCTTCATTCTTTATCTCCCAGCCTGTTGTTGTGGTGTTTTGGTTTTGCAATACAGGCAGCCATTTCAGGGGTGTTTCTCTCTTTCTTTTCCTGTCACCAAAATGCAGGTGTTTGAAGAGCTGCTTTTAGATGCTGACTACAGCATCAACGCGGGGAACTGGATGTGGCTGTCGGCCAGCGCGTTCTTCCACCAGTACACGCGTATCTTCTGCCCTGTCCGCTTTGGGAAGCGCACGGACCCTGAGGGGCAGTACATACGGTAGGGCGACACACGGCCTGGCGCTTCCCCGGCAGCAGCAGCTGGAGAACTCAGTCTGCATAAAGCATTTGCCCCTGTGAAACAGGGCTTGTAGCAGCGATGTGTTTAGCAGGTTAGAAAACCGTGGCACAGAAAAGCAGAGACCTACCTGTGGTTGCACAGGAGGTGACCGAGTATGGAACTGGGTTGACCTGTGAGCGCCTGTGGGCTCCAGCTGTGCCCAGTCACTGCGATGGCTCCTCTTTCTAGAGGAGTAGAGGTGTTCTGTAAAACACCTCACAGCTCTCCCCCTCCAGTCTGTGCTGTGTTTCATTGTTTTTTGTGCAGTCTGAATAATTTTGGACACCCGAGTTTTATTTTCCACTCTGCTTTGAGTGAGTGCCGTTTGCTTCAAAATCCTGTGAGGAGCGGCTGGGGGAGCTGGGGGTGTTTGGTCTGGGGAAGAGGAGGCTCAGGGCAGAGCTCATTGCTCTCTGCAACCACCCGAGGGGAAGGTGTGGGGAGGTGGGGGTCAGCCTCTTCTCGCAGATAACCAGGGATAGGATCAGAGAGAATGGCCTCGAGTCGGGCTGGGGGAGGTTCAGGCTGGAAATGAGGAGACATTTCTGCTCAGAAAGAGCGGTCGGGTGTTGGGACGGGTTGCCCAGGGAGGTGGGGGAGTCACCGTCCCTGGGGGTGCTCAAGGAGAGGTTGGACGTGGTGCTTGGGGACATGGCTCAGTGGGTGACAGTGGTGGTAGGGGGTGGTTGGACCAGATGATCTTGGAGGTATTTTCCAACCTTTATGATTTTATGATATATAAGTGATTGTCTGGAGCCTGTCTCTCCCAAGAATGCACACCTGCCTTTGCTAACATTATAATGTTTTTCGTCGTTGTATCTGTTTCTTTGAAACACCATGTAAGTGGGTTCTCTGCAACTACTTGGCAGAGAACAGGGGAACAGAGCGGGAAATGCTGCCTGAATGTTCTCCCACTGTGGTCACAGTTAATAAAACTTCTGTCAGACCAGTCCTAGATTGTACTTGTGCTATTACGCACCTGTAGTCCTAATATTCTCCTTTACCTCCTTGTTGCTGGTGAAGGTGCTGGTTGGCTTTCCCATAAAGTAGTGGGTGACAGCTGATTTCAATAGGACCAGGCTGTGTTGATGTCTGTGCAAACAGCTCCTTTTCCCCACATCTCCTCTTCCTCGCATCCCTTCTAGCTCTGTGCCTTGTCACGGTGAAGCTCACGCTGATGTACCTGACAGTTGCACAGAAAATGACTTTCCCATTCTGTAAGATTTTTTTTCTATTTTTTCTTTTTTTAAAAAAAATTAGTAAAATTTCAGACAAAATGTCAGGGAAAATGTTAAAAACCAAAATATTTTGGATGAAGTCAAAACCGAAATAATGTTTAAATCAATCCCTTTATTCCTTGCTGCAAAGTTAACTTGTGGAAGATGTCACTGTACAGAGGTTTCAGAACATAGAAACAGTTGTTTTGTGCAAAACGAATTGGAACTTTCCTGTAGACTGTAGCGTCAATATGACCACCAAAAAATAACATGGGTGTAGGTTGGATTACACTTCTCTTAAATGTATGAGTATTTGTCTTCAGGATTATAAAAACATTATATTATTACTCTTTTGTAGGAAGTACTTACCTGTCCTAAAGAACTTTCCTTCCAAATACATCTATGAGCCCTGGACAGCCTCTGAAGAGGAGCAGAAGCAAGCAGGATGTATCATAGGTAATATGGATACCCTGCTAGGGATTTTGCTGCTGAAAATTGTCAAAAATAATTACGTGTGTGTGGTGGTTTTACTCAGCTGGGCAGCTGAGCTCCACCACGACCCCTCCTTCACTCTTCCTCCTCAAAGGGAAAGGGGGAGAAAATTTTATGGAAAGGGCTCAAGGCTTGAGAAAAGGACAGGGAGATCACTCAACAATTATCGTCACTGGCAAAACAGACTCAGCGTAGGGAGATTAATGTAACTTATTACCTATTACTAACAAACTAGAGCAGTGAGAAACTAAAAACAAGCAAAAAACACCTTTCTGCCATCCACCCTCTTCTACATTCTCCCCCTGAGCAGCACAGGGGAATGGGGGCTGCGGTCAGTCCCTAGCACTTCGTCTCTGCCTCTCCTTCTTGGCCCCCCTGCTCCACGTGGGGTCCCTCCCAGGGGATGCCGTCCTTCCTGAACTGAGCCTGCGGGGGCTGCCCACAGGCAGCAGCTCTTCAAGAACTGCTCCGGGTATGGGTCTGCACCACAGAGTCCATCCATCAGGAGCACGCTGCTCCAACCTGGGTTCCCCACCTTTAGCAGCTCCCCCCAGATCCTCTGCTCCTGCGTGGGCTCCTCCATGAGCTGCAGCGTGGAGATCTGCTCCGTGGGACCCGTGGGTGCAGGGGGACAGCCTGCTCCACCAGGGGCCTCTCCACAAGCCACAGGACAAGTTCAGCCCTGACGCCTGGAGCGCCTCCTGCCCTCCTCCTGCACTCACCTTGGGGGCTGCAGGGCTGGGGTCTCACTCCTCCCTCTCCCAGCTGCTGTGGTGCAGCATTTCTTCCCCCCCTCTTTCTTAAATCTGCTCTCACAGAGGCACAAACAACATCACTTATTGGCTCAGCTCTGGCCAGCAGCGGGTCCCTTATGGAAATAGGTCCTTTATCTAACATGGGGCAGCTTCTGGAGTCTTCTCACGGAGGCCACTCCTGCAGCCCCCCGCTACCAAAACCTTGCCATGTAAACCCAATACAACATATCAGGTGGTAGTGTCACAATTCCCATGCAAATCACACATTTATCTTTTGAAAATCGATTCATCCAGCAGCCTACCTTCTGTCAACTCTCCTTTAAAGGTTTTTGCTGGAGTCTGATCTCAGAGTACATGCATTAGCCTCTACTTTATATCTTAAGACTATTGGATCACTCCAAGTTGTTGCTTGTACATCTATCTGTTCAGATGCTTGGCTGTCTGTAAATAGTATCTGAACATCTTGTGCTTTTGTGCTTACTCTAATGCATCTTTAAAGATGGGGCAGGGCTGCCATCCCTGTTAATAGACGGGAAACCAAAGCCCAGAGCATCCAACATAAGGGTTTGTCTGTTACTGTCTCGTCTCTAAATGGAACTAGTTGGCCCTGGCTCTTACAGTTCACGAAGACAAATAGGCACTTCTAAAGGGTAACTGACTTTAGGAAGACCTGCGACAATTTGCTTTGGTGCAAATCCAGTGAAACATCTTTTTTTAGTCCCATAAAGGCTGCTGTCTGTTGTACCAGGTAAAGACTACCCCTTCCCAATGGTGGACCACAAGGAAGCCAGCGATCACAACCTGCAGCTGATGAAACACGTCAGAGAGGAACAGTACAGAACAGCCCAGCTCACGAGAGGTAAGAGGTGCTGCAGCACGATGTGTTCGGCATGCTGTGATACAGAGCCTGTTGCTGGGAACTGATGGCTTTGGGGTTGGTTTTGTGTGGTGTCCTCTTGGCTACCAATACCATCTGCTTTCCTCTTGTTACTATTGAAAGATTTCCCCTGCTGGCACACACAAACTCTGAGCAGTTCCTTCCTCTCTGCCTGCGTGTGCAGGATGGAAGCTTGCTTGTGCTGGAGGAACACCTTCCCAAAAGCAGACCAACTTTGCCTTCCATAGGTCTGCACAAACACCCCCTGGCCCCCAGGTTTGCCAGGTTTATTTCCAAGGTGTAGAAGTCTCTGCAGCCCTGCCCACGCTTCTCGTGAACAGGAGCATCACAGTTTGTCCTTTTTACCATGATCTGCCCTGCCTCATAGAAGGAAATATTTGAGGTTCCCACTGGCCACTAATGAGAGAAAAGCTCTGGAGAGCTGATCTAAGAAATTCACCTTTTGACCTTGTTTTCTAAGTAGGTTAAGCACATGCATAACAAACTGGTGGTTATCAGGTAAGGCTGGAACACTCCAACTTTGGGTCAGCCTGAATTAGTTATTTCCAATTACACAGATGTTCCACTGTTTAAGAGCATCAGTGCTCTTACAATTGAAATCCTAGGGCCTGTGAAGAGCTCTTAGCCTCAGAGGAATCTTTTGCAGGAAGCAAAGTGAAGCAGTGCTTTGTATTTAACAGTATTCTATAGCAGTCTGCATATGTAGTACAAAAATCCAACATGCAGCAGCTGATGGGAGTCTTAAGTATTCCTACATCAATTTCTAGGGTCAGATGGAATTAATTGTTCCAATCCTGTGCTTATTAGTGTATCCAAGAGGTTGCACATTGGTACTTTTCAAATACAGCTACGCTGACAGCTCTCCCAGCAACCCTACGGCATAGGGGAGTGAATGTTCTTGTGATTACTCTTGGAGATGTGGAAAGCCAAAGTCTGGGAACTAGGGTCCCTTGCTTCTGGCATTGCTCCTGTTGCCTATACATAGAAGCATTTTCTGGCGTGCTTTGTAGCTTCACATGTTACTGTCATTGTTAGATCTTGCTGCACTGAGGGCAGTAAGGCTGCAAACTTATTTTTCCTTCCTTCTCGCCACAGATGACACAGATGACCCAATGGAAATGAAGCTGAAGCGTGACCACTCTGAAGAAAATGTATCGAAGCCAAAAGCAGCCAGGATGACAGAGCAAACCTAGATACCACCAGGGATTATCCTCTGAGTGCGGAAGAATGACAAAAGGGGAGAACCAGAGACCAGCTGAACAGGACAAACTGTACTCAGTACTTTGCCCTGCGAGTGGTGCTTCTTGTTTGTGAACTGACCTCCAGCAAAAGTTTTGTATCTTCAATGTATTCGTTAGTGCAGCTATTTCAAATTAAGTTGTCTGTCTGTAAGTGGCTTAGAAGTCATTTGTTGCAGCTGTTAGGTAAATTCAAGTGATTTGGACAGGACATGTTGCGTTAGCATTGTTCAAATCCATTTGATGTTCATGCATCTGTATAAATAGTTTTAATGATAAATACTGGTCTTTCCAATGTGACAGATATGTGCCAGTTTAGGAATTTAGGAATTCAGGAATTGTGTGTTCACATATTCATGTTAAAAGCAAGATTTGTCTGTCTTATATAGACAGAGATTGAGGGATTTCAGGTACAGTTTAAGTTCAGTTTTTGCTTGCAGTCCCCCATCTGGAGAGATACAGGGGAATGTAGCCCACTGTAAAATTGTGTGTAGTTCTTAGGACTTAAATAAGACTTCTTGTGCATTTTAAGGACACTATTGCAAAGTTTTTCAGTGGATTAAGGCTGATGTACCACTTCACCATAGCTGTCCTTCCTGACTAATTCCTCTAGAACTGTAGGATAGGTATTATATCTATCACATACTGCATGTCAAAATTCACCCATCCATTGAAATGCCTCCTCATGTTTCACAAGGCTGGATTAGTCAGTTTTCTTTGTTATGGTTGGGGTTTTGGTGGACATGGGAGGAGTGGAGTGGGTTTTTAACCACTGCGGGTACTTTTGTTTTTAAAAGAAATAAAAACTATTTCTGACATGAAAATGTAAGGTCTGTAGAGCAATCTATTGTGACAATTGGCATCCATCTGTCCTCTTTGGAACTGTGACAGCAAGACAACCCTTGCATCAATTCAGTGTGCTCAGGCTCCCTTACTTTGAAGGCATCCCGTGACCCAGTGCAGAAGCAGCACGCGACCCATGTGAACCAGGAGGAGGCCAAACGCTGCTCCCAACAGCATCTTCCCGTGCTGCTGCTGACCTGCAGGACACTGCGCCATTACCTGCTGCATTTACAGTCGCAGTGACCGTCAGATGGATTTGAGAGACTGGTCGCGTCCTCCTGCTGTGCCAAGCCTGAACTGAGCTCCTGGAGGTGCAGATGTTACTTGGCATGCTCTTCTTCAGCAGACCTACTACTGACTGCAAGGATGACCGGCATGAAAGGCAGTTACCCAAACCCTTGATGAGGGGAAGAAGGCCAAAGTAGTGCTTCTTGCTTAGGGAAGATGCCTGCTGCTCTGGAGCCTTCCTGGCATCTGTAATCTTTTTTTTTTTTTCTGTGCTCAAAGGGATTTATCGCATCAGTGTCTGCAGTGTTATAGCCCAGTGTAGGTGGCCACAGGAATGCAGAACTGGTTTCTGCCTCACATTTTAAGGCATAGTCATTGCCTTCAAGCCCTAAATGGGCTGAGCTGTGGTTACCTAAACCAACTCTACCTTGGGGTGCTTTCTGTCACCTAAGGTTCACCGTGAGCCTTGGGAGCTCTCCGGTGCAGCAAAAGCCAGAACTATCAGCAGCCATTGAAGGTCTTTTGCTGTTCAGTATCACCTCTGACATTGCGGTGCAGCTGATGATTTTGGGTGCTCATTGGTCATGAATGTGCATGCAGCCAGAGTGGTGGCCTCCCTAGAAGAGACTCCCAACCATGGAGGTTCAAGGCCTCTTTGGGACTCCTTTTGTTGCCAAGGCAGCTGCAAGATCTGTTTTTTTGGCTGGAAGGAGTCAGCTTTGTGCCTGCAAAGAAGCTGAGTAGGAGCAATGCTTGAGCAGGAAACTGCAAGGGCAGCTGAGCTCTAAGACATCTCTTTCTGGGTAGCAGAGTAGCAATGAGGAAGCTCCTGTGAAACAGAAGGACCAAGGTCTAGCTTATGGCCTCATGGTTAAAAGACTTGCTCAGTAAAAATGATTTGCTGAAAGGAAATATTTGTTTGCATCTTCTCTGCTGTTGGGAACCTGACCTTGGAGTCAGCTGTATTTGCAGGTGGAATTGGTCAGATTTTGAGGTGTGGAGATGGCATGGAGATGAGTGGTGGCATCTCTGCTGTTTGTGTCTGGGGTTAGGTGTAGGTGCTGCAGCTTGGCAGTGGTAATGTCTGAATTTAGGTCATCTTCAGTGCAGTTACTACTGCAGAGAGAGGAGAGGTGCCTTAAATCTGATGATGATTGATCTTGCTAGAGTTTTTGCCACTCCTGTCCCTCCCTTGGCTCCTTCATTCCTCTCCAACATGCAGAAAACCTGCTCTGTATTTCCAGGTGATATTTCTCCCTCCCTTTCCCTTCTTCGAGGCTTAACTTTTAGGTGGCTCATGTTTCAGGGGTTGTGAGTTAGGGCTGAAGTTGTCTTTTCTTATCTCATTTCCTTTGCTTTGCGCCACAGCCGGCGGAAGCAGGCACCTACGCTGTGGTGAATCACGCCAGGAGTAGGTGGCCAAAGTAGGTCATCCGATTGCCTCTGGTGGCTTCCGCTTCAAGGGGCACCTTTCCAAACCAGAGGCAGAGTGTTTTTTTGTTTGTTTGTTTTGGTTTTTTTTTTTTTTTTAGAGCTGCTTTAGCCTTATGGGCGTTGATAAGACAGCTTCCTTCCTCGCTGTTGAAGAAACCTTCACCTGCTAATGCTGTTCACCAGTTCAACCAGCTTTACTGCTTGGCTTGAACGACTGCAGCCACTCGTGCTGAAAACAAGAGGCTCAAGAACCTAATCCTGCAGGACCCAGCCCCGGCTGGTGCTGGGTGGGAGTTTCCCACTTCTGGGCTTGCCAGGAGCGGCAGCAGAGGGCAGGTCCCTGCCTCACCTCAACAAGGTCATCCCCAAGGCATGCGGTCAGAGCGCGAGCTGGGCACGGGGAGCATTGCTGTGACTGACCCTGTTTGTCCTGCGCTTTTGGTGCTGAAGCATTTGCATTCCAACGTCTTTACTGAAACAAAGCAGCAAGCACAAACGCTCCTAGCTTTAGCGTTTAGTCTGGAGAAGAGGGGGCTCAGGGCAGAGCTCGCTGCTCTCTGCAACTCCGTGAAAGGAAGGTGTGGGGAGCTGGGGGTCGGCCTCTTCTCGCAGATAACTGTGATAGGACTAGAGGGAACGGCCTCGAGTTGTGCCAGGGGAGGTTCGGGTGGGAAATGAGGAGACATTTCTGCTCAGAAATTGTACAAAACAACAACAGCACAGCACAAACTCTTTAACAAAATGAAACCTATTGGCGAAGATTTGGTGGACCAAAATCAATGTGTAAAATTTGTAGAATTTCAGGCATTTGTTTAATGTCTGGAAATCAGAAGAGCTGAAGAAATTCTTGTGAACCCTCATGAAGCCCTATTTTTATTAAAATTACTTTTTGCCGTATCTAATGCTGTTTACTTTTCCAAGCTGTATAACTGGCAGTGAATTTAGATGCTTACCGCTTTATACTTGCAAATTTGCTTTTCATGGTTGAAAATATTAATTTGGCATGCGTTTTATAGAGGTGGAACCCAGCCTTTGTAGGACACGCACAGCTTTGACTTGCACTAAAAATTCCATTGAGAACTAGAAAAGAGTTTGCAATTTATGTAGCATGGACTGAATAGGGAGCACATGGAAAATTCTCTGTTAGCATCATCTAGCACTGTCACAAGTGTTACAAGACTCCAGATTTATTAGGGCATCAGTCGTTACAAAAATCTGTTGTCTTGTGATATCTCAGTGGCATCAAATTTGGCAGAAGCAAGTCTTATGATATGATAATTGAGGTGTTAGACCAACAAGTCAAATAATCCTTTTGAAAAGAAGACTGGACAAACATTCAGGAAATAAACAACTTGGCGGTTTTCCACACAAGTATGTGCTTTCATTAGTTGTGTTGTAAACTCAAAGTCAAAAATAAATGATACTGTATGAGCAGGCAGGAAAAGAATGCCAACAGTTGAACTGGTATCTGCTAAAGACTGCATCAAAACTGATGTTTGGGCAAAATCTGTGTCTGTTTTCCAGTTTAGAGGAAGCTGAGTTATGCCTTACACGACACGTGTGAAATTAACCCGAGGAAAAAGTTACAACTATGAAAAAGTCTTTGAGGGATTTTTAAAATCTGGCTTCCTGTAAATGAAAAAGGTAGAAATGTTTCTCGTAGTTAACAGAGGCTGGAATATCCTGCCAATTCAAAGGGAGCTTGAAAGATTTAACAAGAATTGCTCAAATCTGAAGGAACTGTAATTTTCCAGAAGCCCAGCTGGCATCTTCTTGCAGTAAGAGCTGTACAGTAAATATCACTTGGAAATGGTGAACCTGCTGTGGCCAGAACTGCACTGCAGAGAAAATAAGTACCTCAGATCAGCTCTCATCCAACTGGACAAAGTCTGCAGGGAAGGAAAGCCACTGGGTCGATAACTAAATTTTAGATCACTTTTGAAAGACGAGCTTCCTTGGCTTTTAAGAAATGAAAAAAGGAGTTAGTCCTAAAGATACGTGTCTTTAAGGTATTCTAGGTTAAAGACCAGCTTCTGATTTCAGCGTAGCAGCCAGAACGTTGCAGGCTGCTGTGAAATAGGGAAAATTTATCCACAGACCTTTTACCTGGCTGCCCTGGAACGGGGATGCGTCCAGAATGTGTCAGATGCAGCATTCCCAATCCAGTCAGATGCCATCCCTTGCTCATTGGGATATCCGTGTGGGAAGGGAAGGAAAAGAGGGGAAAAAGCTTTTGACCGGGTAGAGTGGTGATTTTTGGTGAACCCATTGGTTATTAGACATTGACCTAATTCCTATCTGGGGACATACAGAAATCATTGCAAGTAGCTTCAGGTGAATTCCTGCATTTTTTTTTTGGCATGGAAGGACAGGAAGAGCTATAAGCTTTGCCCTTTATTTGAGCTAGAATATGTCCTTCCCTTTAAGGATATTGAAATGTGGGGATTATCTCCGCTTTAGCCTGAATGGATAGTGCAAGTTTGGAACTTATTGGGCATATTTTCATTAGAGTAGAAAATCAACTTTATGGGGTAGGTGAACTTCCAAGATGGCACCTGCATTAATTTACACGAGTTGTGCAGTGGTTCTTGTTTCGGTAGAGACCAAGTTCCTCCTCAAACGTTCACAAACTGGACCCTGGAAACCTCCATGCTCAAGACAACTTCATTTCACCCTCCTTTTTCTTCTAGTTCCCAGCCTCCATTGAGTAACATTGCTAATGACTTTGGAACTAGAAAGTTTGTTCTCTACACCATCTCTTTGGGATCCTGAGCTGATCGTTATTTCACTATCTCCAAGCAGTGAAGGAACTGCATTGCTAGTCATCAATATTTAAAAAAAAAAAATCCCCCAATAGCAATAAAGTTATTTCTTGCTTTTATTTCAAGTATACAATACCTTATACAATTTTAACAATCGTGGTTTATATTCTCAGGTCATCTTCAGAAAACAGGAAGACTCAAAACTATCTTTTGAAGTGGAAAATCAGCTAAAATTATATGGCTTATGGAGCTTTAAAGGAAAACTCAATAGAAATTACAGGTCTTGCAGAAGAATTGCATGAGATTCACAAGTGCTAGCCATGGTATAAGCAAGCTGTTCACTAGTTCTAAGCTGCTGGGCAAGAAGTACACATGGGAGATCACACAGGTTCCCTTCTGGGCTGAAATTATGCGGTCGTTTTCCAGACAGTGTCCTGAAGCAGTGCAGGGTTAGGTTGGCCCTGGTCCTTCTCAGAGAGGTGACACGGATGGCCTCCGACCAGCCACGGTGCCTCTGCTTGGCTTCACCTGCACTGCTGTTCCAGAAAGTCTCTGCTTTGGGAAGATGGGATTTGGGTTGATGCCAAGCAGGTTGTACTTCATGCTACTGAGAGATTTAGTCTGTACTCAAGAGGTTTCTTAAAATATGACTAAATGCAGATTCCTAGCTCTGAGGTCCTAAATTAGAGGTCAGCCTCTGTCTCACCCAAGGCTTCTGCTGACCATAAAGGGAACTAAAGTCTTGGGAGTGACTGAGTTCATCTCAAAATGGGTGTCTAAAATAGATCAGAGGAACCATCCTTGAAAATGGTCAATTCTTCTATTCTGGCTGCAAAGGATAATTAGCACAGACATGGACATCTACCCTGCAGGTATCTGGAGAGAGGTGGAATGTGGCTCACAGTTTCCTTTGTACTAGTCATACAGGTTAAGGCCCCATCAGAGAGAGAGAATAGAATTTTACCAAGCTGTTCTGCCACACAGGACAAGGAATCCAACATGTGCTCCAAGTTTCATGTCACTTTGACAACCTGCGGTTGGTAAAAGCAAAATTGTACCAGATTATTTTGAAAGTTTTCCCTTTTTTGAAAGATTTCATGAAATACGACGACTGTCTCCGCAAATCTTGGAGGTTGTATGAATTTATTTATTAGGACATGTCATAGAAAGGCATTTATGCGGCAGGATACCTCTAAGGAATTGAAGGGGAGATGATTGAACAAAAAAGATGAGAGAAGTGAGTGCTGTGGGTAAGGTGGAGTGGAAAGGAGTGAAGCAATTGGTGGGTGGGTGAAGGACTGAGAGGTAACACGGTGTGTAAGTTTATTTGGGTAGGGGAGGGATGCTGGTGAACCTGTGAAGACTTGTTAGCAGGAGGAGGCTGGAAAATCAGCGTAAGTATTGCTCGGTGATGTTGAGAGCTGAAGAAGTCAGTTGATGGGATGCAGGGAAAGTCCAGGTCGATAATGGTGACC
Organism: Anser anser; assembly: GCF_964211835.1. Taxonomy (NCBI): domain Eukaryota; kingdom Metazoa; phylum Chordata; class Aves; order Anseriformes; family Anatidae; genus Anser; species Anser anser. Next base: position 7,041,746 of record NC_139748.1, on the reverse strand, counting down.
CATGGCTGTAGACTTTGAGTGGGGATGAGCGTGGGGAAGAAGGGAAGACTCTGTGTATGATGGGATGACTCCACGGGGAACAAGAGAAGAGAGGACTACTGAAATCCAAAGAAAACCAGGAAGTCACATTTGTCGTGAGTGTAACTCATCTGCTGTACTGCTGTCCCAGATTTTAATGATCTGTGGATCAGGAATTTCCTGAGAACGCTGTAGGTTATTTGTTCAGGGATGCCCAAGTGCTTACCTGGTCTCGCCTCAAACCCCTTCTGAAGGGGGGGGAACTGGCAAAGTATAGTCAGTGGCAGAGGCAGAGCAGATGTAAATGGGCAGCGGCTAAAGGATGCCTGGCAATGAGATGGCTGAGAAGAAGGAGTTTCAGTATGAGTTAGGAGATGTAGTTTCGAGGCAGTTAAAGAAAATCAGAGCTAGGAACAAGGGGTTGTAAGCACTGAGGAACAAGCAGAGCTTCTGGAGCAGTAACTGAGATTCACACACGGCAGAGGATTCCTGGTGAGGAAAAGGCACAGGCAGATAGATGGAGCTCGTGAGAGAGCCGAGGGAAGCTGAGCCACGCTGTCCTCCGCACACTGCCACCCCTGGCAGGACGCCGAAGCGCCGTGGAGCTGGGACTGCTCCACCAGCTTTGCGCCGCCATCGCGCCTCCAGCAGCAAGGTGGGCTGCGCAAGGAAGCCGAACGGACGCTCCCCTGAGGCGGCTGTTCAGATGATCTCCCCGTGCCAGTGGAATCTGGGGGAAAATACATCAGAGTGCGAGCAGCTCAGTTCTGCCTTGATAAAACGTGTCAAGAGTCCAGCTCAGCGCGGATGGTATTTGTGCCTACAGCACAAGGACTCCACCGAAGGACACGGCAACGCGTAATCACCATCTGGGGCCAGAACAGCCACACTGGAGGGGCAACGGCCTGGACATAGTGCACAGAGCACTCAAAGAGGGGGAAAAAACAGGATTATAACCCGATTTGAAGAGAGCAGACGTTAGCTTTTTCAGGGAGGTATTGTCCTGTGAGAGGGCTGGGGTTGTTCAGCCTGGAGAAGGCTCTGGGGAGAGCTCATATGGGCCTTTCAGTACTTAAAGGGGGCTTATGAAAAGGGTGGAGAAGGGCTCTTTACTTGGGTAGATAACAACAGGACAAGGGGAAATGGGCTTAAACTCAAAGAGGGGAGACTCAAATTAGACAATAGATGGAAATCCTTTAATCAGAGCGTGGTGAGGCACAAAACAGGTTGCCCAGAGTAGCGGTGGCTGCCCCATCCCTGGCGGTGCTCAAGGCCAGGCTGGACGGGGCTTTGGGCAGCCTGATGCAGAGCGAAGCGTCCCCGCCCCGGCAGGGGTTGGTGCTGGGCGCTCCGTGCGGTGCCCCCCGGCCCGCGCCGCCCCGCGGCCCTGTGACAGGGCTGATGGGAGCCCCTTCCCGCCTAAATCCCGGCCGCCGGAAGCGCGCCTCCCCGCCTCCATCTACTTCCGGCGACCGCCGGAAGCGCCGCCACCTCCCGCCGCACCACTCGCGGCCGCCGGGCGGCGCCAGGCTCCACTTCCGCTCCCCGCCGGAAGCGGCGGCGGACGGAAACCGCCGCCGAGCGGCGGCGGCTGGGATAGGCGGGGCGGCCGGAAGTGACGCGCACAACGCTCCGTCCCGCCGCTCCGTCCCGCCCCTCCCTCCCACCGCCGCAGACCGTTGTCCGCCGCCCGCCGCCGCCGCCGCCGCCGCCATGTCCCGCCGCCCGCTGGGGGACCCGCGGAGCCGAGAGGAGCGGCCGGGCAGCGCCGCGCAGTTGTGAGTACCGGGCCCGGGCGGAGCGGCGCGGGCCGGCCCGGCGCTCGCCCCCTCCCGGCGGAGGGCGGAGGGGGGCGGGCAGCGCAGCGCTGCCGCCGCCGCCGCCGTCGTGTTCCCGGGCGGTTCGGCGGGGCCCGGCCGAGCAGGGAGCGACCCGGCAGGTACGGTCCCGCCGCCCTCCAGCCGCTTCCCCGCGGGGCCCGGCCCGGTGGGGGGGGGGGCGAGGCGGCGGCGCGGGGAGGAAGGAGGGAGGAGGAGGAGGAGGGAGGAAGGGAGGGGGGGGGGCGGGGCCGGGAGCGGGCACCGGGGCGTCGAGGGCGGCAGCGGGGCACTGGGGTGCCGAGGACGGGAGCGGGGCCGCCGCCCTTCCCAGCTCTTCACGCCTCCGCCCGCCCCGCTCGACGCCCTCCCGTGAGGCACGTGCTGGGGTGGACAAGGGGGGGGAGGCCGAGCATTGGAGGCTGAGGGCCGTCCTCCCGTAGCAGCGTGCGGCTGCCCAGCCGTGCTGGCGGAACCGGGAGCTGCGGCCACGCTTCTACGCCGCGGGCTCCAGCCATGGTCGGGCTCCCCGCACGTCGCGCGGCCTCCCCGGAGGTGTCAGCGCAGCGAGGCGTTCCCGCGGGGCTCCTTCAGCACAAGGGGGCTCCTTGGAGGCTGCGGCCGCGGGGTGGTCGCTTTGGCTGCGCTCCCTGCCGCGCTGCCGGGGGTTTGTGGCAGTCGTCGGTGGGCAGAGCGGTGCTTCGCAGCGCGGGGTCTGCTCCCCGGCCATTAGCGTGCCCTGCAGTAATTATCCTTGCTACAGGGAATACTCTGCGGGGGGTGGAAGCGTTTTTGTGCCAAGCATAAAAGGTTTCTTCAGCCATTACCGAAAGCTGCTGGATTACAGGAAAACCCCATGCCTTTAGCAACGGCTTGTGCCTAAATCCTGGGCGGGATTTCTGGCTTTGCGTGCAAATTCAGCGTCGGTTTCTAGATTTTGTTGAGATAATAACAAAATTACTTCATTAACGTATTCAAGTAGCACATAGACAAGATACGGCTACATAAAATACAGACTGCAGTCACTTCACTTTGACTTGTCTCTAGATGTATGATTCCAGATTATATTCAATGTTATTTTGCCGCTTCCAGGATTCAGCTGTACCCATTAAAATAAATGAAGTTGGTTCTCTGACGTTTGTAGTGCTTGTGGTCCCTGGTTGATTTATTGATGTTCAGAGGAGATGAAAGCTTTCTCTAAAGCATTATCTGGGAGAAAGGCGATCTGGAAAGTAGCTGACGAGCTGAAACAGAACGTTTCTTCCAGCGACTCTGAAGTGTAACTGAAGCTTGAGCAAATCTTTCGTTTTATCTCCACCAATATATTTTTTAGGTGGCAAGGTCATGATTTTTGTTGCCCTAGTGGTTACAGCGGATTCAGCAAATGGTTTAATTCACTGAAAATGTTCTAAGGGCATATTTGTATGGCAAAAATCAGGGACAAAAGACGAATTTTTAGATCATCGGCATTTTGTTCTTTGAGTCTGGTGCTTACGAAGAGTAGCAAACAATCTGGGATGAGAATTTGAGACAACCTGGGCCTTTAGATTGATGTGGCTGATTGTATGAGTGAAGAAAACAGGAATTCTGTTTCAGCAGAGGAGGGATGTAGGGTATTCTTTTTGTTTTTCTAGCTTAACGGAAAAATAGCAATTTAAAACCCAACAGCTTCCTGTTTTCTTCTGCTGTCTCTGCTTCGTAGGTTGCTTAACGCCATGCTCCTAGTTGAGTAGGAAGCTTTTGATATCGCCATGCAGACTGCCTGTGTAAGGAAATAACGACTGGTTTTGTTGGAGAAAAATGGCATGTAGACATCAGTTTTCTCTGAATATCACAGATTTTTTATTTTCTTTAAAGGAAAGCTGGCTACCTGGATTTGATAGTTTCTGTGGTGACATTAGAGAAGATTACCATCCACCACTATTATTTCTTCTAGTTTATTGTCCTGAAATATTGTTCAGGGGTCTGCCTTGATGTTCAGGCCTTGGTCTGCACTTAAATATGATGGTGTGCAAGAACAGAAGTATTTCTATGCGTTAATGTGTGAGATTTGGGAATTTCTGTATTTGTGAAGAGTGGGGAAACGGAGGAGGATGAAATGGAGAAAGTTCTACTTCAGCTATTATGGGAAAGACTCCCCAACTACAATCCAGTACATTCCCTGTATTTATATATTTTTAAGGAAAATTTACCCACTTCCTTAACAAAATTAATCTGACATCCTTAAAGGGGGAAACTGGTGGATTTTTCATTCTGCTCAATGAAATCCCAAAACATGTTCTTCTGAAAAAAAGGGCTACAGAAGGAAGACAGGTAGGTTCCAGATCTCGTCTTCGTTACCCAACCATGTATACAAACAAGCTGGAAATGCTTAGTTTTGGTAATATTCAAAGTGTCAGTCCTGGCTATTTCTTTGTTTCTCCTGGAAGAGCCTTTAGCAAAGTGAGATAAATACCATGAAGAATTTTCAACTTGCATCTGAAATGGGAAAAGTGTTGTAGTCCTCCCCGGACAACAGTGTCTGAAGTCGTTGGCAGTGACGTCTTCCCTTCCTGTTCGTAGATGCTTGAGTAAATCGGTGTGAATAAGCCTTCTTAGTATCTCATCTGAATGGTTCCCTTCCTTCTTCTTTATCTTTTAGCTTTTTCTGTTTCTGCAGTCCTGTAAATACCTGCTACTCGCTTCAGGCAAACAAATGCTATTTTCTAGAAGACGCTTATTTTGGGGTTTCCCGCTCTTTTTGCGTAGCGTGTGAAGATAAAAAAAGCTGCAGTTGCCTTCGGTAATCATGAAAGGCAGAAAGAGTCTGGAGCTGAGGCAAACTGGATTTTTGGGGCGTTCTTCCTTCCTAAGCCTACCCGAAAGGTCCTGTTTGTAGCCCAGCCTCAAGAGCAGCCGTGCGGCCCCCTGGGAGGGAGGGAAGTGGGGCAGGGCAGGAACGAGAAGCGTGGAGGTGAGCACTGGAAGCCGCCGCCGCCGCCGAAGATAATATTCATGCCAACGCATCCTCTGTCGCATCGCTCTTTCTGTTTTTCCTGCTTCCTCGCTCGTTGACCTGCTTCTGCTCCTCCTCTCCGCGAGTCAGAGCTGTGCCCTGGTGGCGGGTGGAGGCGCCTGCCCCTCGGGAGGTTTCTTCTGCCCTTCGGAGCCTCTTTGCGGTGCTGGGTAGTTTCAGCGGGGCTTCGCGCCTGCTTGCTCGGTGAAAGGTGCAGAGGTTCGGCAGTTTTGTGTCTACGGAACATGCTGAGAATTCCCGTCTGAATTTTCCTTCAGAATATTCGTTCTTGCATAGAGACGAGAAGGAAGGTTGAGAGCGTGGCACTCGGGGCTAACAAAGAGGCATTCGGAGCACACAGCGGTGACAGATGCAGAGTGTTGTCCGGGAGCTCACTGCTGATCTTCCCAATTCTCCATTATCAGTAATGCTAGGAGCTTTAAAGGGGTTCCAAAAATACATTTTTTCTACTGTAATTGCATTCGAACATTTAAATATCGTTAATTGCCCTTTGTTTAAGCAAAACTATGTAAGATCATTATTCTTCAGTGCTAGTTTTTCTCAGCTGTCCTTTCAGATTCCGAAGCACCCAACCCCGTTTTACCGCTAAAGCCTCAGACAGCAGCATCCATCCAGAACTACGTAGCATATTGCCCACGTTGTCCTCTCCAGTACGAGATTGTTTTTAAAACAAAAGTACTGCAGAATTTCCTGCCCGCTGCACTGACAAATCACGCAAACCTCTTCTTTTTCACATAGCGTGCTTAGAAATGAGGCATTGTACCCAAGTATTGGACGTGGGAGTTAATTTTAAGGTTACAGCAAGGAAAGAGCTGCGTGCCTAAAGCCTTTAGACAGGCAATAGCATAGTTTTTATATCGGCCGTCAAGGAGAACGCGACCTCTCAAACCGTGCCAGGAACTGTCCTACTCAGGGCACGAAGAGCATCCTTGTGGCTTCTTACTTGCCGGAAAAAGACAATGTCTTGGCTGACTTCTTGAGCAGATGCAACGGTGGGATGCGAGTGGTATCTCCGAGTCGCCCTGTTCCGAGCTGAGCTGCAGGCCCAAACCATCGCTTTGCTGCCAGAAAAGCTGCCAGCGTTCCCCATGCTACTTGACAGTAAACGGGACCCAGCACCGGGAAGCACCCTCACGGCCGTGTTCTCAATGAATTTATCGATGTAGGAAGTCAATAGGACAGAGCTAGAATGCTTTTGGTGACCAAAAGCGACGTTGGCAGCTCTGCCTTTTAATCATTCTGCATCTGATGTCAAGACCGTCCTGTTCTGTTCGTGTGTCTCAGCCTGCCGTGTCGCTTCCGCGGTGCTTCGGGTTCTGCCGCGTCCAGGAGTTCTCTGGGGAAGATGCCTCCCTTCGGGTAAACTCGCTCCGAGTGGGGAAGATCCTCTCCGTCCTGGAACGGACCTAAGTCTTGTGTCATTCCTGTCTTGGCGTTTGAAGCAGTCACAGCTAACTTTGGGATGGACAAGGTTCTCTCTGTCTGTCTGCTGTTCAGAATTTTTGTCTTTGCAGCTGCATCTACTCTTCCGATTTCCCTGGTTCTGACTCTGTGTATTCCTTCTAGTTCTTGAGGCCCTTTTCTTCCTAGACTTAGAGTTCTGTTCTCATCAATCACACAGAGCTTCTGTACATTCCTTGACCACGTTTGGTTTCGTTCTCCCTATGAAGATGACCGCCTTTGTGGTCTGCATCCGTCTAAAGAATGAGCGAGCAGGTGAGGCGTAGGCAAATGCCTTGGTCACTGTACGTCCTGTTCCACCAAGGGAATGTGTTCTGCTTCTTAATTTTTTCCTGTGTATGTGTCTGAGGTAATTTCTGTTTCCACCTTGCCATGCAATTAATCTGCCTATATTTTCCCAAAGCTTTCCTGAAATTCATACTTCTCAGTGCTAAGTAGGGGTATTAATAGCAGCAGGTGGCAAAAAATATGGCTCCTCTGTGAAATCCGTCGATGATGTTTCTTCCATTTAGAAGGAAAAGGAAGGGCTCTGTAAGCAGAAGAGGAGAACAATTTCAGGTGTTTTCTTGGGTCTTTTAAGTGTATATTTTTTTAATCTGAAAAGGATGCTGTTTCTTGCCTTTCTGATGTGTAATAGTTGGATGTTATTTTCAGATAGTCTGTGGTACTCTGAAATGCTAACCCAAAATGTACAGTAAGTAGGTCAGAGTTATTTTTGCCCCGAAGTTCCTGAAGATTAGGTCTGGAATTTTTCAGTAGTTAATCTGTTTCTAAGGCATAGCAGCGTTGGGTGTACAATTCACTGATGCACATTAATTAAAATATCTGTGCTGTGTTCACTTACGCTTTCTTTCTTTTTTCTTTTTCTTGTCTCTTTTCTTTGTTTTGTTAAGCATTGCAGGCTGTATGTACCGAGTAGTTCAGACGACGGGACCAGATGGAAAAAACCTTCTGAAATTACTTCCAATTTCTAAATCTTCTGGAAACTTTGTGCCAATAGTTCAGTCTTCAGCCATGTCAAATAATCCTAAAGGGAGCATTTCTAGCCCGGTTCATCTTACTTTTAAGACACAGCTTGCCAACACTACTGCACCTTCATCTGTTAAGATACCTGTTTTTCAGTCTCCTAATCCTGGAAAGATAATTCTTACAAGGACATTAGACAAACAGGAAAGCGTTAGAGCAGGTTCTGAAACAGAAAGCTTAACTGCAAAATCAGCTGCTAACATCCAGAGCAGTTGTGTTTCAGTTGATAGACTGTCTTTGCAGAACATTGCTGTAACAAGTTCATCTAACCAGAGTAACACTGCGTACATGTTGGTAAACCCAAAGAGTCTTCCCGCTACTATGAAGTGTCCAGTACTGCCCTCTGACCACCACCTCCAGATACCAGCTGATGCAGAAGTGAAATCTGTCCCAGCTTCTTTTTTACCGCCTGCAATACAGCAAAAAATACTTGCAGCTGCAGCAACAAATGTGTCTGGAGGAGCTGACAGTACAAAAACGCCAACCGTTATTTACGTGTCACCCGTGAACGCAGTGAAAACAGTACTTCCCAAGCGGTTGCAAACCATTTGCCCCAAAGCCACCACAGACGTTTCAAAAACGTTAATAATGACAGCTACACAAACGGCAAATTGTTCTTCTCCTGAGACGGTAACACCTGATGATCAGCAGTGCCAGCAAACACCAATGAAATGGATTGTGCAAGAAAGCCCGCAGTTATCAGCGCCTTGCCTTATTCCTGTAAAGTCATCAAACTATGTGGCTTCTAAGATCTTGAAAACGTTGTCAGATACGAACAATGCAGAAGTTAACTCTGCGAGTATTTTACCGCTCTGTTCTAGTGGTCCTGGTGGAAGCCAAACAAAAATCACACCTCTTAAAGATAATGCTCTGGTCATGTACAGTGGGAAAGTCTATTTGTTGACCAAAAGAGGTTCTGATGTTCTGTCGGCCCACGTTGACAAACAAGCATCTTCCTCTTCTGATGCTTCACTTAAAAAGGAGACGTCCAAGCTAATTGCTTCTACTGAAGTCACTAAAATAACCAATAAAGTGGTGAATCTGGTATTGTCAAAAAGCAAAGGAATGGTGCTGTCTCAGAAAGATCCAAAAATGTGTACAAATGCAAAAGTTTCTCCACCGGCTGGTTTAAGAAATGACTTAAAATCCGCACCTGCAGCTCTGGTGACACCAAGCGTTAAGGAGCACAGTTCCGCTGTAATCCAGGGAAAGAGTTTGCCCCTGACCACGAGCATTTCAAGTGGAGTGACCCCCATTACAGCAGTAGAGACACAGGAAAATATATGCCAAGGTGGCAGAGAAACGATTCATTCCCCCAGAGCAGCAAGTGCTGTTTTACCTCAGTCTAAACAAGAGTGTGCTTTCAGTGAAGACTGGCAAAAGGTAACTCTCTCCAATAAACATGCCAATCTCAGTCTCTGCTAAGTTGTTACATGGTCCTGGTTCTGTTGGAATAAAATAGCTGTTAGTAAGTTCACAGATTGTTGTGACCATTCCGGTCACCAGAAATGCTGGTCTGAAGTGTAGTTCCTTGGTTCAAAAATGGAAAATACTTTGTTTTGTTTTGTTTTCCCAGCAAAATTGCATGGGAGTGGGTGCAAGTGAGAAAAGGCATAAAGAAAAGGGCAAGGAGAAGACAACTTTTATTTCTTCACAAGATAAATTATGTACAGCAAGTGGAAAGTAAAGTGGAAAGCTGTTCTTCTGGTAGCTATCTGCTCTCAAACGTTGATGCTGCATTTTCCCAGCAGTTGACTGTGCTGTAGGCGTGATGTAGAGAAGCTTGGAGCTGTGTGAGAGGAGAACAAGGTGGACAAGCGGGGGTTGTCATACTAGGAGGAAGGCGTTGCAGCTCCAGTTTGTGCTATCTGAGAGAGCCCAAGGCGGGAGCTGCGTTCCCTTCCTTTCATGCTGTGATGCGGAGGGGTTCTCTTCCTCTGTGTCATCGCTGATGTCAGGCAGATGGAACTCTTGAGAGCTGTAGTGGCGACAGTGCTTTCCCCCTTCAGGCTGCCTACACGTTCTTCTAAAATCGTAGCGTAGGAAATATCTAAAAGAGACCTTAGCTGCAAAATGCGCAGACGCTGTGAAGGATTGCAAGTCGAGCTTTCAGTTGCCCAGGAGGACAGAGTGAATTTGTCTGAAGATGAAAAATTGTTCTGAAGCAAGTATGTATTTGCTTATGTTGACCAGGCTGAAGGGAAACGTCAGCTAAGCATATTCATGCACATTTGAGGCATTTAATCGTTGCAGTAGGGCCTCTTTTTTGATTGTTCCTCACCTGAAAAAACTGTTCAGATAAACATTTTTTCTTGAGTGCCGTGTGATGCCAAGCGGTAGCGTTCTCACTTGCCTTAGTTGTTTGCTGCTTTTAGTCCATAAATTTGCAAGGCTATGGGTGCCAGAGATAGCGATGTCACCTTGGCCTTGCAGATGAGGAACAGTTCAGGTTACAGTGAGATTAGGTAGGAGGGCTGGTTAATAGTGCTTTGTTGGTATTATCAAAATATGGAGTGTTTTCGACAGCCTGAAAGTGACTCAGGAAAGAACTCCGTCTGATCTTTCATCATCTTCCTTTGTTACTTCTAAGCTTTAGAGTAGGTTACTTTATATGGTTTACTAGTTGGACTTTGCATTTTCTGGATGTTATACAACACACTTGGTGTTTTAGGTAACTAATAATAATGTTAGACCTATGATAATATGTCATAATTCCTCAAAATTGGCTTACACATGTTAAATGCAACTCATGTGAAAATTTATTTTCCCAGTGCTTCTAGTAAACTAAGGCTTCTGTATATATGGAGGGAGAGGGAGAGAGATTCATGGTTCCCTCCCTGTTTCTGTATTTCAGGTCCAGCGTGAAAAGATGGATTCACAGGGAAAAGTTAATCAAATCAAACACCAAGAGAAGCCACACTGGAAACAATACTTGGAATTAAGGAGAAAATTTGGTCTCTCCAAGGAGGAGAGAGTCTACCTTAAGAGAATACCATTGATAACCTCCAGTGAGAAACCAGATGAAAGGGTGTGTTCCAGTAACAGCTTGAAAACGAGAAATGACTCTTGCAGTTCATCATCATTAGATGTGACAATAACAAATCAACATCAGGAGTGTGTTAAAGAGGAAAAGGTATCTTGAATGTTTCTGGCACTAAAGTATGTGTACTGCAAACACATTCAGAAAGCAGCATGTGTGTTGTCAGTATAGGGCTGTGATTTTTGTTTGAATTCTCCCACCCTGTGATTCATCAGGGCAAGTCAGTAATTGTTACAGTCCCTTTGGGAGTTGTTTCTTGAACTTGGTTTTGTGCTGCTATAGAGCTGTGTGATTTCAGTGTGACTTGAGTGCTCTTTTTTTTTTTTTTTAATCCTCTTTTCTGGGTTCAGCTAGAGGAAATAAAAAGAACAAATGCTTTGAAGCACCCTCTAGTGGTGGTGAACAGTCGAAAGGATAGCCTTTATTGGAATAGAAACTATACCTCTGTGATTCTGATTTATATTTAGCCTTCTGCAAACGGTTATGTATATCCAGTAGTGCAGTGAATACATGCAGAATAATAGAGGAATGATTTCTTGGGAAGCTTTACCCGTGAATTCAAAATCAGGCAAGTGCTGTTATTTCAAGGCACTTCAGACATTCACATGACGAGACCTGTGACATCCAAAGAAAAGCATCCACTTGGCTGTGTGCAGTGTTATTGAAAAAAATTGACTCATGTACCTGTCTGGTCGTTAGAGCTGTCAATGTCTTTATAAACTTAGCCCTTTGTCATTGACCATGGATGTTCTTGAGTGCTTCTGGAAAGGTTCCTTTAATGTAAGGACTTCTATCTTAATGCATGAAAGTGATTTTATCCATCCGAAGTAGTCCTGTTCAGCTTTAGTGTTCTAAACTTTATTTTGTATGATTCTACTCCACCCAGTCAAAGGCTTTCTCAGATTTTACTAATTCTATGTTGAGAGCCCAGCTTTGGGCAGATCTACTGCCTGCTCGTAGTAAGGTACATCAAAATTTAAATAGCAAGGTAGTTGAGAGGAATGTGGTTTTGTAATGGACCTCATCTCTAATATTTGAGCTTTTTGGAAATGTCAGCCTGAAGAATGTTTTGCATTTTTCCACCAAGTTAGATACAAAATATTTGGCTTACGCTAGAGTTAAAGAAGTGATAGCATGAAATGATAGGCATGCACAGGAAGGGCAGAAGTGGAGTATTGGGTAAGGAAGAAAGTTAACGTTCTAGAGTTGTTAACCAGGAATCTTTGCTAGAAAACATTACCGAATATGGAAGTATGTTTGCTCAAATTGCTAAAAGAAGCATCTTCCATGCAGTAATTCTAAGAAGCACGCAGCAATATGTGTAATATGTGCCTAATGAGCTGTGAATAAGGTAGAATGGTGCTCAGTTTAACAGAAGTACGTTTTGTGTGTTTCTTGACTATACAGATAATTGTGGATCTGGAAGATTCATCTAAGAAAAGAAAAATAAAATCCTCATCGGTGTCAGACAGTGGAAAGAGAAGGAAGACATCAGTCAAATCAACCACAAGTTCAAATTCAGAAGATACTGGCCCAAGTTCCATCCTACTTAACAGAAGTGCTTCTCCTCCACCAGTCTTACTGCCGCAAAGTACTTCCACGGACTTCGTTACATCCTGTGTAGGGAGGGACTCTGAGCAAGAGACATGCTCTCAAAATAGTGATGTTATAGACTCTCATATTCCAGTTTTAGTGTCTTGTGAAGATCATACTTCAGTTTTTGAAGGCTCTTTCAGAGATGATGCTTTCCCTTTGACTCCGCCAGACTTGGATGAAACAATCCGGGATGAAAAGATAAAACGACTTAAACAGCTCTTAAGAGAACGAGAAGCGGCACTTGAAGAGATGCGTAGAAAAATGCAGCAAACCTGAAATACTGAAGGTGGTGATCTGGACCATATTCATCTTCACTTCAGTGATTTCAAGAAGAAATAGTGTTTAAATGAACATGAATAAATATTTCTGGTAGACAGAGGATCCTTTAAGATTTCTTTAAAAAAATTCTTTAAAAATTTACTATATATATTTAGTAAAGTACAGGGTTCCTTTTAAAGACCAGAAATAAAAGACTTGGACATCATATTCTGCTTGTGGGACATGTACACAAATGGGAGAATGCAGAAGAGAGGTGTTTTTATTATTTTTAGTATATTCTCTGTATTTTGAATTAAAGGGGTTTCTGTATTAGCCCTAGAGAATAAACTTTCCCATTTTGGAAATTTGTGGCTTATCTCTTAGAATTTGAATGCAAATTGTAAACCCCAGTTGTAAATATTTTTTGTTTTCCTAATATTTTGTAATGCATGACAACTTTTGTGAATCGTTGAGAACTGTCAATTGTCATAAAAGGTCAATGGTCAGTGGTTAGTAAATGCTATTTAAGTAGTCTGGGGGTTAGACTTCAGGCAGTAATAATACTGATATTTATAAAAAACAAATAAAAAATACTTTACAGATGTGAAGATGGAACCAGTACTAACATCTGAAGTATGCCAGTAAAGTTATATAGGTATGTGTCTCTTACAGTTATTGTAAGCCTTTATAAGGCCTTTGCCAGCAGTGCAATGTAGAAGATTAGTTGTGGTGATTTTTTTTTTTTTGAATCATTACTTTTTGAAGCAAAAAAGGCACATTTCTTTATCTGAGTGGCATCTTTACCTTTAATAATTCTCGATGAATGTCTCTTCCGTTCACTTGATCAGTCTTTATTTGTATGTCTCCTGCTACCTGCGTTTGATGCTACCTAAGTTTTGCATTGTAGGAGAGAAGGAGCACTCGGGCTGGCTTTGCCACCTTGATTTTTGTAGATCTTTGTAGCATATTTTGTCAGGTGTTGTATGGAGGCCTTTCGCTACTTTCTCTTGTCTGTGTCATAGACGCAAATAAGTTGGAAAACACCTTCAATGTTTTCAAGTCCAACCATCAACCTGACCTACCGAGCCCCATCACTAGAAGATGGCCCTTTGTGCCACACTGAATTTTGTCATGTCACTGGATTTTGTTAGGTTCTTCTGCAGTCCTTCAAAGTTAGGCTTCGTTGCTGCGGCCGTGACTAACTGTACCGCCAACAGAACTTGTCCTTGTTTTTCTCGTCCACGTATGGCTATATTGAACACTACTGATCCCTGCAGAACTTAGTCTGTAAGACAGAGCAAGCAGGTCATATGTACTTTCTTTGTAAACGTGCAAAGCAAAGAGGCTAACTTATGGGAGATTTATTTATTTATGTATTGGTTTTGAGCAGTTAATGACAGCAGCGGGGAAGAGATCTGTTTGTTGTCTCATCCGTGCTTCTTCCAGAAAGCTTGGAAGGAGTCTAAGTTGAAGTCTAAGTTTGTCTAAGCCTGCCTGGGAGTTGTAGGCAGTAATGAGGAGACAGTTGGTTCTGTTATCTTTTTTTATTTTTGGTGAAAAGTGGGAATATTCCCTGCACGTACATGGGTGTGGTGGGCTGGCCTTGGCCAACAGCCAAGCACCCACACGGCTGCTTACTCACTCACCTTTCCTGCAGCATGGGGAGAAAAGGAAGGTGAGAAGACTTGTGGATTGAGATAAAGACAATTTAATAGGGGAGGCAAAAGCTGCACGTGCAGGCAAAGCAAAATAACAATTTAATGTTTGTCATCAGCAGGCAGATGTTTAGCAACTTCCTGGCTAAACAGGGCCTCGGCACATATGGTTGCTTGGGAAGACGAACACGATAATCGCAAATGTCCCCAAATCCTACTCCTTGCATCCTCCTTTTATTTGCTGAGCATGCTATCATATGGTATGGAACATCCCTTTGGGCATTTTTGGGTCAGCTGTCCTGACTCCGTCTGCTCCCACCTTGCCCACGGAGTGAAAAAAGAGAAAGCCTTGGTGCTGTGCAACCACGTTCTGCGACAGCCAAAACGCTGGTGCGTTATCGACGCTGTCGGTCACAAAGCCAGATCGCAGCACCATACGGGCTGCTACGAAGCATCCATCCCAGCCAGACCAGTGCGATGGGACAGCAATCAGAAAAGAGAGGGAAGCAGCCTTGTGTGTCATCTGGTGCTGTGCTCGCCAGTTGGGATAATCTTCCAACAAACATCTCTCATCTTCCCTGTCTTCTGCCAGAAGTCTTTGTTTTCCAATGATCTATAAAGAAATGAATGAAGCTGAGTTTGCCCTCTGCTTTTGCTGGAAGGACTCCAGGTTTGAAGTCCTACAGCACACCACCTTTCTTCCAGAACCTCTTTACCCCCGGCAAAGCGGTTAATTATGCCTGGATTTTCTATATACACCAATAAAATACTGAAAATTTGAAGAATCCTCAATGCAAGGTTTTGAAGAAACATGGCCAGTAGGGTTTGGTAGAAAAAAAAGGTGAATAGGCTGTTTCCCTGTGATCAAGTAATGGAAAATGTGACGCAATTCAGAAGAACACTGCCAAGCCATCTGTGGAAGAGAAGATGTCTTTCCTGGAACAGCATCAATGCAAAGTTGAGAGGATCACAGAGCTGAGAGAAAGGCCTCGCTGTGCTGGCGTGGGGAAGCTGCGCCACCAGCAGCAGCAGAGGGACTGTCAACTGCCAGGAACATTGCACGTGGTTGGAACTGCTCCTCGTCCAGCCGCAGCGTCTGTAGCACAGATTAGGTTTTCCTGCACTGTTCGTCTGTTAATGCCTGTGATCTGTTAAGAGTCGCTCTGTGAAATGGAAGCTGGGAACACTGGCTGCAGCCCAGGAGTGAAAGTTCTTGGCAGCCTCGGATGGCAGAAGGCACTGCAGTTACACGCTGTGCTTGCTGTGTAAACACACAGCAATATGAAAACTGTGGATTTAGGCTATGAATTGAAACTGTCACTTTCAAGCAAGCATCCAGGAAGAGACAGTGAAAGGTCTTTTAAGAATTACTGGGTCGAAAGAGTGAAAGCGGCAGAGAGTACTGGACAAAGCAGGTTGGGAAGGAAAGATGGTGCTGGACCAGCTGCTGAAGTCAACCTAACCTGGAGACTTGGGGTGTTTGGACAGAAGAACTGTACATACAAAGGTGTTACTTTGCAACTAGAGGTCAAACCATCAGAGCACTGGCATTTCCGACTGAGGACACGCATCTTTGCGGAGGTCCTTTAGCGTGAGAGGCTGCCTGGAAGCTGTGCATCAGATCCAGCTTCTCCCCAGCAAGCCAGCAGTCAGCTGCTGGCGATGGAAATGTGCAGAAATGGTAGGAAATGAGTTAACCGGTCGATAGCTATCACCGGGGATGTGCAGACTCACCTTTCAAACCGTGTTGCACAGCATGGAAGTGATCCTGAATTTCCTACGTATGGGATTGGGGTGGACAAGTTATGACTGATTTCCAGTGGCACGGTCGGCAGCGGGAGCAGATGCCAAGGCTGAATTTGGCAGAGCCTGACCCTGGTGGATGTGGCAGGCACGGAACAGTTACGGTGCGGTTCGGAGAGCGCTTCTGGCGGATGGGGAGGGAGATGGCTTTCCAAACCAAGATGTGAAAGCATAAATAGTCAGCACTGGAACACTCTAAAGAGTCATCCAGCCCATTATCGCAGAGACCAACATGGGGAAGGAAGTAAGAATGAGAACTGGTAGCGGATGCCTAGAAAAGCGTACAAAGATGTAATGACCACATGCAAGACTTCATTGATATTTTTAGTATCTCCAGCTACGATAGTTCTTAGACATGATACCTTCATGTTTAATACCCCTTGATTTATACTTTTTGTGCCTGTAATATTTTCCAGTAATTTTTTAAGATGAATATAACCAGTCCTCAAGTCACCAACAAAAAGCCATTTTGTGGGCTTTTTTCAAAGTCCTCTTCAGTCTTTTTTTTTTTTCCTGTACTGGGAAATGCTGCATAAATATCCTTTGAAGAGAAACAAGCACAAATACAGGCTGGGCAGAGAGTGGACTGAGAGCAGCACTGATGAGAAGGACCCGGAGGTGTTGGTTGTTGAGAAGCTTTTTCAGATGGATGGACCAGGACTTCTGTACAGACAGAAATATCATTGCATCATGGAGTTCCAATGGCATTTTGGATTTTTGTTTTGTTTTGCTTTCTACACCTCCCTAGTAACTTATAGTCCAGAGCTCTTCAAAATTGACCTGATATTTTTATGATCTACTGAATTTGCTGATCTCTTTGAACATAACAACTCGTTCAGTACATGTTACTCTATATGGAAACATGAGTTTTCATTCATCTATATAGAATTTTATCATTTGTTTTATTGCTCAGTTATTGGTACTATGAGGACCATCTCCAGCATTTTGTCATGGCTTGAGACCTGTGCCACTCGCCAGCTTTGTCATCTTGCTCTTTACCCCTTTTCTAAATAATCTATGAATGTTGACATGCACAGGCTCCAACGAGAATATTTGGGACTTCTTCCTTTCATTGAGAAACAGACTGTTGAATCAGCCTTTCTTTTTTCTCTTTAAACCAGCTATTTGTTCAGCTGAGGACTGTATTTTTATTATTATTATTATTATTTTTTTCTTTTGCTACAGCAGCCTGGTTTCTGTAAATCTTTGGTGGAAGATGTCCAGGTAGATGATCAACCATAGATCTTTTTTTGGAGGAACACAGTTACCGTTTCCTTTGGTAAATGCTACTGGAATTGCGAGGCAGCTCTCGTCTTCACTGAATCTGCAGAGACCCTTCAGAGAGAACTGCAGAGACCCTTCCCTTCAGTTGTAGGGAATTGTGGTTGGAAAGAGAAGACCTGTCTGGAGAGAGAAGAAACAGCCATCAGAATAGCAAAAGAAACAAGCAGCAGGAGGGCTGCGAGAGGGGCAGGGGTCAATGGCATGGAGATTAGCAGGTCGTCGCCATCCCAGCACATCTATCTGCAGCTACTGAGGACCTCCAGTTCAGGACAGTCAGAAAGAGGCAACAGCTTAAAATGAAAACTCAAACCTTTAAGAAAGGAAGATAGGGTAGGAATCACAAGACATTGCGAAGAGGAGAGATGTAAGTCCTGATGGTTCACGCAAGTGGAGCAGGATGAACAGACAAAAAGGTCACTCTGTCAGCTCCTAAAGGGTACAAAAAGGTACATTCAGAGCCAGTATGTGGTTGCCAGAGTCAGACCCACCCAGGAGATGTGAAGAGGACTTGAAAGCCAGTGTTGTCCTCTGTGTCACAGCAAGCAACCCCAGACAAGCAGGTGGGTACTGGCGTCCTGGTGCCCAGCCACTGACCAGACCAAGGACACCTCCTTGGTACCCGCCTGTGGGTGTGGGAGAGAAGAGTTTTAACTCGGAACAAGATCACCTCCACCGAGATCTCACACTGCCATCTGCTATGCTGCTGCTACAACGTCATGTTTTCCTATACAGTCCAGCATTGCCACTCTATTCTATTTTTATTGTAATTCTACCTACTCTACTGGTGTGGACAGGAAAGCACTGATCCTATGGCTCCACAGATGTCGCTGGGAACCCTTTGAAAATTTGTTGGCGTATTGGCTGCTTTCCTGTCCTCCAGTACTGAAACAGTTCTCAGTAAGAACTTATTCCAGCTGTCCTTGCAGCAAGTTGTGGTGCTTATTATCAGGAGTAAGCTTTAGAGCCACCTTGCACACCGGCAGACAGATGAGAACTGTTTTCAGCTACGGCCCCACAAGACGACTGTGGGGTCACCAAACCAGCAGTTTCTCCAGCCCACGTTCGTTGTGTACTACAGCCAGCCAGGAGCTGAGAAAGAACAAATTCACAGGAACGGGCAAGGACAAGAAGCACCAACACAGCTGCTCCTTAACAAGGAAACGCTGAGGAACTCCCCAGGCATGGTCAGAAACATCTCGCCGCGCAGGGAGCAGTGGGAGCGGGGCTGCTGCAGCCCGGGCAGTGCCCTCGCTGTCCAGGGAGCCGGGCCAGAGCAGGGTGCTGATGGCAGGACCCGTAGGCAGTCCTACGCAAGATGAGATGATGAATCCGGTTCTGGGTCCGTCCCAGAGTACTTGGGAGCAGCAGGGGATGTGAACGGAAACAGGATGAAACGTACATCAGAGGTGCACGGAGGATATACGACTGGGGGAAAGTCACCTGCAATCTAGGTCTGAGGCCCAGCCAAGAAATGAAGCTGGAGGCAGGAGTGAAAACAAGCCTGGCTGCTCACACCATGACTGGGTGCTCAGGCCCGACTTTAAGCAGAGCTCAGGGGCCATGTCCAGAGAGGGTAGGAGGAGGTCCCAGGTGAGGCCGCTCAGGGCAATTAAAGCACACTAATGGCCTCAGGGCCCTGTTCGTGCTGTGGTAGTGAGGGAAGCAGGTCCTAAGGGGCCTTGGGCTGAGTGCTTGAGCATTCAGACTTTCCTCATCTTCTGTCCTCAGCCAGCAGGGGCTGACCTCCCTCAGGGACACCGGCTGCCACAATCCTTGCTAAGGGGGACAGGACCCGGCCCAGCCTCCGGGGACTGAGCAGCTACCTCGGGAGCGAACTGTGGGAGAGGCAGAAAGAGGTGGGGATGCAAAGGAGAGGTGTGAGTAGAGCACTCGGTCAGGTGTGTCTGGGTGTGACCGATCCCCCCGCCTTTGGTAAGCGGAGAGACAGGAGGAGGAGAAGTTTCTGCAAACAAGAAATCTAGGAAGTAGTCAGGGAACCTTAGAGTGGTTTGGGAGAGGATATGTGTTTTTTTTTTCCCCACACTCAAGATTGTGATGTTTTAGGTAGAACTCAAACATTTTTGAGCACTCAGACTCTGAAGCTGTGGGAATCTCGTCCTGTTTGGTGGGTTAGAAAATGATGTGGTCCACGCTCAGGAGGGGACTTAGTAAGGTGTTAGCGGCTGAGACCGGAGGTGTGGGGTTTGCTGAGCTTTTAATTGCCACTGCCAATTTCTCAAGTGCTGGTCAGCCCTTGGCAGTTCATCCGAGTGGTGCCACCGCAGAGAAACGCGGGGCTTTCTGTAGCAGGCATTGCTCCTGGCAGGCAGCCTGTCTGAGTCTTCATGTCAAATAATCTCTCTGTTCCTGATGGTGATCCATGGGAGGGGGGTGAAAGGAGAGCGATGCCAGACCCAAAGGGAAAGGGAAGAAAAGCACCATGAGCAGGCAGGATGCTACGGGAGCTGCCTTGAGAAGCTGCATGAATGACTTCTGGTTTTGCCTCCCTCCCTTTAGCACTAGGAAAGGGGCTTTCTCCTTCCTTCCCAGCAGGGCTCTGCACACCCGGGGCAGGGCAGGACATCATGTTGCGATGATCTGGTTAAACCATTCACCTAATAAGATTTAAATGAGGTACAGAAATGGGGCTTCTGCTTGCTGGAACTTCATGTTTTCTGGGTTGTAGCAGTTAACCAACCACCAGGGTTTATGTATTGCCTCATTAGAGAGCATGTAGCCAGGTGTGCCACTCTCCAGGGAGGCCTTGATCCCTAGGGATTTATCAGCAACTAAGTTATAATACTTGGGGACATCTCCCCTAAGCCGTAGAGCCCTTTGGGTCTCAGTGACTCACCGTTAATCATAGAGTAGCTTAGGTTGGAATGGACCTGAAAGCTCATCTGGTTCCCCACCCCTGCCACAGGCAGGGATGCCACCCACTAGATCAAGTTGGACGAAGCCCCATCCAGCCTGGCCTTTAACACCTCTACGGAGGGGGCATCCAC
This sequence comes from Anser anser, assembly GCF_964211835.1. Taxonomy (NCBI): domain Eukaryota; kingdom Metazoa; phylum Chordata; class Aves; order Anseriformes; family Anatidae; genus Anser; species Anser anser. The sequence goes on along the minus strand of NC_139748.1, from coordinate 7,021,767 downwards.
AGCTTCTCTGGGCAGCCTGTTCAGTGCCTCACCACCCTTACAGCGAAGAATTTTCTCCTACTGTCTAATCTAAATCTATCTTCTTTTAGTTTAAGACTATACCCCCTTGCCCTATCATTACCTGAGTAAAGAGTCCTTCTCCATCCTTTTTATAAGACCCCTTTAAGTATTGAAAGGCTACAATGAGGCCTCCCTGGAGCCTTCTCTTCTCAAACCTGGATGCAGGGCTCCAGGTGGGGCCTCGCGAGGGCAGAGCAGAGGAGGACGATCACCTCCCTCGACCTGCTGGTCACACCTCTGTTGATGCAGCCCAGGATGCAGTTGGCCTTCTAGGCTGAATCGTGTCTGCTCGTCCTCTTACTCCACTGGCTTCAGCAGTTTGGCAGGTTTTTGGCTGCAAAGCTTGTTTTCACACAGCGAACTATCTGAACTCCAGGCTGAGCTAGGCTGCAAGTGCTAATGGAGCCCAAGTGCAGTTTTAATCTGGGAGAAGGAGGCTGCCCTGGGCAGCTGCTGTGATTTCCAGGAGGTCTCCAGGTTAAATTCCGCTCCTGGTCCTTCACCTGCCCCACCAGGGAGAAGACGTCAGCACAAGCTCTTTTGGTGTGGGAGGAAACGTGTTAGAGCTTATTGCCTAAGTCTACAGCTACGTATTTCGGAAGGAAGCTGAGCCATTGCTGCTAAATAGGTCTCAAAGACAGCTGTTGATAATATGGTAGGTCTGTGTGTAAACAAATAAACATTTACTTTGCTATACTTTGCTAGAACTTGATCAAGTGTGTGTTTCAAAGGTTTCTGGCTTGATCTGGATGTGACTTCCATGTGTGGGAGATTGTGCGAAAACGCTCAGTATATGCACCCTGGCACCTTTCAGGTGTCTAGCACCGAAAGCTTGGTGGAGCTCAGCCTCGGGAGCACACTGACATGCTGCAAGGTCAGACTGAGGGCTGGCAGCGCACCGTATGGCAGTGTTTGGAAGCAGCAAGAGAAATGAGCAGATGGCTCTAGGGTTGGGGACTGTCCCAGGGGAGCATTAGGGACGTCAGTGCTACCAGGATGTATGTCGTGTTATGCTCTGTGCGTGTTTAAGAGGTGGTGCTTTCCCTGTGAGTGAGCAGGACACCGCCTGCATAGCCCAAATCTTCCTAGACTTGTGCAATGGGGATGGCTCTGCACGTGAACCCTTGAACAAACCTGTCCATCGGCTCAAACGGCTGCTAGGTAGCTTGTAGCAAGAGGGGAAGCTCTTGCTACTGGCTGTCTCCCGTCCAGCTGTGGTGCCAAGAGGACGTTCCTTGAGGGTGGCTCTGGCGCAGCGTGCTGGTCATGGCTCAGCTCCAGCTGCCCCAGTGGGGGAGCTGTAGGTACAGAAGGTTGGGGCTGGAGCCCAGCTCTAGGCAGGGCTGGGGGCTCCGTGCTTCCCGAAGGACTTGGCCCGAGGAACACTGTAGAGAACAGGGCAAGGGGCTGAGGGAGGCGAGTTCTGTGCCGCCTCTCTGTTGGGTGTAACGGAAGTGATGAGGACGCGTGAGTCTTTTAATAACCTTCATTTAATTCTTTCATGACATTGGCATGTGTAGAAATGTTACAGGCTTGTTTACAATACTGATAACATTTGCATTGCTGTGTGGGTTAATAGCAAAGCCCTTCATGTCAAGTAGAATACAATCACTTCATAATTTTTTTTATATAAAATAAGTGCGAACTGTTATTGCTATTAAATTCCTGAGTTATGCTGAGAACATGTTCTCTTCACCTTCATTAGATGCTCCCTGCTATCAGCAGTGTCTGTTCATCAGCCACAAAGCTCTGTGGTGTGTTATAGAGGGTTCGTCCATGCAAGCTAACAACTGCACGCAGGGAAATTTTCTATACAGGAAAAAAGAAAGAAACCACAACTTAGCAGGCTTGTCATTTGCTCAGCATGGACGGTTTCAATAGTCGGATGAAACAACAAAATGCAGATCAGCTCTAGAACTACTAACCCGGCTCCCATACTGTCCTGGACTGACTCCGCAGTTTGCCTTGCAGTTTGCCTTGCAAACCTATAGCAAACCTCCCCCGTGACTGGGACAGATCCTGCAAGTGAAGCTGGGTACAGCTAGTCTGGGCCGGGATCTGTGTGTTAACACAGTGGGAGTAGATCCTACCGAGGATGAAAGGACCATTTAGTGCTGTTCATGCTGCGGCTCTTCCAGCCTCAACAACTGACACGTACTGGTTAGCTCAGAAGCAGGTGAACACAGCCCCCCTTGCACCATGTCAGGCTATTTAGAGCTTGGAGAAGCAGAGCACTTAATGTTAACATTCATTTTACCTGAAAGTCACGAATATAGGTGAGGAAAAAGCTGAGGAAGGAGAATGCTAGTGACCACTCTGAGACGGTACTGATGATGTGAGCCGTGTAGCCCTGTTCAACAGTGAGGGAGAGGGGGAAAAAGTCAGTATTAGAAAGTCCTCTTGACTCTGTAATGGCACAAAGACAGCTCGCACATATAACATCCTGCATCCACAACTATTCTATTCAGAAAACAAAATTTCTTAAGAGTATCTGGAGTCCCTCAGAATGAACTGCTCAGTCAGTAGAAGTGCAAGGATAACCAGGAAAACAACAGCTCCACACACCTGAGATCACCCCACTGGGAAATGCATATCCACCTTGCAAAAAATGAAGGCTCAATAAAAGCTTGTTGTGGCCAGCAACAAAATCCCTTTACAAAAGTAATCCCATCTTCCAAAAAGTTCGAGGGTCTCCCGGGATGTGAACAGACCCCGGGGATACTCTTTGTGCTTTAAAGAGGGAGGGAGGAAAAGCCCTCCAAAAGCAGCCTGCATGATATTTTCTCCAGCAACCTCCCGTGCCTCCTGCAGTGACTGGAGAAGGAAGGGCAGGGCCGGGGATGGAGGCAGAGCCACTGAGACCTACGTGCCCTGGCTCCTGTTCTCCGTGCCACTTGGTGTCCCTTAATGCCCAGCACTTACACTTCACTGCCATCTCCAGCATCTGTATCTTTTGGCCTTTTTCACCACTGTTCCCCACCAGATATCCACCGAGCAGCAGTTAGGAACTCTGCTTCACAGCGACCAGCCAGCACGTTTCATTGCTTACAGTTACCTGTAACGGGGACTGGGAACTTCTGATCAGGGCAGACCAGATAGGCGGTTATCCTGACAACCACTTGAAGCAGTTCAATTACCATCCATCAACGAGATTAATTTAAAACGATGCTTGAAGCTGCAACTGCTTTGCTCAGGACAGCACTTCAGCAAGTAGCTGCATGCTGGCTCAGCTGCTAAGGCTCCCTTGTCCTCTCCCATCCCAAGTACATGTTCTGAAAGCACCTAGCTATCTACAACTGCAATAAATTCCCAGATATGTTATTTACCCTGTGACAAACATAGATATTTTTTTGCTCTGTTGCGTTTTGTTTTCTTTTTCCACTCACTTTTTCCTCTGGGTCCCAGTGCAACTTTTGCACTAGATTTGTTCCGTACAGGCCGCTATACAAGACAAGTGAGGAAACAAACACTAAAAAAATATGTTAAGGAAGATTCAAGACAAAGATTGAGCAACTTGGAAATGTCACATTGGCTCTGGGTTGTTTCAAGCTGAGTTTGTAAGGAGATCTCTGTGTGCTTTCCACAAGGTCTCCTCAGCATAACAAATAGTAATGGTGATGTTAACAGCTTCACGTCATTCTCTTCAACTTGTGGGTTGTTCCAACAGTTGATTTGGATTAATGTCACATGAAAAGATTAATTCTAAGCTACATCAATCATCCCTGTTTTCTGGATACTGCACCTTGTAATACCTCCTTCATCTAACAAAATTTCCGTGTTATGTGAACCATGCTTAGCACTTTCAGGTTTGCAGTGGTAGTTTCCAGGCTAACAGTGTGTGCCTCCCTTTCTTTGATTGCTTTTCAGCTTCTCAACCACCTTGAACCCCTGGTGCGTGGGTTAAGGCCAGAACACCGTACTGTTTGCAGCAGTGCCAAGGAGGAGGCTATGAGCATTCCTGTTTCCCTCAGCCCACTCAGGGTTCGATAACTGGTCTGGTGCAGCAGCCAAGGAGAAATGCTACATGATAATGATTCCCCGTTTCATTGGAGACCTGGCGTATTTCTAGGGTAATAAGATAATGCTTTTTCAGTACCTTACAGAGGGAAAGTATGCTACACCAGTGCTACTGCCTTTACAAGTGAAAATTAGAACATTAAGTTACAGAAGATCTGGTTTTCATATAATTACTAACTTCTTCAATCCTTAATGAGATTAAACACCAAAAGCCTCCTGATGTGCAAGATTATTTTTGGCGGTGAACAAGGCTGACCTTACTGGCACAAACATCTTTGAACGCTCAGACTTTCAAAGCCTGTTTAAAACATTGATGCGAATAGTCAAGGGAGCTCTGTTACTGATCTGAATGCAGGATACCCAGCTCACTGCTAATTAAAATGTGCAGCTTTAGTAGCTGTTAGTTTTCTGCCTGAGTTACTACTGCAATGAAAAGAACTTAATGGTTGTGATACAAAATATCTGGCTCCTGTCCTCCACTGGTTACAGAGCAGGTAATTAACTGTTTTGCTTGTTCTGTGTTGACAATTCTGTCTCACTCCAGCAGTGGATAAGAAGCATTTTTAGATTTCCTTCTGTCATTCAGTACCAGAAACAACCAAACAACCATTTCACTATGGCCCTAGACTTCTTACTATCCTTCCCTTATTACATCATTACATTACTTAGGAACTACTCTAACCATTTCCCTTTTATTCCCCTTCCACATAAAAATGTATGTACTTATCATTATTTTTACAGCTGTCTTCACTTCCCTCTAATCTTGGTTAGACCATACTGATTTAAAAACCTCTAAAGATTTTGGGCTTGTGGATTTTTCGGCATCTGTAAAAGGCTCTTAACTTGAATCAGTTCATATTGTTCCATTTTCGTCTTCTCCAATTGTATTTGTCTCTCAACTGTTCAAAGTCAAAAATATTGTTCTTCTCTGGCACCAACAATTTCTGTTATGGACTGCAATTCTCTGAAGTTTCACAGATGACTTCCTTACTCTGTATCCAGCCTCCTCCTTCTCACCTCTTTATGGATAACCAGCCTGTGCCCAGATTATATCATCTTGCTGTGGGAATGGGAACTCAGTGATCAGTGAGATGGTCTGTCAGTGGGAAATGGGCATGTGGTTTGGTGTTAGTTTTGGCTGTCAGCCTAGAAATAAGTAAATTTGTGGGGATTAAATAGGTGGCCTTGATTCAACTGCAGAAGGGACAGCATTTAGGCAATGATTTTGGACTCATGTCTTTGGAATGTAAATCCTAATGCTTTAAGTGTTGTAGTCCTGTTTGACACAACTGAGTCATGATCTTCAAAACACAACGTTTAGGTCCATCAGGGTGAGCAGAGGAACTGCTGGGGTTGTTTACTGAGTGGTAAATGACTCTGGACAGGAAAAGGCCTCTCTTTCTGGATGGGTTTGCCTGGGTTTCTGTAAAACCCATCGCTGCTTCCAGCACCCAGAATTCAAAGTTACGGGGAAGGATGGGTTCCAGAGCCAAGGGAAGCTTGTAAGGAATGTGTCAGAAACTTGTTTTTAGAACTCCAGGATGGGCAGGGGAGGAGATCAGAGGTCAAATGGCTCTTCTGACTGCACCTTGGCAGTGTGCTCCGGAGTTGTTACTCTGATAAATGCCAGCACTTTAAACGTGCTCTGCATGCCAGCTGGCACGGTGCACTACTGCTGCACACAGCTGGGTTACTAGTGCTGCTTTCTGCTACATTCGGTACTTCTCCGTTCTAGGTACATCCAACTACAAAACTTGCTGCAGCACTCCTGTCACCAGGGAGCAGACACTTTCATTTCTTACCTGGCTTTTTTTTTTCCCCCATTAAAACCGTCAGTCTCTTAAGTACGCTTCCCTTTCTCCCTAGCAATCACAGTTTAGAGTCAGGCCTCTTTGTGATAAATTCTTATTTTGCGATTTTCAATCTTAGGTGTAGGAGGAAGGGAGAGGAGAGGGGATGATAACTACTCTTGCCTTTTGTATTGGCTTGTGACTCGCTAGCAGGCTTAACCTGGTGGCTCCCTTTTTCCTAAAGTTCCCAGGTTGCAAAACTGAACATGAATACCATGATACAAGCTGTGCGTCTAACGATGACAGACCTTCCGTGGCACACTCTGATACATCAGCAAGCTAAATTATTGTTGCTGCATTTTGCAGCAAAAGGATACTGCTTGCAATGCTTGAGCTGCACCAGAGTAACACGGTGAGCCGGATCCAAAAGATGTCTTTGCTGTGAATTTCTGGCTGCATCAGGTAGGATAGGACGGTCTGAACCAGCATGTAAATGGCTCCAACTCCAAACGTCAGGCAGGCTCCAACCACGTGTACGTAGTACAGAATACATTTCTAGGGAAAGAAAGCACAGCTTGTATAGAACCTGGTTTCATTTTAAACTTGGGGAATATTTTCTTCTGTAAACGTTTGACACTCCACCCGCTCAATTATCTTCTCATATCCCAAGCTAAAGAGTTCAGGACTGTGTCAGCATGTGGATTTTCTTGGAAATCTCAGAGTTAGCTGGAAGCCAGCACCTGCCAGCTCTCTGAATTGCTGGTTTTTGGCAAGTTCTTGGGGCTAAATTAGAGACCACAGCTATATCTTAACTACAGGAATTCATAAAAGCTGCCCTCACTACCACACTGGGCGATAACACAGAAACTGGATGGTGGAATCCCTGCAGCTGGGAAGGCAGCAAGAGTGACAACACGCTACCTGCTGAACGTTTCTACCCCAGGAATTTCTGCATCTATGAAGGATAATGCAACAGAGGACAAACATGATGCACAATTCTAGTCCCCCAAATGAAGTTAAAAATAATGAGGTTTAGCACTTCTCTGAACGACTCCAGTTTGAACAAGCCTTGTTTGTCAAATTAGAATCTTTGAATACTCAGAGGGAACAAGGTTGAATCAAACAGTAATAAACGCGTTAGGAGAATCAACTGTCAAATAATAAGCATTAAATCTAGAAGCTATTCCAAGAAAAACAATTGAACTTGAAATTTATGTTATTACAAACTATGTCACGCTCAGTCCTTTCCTCTTATCCCTGACTGAGCACAGTAGCCAAACACAGCAAATAAAAAGCATCTTGTCAATTGTACAACGCATTGGCAGCCTCTCTGCAATCCAACTGTGCAGGTAATCTTCTTTGCCCTAATGAATGAGACTGTCTATGTATTTTACTGAAGAGCTATTAAGATCAGGAATTGGAATCGCCCTTTCCTCACAATCTTTGTGTGCTGATTAATTAAGTGAAATTTAACTGCTGCATCCACAGCAGTATAACAGAGACGGCAATTTGCATCTGAATAGCCAAGTTGTAAAGGTGTGTGTCCAGTGCTGCTCAGTAAGGTGTCAGCAGAGAGAAATCTTTCTCCTATGTGAGAGGAAATCGGTAGCCACAGCTAGAACTGAGCCATAGCACTGGCTGAACACCATAAATCAAAGCCCCTCTGAGGATGTGCCTTGTGCCATCACTTCTACTCCCAACCAGTGAAAGCTGTCCGGAGCTCTGCCTGACGGCTGTTCCCTTTGAGCAGCTTTGTACATTTTCAAGTTCAGTTGTCTTCAGTAACTGGTGGACTTCATGGGGCTTAGCTCCTTTTGCTTCTGGGATGGCCTCCAGACAATCCGCAGCATCACTTGGATAAGCAGGTACATCATTTCCACTTTTTTCTTGCTCACGATTAAATGTCACAGAAACTATATAACAAAGGAACATTCACTTTCTACATTTTGATTACCTACAAAACGTAGATATAACCTCTCCTGACCACTGGTGGAAGGCAATCATGCAGCCAGACGCAACCTGGAGGCTCTTGCTTGGTGGTTATGTTGGTAGGGGCTGTGGCCAGTGAGTCTGGCTAGGGTTCTAAAAAATAAATAGACCTAGGCCTCCAAAAAAAAACCAAAAGTCAGCATACTGAGGTTTCTAAGACATGGGCTGCTGAAAAAATTGGGAGAGCTGTGCTATGGGGAAAGGAGATGAGAGAAAAAAGGTGGAGATTTCCTGGAGCTTTTCTGTTTCGCTTTTTCTTGGCCCTAATCCAGCAGGAGACCAAGGGGCCACTGCAGCCTCTAGTGGCTAAAGGCACTACTACAGACCCCTGACAAATCCAGCTTGTTAATTAATATGATGAGGCTGGCAAGTACACAACCGTCTTGCGTGTAACAGCCAGCGATGCTGAATCTAGTCCTGCTGATGGTGTGATACGTGAGAATATCGGGTTTTGAAAAAACAAGGAAAAAAAATGTATTGAGGAAAAAAATAGAGATACTGGAAGAAATTCAAAAGCTGGTTGACATTGCAGTGGTTTCAACAATTGCACAGGTTTTGCAGGAAAAGATACCTAGGAGGGAAGATTTTTTTTAGAGCTGGACTTCTTGTGGGGTTGGGTGTTTTTTCTGGCTTTACTTCTAGTTCTAAGTTTTTGACTATTTGACGCTTGATTCTCCCATATTAAAATATGATATAGTTGTGGTCTTCTCATCTGGAGTTAAAGCTTTCAAATCTCCTACAAGGAGATGCAAGATGAGTTTGCTTCTTGCAAAACTTCTGGTTTTTGTTTTTAAATGGTTTGGAATTTTGTGAATAGCTGCTCACAAATTCCAGTGGATAAAGCAAATAAGAAATATGTAAAGAAATTCCAAACTATTAACAGTTCTCTGGAGGGAATTCGATTTAAAAAAAAAAAAAAAAGTTTTCCCTCAAAAGTTTTGCCTTTAATAAACTCCCAGTTTTACCAGGTATCTCAGTAAACAAACAAACACAGAACTCTGGACAGGTTCAAAACATTGCAAGCAAAGCACAAACCTGGAAATTTGCAATAATACAAAGTCCAAAACAGCTCATCAGTCCCAGTGTCAGGCCGATCTTATTAAGCTTGATGATCTTGGATTTTTCTGGATTCAAAGCATAAACTTGCTTGTAACGGACATACATGGTAGCCACACCTGCAAATGAAAAACACCAATGTGTTTAAGATTTTAAGCTGTCAAGTAAACTGTTTTGTTTAAACTGGGAAGATGCTGAGTGACAGTAGCATCTATTTAAAATTCAAAACCTGTCTTAGGAATAGGACAGCTGAGAATTTGGAAGCCAAAACTGAAATAACTTATTAGATTTTTCTTAGAATCATATAATCATTAAGGTTGGAAAAGGCCTTATCTCTTTCACTTGAAAAACATATTGGTTTTTCCCCTCTCCGTAACTGCAGCACAAGTAAGATGACTGCCTTAACTCTGCATTTCTATTTCTCGTACCAGTTTCTTTATTTGTCTTTTTAAAATGTATTTTTGGCCTTCTGGAATCTGCAATTGTCATGCTGGCTTTGTGGGTAAATCCCTGCAATATACTTTTCTCTGAATTACTTAAGAGAACTAGGATTAGTTGCTTAAAATTTAGCTTTTGATGAGAATTATGGGCTGTTTTAATGATCCGAATAAGGAAACCATTTCAAACGCTGTGCATCCCAGAACTGCATGCAGTTTGCCATGGACAGCTTTCCTATACTCACCCAAGAAAGCCGAAATATTTAACATGATCCCAAACAAGCATCTTTCTGGAGGTATTGTCCCTGTATCACTGTAAGAGATAAATGGAGTGATACATATCTATATTAAAAATACGTGCAACATAACTTTACTTATTTCAGTCTACGAAGAAACCATAAGAAAGGTTTGTAAAAACCCTCCCAGCTATTTTTCACTGTTTTCATTACTCAAACAATACTGTGCTCGTTTCTAGAGCTCTAGAAATAAGCATGGTGAAAACTGCAAGCCTTAGAACAAGGAATTAACATGGTTGGTATAGCCATTCCTTTTATTCTGATCTTGATTCCACAATAAAAGGTGAATAAATAGTATTAAAACTGGGAAATGAAGCACCTGGAAATCTGAAAGACCAAAATTAAGGCCATAGGTACAGCCTTGATGGTATGCAGTTGGCATTGTAGATTACAGTACAGCTTTACCGACAAAACCAAGCCTGGAGAGAGCAAGATGCTGTTCTCCAAACAGGGTTGGAGACGCACCCCCAGATTTCTTGTTCATCATCATTTTAAGGATACATTCACAGAACCACAACTTAAAGGACAGATTAGATAGACAGACAGCTTTGAATTGACTTACAAATTTGTTTAGTAATTTGTACGCAATTTTAGAACTGGAGCTGTTGGGTAAGAACTGGTGTTTAAAGTTTGGAGTTGGGGAAGAATTCAGAGGCGTGAGAGGCCAACTCAATACTGTGATACAGTTATCAGGGCACTGTGTGCACATTACTAACCTGATGTATGGCACCAGAGGGTCAACGTGGTGTAGGACAATGGCGGTGATGTATGAAAACACAAAAGATGCAGCTGACCAAACAACCAAAGACGCAGGCAAGAAAGAGAGTCCTTGCTGGAACCACCACATTTCAGAGCTCACTTCTAACCTCTGAACACTGTGAGGAATTGAATAAAAAAGTTTACTGAAAATTATTTTTTTTTGAGGCAAGCTGCGGCTGTACTGCACACAGCTGCTATTTGTTCACAAGCACACCTTTCCAGGGCCTATCTTTTGCTGACCTTCTCTAGCAAGCATGTCTAGGTGAGCTTGCAGGAGGCCAGTTCAACAGATTCATCAGACAATGCGTAACAATGCATAATGAACATTGCTCATTTACCAGGAACTGGTCGCTGTCCTGTGTTTGTGCTTCTTTTAAGCCTAGAAAATTAGTGATTCAACCCCTTGAAAAGAATGCATAATTACATAAAACTAAAGGTTCAGCTGCTTGTCAGGAAGATGTTAGGGAACAGATAAACAAAAGATGTAGTTACTAAGAATGGAGTGATATAGTTCCTTGCTTTCTGACCCTTGAACTTTCATTTTTAAATTAAATGCAACATAACATTTGCCTTCTCATGTTGATTTTTATTTTAAGACTGTAATGCAATAGGAATAGTAATCAATATAGGTACACAATCACATTTCTCATATGAATAAATTGGGGATTTGTATGAAAGAGAAATGCGTATTTTGCACAGCATTCTCTGTTACGGATGTTATATGCCTGGGCACGTAATTCAAAACTTCAAGCAGTCAGTCTGATGCTTGGATTTTAATTTTCCTTTAATATTTAAATGTTAATAGCCTTAGCTTTATTTCCGAGCTAATAGATTTGCCTGAAACCAACCAACCAGCCTACATGCCACACACCTGTGAATAAGGACGTCAGAAGAAATGTCACCTCAAGAGTAATCCAAAGTCATCTTCCTGAAGTTCTCTGTTTGCTTCATTTTTTTCCTAAGTCTTTGAGATAGAAAGGAAAATAATCAAGATGTTACTTCTAAACATTTTACTCTATATTGTTTATTCTCTTTCTTAGCACCTTCTATTAGTCGTTGCCACTGACAGGACACTGGATTAGATGGACTTTTGGCCTGACTCAAGAAGTTTTTTCTATGTTCCAAGTGGTTTAAAAAATGAAGCATGTGCATGGCGGGATGGTAGCAATGCGGGAAAACGGGTGTTGAGGACTTTTGGATTCACAGGACCTTTCTATAGAAGGATTTAACTTGAAATGAGAAGCTTTCAGGAACAAAATAGAATGCAGCTGTTCCAACGCAACAAAAACCAACGCCTACATCACTTTTTTCACGAGGAAGGGGACAGAGCGCGGAGTCTTCCTGTTTCATTGTGAATGGGCATCCTGACGTGATGCTGGTGCTGCGCTAAGTACGTGGCAGGATGGGTGCTGAAGCACGGCAGCATGCAACCTACATTTAAACAGAGACCCCACGGCTCCCGCCTTCTCTTCACAGGCTGCCATTTTCACACCCCCGAGAAGTCGTCAGAGATGAGACTGCGCTGCGTTCCTGATAGCTGGCGATATCTGTGAGCTTGCACAGCTGTGTGCAATATTTGGGTGCTGGGCGGCTTTGGGGTACCAGCCCCATGTGGACTGGTAGGGGTAAGTGACGCAAAGCAGATTCTCTGCCCGTTGGAGTATTTGCGCACGTAGACAGGTAAATTAACCTGGGCTGAGGTGAGGTTCGTAAAGCGGAGCAGCTGCTCCTGATGTGCCCCCTGGGTGTTGCTCTCCCCACACAGAAGTGTGTCCGTGCTCACCAGCGGTGTCTGCTCCCTGCTGCCGACCAGCCTCCCTCGGTCAGGACCGGGAATCACAGCCCGTCCCGTCACAGCCTGCAGCTACGGCCTGGGCACAAATTAGCACCGTTTTCATGTGGTCAGGTGTGCAGAGCAGTGCGGTTGCTGCAGGAGCTGTCAGAGCTGTGGCCAGGCAGACTTCTTACCCTGCGTACAGCCGCGGGCTGGCACACCCGAACGGCCTGAGGACCAGAGCTGGGCTGTGCCCTGCTCCTGCCCTTCCGCCGGTACAGCCCCTGCCAAACTCACCTTACGATAAAACCGCTTTGTAAATTTTGTCCGCTAAACTCTCTTTCTCAGCTCTGTCAGGGTCTGTCCTGAATTCCTCTCATCTCCTTTCATCTTCCTTGACGTTTAAAGCTTTTTCAGGGTAACCAAGTCACTTTTCTCGCCGTTACGTGGGCAGACTGTATGCACCGGGCACGGGCTTTGCTCTGCGCAGAGCGCTGCGTGCGTTTACGGCACTGCCTGCTCGACAGAGCTTCGGGCTGAAGCCTCGTCGTGTCCCTGCCAGCTCACGGGGCTCTGAAGCAGGAGTGGCCGGGCGGGCACGGCTGCACAAAAAGGCACCTCAGAGCACCGGCGGCAGGATGGGATCGCCTTGCAATTCATCAGCTGGACAGCCCTGAGATAAATTATTATTAGAGCCTCATCCTGCCCTATTGTTTTCAGCAGTAAGAAATAAAGCACGCTCAACCTCCTTGTTTTTTCAGCTAGGTCCTTTGCCAGCTGATTATATAACGGCAATGGCTGGCCTCTCTTTTCAAGTATGATTTTCTTAAACATTTATCCCGATTTGCAGGCATTTCTGTGTCCTAAAGCGGTGGGTCAAGCCCCAGATCAACTGTCACAGGTCCTTCCTGTGGTGGATATTATTAAATTATTACCAAGAGCAAGTCAAGCATTTTAAAAATAAGTATCTCTGAGGTTTTTCTTTAGATGCAGGAAGTGTGCACCAGCATCTGCACATGCTTGATTTGAGCACGTGGAATAGAAACTACAGATGTAACGAAAACGAAAGGCAACTGAGACTATTCATGGCAGAAAGTTAACATAATGCTGAAGACAGCTGGAAGTATGTGTGGAAATTGGGGAATTTCTACGTTAACGCTGACAACCAGGCTGTCAGCCTGCCCCTGCCCTGCTCTCCCAGCACGACAGGCGGAGGTGCGGCCACGCTAAGGGACAGCAAAACCCTCCAACGCCGCGTTAAAGGAAGAAAGAGAAAGCGAATTGCTGCGTGCGCTCCTAGGTGAGCACAGAGGTTGGACGGGGACGAGCCCCAGAGGGACCTGAGTACGTTCATTTGTGCAACTGACTGCCGGGGTCAGCCCGACACCGGGGGGTAAAGGTCCCTAAGCAATCCCCCAGGGACTCGGAGCCAGGCGGTAGGAAACGTGTCCGCTTCGTAATGACGGGTGACTTGTTTTGAGCGTTTTCTCGGTAGAGATGCCAAAAAAAAAAAAGTCGCTATTAATTCTGCACATGGTGCTGAGCCCGTCGCCCAGCCGGGGGAGAAGCAGGGGGGCACAGGCGCCGTGCCGCCGGGATGTACCCATGCCGATGCCGGTGTCGATGCCGGTTTTAGAGCCGGGACGTCCCGGTGCCAGCTCGGTGTCCCTCCGGCTGACCTCGGGCGCCGGGGGCCCGGGACGAAGCGGGCTGGGGCTGCTGGGGAGCAGCCGCTGAAGTCCGGGAGTGCTGCGGGCAGAGCGGGGACATGGCGGGGCTGGGGGTGACCGGGGGGGGGCTGGGGGTGACCGGAGGGGGGTCTGGGGGAGCCCAGGGGGTCTGGGGGTGATTGGGGGGTCTGGGGGAGCCCGGGGGGGCTGGAGGTGACCGGGGGGGGGCTGGGGGAGCCCAGGGGGTCTGGGGGTGATTGGGGGGGCTGGGGGAGCCCGGTGGGGCTGGGGGTGACCGGGGGGTCTGGGGGAGCCCGGGGGGTCTGGGGGTGACCGGGGGGTCTGGGGGAGCCCGGGGGGTCTGGGGGTGACCGGGGGGGGGCTGGGGGAGCCCGGGGGGGTAACGGGAGGGCTGGGGGCGAGGGGAGAGGGCTGGGGTGGGAGGGGGGCAGCTGGGGGGGGCAACAGGGGAGGGCTGAGGAGGGAGGGGGGCAACTTGGGGGGGCCGGGGGTGAGAAGGGGAGGGATGGGGGCAAGAGGAGGGGGCTGAGGTGGGGGTCCCGGGGGTCCCGATGGGGGCACTGGGGGTCGCGGGGGGGTCACGGGGGCAGCCCGGGGTGTGTGTGTGGGGGGCCCGGGGGGGCCGGGCTGGGGGTCACCGGCGGGAGCGACCCCAGGATAACGGGGGCTGGGCTGGGCGGGGCGGGGGGGGCCCTGAGGGGACCCCCGGGGGCGCTCCCTCCCCCCCCCCCCCCCCCAGCGCTTTTACCTCAGCCGCTCCCGCGCCGGCCCCGCGGCGGTGCCGCCCCGAGCCCCGCCCCCCCCGCAGGGCCCCGCCCGAGGCCCCGCCCCCTCCCTCCCGCCCCGCCCCGCCCACCCCACCCCCTCGCCCCGCCCCCCGCCCTCTCGCTTTCCGGCCGTCGCAAAAGGCGTCGTAAAGGCGCCGCCCGGGCGAGGAGCTGAGGTAAGGCCCGGCCGCCTCCTCCCCGGTTCCCCCCCTCCTTCCCCCCCCCGGTTCCCCGCGGCTCATCCGGGGCTCGGGGCCCGGCCCGGGGCGGGCGTGCGGGGCCGGCCTCGGCCTCGGGGCCCTGCTGCGGGTGGGCACGGGGCTGGGCGCTCCCCACAGCCGGGCCGCACCGGGGCCGAGCTCGAGGCTGGGCCCTGTCCCCCCCCCCCAGCCCCCTCCGCCCCCGGTGGGAGCCCCGCGGGGCGGCTCGGCCCGGCTCGGCCTGGGGCCAGGCCCCCCGGGGGCCGGGTGAGGCGGGGCGCCGGCTTAGCGGGCTGGTGCCGAAGCAGGGCTCTGCGTGCTGGCTCTCTCCGCTTCCCCTCGCGGCTTTTCCTCCGTGGGAAATTGCCCTAATTAAGCAGCGCAGGGTGGAAACGAGAGCGCTCGCTGTTGTGCCGCGGCTGACCTTTGGCTTAGGGAGCTTGTTCCCCCCCCCCCCCCCCCCCCCGGTGTGTGACTTGCTCACGGTCTCAGGGATAACTTATCTTCCTCTCTTGGACTTCACTCTGCTTAACAGTTAGGGTTATGGGGTTAGTTAGGTTGACTGTACTAGGTAAATATCAGATCTTTTGTAGCCTCCTTTCCTCCTCTTTCTCTGCTCGTCTGTGTGGGGAGTTACGTGGTTCTGGTCACCCTCCGTCAGGAGAGGCAGCACCGCAAGGTCCTCGGTGGCACTGGGAATGCTCTTCGTGACCCCGCGTCTTCTTTTCACAGCTGGCGTCTGTGGGCTGCCTCTGACCAGCTAAAGCTCCGTAGCTCCTGCATGTTCTTGCCTAAGTGTTGATTAGACACTGAGCTTTCCCCTGAATTAGATTGAACTTGGACAAGAAAACAGCCACCATGGCAAAACTGAAATAAGCATTTCTCAGGTCACTGTTTCTTATAACTGCCTTTAAGTGGCTGTTGCTCCTCAGCAAAGAGGCAAAGCTGCTTCAAAGCCGTGTAACTTAAGATTTCTCTGTATTTGTTCCGCTCTTAGCGCTGTCAATTGATAAGCTGAGCAGGGTGCATCGGTTACACATCGCTCACTCTCCCGGGAGAGCGACGTGCGGGGCTGAGTGTGCTCTAGTCTGTAATGCAAGTCAGTGGTCTGGTGTCAGCTGCTGCTGAAATTGAGGCTGGTGACTGCAGGGTATTTGCTTCAGTAGGCAGCAGGAAGGGAGAGCAAGTGCAACTGACTATTTTATAACTGCGTTGAGAACAGTTGCTTCCTGTCTTCCCTCAGCAATTCTCCAAATACCTCTCGTCTAAGGGAGAGCTCTTACAAAATCTTTGGTTTGCTGCTGGCAGATGAAACACTCTGTGGAGCGTTGCTCAGAAACTTTTGGTACCTTTAAATCCCCCCCCGTGTTCTTCACCTTCAGTGTGTCCCCCCTTTGTGTTGCAGGGTCTTATGATTCTCCGTAACAGCCGTTACCTGCCAAATAAAAATTCTGACGCCACCCGATCCATGAGTGGGCATCGAAACCTCAAGAGGCGATGTGGGGAGTCGCATCTGGAATCCCCCGCGGGCTGCGGGCACGGTCCTGCCGCTGGCTGCGTGTTAAGCAAACTGGTTCAGCTGCCTACACCTCCCCTGTCAAAGCACCAGCTAAAACGGTTAGAAGAACACAAATACCAGAGCGCTGGGCGATCGCTGCTTGAACCCCTAATGCAAGGGTACTGGGAATGGTTAGTTGGAAGAGTTCCAGCCTGGATTGCCCCGAATCTGATCACCATCATTGGACTGTTAATAAATATCTTTACAACTCTGCTATTAGTATATTACTGCCCAACAGCTACAGAGCAGGTAAGCGGTGGGCTCCTGTCTCTGTGGGAGCTGTTCCTCCCTGCCTAGCCCGCAGTCCTCGGACGTTTGGGCTGTTCTCTGTGAACGGCTGTAGTGCCTGGGCATCTAAACGAGTGCCTGCATGCAAAAAGAGCACGTGGGGATTTGGGGTTAGCGTGCTGCTTGCTGCGTGACGTGACAGGGTTCCCCTGAGGGCTGATGGAAGGGGTGCCGTGGGCCAATAGTCCCAGCTGGAAATGGGGCCCGGTACCAAAACAGCTCTTCTGATAGCGGCTCTGCTAGGGGGATGTGCTTGAGTCCCTGTGCGGATGGTGCAGAAATGGATTTCCATCTCTTGCGTGCGTGGCATGTGGAGTTCTTGCCTGTTTGCTTTCGCTGCTGGTGGCTGGGTTACTCACCTCTAGCTCTCGGAGTTGCCACACGATGAGCAATGCGAGGTGACTCGGCTGGCAGTTAGCTCTGTTTGCAAACCCGGCTGGAGTTGCGACACAGGGAGCAGCCCTAGATCAGGCCAGGGGCCGAGCACCGGAGAGGTGTAGCTCGGGAGGTCGAGGCAGAGAGCTTCCTCCACGGCTGGCCTGCCCAAACCCCGCGTCCTGAACGAAGCGAATGCCTTTCTGCACCCTTCTTGGGCCCTGTGTTACCGAGTAGCTCAGGTCAGGGCTGCAGACGCTCTGCGGGAACGCGCGGTAGGCTCCTGGAGCAGCCGCTTGCGGTCTGCGATGGGAGAAGGCTGGCCGAAAGCCAGGGCTGTGTTTGTTCTGGGTGCACTAAAAGCTTGTGACCTGTCCTCGTTGGAACTGCCTCAACTTCGTGTAATTCCTGGTTTCAAGGGTACAAAGTCTTTTTAAGGGATTTCAAGTTACTAGCTTCAAAGGCTTTTTTCTCCCTCACTAGGGAGAAAACTCACGGAGTTGCCTGATAAGGCATGGGAGAAGACTTTCATTTTTCTGTGCTTTAAAAGTTCTGTTACTTGGACGTTTATTGTCTTAAAAGATGCTCGTATCTGAATGTAATGAAAGAGGGATTTATCTGGTACAGGAAATATGTTACATGCCAAACAGCTGGAGAAGATCTCATGAGTTCTAGCTGAGATGTCTGGGCTTCTTCGCAACCAGAGCTGGTAACTCAGGTTGGGAGAATGCTTCTTAGGCGAGTGGCATGTGGCTTGTTCCTTGTGAGCTCGCAAAAAGACGAAACAAAAAAAACCCCGTGTAGGCAGGTGCATTCAGCCCCGCACATCCCAGGTCACGTATGACATAGGAAAAGGATGTTTGCCTTCCAGAGATCCACTGGGATGGATAGTTTTAGAAATTCCACCTGTGGAATTCAGCAGGTGTAAGATGTAAAGTGAGTATTCAGTCTGAGCGGTGAATGCTTAGAGCAGCTCCTCCCTTGTTCAGGCCGTGCCGTTGCTACACACCTTTGTTTTACCTTGCCTCTTACTCTGATAAAGGCGTCGGCCACGGAACCGGAGCACGAAGCTGAGTACAGTTGTGTGCTGGCTGGTGATAAAACTTCGGAAGGACGTGCTAAGCTACACGGTCCAGAAAGCGGTAGAGCTGTAGCTGGCTGTGCTGCAGCTATTGCACGTTTAACAGCTTGAGAGTTGCTTTGTGCTTACTGAATGGATTCGTCTTCTCGCTTTAGCTGAAAAATAACTTTCTGCTGAGGTAGCTTTCAGCCTGATCTAGTTTGCCATATGGCACTGCAGCCCGGCGTGCTGGCACGACAGGGAGGGTGCCAGCTCGGTGGTGGAGCTGCTGCTTTTAAGTGTCAGGGAGCTGTCTGGGAAGAAAATGGGACTTTGGGCTTCCAGAAGCAGTTTTCTTCTGACAGCGCTATTGCTTTCAGATGTAAATTGGGTCTGCGCTGCAGCTCAGCCTTAGCTCTGCCTTTTTTCAAAGGCGACTTGGCTACACCTTGCCTCAACAGGAAGAGCCATGGGAACGTAGCTCGTGCAGCTCCGCTGGTAGCCAGAGGAAATGAGCCGAGTTGCTCTGCTGCATGCTGAGCTGCGGGACCTCACCTGGCAAAGCTCTGAGCAATGGGAGGGCGCCTGCGTTTTTGTTTCTTAAGAAAACAAAACGGGAACCAACAAAACAGGACAAACGAAAACTCGTGTAAAGGGGGAACCGTGAAGTCTTAAACAGATACAAATATCTAGGTAGAAATACCTACGCTGGTGATGAAAGCGCCGGCAGTCTGACTTCTAAAATCAGTAGATAAAATTGCACGACCCCAATAGAAAGCTTGAATGTTGTGTAAAAAGTCTACACGTGAGAAACAAACGTACCCGCGTGTGGCCCTTTTCTTCTTGGGTCATGCATTACCCCCTTACCTCCCGTTCTTGCGCCGGTTTGTATAGGCGCCTTGCTAAAAGCAGAGCATGGAACCAGCTCCTGAGGCAGGAGGAGCTGTTTTGCTGCTCGTGTAGCAGGAACAACGCAAGAGAATAATGCGATGGGCTACAAATGAGTCAGGGTTGTGTAGAGCAAAAGAATGCAAGCCTCAGAGCTTTATGAGAGGCAAGGCAGCTTGATTAAGCCTCTTAGCTCTATTTGGGCTTTATTGAGGTGTAAAATACGGCTGCTCAGAAATGCTCACTTTTGCAAATGTCAAATGTGAAGATTGCAAAATAACCAATGATACCTGTTTATACATCCATAAAGCTGAGACTGAGTAACTGATGGCAGCCCTCCGGCTTTTGTGGTGGTGGTTTACGTTTGGAACAGCAAAAAGCTTCATTTGTAGGCTTTGGTCTAGCAGGGATTTGATACCTTGTTTTCTTCAGCAGACGTAACTATTGCTATACACGATATGGGTATTAAGAGTTATTAACATGGATTTGGTAAAGCTGCTGATGTGTGGTAGACAAAAAATAAACTAATTGGTGGTAGAGGTGTTGCACTGGGGAGCCCTGACGCTTTACAGGTCTCAGGAAACACAGCGGCTCAACTTGAAGTCTTAACAGTTTGAGCACCGTACGGTCACGTAGCTCTCAAATACCTCTGCGGCCTGGTAATGCCCTGTATTTGGCAGTGTTTTGGGACGTGACACCTCGCTGAGGTCTTGTGAAGATGAGCTCAGCGTTTGTGAGGCAGTTGCATGTTCTGGGGGCTAAGAAAGCGCGCAAATCTCCACGTCGCTCAAACAACTTACAAATTCCCCTACAGGAAATAGAAGCTAGACAAGAGCTTAATTGTGCCCCACTTTGCATATGTAGCTCTGTCTTTTTTCAGATGTACAGAGCGGGTTTCCTGCTTTGGAATATGCGCTACACCTGTTAATGTGAGCTGTAACTTCTGTTTTATTAACATTTCACGCGCCATGACCCCCTCTGCCTGTCCCTGCACGGGCCAGCTACTGGAAGGCCCATGCATGCGACATTGTAGATTTGTAGGTAAGGAAGTGTGTGCAAATGCAAAGCTGTACAATGAGGTTAAGATGTTTTAAACCAGAAGGATTAAGTTTAACTTTAAACTGTCTTTTACCCTCACTGCTGATTTCTTTCTTAGGCACCTCCCTGGGCATACATTGCCTGTGCGTGTGGCCTTTTCATTTACCAGTCTCTGGATGCTATAGATGGGAAACAAGCAAGGAGGACAAATAGCAGTACTCCGTTAGGAGAGCTTTTTGATCATGGCTGTGATTCGCTTTCCACAGGTATTGTCATTTTTACTTGAAGTCTGAAGATTAAGTGACTCTCTTTCGGGGGTCAAATCTGGAATACAAGAAAATGTTCCTTTAGTGAAGAAGTGCACCACTGATGTTTCTGGTGGTTTAGCTTCTCAGTCAACTTTCTTTCAATAGATGAACTGAATGCCTTCTCTTGTGTTACGCTGAAAATTAAGCATGTGACTTATTCGGTCCGAGCCAGAAGTTTTCTGTGTATGCTTTATCAGTCTTAATTCTGCAAATTCACTGAAAAAAATCCAGCTAAACTGCTCTTCTATATTAATTTAGATCTAATTTATACAGAACAATTGCAAGGCACGTATGGAGCCTGAACAATGGGACAGTGGAAGTCTGAGTTTGACTAGTGTCGGTCAGATCAGTTCCCTTCTAGGTAGGTAGAGTTCATTGAGCCAGCCTGAAGTTTAATCCCATTGCAAAAGAATGATTGGATGCTTTAGCATTTAAATAACTGAGAGCTCTTATGTGTTATATTTTTATTAGTACTTTATCAAAGTTGTGTATTAAAATAAGTACAAATGCATAGATACCTTATGAGTCTTAAATGGCAAACCTTGGATTTTCTTAATGGCATAATAAAACTCCAGAAAATGGGGAAAAACACGTTCAGCAAACCTTGCATACAAGAGGGAACCCCCAAACTGTCCACAGGCTCCAGCTGCATAAATTCCTCAAGTCTGTTGCTGTCTAATCTCATTAACTTCAGTGAAAATGTGGGAGACTTAGAAACCCTGCAATTGAGGACTTCTGAAAACTGATGTGACGCTTTATGGTCTGTGTCTTTTAATGGAAGTGGCCAACTCTTATAAATGTCTATGAAATAAAACTCACCAGGATACCTGCACGCTGTTGCTCCTGCCTGGGTCCGTTGCTAGATTTGCTTTTAGTAAGGAACTTTCCACACATACGCGCTTTATATTTTTACCATGTGACTGATTTTCTTCTGCAGTCTTTGTGGTTTTGGGAACTTGTATTGCTGTGCAGCTGGGAACGAACCCTGACTGGATGTTCTTTTGTTGTTTTGCTGGAACGTTCATGTTTTACTGCGCGCACTGGCAGACGTACGTCTCTGGAACGTTGCGTTTTGGCATGTAAGTACCTTGGCTGAAAATAAAAGTGAAAGTTAGATGACTTTCCTGTCTAGTTCCCCTTTGTGACTGTAGTTCAGATCATTTAGAGTAGTAGTCAATTGTTTATGTACTTAAAAGCTTGTAGTAGTTATTACCTATTATTACATTATTCAATAGCTATTGAATCCACAGTTAATACTGAATGTTCCTTAGCTTGTTCTAGGAGTGGTAAAATATCTTTTTTCCACCTTAAGAGTTCGTGATGTGATTTAAACCTAAATAGGGGAAAGTACATGGGGCTTCAGCCCCGATATTTGGCTGCCTTTGTCAGATGGTGGCAATCTGACTTAACTCTCTCTCTCTTGATATTCCTTGACTTTTGATGATGTATAGTTAATCTTTGCTATTAAGCATAACTCTTAAATACGGTATATTAATTGACATTGTGGCTGAAACTTGAAATTCTGAGTCTATTTTACTGAATATTGTGGTTCTGTTAATAATGGCGCAAAAATGCGATGCCTAAAAAGTCAGCAGCCAAAGTCTCATTTGCTTGTGCGTGAAGGTAGGTGGGCAGACAGCTCCCAAGGACTGGGTGAGCTGTGGGATTCACCAAGTTTCATGCAGAAGCGTACGTTTGTCCTACCTCTGCACTCATGTCATGCAATCTAACAAATGTATTTTAAGTTAACGAGCTGCAGAATGAATTCGCACCTGAAAACTTCTGAAATTTGCTCTTAGTGTGGGATTTTGAAACAATGCTACCACATGCACTGTTTACTTAGTCTGTTACTGCCTTAGATACTCAGATACTGCTAAAACAGCACAATTATGGACATCTAGTCTGTAGTAGCTCTTACTGGCAGAATACTAATACAGATTCTCTTGAGAAACTTATTTCTGCTTAAAAAACAAACACTGGAGCAGTATTCAGTGTCTGTTTGGGGCGGGGGTAGTGGTTCTAAACTGCTGTTGTAATTCTGACTATACTAAAGAATTCTCGCTATATTAAAGCAGAGTAGTTTCAGTCAATAGCTTCTGATACTTAGACCTAGATGACATCTGACTCATAACCTGTACAGTTTTAGGCTTTTTTCTTTTATGCTGTAACGGAGCTCTCACTACTAAATGCTTTTTAGCTCCCTTTGAACATTATGGGGCCCTGATAATGAAAGCTCTTTGACTGAAAACAGGGGAAAAAAAACCTTGGCATGTGCTTGACTTTACAGATGCAAGTGGCAAGTGTACCTGATTTGTCTTTGTGCTCTAGACAAATGGGTGCATTGCTCCTTGTGTTCACTGTAACGTTTCTTTTTAGCTTTTGTGAGGAATCTTCATATTTGGAGACAGCAGATCCTGTGTTCTGCATGGCCTTACATTGTGAAAACTCGATCCATCAGTATGTAGCTAATGTAGAGAAGACAATAAGCACGCAAATATGTATCATTATTTCAGATAACAGACAACGTCATAGAGTAAACATTTGTTTCTTCATTTGCCCGGTGTCGTAAGGTTAATAGACTGCCACAAGCTGACGTTCACTTCTGTGGCAAAAAAAATCTTAGATTAAATCTGAGATCCTGTTAACCACTTCTCACTTTGGTATGATTTTTTCTGAAACTTCCCCCTCCACAGAGGTGAAGCTGGAAACTCGTCAGTGTTGTACCTACCCTTCCAGGGCCTGAGGTGCGCGTCCTGTCCCTCCCTGGTGGTCTAGTGGTTAGGATTCGGCGCTTTCACCGCCGCGGCCCGGGTTCGATTCCCGGTCAGGGAAGAGTTTTTTGATGGACAGAGGCTAACGGGATGAGGTTCAGCGTGGCTCAGTGCCGGGTCCTGTGCTTTGGGCACAACAACCCCGTGCAGCGCTGCAGGCTTGGGGCAGGGTGGCTGGAAAGCTGTGCAGAGGAAAAGGACCTGGGGGTGCTGGCTGATGCTCGCCTGAACATGAGCCCGCAGTGTGCCCGGGTGGCCGAAAAGGCCAACGGCATCCTGGCTGTGTCAGGGAGGGCGCAGGCAGCAGGGCCAGGGAGGTGGTGGTCCCCCTGTGTTCTGCTCTGCTGAGGCCGCCCCTCGAGTGCTGGGTTCAGCTTTGGGCCCCTCACTACCAGAGGGACACCGAGGCCCTGCAGCGTGTCCAGAGCAGGGCTGCGAGGCTGGGGAAGGGCCTGGGACACAAGTCCTGTGAGGAGCGGCTGGGGGAGCTGGGGGGGGTTGGTCTGGGGAAGAGGAGGCTCAGGGCAGAGCTCGCTGCTCTCTGCAGCCACGTGTGGGGAGCTGGGGGGTCAACCTCTTCTTGCAGATAACAAGTGACAGGGCCAGAGGGAATGGCCTCGAGTTGTGCCAGGGGAGGTTCAGGTGGGAAATGAGGAGACATTTTGTCTCAAAGAGCGGTCAGGCGTTGGGACGGGTTGCCCAGGGAGGTGGGGGAGTCACCGTCCCTGGGGGGTGTTCAAGGAAAGGTTGGACGTGGTGCTTGGGGACAGGGTTTAGTGGGTGATTGGACCAGGTGATCTTGGAGGTCTCTTCCCAACCTTAATGATCCTGTGTTTCTATCCACAGGTAAACGCAGGCTTAGGCATTCTTGCTCCTGAGTAAGTGGAATCAGAGACAGCTGTTGAAAGGGGCTGCAAAGGTCTTAGTGCACAGTGACTTGCTCCCATCTGTGTATCCTAAGTAGTAACTGAGAAATTGTCTTTAATTAGAGATCAACTCAATAAGCAAACCATAAATGGCTCAGCACAGCAGCAGGCTGGTGAAGACAGGTTAGTATTTTATTCCTTAAACGCTGTTCAACAGTTAAGTCTATAATTGGCTTGGCTTGCTGAAAACGTCCATCTGTAGAGCAGGAGTGTTCACCCTGAAGGAGCAGAAAATGGGATTGCTTCAGCTAAATTCCTAGACAGTATTGCAGGTGGAGCAGGAAAACCGTGAGTCTAATTGTGCCCAATTACTGAATACACCAACTACTCTGGTTCTTTTTCTTCCTACCGAAAGCATCAGGGCTGCCCTGGACTGCTCTAGGCTTGTTCCCAGTGATCTTTCTCCATCTTTAAATGATCATAATACTTCTATTAGATCTTGGCAGCTGATGCGTTTTTCAAAGAGCAATTTGAATTGGTTAAGTAACTCAAAAAATAGCTAGAGGTCAGTATTGTGTAAAAACCCACTGGAAGGAAGTTGGTTGTTTCTTAAAGCAAGTTGGGTAGGTCACGGTAAAAGTCACCGTAGTAACATCAGCAGTGCAAAGGCAGCAGAACACAGCCCGGATGGAGTTGTGTAGAAGTTTTGCTTAAAAGCAAGCAACTTACCTGTGAATGGGTTCATGAAGGAGTAGGAGCGTGCTGCACTTTTGAAGAAATAGAACAGTGGTTTGGGATTGCAGGAGAACATTCAGTATTGAAGCAGTCCAAGTACTTGCTTTGTTTTCCTGTCCTGTTCTTCAGCACAGTAACTGGTTTATCTGGATTGTGGACTAGCTGTGCACAATACAGAATGAGTTTTGTTTCAGGCTTAGTCTTGGATGGTGCAGCTGTGCCATAACTGGGGCATCTCTGGTTTGGAAAAAGTGCATTTTTGCACAAAAATCAAACTGGTAAGTCCAATTGCACTGCCACATGTCAAGGTAGAACCAGATCTCGTATTTTAGGGACACCCTGCAGAAATCAAAAGCGTTCAGGGATATTGTTCACAAACCCTGAAAGGAATTTGCATGCCATTATCCGGAGCCCTGTTTTGGTTACTGGCTTCGGTTCTTCTCGACTCAGACTTAATGCTGCTTGGATTTTGTTCTGTAGCTGCTCATTGCTGTGGCTTTAAGAAATGTATTAGGAGATGTCAGTTCTGCAGGTTCAGTTCTGCATTTAACCTTGTGAGGTCAGTGCACAGACAGTCTGACTGCAGGAGCAGCCTTAAATCCAGGGTAGTTGGAAGTGAAGCAGGAGCTATCAGGCTCTGTCAGAGCCGAGCCAGGTTCTGCGCTGCACACACCTCAATCGCTGCCGTAAGGGACACGAACCACAGCACAGGCACCGGGCTGGGGCACAGCGCATGGCACAGGACAGGTGAGGGCCTCGTACGCTTGGCCATGCTGGGCTGGGGCATGGTGCTAAAAATCATACTGTAAAAACCCAGAGGGCACCCATCAGAGGGTGCTGCTGCACCGCCACTTCCAGCGTTTCTCCTGCGGGTTATCTGACTTAACCCAAACTTTCTTAACGGAAATACGAAAAGTTGGCAGTAGTAGAAATTATATATACAAACAACGAGATGGGAATTAGTTTCGAAAGATGTTTCATAAAGACTTATCAGTAAACACTGAGAGGAAGGAACAGTTCTTACTAGCTTTCATATAACTGACAAGTTAAAGATGTTACCTCACTGTTTGAATAATAATCCCTAGAGAAAGCAGAAGAATTCAGGCTGTCTAATGGAACAGCCCTTATGGAGGAATGTTGGAGAACTTGGGGGAACATTCTTCGTCAGTGACACTGGAGCACTTGTACGTGAGTAAAAGCCCACTTGGTAACAGGGTGGTTTCAGAAGGGAGGAAGGTCGAACTGGTTAATCTGAGCCCTCCTGCCAGTACTACCACTGAGCTAGATGGGAGAGACTGGTAAATAAGGCTGTGTTTCAGAAAAGGCTAGAATGAAACCTTCTTTATAGCAGTTAGTAGAGAAGGAGCTAGTTTGTTGTCCCAGATAAACAATTCACACCAAATGTCAAAATACAGAGCTGGAAGCCTTCCACGCCAAGGAAGCTTAGCACATGGAGTACTTGCTCTAGGGAACGGTTCCAGGATATTGGGATTCCGGGAGATGAGGCAGTAATTGCCATCATCCTAGGGCTCAATGCTTGCAATTTCTTGAGTTTTGCCAACACTTCTTCAAGAACGTCAACGCTTGTTATTTGCAGAGGGGAGTTTAAAGCTCAGTCGTGATGTCAGGGAGGACTTTGTTTCTCTATGCTTGCAGGAAGTATGTGTTGAAGCACAGTTGTGGTAGGTGGTGTTTGCTGCTTGCAGCCAGCCTTCTGCGTACTTCAGTTACTCATCGCCACGTGTGGCAGCCTTTCACTAGTGCTCAGTGTTTGTCATAAATATGTGTAAGTGCCTTGCTGCAGCATAATCATACAGCTTAAATTCCTGGGGGCTGCAGTTAATGGTGAGGGGGGTTTTCCACATCACTGTCCTCTTCTTCCTCTTCCTTTCCCTGCCACAAATCCCTTCACAGTGGTTTAAACCAGGAACAAAGCAGTTAGGAGCTGAGATGCTGCTGCTGATTTTTTGCCGTTATCATTGAAGCAGCCTCGTTGCCCTGTGAAACTGAGCATCATAACCACGTGCTTCACTTTGTTATTTGAACAGCACGACTTTTAACCTACGTTAACAAGTGGCAAAAGGAAAAACTGACATATCAAAGTGTATTACAGAAGGGGAGGCTTGAAAAGCTTTGGGCAAACTTTTAATTTTACCTAAAGGTGAACTTCCTGAGTTGGAATTAGTTTTAATACACTTAAGCTTTTATTTCTTCCCTACAGTTTGCTTTATTGATTTTTATATTTCATTACATCCAAGTGAAAATGCTAGATTGGAATGGGTGAAGCTTAAACTCCATACTACCCTTTAAAAACGAAGCATTTGGAATTCTAGCATGTGACTTTTAGCCTTTTTCATCATCACAACACGAGAGAACATTCTTTTCTTGGTGTAGTGCTCCCCTTAAGAAAACAATCTTTTGTCTCATGCTGAGATTTGTAGTTCGTTGCCCAGCCCGAGTAATCCCACTTGCACACAGATATGGGTAGGACAGATGGAAGAATCATCACTTCTCAGACCAGGGTGCTGCTGCGCAGAGTATTTAATTATAACTGTAGCCCCTCGAGTTTCCTAGCCTCGTAAGCTCTATTTTCTGATGAGGCATGAGCATTCTTCTTGTCTTTGTTTCACTACACAGGGCAATCTCAAGGAGTTCTGTATGTTGGGGAAGAGGAGGGTACATAAATGCTTCCCCCCATTAGTTTTACCCAGTATTAAAAAGGCTGCATTGGTACTGATTGACTTGATTTCAGAGCAGTCAACAGCGTAAGTATCTGTTCCCTGTTGTTCTTGGTTGGTTCACTTTCTCGGGAAATCTCTTAGCTTTGAATTAAATCCTTTCAGTTCACCATTCCAAACGGGAATTGACTGCGGCTGTCTGTAAACTTTGAAACTTGATTCAGGGTAGGAATTGTAAAGTCAAATGGCTTGTTTAATCAAACAGGAGCTTTTAAAAATTGCACATTCAATGTGCTCAGTAAATCAGCACTGACAAGTGTATATTCCTGATGTATGACTAATCAGTTGTGTGTTAATTGGCTCTTACAAGCTCTTACCAACTTGACAGGGGAACCTAGCAGAGCAAACAGCATACAAAAGACTTGTCACTGCCAACATCTAAGTAGAGTTAAGCACATGCCAAGGTCAATGGCCCCTTTTTGAGCTCTCCCAGATAATGTTTAGAGAAAAAGCCACGTCTAATTTGCAAATATCTCTTAAATAACGTGGGAAGAAAAGGAAAAGAAACTGCATCTGTCTGAAAGTACCAAAGTTAGCTGTATTGTATGTGTAACTCTCTTCCTGTATTTCCTAAAATAAGAAATATTTTTTCTAAGCATATCCTATATTATGTTTTGTTATAATTAAACAGAAAATGATTATCAGATTGAGATTCAGGCTGCATGTGGTACTGCTCTCCTTAAGCTCTGTCAGTGCGTCTAGTGAACTTTGTTTCTCTGATGTACCTCGCCAGTCAATTGGCGTGTAACTTGGTGGCAGGCTGCATGCTTTTGTTCTAATGAACTTTGATAAGCGCTGCCCTGAAAAAGACCTGTTATGGCTGAAGTTTTTATTACTGAAATGTTTTTTTAATGGGATAGTTTGGTGTAATTAATTCGATCATGTTTAAAAATACTTGAGTTCTAAAATGCTATCGATCTGTAGTGTACCGTAAGCAGTATTTCTGATGGCTGGAGCTCAGTTGGCTAGAGCTTATTTTTCATCTCTTTGTCAGGGGTGAAAAATAAATGCGTACAGAACCGTTCAGTTACCACTGAACGGGGATCCAGAGCTCGTTTGGCATCTTCAGCATTATTTGCTGAGGAGTTGCACGAGCAGGGAGGGGAAGGGCTTGGCTCTCCCTCAGAGGTGGTGAACTGGAGATGCAGTCCCTGCTTCTGCTTTGAAAAATGTGAAAATATTTTCATACACGAAAAATACAGGTGTTCAGTGTCACTTGGGCACGAGCACGGGATAGGGAGTGAGGTCTTGAATTGGTTGAGTTTTAATTGTTGTGACGTGAAGCAGGGAATTTATTTTCTCATCCATACAGTAATGATGGAGTTTGCCCACGTGTTGGAGTAGAACTGTAAAACTGTAAATTGTATAAACTCTGAATGGAGCTCTGAGTGTGTAAAACGCTACGTGGGTTACAATATTTTAAATTGATTAACGCTCTCGCTCTGAGGTCGCTCATTCCCTTCCTCTCACCCTTTAACCTTTATCAGCAGTGACTGTTGTAATGCTGCTTTGTAATTTGCTGGATTTTATTTGACAACGTGAATGAAAATCTGCTCTGATGGGTTCACGTAGCCGGAGTGCTCAGGAAAATGTTTTGAAATGTTTCTTTCCCTTGCACGTAGATTTGATGTTACAGAGTCTGTGCTCTGTACGATAGCAATCCAGCTTCTCACAGGAACTCTGGGGCCCTGGTTCTGGAACTACACGGTAAAGCGAACGTTAACGCTACCCAGCACAAATGGCATGGACTAAGCAGCGACAGCACCTTTGTCATGCACATAGTAACTGGGATGTGAGAGCATCTTTCGAAGGGTATTTCACAAGTGCTTTAATACGAGGGGAAAAATGTTTACAAAACGTGAATGAGCAGTAAAAATCCAATCTAACTGGAAATGAATTTTTTGGAAGCATCATGTTTTTACTTGAAAACAAAACTGCCTGCGAAGCAGAAGAGCTTGCTTTAAGCGTTCCTGTGCTGTCGCAGTTCTGGCTTCACCTAAAAGATAACGAGGGCTGTGGAAGCAGCTCTGCGTGTGTGGGTGTAAAATTGTGTTGGAACTACTTCTGAAAGCTATACGGACTTCTATTTAAATTCCTTTCCACAGGAAAAAAAAGTCTTGTTTGGCTAGTTTAGGGAGCGGTGTGCTGTGCAATAGCTGGAAGTTGCCAGTTGCTGGTTAAAAATGCCTGTTTTGAACGATACCACTTCATCCTCATAGTCCAGTCTCTCAACTGTGCTTGTAGCCTCCTTGCGAAGTAACTCCGTGTCCTGGCTGTCTGGATTTTGAAAAATGCTTTTCCTTATGGCTGTGCTAACTGTGCCCTTCTCTGCTCTTGGTTGCTACCCTTCAAAAGGACTTTCTGTTCCTTATTTCGGCTTTTAGTATGGTGCGCACAGGTGGTCCCCCTGCCTCCCCGCTGAAATGGTACCGTTACCAGTGAGTTAGGTTCCTTGAAATTTCTCGTGCTTGCTGGATTACTAGCCAGGAGTTTTCTCTGAAATCTTCAGGGATAGAAGGATGACTTTTTAATAGCCTTCTCAGAATTGCAACAGGTTTTAAATAACTGTTTATTTTTTTTATGCTGCTTTTTCCCCGTGCAGTGTTTCAGCAGCATCTCTGCTTCCAGGATGCTGTTAGAGAGCCTTTAATTACCAGCTCTGCTTCAAATCCACCGAAAGCAGCAACCTGGCGGTTCTGTGCATGTCCGACACCTCAGGCACAGGGTCAGCTGGGTGTGCTCTGAAGGCTCAGATGGGTGACATCACTTTTGAATCTTTTGACAGCCTACGAAAGGCTGGAAATGCTTAGTTTCAGGGAATGGCCATCTAGAGAGTAATAACTTGAAGGAAGGAAGAGTTTAATCGAGAGTTTTATCCTGTTGTGATAACAGCATTATGACTATGCCTGAGAAGTCATATAGGAAAACATTTTTTTTCTAAGTTTCAAAAGATTTGGAGATTTCCGAGGTCACCGGTTGTATGATAGTTATGTGGGAGGAAGCAACTCAAATTCTGTAATGAAAGTGAATCGATTTAAATGGACGATGATAAATCCCTGCCTAATGCAGGGAGGGGGAAGAGTTCTGACTTCTCGCACAGGTGACCTGGAGCTGACCGAGATCTCAGGCGCTAGACTCCATCTTCTTCAGAAGACCTCATCTTTCGTGATCCGAGATGTTTTCCAACGTGTGACCTTACTTTATTTGCATTGACTGCAGTCAAAAGAAACCTGTTTTAATGTCCAAGGAAAGCTGCAAACTTGAATTACGTACGCTAGTTATTAGCCTCAGTTTGCGTGAGCTTTCTCAGTTGCTTTATATTTGTCTAAGGTCATTGCCAGAAACAGTGAAACAGCTTCGTGTTTAACCTGTGCAGGCTGACTGTCACGTGCAGTTGCCCCTTTGCTTCCTTATGCCATGGGGGACGTTCTGCATGGGAGCTGGCTGCAGCCTCGTAATTACCCTGCGTGCGTAGCGCTCCGCTGCTGGAACAAAAACGTGTTTTGGCCAGGCTGGAGATCTTCACGTGAGAGGATCTGCTCTAAGAGAGGATCTGCTCTAAAGCTGGAGCAAAGGTTGTAGAGGGAACTTGAGACGGCCCACACTGGCATGATATTAAACTTGCTTATGTGGTCTTGTCGCTCTTTTAAAACAAACATTAAAAAAAAATCAAACCTCTTTGCTCTCTGGTGCCTATGCAGCTGTTATCAATTTCAACAGTACCCTTAAAACAGCTAAGCACGCATTCCCAAGTGATTTGGGGTCTTTTAGGTAGAGCCGTGTGATTAGAGCTAATGCCTGTGCAGGAGTATTTCCCATTGGCCCAAAGGATTATTTTTGATGCAGTATTCCAGCATGAGACAATGTTACGTAGTTTGATGAACACCCATGTGTCCATCCTCGTATTTTATGTTTTCCCTTTGACTCCTGTTTCTGGAGTTGACTCCTGTGGCCTTGCTTTTCCTTCTTGCTATCTCAGACTTTGTATGATCTTTAAAACAAAGCCTTAAATTCTGTCTTTTCTACAAGCCTTTCCTTCCTGCCCCTCTACAAGAGATTCTGGCTATGCTAAAACCAGAAGTGGTTTCTCTTGCTGCGTGCTGGATACTGAATTGTGTAATCTTCAGCAGCGCAGCTGACTGTACAGCTTACATTTGCATCAAGTCTTCAGGAATTCATGTTTTGTTTTCAAGCTTGATGCTTTTCGGAGAGAACATTCATTTAAAAACAAATATAGGGAATTTAATAATGACTAAAAATATATATTGAATTTTACAATCTGGAATCAGTTTGTTTTGGTGGGCAAGGGTTAAAACTGAACACTTCTTCCTGCAACTGGCAATGGTCAGGTAAAAAGTTCCAACAGTTCCTTTTGATAAAATGGATTTTTATTGCATTGTGAAATAAAAAAAAGTATAGCACAGCATGGCTCTTACTTTTAACAAGAAAACTAAAATATATTTTTGCTTTCTAAAGTATTGATGTCTTCTATTTTCCTTGTGTTTTCAAGTTTTTATACTGTGCATGATAGAGGAGAGCTGCCAAGCTTGCAAATAATTGACTTGAAATTGCTTTGAATAATTCTGCTTTTCTTGGCTTTTTGTACCTAATCAGAATTGATGTGACTGAAGTGCAAATCTTCATAATAATCATGCATTTACTGGCAGTGATTGGAGGACCGCCTTTTTGGCAATCTCTGGTAATTTTGTTCATGTTCTTATTTTATCCTTTTTAAAATATTTTATCCTTTTTTAATAATCTAGTACGTACCTGGAAGAACTACCTGCCTCCAGTAGCATGGTTTCATTTATGAGGGAAGGGTCTTACTTTTCCTCGTAGTAAATATATACGTTTGAGAATGGGACGAATGGCAATAACCATGCGTTCTGGTTTTACCGGAGCTGTTAAAACAAACTATTATTCTATATCTTGTGTTATTTTGCAGGTAGAAAGTTATCAAACGTTTTACAAACTTAATATACCTTCACTGACGTCCAGCCTCCTTTGAGTGAGCTGGCCAAAACTTGAAAGAATTCATGCAGCAAGCTAAATCGGGAACG
This sequence comes from Anser anser, assembly GCF_964211835.1. Lineage (NCBI taxonomy): Eukaryota > Metazoa > Chordata > Aves > Anseriformes > Anatidae > Anser > Anser anser. Next base: position 6,989,246 of record NC_139748.1, on the reverse strand, counting down.
GAAGAATACTAAATTGGATTGCTGGTATGGGGGAGATTCTTGGAGAGCAAGCAGTTGGTGTAACCATCAGTAGATAATTCAGCTTGAGTGTGCTTGTCAGCTCTTATGGAGGAGGGGAAAAAAAAACAACAACAGATTGCCACGTGGCTCTTTTAATGATCATTCAAATCAAGGAAGCTGGCTGCATATAGATCCTGTGGACTTCGTAGAGGTTCATCTGGGCAAATCAGCTGGCAGCTTATATGCTGTTGCAAGTTGATGTTGTGTTATATATTCTTCTATTTTATATGTTCTATTTTATACACTGTTATATTAGCACTCGTGAAGCCCCACTGGGCATTTGAATACAGCATTGTCGAGATAAAGTGTGTATGTACATACATTTTTTGTACGTGTATCACAAACAAAACAGAAGTTGAGAAATAGCTTCTAAAGGATTCATTTCCTGGAAGGCTTCCTGAGTGTTAATCTTGTTTGTGTACTTGATGAACCCAGTTCTTAAAGTGGATAAAGAAATCTTGATTTGCAGCAAAAGCGATAAAACCAAGAGATGGTCAAAAATTACTGAAACTTGTCACCCCCAAATCACTGAATTTCTGATCTGCTTCACAAAACCAGAGAAACGAACCCTCTAATGTTGTAGAGAATATCTAGGATAAGAAGCTAACCTTGGTTACCTCAGTTTTGCTACATGTTGTGCTTTCAGGTTAAACACAACAAAAAACATTGAAAACCACCAACATTCTCCTACCCACACAAACTAAGCTGCAAAGTGCATCCTGCCTTAAGAGTATGTCTGGATAGAATTCTCTCTTAAAAAATAAGACTGCGAGTCAGCTTACTGGTGCCAAACTCTTACAAAGAGATCAGTGTGGCCAACATCCACACCGCTATTATTTGGCACCACAAACAGAGATTTCCCAATTCATGCTGTTAGTTTCCTTTTTTCCCTTTTTTAAAAGGGGAGGGGAAAAAGAAAAAATAATTGCTGCAGCAGCAGCCTCTTGCACAATTCAGTGCAGGATGAAGTTTGTGCGAGAGCTTAGTAATTGTTCCCTTGTGCTATTAAACATTTTTCAGCAAAATCTTAATATATTAGAAGTTCTGTGTTGCAGCAGCATTTGGCTAAGTCAATTCCCAAATGATTAAAATATTTTGAAGTTTAGTGTTGGATTTGTGGAGGCATTTCTCTAGAGAACAAACTTCATCAAGTTTCCTATGACAGTTAAGATTTTTCCTTTTTCATTCAACTTGATTTTTGTTTTTATTTACAGAGATAAAACACTTTTTTACTACTTACAGAGCAAAACATATCAGAAAAAAGTGCCTGTATTCCTTTAATGTTTCCTGTGACAGCAAAATTGGTGGTTTGGTATTATTGATTTGTTTCTATTTGGGGGAAATTTAATGGAATAAAACTTGTATACTCAAACATTCCACTTTCTAATGCTAACATGAGAAAAACAAAACAATCTGAATTTGCTGAATGCAGAATTGTGTATTTTGTCAATTGTTGCTTTCATTAGCTTTCTTTTTTTTCTGTGAAATAGTGTATATCTGTACCGGCTTCCTTCTCTGTCAGTGTAGATTCTCTTTAAAGTGTGTTAAAGTGCTGTTCTGCGAGGCTGCTGGAGCTTGGTAATTTCAGTGGGCGGTGAGTAGTACTGCAGCCGAGATCCTCACTTGTAAAATGTGAGTAAAGCGAGCAAGCTTTGGTGCAGCTTCTTTGATGCATTGATTAAATGAAGGGTTTTTTCCTCATTTGAAGTGAGAAAAGCGCTGCGATTGCTTTAGCTTCATTCCACGACTTAGTAATACAAACTTCACAACTATAAAGCGAGCTTGGTGTCTGCCCACCGAGGAGTTGTGCCTCTTGCAGATGTGACTGAAGTGCACACGCCTGCAGCTGCAGCTGGAGCCCAGCGCTGTGCGAAGGACCAGCAGGACGCTGTGACTGCACAGCTGGCTGTGGGGTCTGAGCTAGCCAAGAAGAGTGCCGCGGTGCGGATGTCTGCTCTCCTACATGCTTGTCGCTGCTGCTTCCCTAAGCCCAGATGTGCTCTTGCCCTGTTCCCCGGTTCTTTTTTAATCCATTCGTGTGTTGCACAAAACTTTGATGGCATCTCAAAGAATTAAGAATAAGTTTAGAAGCCTCAAATTCATTTTCTCTTGGATGTTTTACTTTAATTCATTCTGTAGCAAGCGTTCTTTTATCTATTTTTTGCCTGCTGCTGCTTGTTTTTATTAACACGCTTGTTTTTTCAGTCAAAATTTGGTGTGCTCGCTAAACCAGGGCATATGCCCCGTTTCAAAGGCTTTCTGTGCAATGTAGCCTTTCTCTTCAACTCCAAAGGATTTAACAGAGAACAAAGTTTGCCTATAGAAGATCTGGTTTGTGACGCTTTCCTGCACTATGGATGTCGTCTTGTGAAGTTCTGCCTGCTCCTGACTTCTGATGAAGCTCATGTAATTACCAGCAAAGTCAGAACGATTGCATGGACAGTAGTGATGGGAATGGTGGAATACCAGACAAGGAGGTCCTGTTGTTTGTCCTGTGGTGTCCTCTTATTAAAAAAGCCAGGGGCTTGCAATGCCAGCTTGTAGGATGATGTCTGAGCACAACTCCCTCCCTCCTTCTGCTCGTTTTTTTGCCATACTGTTTGCTTGCCCTTGCTGCTTCTGTTTTGTACACAAGGCAATTCAGCAGGCACTGCATTTTTATAACTCTCCTGTGACTTGCCGTTGCCAAATATTTGTATGTAGCTTTGTTTCCTTTTACTTAGACTGCACTTACCTGGCAGAAATAATACCTGTCAGTGATGCAACTGTCATGGAAGGAAAAAGTGTTAAGGCGTAACTAGCAAAACTGGATGTTATAACAGTATGGTCTCATCCTTCTGCCTCTCCTGAGCATCATTCTCAGCTGTGTTAGTAGTAGTTTGGGGACACTTTTTCCCCCAGTAAATCCCTTTTTCTTTGGCAAACTTCAACTTTAATCTCCTGATTGCTGTGTGAGGCTCACAGCTGTCTTCCTTTTCCTGTAGATGAGCAAATTCACCCCACTCCTTAAGTGCCTTCCTTTATCAGACTGAGGTGAGAGCTTCAGAAGTGCCGTGCCTTGTAACATTCATGGATTAGTTCAGTTAGATTGCCGCAGACTGGACCGCTGTCTTTTGCTTAATACTTGTTCTTTCTTCAACGCCTTTCTTTTGATCCCATACTGAATTTTCAGCCTAAGCAAGGGTGAACTATGCTTGAGTGTCATGAAACCACGCTGTCCAGCTGGAAGTTGGTGGTGATTTGGAGGAGCGGGCTGGGTGCTCGTCTGGAGGCTGCCCTAAAGCAAGGCACCAAGAGCTAACGCTGGCTCTGCCTCTTGTGCCAGGCATAGTCCTGAGAAGATCAAGAGATGAAGCTTTTAAGCACAGCAGACGATGATTAAACACAACAAAACATTAAGCACAGTAGAAAATTAGTAATCTTTATCTGCTAAAAGCTTCACTGAGTGTAACTGAAGTAAAATAAAAACAACCTGACCTCATTTGGGCAGTTGTATGTAGTTGGACGTGTTGCTGGGGAGCCGATTGTGCTCGTTCAGTTGAGGGCTACAACCGCAGATCCTCCATTTAGAGCCTGAGAAGACTTTCGGTGGTTGCATAGGTAGAAGTTGGAAAACTTTGTTAGGTAGCTCTGACTTAGCACCTGCTTCCATAACGTGCTTGCTGTGGCTTATGTTGAACTTTTTCTTCGTTTCTAGTTTCCCCCGTTCTGCTCCCAAGACTGCTGTTACATGAAGAAAACGACTGCCTTTCAGATCCGACTGCGCTCTTTTTTTATTCTTAGCAACCCAATCGCTTGCTTGACTCCGAGATGACTTGTCTGATCCGTTTGTTTCCCTTGTCTTGCCCGTAAGGTAGAATCCAGTTCCTTAAGGGTCTTTGTTTAATCATCTCCAATGCCTCTTGCTTTGCCCAATGTGGTCTTGGGTGGCAGCTGTGAGTTTTCCAACCAGTTTCAGAAAAGATTACTGATGCATTTCTCTTCCAATTGATAGATGAATGACTACCTAGGGAGCTTTTAGTTTCTACCACTTCTTTGCTTTTGATAGTGGGACTCATCTTTAGTTACCTGAAAAGAACTATGTGGGAAGCTTGATGGAAGTATTATTGGAAAAATACATGTTTCTCTGTGCTTTGTTAAAAAAAAAAATAAAATAAAATTAAATCTCTGCTACACAGAGAAAGAAAATCAAATGTGGTGTTGGAAAGTGGAGTGCTTGAGTGCGCTAGAAGTACTAAACCCTGCTTTAGTTTACTTGTGCATCTTTTAACTTGTTTCATCTCTTCCATTAAAGATTCCGATACTGAATATTCAGGTGAAAATATTCCCAGCTCTCTGTACCGTCGCAGGAACCTTCTTCTCCTGTACAAACTACTTTGGTGTAATCTTCACAGGTGGAGTTGGCAAAAATGGATCCACTATAGCAGTGAGTACTTAGTTTTGCTGGTTTTAGTTCTTCTGTAGCACTCTGTGGCTTTCCAGCCATGACTTCAGTTGTTATTTAACATACCTCCAATGTGTGAAATATTTTCTGTTCAGTTCCTTGATGGCATGGGGGAAAAAGTTAATATTGTCTGCATAAGAATAGCTGTTTTAGAAGTCAAGAGTTTTAAAACTGAGTGATTAAAAATGCTTTAGTATTTTGATATCTACTTTTGAATTACTCATATAAAACAGGTTATGTAAATACATACTCCCACAGAGTTCACAGAAATCCAGTGCAGAAATCTGCAGAAGGAAGTTGTTCAAGAAGATTGGCTATGGCTTTGCTCATTCTAGAATATCTGTAATATATTACTTGTATGTGTGTATATATATATATATATTATATATATGTATATATGGTTGGAGGTATCTGCACAAGTACCTTCTGCTACAATAGGAAATTGATTTTGAAGCCTGGGGAGTTTTCTGGAAAGCCGTTCTATACTAGCTTAACAGTTACTTGCTTCTTAGAAGGCTGTTTTTGTTGCTTTCTAGCTGGCACAGAAAAAGATAGAAGTATTGACTCCTGTTGCTTGCTAACAGCACCCGCCCTTGCCTGTGTGGCAAGTGTCAGAACTGTGCGGTTCTTGCTGTCTAAAACCTTATTTTGTTGCCCGGCACAAGGAAGGTTCAACCACATTCTCAGCTTGTGCTCGTTTAAGTTTTACCACATTTTGTTCCTGTTATTACTAGTATATGGAAAGACATGTTTTTAATGTGTTGTTAGTTAAAAAAACAACCTGTCTGCATACCACATGAATGTTCGGCTTACTGGGGTTTCTTGGCAACATGCACATTTTGTCAGCCTAATGCTTTAACTTTATCTCACTGTAGGGAACGAGTGTCCTTTCACCTTTTCTTCATATCGGGTCAGTAATCACACTAGCTGCAATGATCTACAAGAAATCGGCTGTGCAGCTCTTTGAAAGGCACCCCTGCTTATATATACTTACTTTTGGTTTTGTATCTGCTAAGATAACAAACAAACTAGTGGTAAGTACCCCAGAACATTGGAGTTCCTACCTGTTACAGTAAAACTTCTTGTAGCTTTTAAAGTTTCCTGGTTATTCCATCAACTAACTTGCACATCTTTTGTGTGGTGAAGTGATACAGTATTTAACACTTATTTCAGTAGCTTGGAGGTGCAGGAAATAGAATGTGAGTCTTTCTTCCATTTGAAACTGGAGAGGTAAATGTCAAGCTGATGCAGTGGTTACACTGTGTGCCCACACAGCTTTCAGTTGCCTGGGTTCTTTCTTCCCCTTTCCCAGCCGTTCATTTGCAATTCTGCAGTGTGTGTGCGCCCATGGGCAATGAGCAAGACTGGAACAGAGCTGGCTGAAACCCTCCCCAGATGCATGTGCAGAAGGGAGGGAAGTTTGTTGCTGAAAGGAGAGAAAGTGACGGAGCTGAAGTTTGGAACAGTTGCTCCGGGTTTAACTTCTCTGACTGGAGAGAAATAGTGGTTAAAAATCATTTCTGGGGATGTACTGGGGAACAGAGGAGCCCCTGTTGAACAGAGTGAGGGAGGGATTAAGCAACCACTGCTAAACACCATCTCAGTTCCGTGGGCATACCCTGCGTTGCCACATGAACTGAGTCAGTGTTGGGTGTAACTCACAATGGAAGAAAAGCTTATTTATAACCAAGACCAGCTTATTACGCTGTCACACCAACAGCTGTGCTGGTAGAAGTGAGGATGTGGTGTAGGACAACCTTTGCACAGGGTGTAGGTGTGCACGTTGGGGAAGGTGTGAAGAATGCAGTTGGTCACAAAAAGCGTTGCTCTTTTTGTGCTCGTCTCACTTCACTTACTGATTCCTGTCCTGCAAGGATAATCAGAAAGGTGGTTATCCTTGCAGGACAAAAATTAATAGGTAGAGTGAGATGGGCACCAATTATCTCTGGTTTTGAAGATCTTGCAGTTGTGGAATTTTATTTAAAGGCTCAACTAAACCTAAAATTTACCACCCTATTTCCATTTTATTGTTTTTTTTTTTTTTTTTTCTCTGGCAGAAAGAAAAGCTTGTTTGTTGGAAAAGTTAGTTGTTTTTTTCCATAGCTATGTTTTGTTCTGAATGAAAGAAACTTCTCCAAACTTTGCATCTCACTTAGCTGTAGACTTCTGTGGCTAAAACAGTATTGCTGCTGCCACTTTACCTAAATATTTGATAATATTACAGTAATGTGGTTTGAACTGTAACTTTTCTGGCTTTGTGCGTTTTGAAACCATTCTACCTTGGCTAGAGGATGTTTATTTCTTAACCTTCCTTATTTTTAAATGCAGGTTGCACACATGACCAAAAGTGAAATGTATCTGCAGGACACAGCTTTCATAGGCCCAGCGCTATTGTTTCTGGACCAGTATTTTAACAGCTTTATTGATGAGTATATTGTACTCTGGATTGCCTTGGTAAGTGTGGGCTCACTTTGTTTGCCAGTAATCACTTGTGCGATCTTTCCTAAATACTGTTTGCGTTGGTTGAGCCTAGCTGACTCACCTTGAGGATGATGGGACTGGGAACCTGCTTTACTGAGTTGATTTTTAAGTATCGTCGTTACGCAAACAGAGGTAGACAGGGTTTGCTTGTTGAGTAGTTTAAATGGTGTTAGAGCAATGTAGAAAATCTTCAGAGCTTAGAATAGGATATTTTGAAGGTCTGTGTTGATGCATTGTTAGCAAGGGAATATGTTGTGTGGTGCAAGAATGGCTGTGCTTTCGTCTCTCGAAGGCATGTACATCTCATTACCAGTAGCACACGTTAGGAAAAATATCTTAACGTTAAACTCGTATGTATTTATAAAGCACTCAACTTATCTACCAAAATGCAGTGTTAACCTTTTAATAAAATTGGTAGCTTATGTATAGTTATCCCCATTCAGAGTTAATGGGGCATTTTACAGTGTCTGTTTAGCTACTGTAACTTTTCCCCTCAGATTGTAGAGTTAGTCTGCATTTTATAAAGCTGGAAGATAGTCTAGCATCTTTAGAACCTGCCTACAATGAGTGTTTATGCCTACAGAGTTTGAGATCCAGCTCTTGAAAAGAAGACCCCAGTGCTTTTTTCTGAAGCATACAAATAGTGTTACACTATTGTCTTGAGAGCATAGATCTAAATGTGTACCTTTTCTTTTCCTTTGGCAGATCTTTTCTCTCTTTGATTTGCTTCGATACTGCGTCAGTGTTTGCAATCAGATTGCTGCCCATCTGCACATCCACGTATTCCGAATCAAGTCCTCCTCAATGCATTCTAATCACCATTAATAAATGGGGAGTCACCATAAAGAAAAACAGGAAGAGTTGGTTTTCTACATGAACAGAAGTCAAGATGTGTAGGAGACTAAGGCAAAAAGAGGATAAGAACAAAATAATTTATAATAATCAATGTTGTATAACTTCTATCCTTTGTTATCAGTAACACTCCTTAACTAGTCTCCTGCCTGAGAGAGTGAATTCCAAGTCCACCCTAGTCAAGTCTACATGTAGTCAACTCTGTCGGTTCCAAGCCCAGGAAAGCATGCAGGGAGTAATGCTCTCTTTGTAATTACCTTGATTACAAAATAATCTATATATGGTGAATGGATCCCCAACAACTGAAGTTTCTAATGTAGTATAATTACAGCTGCAATATGACTTGCTTTTAATTTTAATATTTCATCATCTCTTAGTGAAATACTTGTTTAGTGTCCACTTGAAATTCATTTACTAAAGACCTGAGCTGGTAACAACAGATATCGCACTAGCTTGTGTAGCTGAAGCAGCTGTCAAGGTTTGAGTCCAGGTTGATGTGGTTCATTTGCTTAAGAATTGCTGATGGAAGCAGTTTCTTGCTGAAGATTATGTTGAACAGGGTTCTGCAAGTGGAAGGGATGACCGGCATGCAAAATAGTGTGGTATCTTTGTCAATTAATTTTATTTTTTTAAATAAACGTTATCTAAAAGACAACTTATTTCTCAATTTTCTTCAGTGGAAAGACTTTAAAAAGAAGATTTTACTGTTTACTTTTTTATGTATAAAACTTAAGCAAAATTTCCTTTCTGCTCTTAATAAATGAGAATTCTGAGAGCAACAGTTGTCTTCAGATGTGTGCGTTGCTCTGTCCTCTTGGGTGAAGTACTTAAACTAGTGAAGTACAATCCTGCTTGCTATTTAGAAAGCACTTTTCTAATGCTTTAGCTGCTAAGTGCTGTCATTCTGGGATCTCCAAGAATTTTCTCTGCTGTATAGTGCAGTAAGGGCTTTTTTTGGTTGGTGTTTTTAATACCATTTACAATACAGTGAACGAAGTTGGATTTAATGGATGGTTTAAGCGTGGTCCACATTTCAATGCTTTGCTTCTGCATGGGTGCTGACAGTGAGGGGAATTTCAGACCCTGAACAAAGTGCCTAGGCTTGCTGTATGGAGCAGGGATGCCTGTAGCACCCACCCAAGGAGAACACACGGTGGGAGGCCCAGTTCCCTCAGTCAGTCAGCTTCCACCACTGGTTGGTGCCAGGCCTCCACCTGCAGCCCCTCAGGCAATGGTGGGATAGGGATGGAGCAAAACAAGGTGCTGAGCTGCCCGGGTCCATCCCATCAAGCAGCCAGGCTCAGGGGATAAGGCCAAGCTGCCTCAGGATGCCTCGATGGTGCCAAAACCGCTGCCTGCCCTCACACTGCCGCTCCTGCCATGGGACTGCAAGGAGCAGAAGGATGCAATAGTGGAGCCAAAGCTGGTTCTTGGTTTATAAATTTTTATTAGCTGGATAGTGTACACAGTACTTACAATTGCATCTATTAAAGACCAAAATACACTTGAAAAAATGCATTATATAAAAAAAATTATAAACTTTTAACTATATACAAACTTTGCCTTACGTTACGCAAATCTCAGTAACCCCCCCCACCCATTCACATGAACATTTTTTCCACCCTCCCCTCTTTTTAACATGCAAAGCCTTGAAGCCGTTTAGCTTAGCATTACTCGAGGACCATTTTCTACATCTCATTCTTTGAACTCGTGTACAAGTGTTTTTTTTTCGTTTTTGATAGGTTCACCGCTCCAGTGTTCCTTGGTCAACCAACCACGTTTCACATTCTCCCCAAGCCTGTTCTTTTATCCTCATCCTTTATGCACTCCCAAAGTGGAGATTTTGCTCAAGTGTAGCCAATCCACAGAGAATTCTCATTTAATTACTAGAGAGGTTTGAACTTGGTGATGTCTCCAATTTAACAAGTTTACCCAGGAAAAGAAAGCAGACTCTTCTGGTAGCATGGGTCAATCACATTGACTGATACCTCCAATCTCACCAAGCAAACACTACTTTTAGAAGTGAACACACATAACCTAAAGCAAATGAAAAACCTGACAGTAGCATTCAGGCTTTCACATCGCTATTTGAAGTATTAACAGTAAGACTTCCTAAATAACACAAATCCGTAGGCCTTAATACACTTTCTACAACAACAGATCAGAGAACCTATATACGAAGGGCTTACTGGGAAAAAAAGTTCTAGCTGTTCTGAAGAAGTTTAGAACTTCTTTAAGAAAAGACATAATTACTCACAAAAGAGAGAAAAGAAAAAAAGAAAGGGAGGGAGAGAAAGAATTAATATGTCAGAGCAATAATCTCTGCTTCTCTAACTCCCAACTGTCTGAGGGGGCTCTCCAGGACAGAGATCAGCTCTCAGTTGCAGAGCAGAAATGTTATGGAGAGGCTGTCTTACTTCAGCACATGAATATTCTACTGACAAAATGTACAGATGCTCTAAAAAAGTATTTACAATAATGCTGCAAATTCAACTAAAGCAGAAGTTGTCATTCCTTCACTGAAAGACCTGAAATGGGTGACCTCACAAGAAACGCCAGGTGCAGATTTTGTAGTTGCCAACTGAAGAAAACAAGCACCAACTGGCCAAGTTTTTTAAGGCGGAAGCAACCAAAGGCACCAAAGATGCCATCAATGCTTTCTGAATAGTTAGAAAAAGCCCTCATGTAAAATTTGTGAGAAGAGTGTTGGATTACTAATATAATTTAAGACAAAATTCAAAACAAAAGATTTGGAACTAGGCTTCCACCTCCTCCTGTAGCTGCAGATGTCCCTGCACAGAATTTCTGTTTCAGCTCACTGCGTCAGATGTAGGAAGGATACGAACACCGAGCTACAAGTTCAGAAGAGAATGAACTTCATTTAAAAAAATCCAGCTAACTGTAAATACCAAATCTGCTTTTCTTCTCTGTACTTTCACTACGTACTTTACAGGTGGCTGATCAAAACACTGTCTTCCTTAGTATCTAAGCAGGCGTACTCTGCCTCCCAGATTGCCTGCTGGCAGTGTAACATCTAACATTTCTCCACATTTCTGTTCCTTCCTCTTATTTTTCTTCCCATCTTTTCATACTTGTAGGTTTAGTGTATTTCTCTTTTATTTTAATAGAACAGTCAAAGCTGCGTCTTTTTGTATCCTCCCAGCCTTTTAGCACTTGCTGATTTCTCCACCGTTTTGCTTCTAACCATAAGCTTTCAGTAAATGGGAAAAATGTAACAGGGAGATAATATAGTTAGAAAATCCCTTTTTTAAAAACACAAGTACTCCTCCTTCCTTAAGTGCCACTTTTTAAATTTTTATTTAAGAGGATAGTCTGTAAAAAGCCTGAAAGGTTCATCAATATCTGCCTTCATCTGTTTAACAGTCCTTCAGTTACATCAGGATGAGCTGAGTTGTCCTGAGCTGCTGCTGTCATGAAGCAAACCCTCGCTCTGCATAGGAGAGAATTTTTAGAACTGATTTAGAACAGACATCAAGAAACACTGTCAAAAAGATGGTCAAGTGCTATCACTCTGAGACTGCAGATTTTATTTCTTCTGGAGAAACCATGCACTGGACTGGCAGGTTAGAAGAAAGATTAAAAAAATAGTCCTTTGGAAGATACTCGCTTGGAAGTTTTAATCCTTTTATACTACCATCCACTCTTCTTCCAAAGCACCAACTGCTAGCAATAAACATACCAAAAAACACCAGTAAATTGCTTTTACTAATTAAATCCTTATCCTCACATCAACAAACCTCTCCCCTTGCTTCTTGGGCCAGATACACAATAAATCAAGTCCTAATCTCGAACTATTTCTATTATTTTGACTTGATGGCTGAACTTTTCCCAGAGCAGAGCTTGCTGTTTACATATTTTACAGAGTAGAGCTTAAGAGAACCCCCTTCAGTTTCTGTCAGTCTCACAAGTGCAAATGCAACAGCAGTGAACAGTTCAGGTGACAGTTAGGTCCAAAGGTGTAAGAAGTGGATGTAAATAACAAGTCTCTACTGGGAAAACAAAGTACTGTGGTGTAGTCACATCAGTGCTGGTTGCTATAAATTGGATTCTGTCTCTGTACAGAAGGGCCGTAACTCCGAGAGGTCTTTGCTGGCCCTGCTTCAGCATGCCAGTTATTGCTGGTCAGTCAGCGGCACACTCTCACCATGGCCAATCTTAATGCAAGAGATGTTATAAAGAAGAAAAGGCATGAGCAGTCAGACTTGGAAATCCCTGCGCTGAATCAGAAGAGTATACCAAGAAAGTCATTAAGTTTCTATTTGTTGAGTCAACTGCGGTTAAAATCTTGACCACACACTGAAAACGTGGTGCTTGCTCTGTAGAAAAGGATAGGCTGTGATATGGCGATTGTCCCATTGAAAGACTTGCTTGATACACTGGTAAGGTAGGACAGACTTGCAGAAGGGACAGGAATTCAGTTACGTTTTTCTTTAAGCAGTGATTAGGAGACTCTGATCATCTGTGTCATTGCTTCTTCGTTGGCCTGAGATGGATCCTACAGATACAAAATACAAGTCATGTATTTTATACGCGTCATGCACTTTTCTGTGACAGCAGAGAATCACACACCTATTTCAATAAAAGATACTCCTGTAACACCTCCTCTTCTGTTCTCCAAACAGGTCACATTTTTACTGGGTTTTATAAGCCACTGTAAGAGAACTGGGATATGTAAATCTTAATAATTCCTAATAATGTGTTGTTTCTGGTATTTGGGAAAACCTACTGCTGGTAGGTCTAGGTCTGGTTCTGGTATTTGGGAAGGATTTCATTTTAGAGTGAGAAACAGTCTTCCGCTGAAGCCACAGGACTGCTTTAAAGCACTAGTTAGCAACAATTGCTATTTCTACCCTATTACATTCAATCAGTCAGCAGCCTAGCCCCCAAAAAGAACAAAGAAAACAGTAGAAATACACCCCTAAAGTGCATTCTGAATAAACAAAAGTGTCATCTGTCCAAAGGACAGACAAAACTCTGCTTACCTGCATATGAGGGCTGTCTTTTTCCTTTGGTGAGAAGAACCGTCCACCTTCTCCTCGCTTCCTGGCCATGGCGTGACGATGCCGAGATTCATGCAAGTATTTCTGTCACAGTATGGAAGAGGAGAGTAATGAGAGCAGTCTGCACAGCCTAGTTCAGTAATTCCAAGTAAATGAGAACGCAGGGGAAATTCACGACTCACTGGAAGAGCCTACCCAGATCCCATCCTTCCCCACCCACCCGAGATAAAACACTTACAGTAAATGCCTGTTTGCAACACAGTTACACACCTATTCAACAATTAAACATACAGAAAAGAAGCACTACTGCCACCAAGGGACGCAAAGAAATTACTCTGATGTAGCTTATGAACAAGAAAATGTGAAAAATACTACGATTCCAATCCTTATTTTTCTGGTAGAGACGTTTTTCTGTGCCTTTCTCATAGAGCAACCCTGTATCAGATCTGAGTTATGTTCTCACCCTTCTTTCTTTGGGAATTTTTCCCTCTGCTTCAAGCTTCGCACGTGCCTGCCTCCTCTTAAGGATCCGGTGATACTGTTTGGCATTTACGTACAGGGGCTCTTCTTCAAGCATCTCTGCTCCAGGCAAAGGTATTCGCTGGATAGCTGGTACTGATCCAGCTCCAGGTACCATCTATACAGAGGAGAATGATTTTAGTACTTGCAGTTGGAACAAAAAGTGAATGCAAAAATAATTAAAATAAAATAAAATGTTTACAACGGAAAGGGTTTGTTTTTTCTTCAGGTAATGTACCTACTTAAATTGAAAGAAGTAGTACAGTTGTTCTCAAACTGCAGGACAAATTTAAACAAATCACTCACACATCATCAGCATTTGCTTTTTTCCTGGTAATACTAGAAGTTCAACACAATGTACAATTCTATGACCACGTTACTGCTTCTTGTACAATTTGCATCCACGACATGCTATCATTTCCCTTTCTTTCTGGTTATCACTTATTTAATTTATATGATAATTTCATAACATTTCTTAAGCATCTATTACTTGTAGAGATGCTGACATCTAGTGGGGATGAACAGTAAAGTTCAAGTTAAAAGTTATCACACTACAAAGAAGTAAGAACTGGCAGAAAATGCGTCCGTATGAATCAGAAAAAACATTACAAAGGCATCCGCAAGAAATGCAACAGTCTATTCAATCCTTCTAAACGTCTGCTTATTAGTTAACAGCTTATTTGGAATTTCAGCTTCTAGATTTTTGAACTCAATTGCTGTAGTAGAACAGAAGTACAGGGATACAGAAATCACAATAGGAAATGGGCCACTAAAACTGAAAACTTGCATCATTTAATCTCCTGGTAGCTACTGAGAAGCCTGACCATAGTAAGCTGACAAGAATCTCTGATAGTGGCTTGTGCACAGATACCTCAAAGCTCAACCTTTGAAAAGATCAATGGAAGATTAAATACATACCATAACCATTCCCCCTGAGTTGACAACATTTCCAGCAACTGGCAGCGTCACTGTAACAGTCCCTTGTCCGCTACTGGTGGTATTGGTGTTGGCTCCCGCTTGGACAATTTGTGCTCCAGCCAAACTGGCCGCTGGAATGGTGATCATGCCTGTAACAGGGACTGTAACTTTAAGAAAATAAAACACAAAAGAAGAAAAAAAAACAAAAACACGCACACAGAAAGAAGGGAACACCATTAGTCCCACTTCTGTTTGTCACTCATTCACCCTTTCATAAGATGCAAAAGGATTTAGAAATGCATTGCGAGTTCTTAACTAAATTCCATCACCTGGTCCTCACGCTTGGTACGTTTTGCATCTGCACAGTAATCCCAGCCTCAGGTAAGTATTCTGAAGTGTAAAAGCAAACTCAAGTGTTTCTATTCTACTACACCTTGCCGAAGAAAAAAGCAATTTTTGACTTTTCTACCTCCTAAATTCCTGTATAAAAACAAACCTTTCTTCTTCCATTCGCTACGACAACATTTCATATCAAAACAATCACAGCATCACCAACCAACACTGCAACTCGTTGTTTTCTTTGACAATAATTACAAGGCAGTAAAATCTATAAAACAGATTTGGAGAAGTCCTGAATTTTTGCACCAAAGCTCCTACCTTGTTGGAGAATGGTTCCATCAGCATTAACTGGCTGATAGACTATGGTCTGGCCTTCAGCCGTTTGTGCTACCTGTTGGCCTTGAACTGCTATTTGTTGCTGCGTCTAAACAAAACAAAGAACACAGTAACTTTTATAAACTGCTTCTTTCCCAGATTTCACAATTTCTGAATTAACACACAGTGCTTATGACGTTTCAGGCATGTATTTCTTTTGCTTTATTACCAGCATAAAGAAATAGGATGGAGCACAAACCAACTGAATTGAAGAGAAAGTACCTGACGCACGTTTAATAAACTTTTTCTAACACTGCAGTACTTAATATTCAAAGAAACAAGTTCTAGGTTTCCTGTCTCACTAGCAACATGTTAAAGGAAGAACTAGTCTGTTCAGAAATTTAATTTTGGTCCTAAACAACAAAAACAGCAGAAAACCCGGGTACGACTAGACTATTTCACAAAATGGCACAAGTATGAAATTAGCAATACTTTGTCAAATTTCAACAAAGAGATGAAAACAGCCGTGAACAAATATACAGAAACACGATGGATAAAAACATGCAGTCTATTCATTCTGTCCCAGAGTTATGCATGAAAACACTACAAAAATATTAACTTGAGATTAAAGTTCTCCTCGACATTAATAAATATTTTTTCCTTTTTACTTAACCGCATCTTAAGTCATTTGTCAAGTTTCTCTTCCTACGCCTCTCAAGAAAACCCTTTCATGCTGGTGCAGTTACCTGTGTCTGGCCAGCAGTAACTGCAGTCTGTGGCTGCTGTATAATGATCTGCTGGGTCTGGCCCTGCTGCCCCTGTACCTGCACAGCCTGCCCACCTTGAATCTGAATCTGACCTGGCTGGACCAACTGAATCTGTGGAAGAAAGAGTCAGAAAGGAACATTAACTATACCTCTTATTTCTCCCTCCTTGGCCTCAGCATTACCACATCACCTCTGAGGATGATTTACTGTTACAAAGAAAGCACCGATTCTTCTTGTTTTTCCATTTTAAAATGAAGAGTTTTTAATTAATTCCTCTCTACAACACAGCAGTCACTGATGCAACAGCTGTCAGGACCATACAGAACAGAGGAAATGTAACATGCCGGTGTCATCATGCCCTAGCAACTCTCCGCTGCTTACACAGTAAAACGGTCAAAGAAATAAATTACTCACATGAAACTAGGAAAAACAATACTCAGGTCAAAGAAAAAAAGAAGAGCAAGATTTCAAGTATCTGTAGAGCGTTAATTATCCAGCATACAGAAATATTCCTGGGCATATATAAAAATATTTTCAGCTTTGCGGAGAAGTCTTTCCATCAATGTAAATATTCGTGAGATAAAAAGAGAAACTGGAATATAGTTTGTCGCTTCCGCTTTAAAAACAAGTTACAGACTTTCCTCAACAACCAGACTGTAAAGAACCTAACCCAAAAAATATTGTCTTTCAGTCAAGGAAACTGAATTCAGTAACTAAATAAACTTCTCAAGACACCAACACAACGTGTGCCTTCCTGGCCTGTGCAGAACTTCATTCCTAAACCTCATTCTCTAATCACTAGAACACTTCCATTAAGCTGCCGTTACAGTTCTTCCCTTACTTTGGAGGAACACACGTTGAGCACCCGCTGAAATTTAAAAACTGTCTGAAGTATTTAAAAATAATTGTTTCTAATAAAATCATCCTATTTCCTTCTACACTATTACTTTCTTTGCAATGGAAATGTTTAAATGCACCTTCAGCCATCACATAAGAGATGAACTCAAGCACAAGAATTTACTTCAGGAAGCTTCATTTTTTTAAAAATAATTTTAAAACTCCTCTTTCTTAGCCATGAATTGAGTAGGCACCAGACCAACTATACTGTAATGGTCAGTGAAAAAAAAAACCACACCAAACTCTAGCTGTATTTTGATGGACTGCACTTAAAAGGTTTGCACCATCCCTCACAATATGAAAACCAAGCACAAAGCACATTTTAGTTGCATTTTTAAACAGGCAGCTCACTGTGGCAGATCCACAGCTGGAAAACAACCAGGGCTGCCCAGTTTATTTAACAGTGCTGAGGCAAACACACTCTATCTGACCGGGTAAGAACATCACGGTTCATTCTCTGCAATTCACCTTCAATAAAATTAGGGTTGTCTCACCTGCTGCAGCCCCTGCGTTCCGGAAACCGGGACTTGCATTATGGTCTGGCCCTGACCCCCAGGCACCGCCTGCACCATGATCGGCTGGCCAGTTGATGTGATCAGCTGGCCTCCGCTTACTTGCACCATTAACGGTTGACCCTGGACCTAGGAAACAGGAAAGAAAGAAAAAACAAACACAAACAGAACAATGAAAATGTCTGGCGGTGTGAAACCAGAGCCTGAAGCGGCTGCCACGTGAGGATGAGCGCTTACCTATCGGAACGCGGTGACCACAGACACCGAGCCACAGTCCCTAAACTGGGCTGATAACCAGCATTAATACCTTTAGTTTCTAAAGCTTTTTCCATGCTGCGCTGCTGGATTTTTTAAATTAACTTTTTCTGCTGCAGTCCAACCAAAACCTCCCATCTAGTTGCAGTAAAGCAGGAAAGGCACGACTAATTTTTTCAGACACAGTAACTACGTTCATGCACAGCCCAAGAGCAAAGTGCAGTAAAAGAAACTTCGTTAACCACATCACTACTACTAGTCTTTGACTGGGGCTCCTAATGAGAAGAGCTCTAAATAAGCCACTCTGGCAGAGAGACTCTGCAGTAGCTTCCACTCTCTCCAATTACATGCTTAAACCGTTTCCATTTCCTAACCAGCAGCTATAGCAGGTGATATTCTTAGAGAATCTTCTCACGGTTACTAAATGAAATTATTCACGTAACAGCACAAAACGTAGTTCAGTAAGGAAGAGCAACAGAACACATGCAGCAGCCACTTCTTGGACCAGCAAGGCTTGTAGCAGATTTCTAAGTTCTGCGTTAAAGGTCACTGCAACTGGCCACCAGGAAAAAGGCTAAGGAAAAGAAAGGCAAGGGGAAACCTCTCTCTTTAAACATCCCTACCTGCTAATTCCCCAAACGCCCCAAAACAAATCTTTGAATAGACTACAGTAAGCTGAAATGTGAGATGAGTCGTATGAACTAGGTAATGGCTAATCACGCTTAGCTACGCCCCAAGTTGTGTTTTTGTTTCTGAACAACAACGTCACTGAGTTCTTGGGTTGTTGAGCTGTAGATTTCAAGAACACGCAATACTGAACGTTTGCTCTTCAACCACTCTCACTGTAGAACACCAGACTAAATATCAGCACAGATTTTCATCACATTCTGAATGCCTAAAAAAAATTAATCTTCACTTCACCTAGCTGAAATACCTTAGCGAGTCACATGTTAACGCATCTCCAGACACCACCACAGGGGGACCTCAAGAACCAGCAGGCTAAATAGAATATTGGGACTTCACAGGTCACCCCACACCCCTGCTACACTGTTC
Organism: Anser anser; assembly: GCF_964211835.1. NCBI lineage: Eukaryota > Metazoa > Chordata > Aves > Anseriformes > Anatidae > Anser > Anser anser. The sequence continues at coordinate 6,970,813 of NC_139748.1, read as the reverse complement.
TGTTCCTCAACCTCGTTACTATCACATAGGAGTCACTAGCAAAACGGGTAGTACTTCATTGAATTACGAGAGATAAAAGCATGCTCATGTCAGCCAGAGAGAAGCAGTCAGCAGGACTACATCCAGTAAGCAGAAAGATAAACGTACATTCCAGGAGTCTTGTTAATGCATTAGAGCAAGCAAAAACAACAACAAAAACAGGTGGGGGGAACTGGAAGGGCACAGTGACCCAAGCAATTTAAGTCAGCCAGCTTTTTGTGTTTCAACTCCAAACATAAAAAATGCTGTGTTCAACTTTACACCTGGCAAGTCCATTCGAGCCTCAAACCAAACCAAAATACTGAGTGAACAATGCGCTGATAAATTGCTACGACTGTCCCGGGTTTATCAACTCCTTTAAAAATCTCCTCCGTGAGCTAATAAAGTGACATTTGTGAATGCTTGCAAGACACAAAACGCTTCACACTGAAACAAATCAGGGTTTGAAATGACCTTGCATTTCTTTCCAATTTCTGATGTATTTGTTGTTAGAATACATACTCCTGGGTTTCCGTGTTGTTCACGTATAAATAACAGGTCAGCCACCTCAGCCCTGCAGGAGCTAATGCTATCCCCAGGTACCTTTTTCGATCACAGCTGAAGAAGTCTCCCTCTTCAAGCCGGTGGGTCATCTGCCACCTCCGTCCCGTTCATGTAGGGAAGACACAGAACTACTCACAGTGGGTACCAGAAATCCAATCTTGAAAGCACAGAAAATCTTTGGGTTGCGTCACTTCAGTTCTATCTTTTGAGTTCATTATCTTAGTTTATTTATTTATTTTTATTTCCTTTTGAGTCCCATTTCAACCACTATTTGCTTTCAGAATTACAACGGCTGGAATTCACGAATGCATCTGAGACCCAATGAAAAGCTGTAACCCCTGCTCTTTATGGAAAGCTCACATCAAGCCCACAGTATTGGCCACCAATTTTCCTGCCCCTATTTCAAACCCTGTAAGAAACACAGCATTAGATATGTGGTGATGGGGAGAGTCATGCAGTGCTCACATAAACACAATTAGAGAGATCACCACTACCTGGAGGGTCTGGACTTGCTGGCCTGAGGCGGATGCCACCTGAGCCTCAGTCTGCAGCTGGACAGCAGTGACACCACCCTGCTGCTGGGAATAGGAACAGGAATAGCTTGAAACACGGAAATGCACAGCTCAGACAAGAGACAACCACACTTTGCTGGAAGAGGATGAATTTTAGAATTCATATATGCTGCTCTCGGAACATATGCAACGTGATTACACTAAGCGGATCTAAGAACACAACACTGGCAGACCTACGTATGATACTGACAGCCTTCAACATCCCAAACAAAAATCAGTTACAAAGAACACGTGAGATCATTTTGCAGAACTTAAAAAATCTCTGCTTCGTTGTCTTAGACTCCTACCTTTCTGCGTAACGTCTCCTTTCACTGCTCGACTTTTTATTGCAAAACGTTCCAGATTTTTGTCCAGACTTGTTAGTTACAATAAAGGCCACACATTTCTTCCTGCACAGAAGAGCAGCAAAGACTACAGGCCTCATCTGTGTCACCTCTGCATCACCATCTTCCCACCACTGACCTTGAAGGATGATCTTGAGAGGTTGCAAGAGCAGTTAAATCTAAAAGCCTCGTCTATCTTTAGCCTCTTTAGTAAGAGTCCCAAAATAATCAATGTTAACTGCGTTAGCTTTTGGGGAGATGTACGACATCTCTCTACTAAAAGCTGTACTACAGCTGGCCTATTAAAATATCTTAGAAAAACGTTTCACGTACAGTACAACACTGGCTTCGAGAGTATGAACTAAAGCGAAAGAAGTTCATGTATGTTTAATGCCGTTTACCTACAAGGTATCAATAAAACCAAAGGTATCTTTGGTTACCTGCTGGAAGCAGGTATTTTCGATAATTCTTAATTTGTCATTTTCCAGCCTTAACTATAATCCTCTTCTCCAACTAAATTCAGTGGGAGAAGCTGGTCCCAGCTATCAAACCCTCAAACAGGCTGACGACAAAGCAAAGTACGTCTCACTGGGAACATAACCCAGCGGTTCATCCGTATGCGAGACAGACTGAGAAACGCCTCTTGCCTTGAATGAGCACAGGATGCAACAAAAATTCAGCAATAGCACAGCTCATCTGAAAATGTATTATCCTATGTGAATGGATGAAGTTTAGTAACACTAAAAACCTACAAGCCTTAAAAACAAAACAGAACAGAACAAAACCCAACCAACCAGCCTGCACACTAACATGTAAACTAGGAAGTTCTTTCTGGAACAGGTGAATTCATCCAAAGATGCAAGGCGGTTTTCTTTCAGTTATTTTGTTTTCCCCCCAGTTCTTGTGCTGTGTGTTCATTTTGATCTATCTGTTGTACTAAACTGAAGGATTTCAATTTGAGAAAGCTGGAGAAAGGCTCTATTGGCTCGAACAAAATTTACTTCAATCTGGGGGGAAATCTGCATTGTTCCTTGCAGGCAACTGACTCTTTGGATTATGATTTTGTTTCCTCCATTTTCAGAGGATTTGTTATTTTCTTCACATCACTTCTAGTCTGCAAACTCCCTACTCCACTGAAATTCTATAATGTATACTATAAAATTAAATTAATAAAATTACAGGTAGGTGTGGTTTTATTTTAAAAAAAAGCCTACTTACTCTGACTTCAGTGATAAAACAACTCAGTGTTAAACTGCTCAACTGACACAAGTCAGGTAAACACACATCCAGACAGTATCATGAAGCATCTCGCTGATTCTGCAGAACTCTGAGAAGAAGCAGGTTTGCAATTCAGCACCGGCAGTGCCAAATCACCCACTTCGACTTCCCGTACCTGCTGCTGAATCTGTCCAGCCTGCACGACGATCTGCTCTGTGGAACTGTTACTGTTGGCTGTGTACTGCTCCATAGCGCTTCAGTTCCAACGCTGAACAAGGCACACCTCAGTCCGCGTAGCTGGCAAGGCGAGAAGAAAAAAAAGCATGTGATAATTGTCCCGAGGCTGGAAAATGGGCATCACCCTCCGGTAGCTGGAAAGCAAACCACCTGTGACCAGCGAGGTGACGCCTTGGTCGCAGTCACACAGTCAGAGCTGCTGCTTCACCAAGGATTTGTCTCCTTCGTGGCACCGTACTTTCATTTATTAACAAAGCTGGAATTTTTATTTGAAAAACACGTTATTATCTCAAACTCAATTCTGTAATTATCTTCAACTAATAGCTATAAAGCTGCCTGTTTTACTCGGCATGTTCCGGCCTATGGACAGTTGCCTACAGTACTTACTGGTGGAGGAGAAGGGCGTTCGCTCTTAAAAATCACAAAACGCAATGGTCAGGTGCAAAACTGAACGAGATTTTGAGGCTTCAACAAAGCGAAGTGACACAGGCTCTCCTTCCCCAGCTCCACTGCACTGCCTCCTTTTATCTCTTCCTTCTCCCCCTCCTTTCTTGTATTTTGAAAACAGACAGCAGACCTCTCATTTCCTGGACTCTTGCCTAGCCATACGGAGAACGCAGAGCTGAAATAAAACACTGGGTTCCATAACCTCCTTCTCCCCGGCATTTCTTCTCAGTGGATCAACAAAGGAAGGATTCTTACTGCTGCTTTTAACGATGTACTTGATTTAACCTGTGGCTGAGCCTGTACCTGCTGCTCGAGTGAAAAAGCAGAGTATGGCTTCCATCTTCCAAGTCCAAAGCAACAACAAAAAAAAGCAACAGGCACCTTCAGTTTTCAAAGAACCATATGAAATGCAGTCCCAATTTCCTCCAGCTGTAATAGACACTGCGGTAACTGCTGTCGCGATGTAACCGCACCGCTCACGCTCCCTGCTCCTTAGCTTTCCAACATCCTTTGTACTTCAGCGCCTTGCATTATCTTAGCAACACTACCTTACTCCTGTAACCTTATAAAAACCACAATGATTTTATTCACCGCTGATTTCTTCGGTGTCAACACCGAACATTGCGTAACTATGAAGAAAGACAAAAAACAGCATGTAACAAAACAATCAGAAGCAGGTTTACTACGGGGGCCATAATACTCAGCTGTAGTAGAGCAAGAATCAGATCTGTGGTTCACAATTCGGATGCAGCAACGCCAACCCTGGAGATCACACAGACACTGTGAGCCCCAGGACAGAAAGGCACTTCATTTGGAGGCAGTATTAACTCCGTCCTCGGCCCATTTAGTAACAGTTTTTCCAGAGGTTGCCAAAATATACTTAATTTCTGCCCTAAATGTTTGTGGGGCTATCAGGAAACAGCTCCCACATCTCGTTCTTCTGGGAAGTTTTTCAGTAACAAGCACAGGATGCCACTGAACTGTATTTGCCAAAAGTTCTCTGGCTTTCTTTACACCAAACACCAAATTAAGCACAGGGATACGTCTATTTGGGAACGCTTCTTCTCAGACCCCCGCGTCAAGCCCCTATTTTGTTAGGGTAAAAAAACAGCAGCATCGAAGCCCTAGTCCTTTGCACAAGCTGTGGCTAGCCGGTGTTACATACAGAAGGTTTTACACGTGCTGGATCATCGTCCTCCGATTTCCTTTATTAAAGCAGAAGAGCAGCAGCGTTACTCTACCAAAGTTACATCGCAATGACTGGCGTTCTGCTTCAATGGGCGCGCTCCTCCCACTGAGCTCACTCGTCAGCTCCTCCTCACTGGGCCCTCGCCTGCACTGAAGATGACTTCAGAGCTCATTTTATTCACGTGTTCACGTGTGACTGAACCTACACGAGCGGTTCCCTATGCTAGGAATTAGTCAGTCATGGAAGCACCGCTGAGAAACGTGTCCCACCCTGGAGGAAAGTCAGGGAATTGGCAGAGCTCTCCAGGGCTGATCACAGTCCTCAAAGGACGCCAGCAGAGGACAGCCGCCCCCACAGAGCCGCGGACAGGCTTTCACTGAACACCAGCGCAGAGACGCCCCTGCCTCATCTCACGCTGCTGAACAGAATCCAACGTGTGGCACCCGTGTGTTGTTTGCGGTCTCCGTACCCAACTTTCAAGGCAGGGAGGCTCACTCAGGGGCGTTTTTACCGTGTGGCAGAAGAGCCTGAGCCCTGGGGCTTTCGTCAGCGGGGCCGCAGCTCCCTGGGGGCAGCTCCCGTCAGATGCGGGCTCACGGCCGCCGTTTGGTGCCTGGCACTCGGACCCCCGGGGGAAGGGGGGGAGCCCCCTGCCCGCCTTGGTAGCGGGATGGGGAGGGAGAGAAGGGGATGAGGAGGAGGATGAAGAGGCACACAGCTGGGCCAGCAGAAATCCTAGAATCATCAGGGTTGGAAGAGCCCTCCGAGATCACCTGGTCCAACCACCCCCTGCCACCAGCACCCCCTGAGCCCTGTCCCCAAGCACCGGGCCCGACCTCTCCTTGAACACCCCCAGGGACGGTGACTCCCCCACCTCCCTGGGCAACCCGTCCCAACGCCTGACCGCTCTTTCCGAGCAGAAATGTCTCCTCATTTCCCACCCGAACCTCCCCCGGCCCGACTCGAGGCCGTTCCCTCAGGCCCTACCCCTGGATATCTGCGGAACCACAAAGCTCCCCCTCCCGAGGGCGGAGCCCTACCGTCCCTCAGCGGCCCCGTGCGGGCACGACCGGGCCCTACGGGGGAAGAAGGGAAGGGACGGGAGGAGGGACGGGAGGAGGGACGGACGGAAACCGGGCCCTGCGCCGGGCCGGGCCGGGCCTGCCCCGCTCCTTCCCCTCCACCACCTCAGCACCTCCCGGTGCCCTCCGCAGCCTCCTGCCCGGTACCCTCCCGTTCCCCCGGTACCCTCCCGGTACTCCTCCGTCCCCCCCCGGGGCCCCTCCTGCCCCAGGGCCGCCGCCCCCGGCCCCCTGCCCCCGCCCGGCCCCGCCCGGGGCGCTGGGGGCGCCATCTTGGCTGCTCGCGCTCACCCGGGCCTCGCTCCCCCGGTTGGGCCCCGCCGCTGATTGGCTCCGCCGCCGCCCGCCGCAGCCCAATCAGCGCCTCCGCGCAAAATGGCGCCCAACCCCGGACAAAGGCCGCCTCCCGCCGGCCCCACCTCCCGCACGTGGCCCCCTCGGAGGAAGGCCCCGCCCGCCCGCGGCCCCCGCGCATGCGCCGTGGGAAGGGAGGGCGGCTCTCAGGGCGGCGGTGGCCCGCGGCGCGCATGCGCCGCCCCGGCTCCACCCCCCCCTCCCGCCTCCATCTCAGCCCCGCCTCTCAGCGCCTCGCGCGTGCGCCGTGGGGCGGCCGGCGGAATGTTCTGGGCGGGTACCATAGAGAGGGAGGTCCTCCGCGCTGCCTAGAGAGGCTGCCGAGAGGGAGGGCGGCGGCCGCCATTTTGTGCGTGAGGCCGAGCGCGGCCTAGTGGCGAAGCGGGGCCGGGCCGGGCGATGTGGGCAGCGCTGGGCAGGCTCGGGGCGGTGCTAGCCCCGCACCTCCGGCTCCTTCCTCGCGCCCTGCCCGTTGGGGTTTCCCCCTGCTGGGTCTCCTTCCGGCCCGGAGCAGGATCTGAGGCCCGTGGGTGTTGGTTCTGTGTTAGCCCCGGGTTGGGGCCTGCTGGCGCCTCACGGGCCGAGCTGTGGGGTGCTGCGGGTGCTTCCCTCCCCCACCCTCCCCCGCTGCTGCTTTTCTCCTTTTTTTTTTTTTTACTCCTCCTTTCCCAAGGGGGTGTGTTGTCTGCCTACAGGGGCCCATAAAGGCAGTCAGCCCTGCGCTTTCTGTCACACGAGTTTATTGCCTAGTTTGGGGTTCTAATAACTGTTTTTCTCTCTGTCATCTTTCTAGCCACGGGAGTCTTCACCATAGCCCACGTTACCATGGCCACCCAGGTCTTCAAGGAGCAAGGGGAGCGAGTGCGTAGAAAACGGGTTATGTGGGCTCTTGCTGTGATGCATGTCTCTGTAAAGAGACATTCTTGTTCCCTAATAACATCACAGGTGGTTGTACCACGTAGCTTTGGGGAGGAGAGTGACTGATATTAAAGTTCTTGCTAATTTTCCTGCGCTTTTGTACTTCTATCAGTGATGTGCATCTTTTACATCAGCACAGAGCTTAGGTGTTTAGGTGTATGGAGCACTGACATACTGACAATGTGTTGAGGATGTGCGCTAAGCCACTTGTACTCTATTACATAATTTTCCTTTATCAGTTGTGTAAAACAAACTGCTGAGCTGGCACTTGATTCTCATAGCTGATCCTGCAGAAAAGATAAGTTATCTGCTTGTCATGTTCACAATTCATACTAAATCAATTTACTTGTAAATGGCGTCTTAAGCTCAGTGCCTCACAGGTGTTATCATATGGGCTTGCCTAGCTGCAGGTGTTTCGTTATCGTAGTCTGCCCTCTAAGCTTTCCCACTTGTGTTTGTGTTCTTCAGATCAAGTGCGTTAAGGGAGACCTTTTCTCGTGCCCCCAGACGGATGCCTTGGCTCACTGCATCAGTGAGGACTGTCGCATGGGCGCAGGCATAGCTGTTCTTTTTAAGAAAAAGTTTGGGGGCGTCCAGGAGCTGTTGGATCAACGTGAGTGATACATGCGGGGTGGGCATGTGGGAGTTTAAGGGCTAAGTGATTCCCAGCAGTAAGGGTATTCCAAGCTACGAGGGTTGCTGGGATGATTACGTAGTGGACTTTAACTGTTTTAAAAACAACACTTTCCTTTTCCCTTTAGAAAAGAAGACTGGAGAGGTGGCAGTTCTCCAAAGAGATGACCGGTATATTTACTACCTGGTAAGAGGAGGACAGGATTCCAGTGCTTCCCTGTAACTAAGTTGTATTAGATACTGTAACGAGGGCTTTAAGAGTTGGGAGGCTTTTTTTGAGGATGCTTTTCTAAAAAAAGTGAGATGTATTACTCAAGTCTTCCTCCTTGAGGAGAAGCCAAGCTTCCTTGTGTGCGCGTGTTTATACTTTGAAGTTCACAGAATCAGCTGTTAATTTATACTGCTTCAAGCTATGAAGTGTAGTTCTTTTTTCCTTTGTAGTAGCAAATCTGGGTGTACGGTCTCTGAGTGTGGTGGAGCATGCTTTGGAAAAAAAAAAGCTGCAGTGATCACACCAAAGGCACAACTGACCTTTTATATTTATACTTAGATTACGAAGAAGAAAGTTTCTCATAAACCCACTTATGAGGATATGCGGAAGAGTTTAGAAGCCATGAAAACTCACTGTCTAAACAACGGAGTTACGGACATTTCCATGCCCAAGTAAGAGAGCCAGTCCGTGTGCTATAAGTAATTCACTGCTGCTGGGGTAGAAGGATTTTTGAGACATGATTCCCTACCATGAGATAAGAGTTCAAGTATCCACTTTAATATAACTCTTTTATTCAACTGTGTGAATGAAGCACGCGTTTCCCAGCGGGTTTAAATGATAGCAAAACATTCGTGCTTGGTTATTGCCATATTTTATCTGCATTACATTGATTTGTGGTGAGTTGAGTTACTGCCCCATAAAATGGTAGCTGCCTGAAGGGCTAGTTGTTCATAGCATGCTCCAAAAGAGCTCATTACAGTTGTTTTGGTGTCTTGTTTTCCAGGATCGGGTGTGGACTTGACCGCTTGGATTGGGATAAAGTTTCAGCAATACTTGGGGAAGTCTTTGAAGACACAGATATAAAGATTACGGTTTACTCTCTGTGAGGAAAAGAGTTCAAAGATGGCCTCGTTTCCCTTGCTTTCAGGAATGGCAACTTCTTAACTTGATGAGGGGGGGGAAACTGCATGCTGAGCACATTCTTCTGAGCATAGCTCACTCCTGTGTTGGCAGTGGCAATGGCTTAATAGGAAAACAAAAAGAACAAAAGTCCCAGAGCAGCTAATTTAGGATGCTGTTGTTTAGGGAGCCTGTGTTGAACCCTTAGGGAGTTCCTGGTCTGTCTCAGGACGCCACCAGATGTCACTGGTTCTCCACAGAGCACCTGGCTGTGCCCTGGAGCTTCTGTTGAAAGCAGCCAGTTCCCGTGCAGAGTGAAATCGGAGCTGCCTGCTGCTGCTTAGGTATTAGTTGATTTGTGCTGGTTCATAACGATGAGCTGTGGAGCCCTGCCATTTCTGTTTCTTTAAAGTTTTGCTGTGTTCACATATAGTATAATTACTCTATACGAGATTAAAAATTAATTTTTTATCTTTTGGAAGCAAGTATTTTTGTTATGAGATTGTACCAAGGAGAATCGTGCTGTCAACATGAAGCAAATGTTTCGTCAGTGCTCTGCTGTCAGATTAGAGCACAGTCCTTGCAAAGAACATACCTGTGTATATGTTTTGGCTGTACGCAACAGGAGGAAAACAGTTTTGAAAGGGGATCCTGGAGACTTGTAACGACACCTAGTAGGTGTATTTTGTGTGATACGATTGATACGGCATGAAGAACTTTTTATTTTTTTGTCTTCGCATATGAATGACTGGCAGGCTGTAAAAAAAAAATCGTATGGAAGGCAAGGTTTGTTTTTTGCCTTTATTTTTTTTCTGCTTTTGTAGTTGAGCTGTTGTATGCAGTTTGGTGTTTGTTGTCACCAAATAAACACAAGTCAGTGTATTAGACCACTGCTGTACACTGGAGTTTGGAAAATTAGGTTCTAGCGCTGAAGAATTAACCCACTCGGCATTTCCCGTGTTTGTTTTTTTCCCCACTGTCCCATAATACCAAATCTTTTGACTTCTGTCATACTGAATGTTTGTGAAAATGCCAGATATGTTGAATAAACCTAATAGATGAGACAGTCAAGATTTTGTTGTTGTAAAATAGGGTTCCTAGTTACTTTTTATGACCTATTAAACGTGCGGAGCCTTTTCTGTTTTGTGTGTTATGGATGAATCTGTATTGTATGTTTTTGTTTGTGCAGATCTGCAAATTCTGTTTGTCTTTAAGAGCTTCATATTGTTCCTCTCTGTTCACTGTCCTTTTTTTTTTTTTGTGAATTTATTTTTTTGCTAAAGCTGAACCCACAACTCAGAGAAATAAACTGAGTAAAGCAAGTAGGAACTGGGAGTATTGAGCCGATCATGAGTGAACATCAGGACTGCTCATTGATTTAGTTCCTGTGCTTATTTATGTTTGTTTCTTAGAGCTAGTGGCAAAGACACAAAATCCACAGTGGCTGCACAAAGGTGTTCTCACTGCTGCTTGTTTTTGTTGCCTGGAAAGTTTGTGCCAGAATTGAGTGCAGTCGAGTGAAGAGACTTCAGCAGTCAGGGGGTGTGTGGGTGTAGCACCATTCCAGCCTGCGACAGTGCAGCAACATCAAAAAGTAATTGGAAGAACAACCCCTGTCTGACTCGGTTTTCTAGCTGATGAGCTTCCCCGTGACCTTTGTTTGGTCTGAGCCTTGTTTTACATGGAAGGCAGGATCCCCCTCTTTCCCTCTCTGTGTCTCCATGCTTGCACATACTCATGAAACTTTTTGGCACCTAGCAGCGCTCTCTTCTCATCATGCTGCGCTTTGGAAGGAAACATTTCATACGTGGCTGTCCCAGCATGTCTCGCTTGTCAGATTAATTTTAGGACCTCTTTGAAATAGAGAAGGAATAACAATGCTTTACTTCTTTTCAGTGGCTTCCAATTTTATTTCACTTTCCTCTTCCTAGTTTTATATCACAGACATCATTGAACAAGGGGAAAAAGGTATTTGATGCATTTGAAATCAAGTACTGTTGGCTCCGTCATAATTGTACAATCGATGAGTTAACCCTAATTTAAATCACAGTTACTATTAATTGAGAAGGACAAAGAATAAAACTTTTTTATTCATCTTAACTCCCTTTCTTTGTAATATTTATGAAGTATATTCTTTCTAGATACGTTTATCTAATCAGCAGCTTTGTTCTACGATATCTTCTCCTAAAGTAGTCCTGGTATGCGAGGCCTACACCCTTGTCCTGTAGATCCACTGCGATCCATTTCGTTTGAGGCTTAAACCACGCCGTTTGTTGCCTTGTCTTACAGCAGAGGCAGCACAGGTTTGTTTCGGGAGGGGGAGAGGGAGGGTGGGTGCAGAAGAACAAAAAATAAACCAGAAAATCCCAGACACCAAAGGTGTTGTACATGTATTGGTAGTCCATCAGAGCCTAATCTTGCAGGAGTTAGTACTGCACCTGCTGGAGTCGAAGCTTCGGAAAGCAGGAGTGTGCTAGATGTCAAGTCTGCCATGTCTCTCTTCGCAGATCTTCCCCGAATTGGTCCTGGGAAGAAGAGAGAGGTGTGTTAGAGGCTTCACCTGCTTCTGTGTTTCACTGCTTAAATAGGTGACTCCAAGGTGATACTAACTATCCCTTAAAAAAGGAATTGTAATAACTGACTTCCTGGTGTGTAACTTCTGTTTCGGTTTTTGTTCTAGAGGGCTAGACTTTGGGGGCGGAGGAAATTCTATTTTCTGTACATCTCTCTTGCGCTTTCACATGCATTTGGGTATCATGCCTGCAGGAAACAGGTATTTTTATTGCATCTAGTGACCCTACCTTTTAAATTTTATTTTATTTTTTCTTGGAGGTGTTTACTCTGAGGGGAAAAAAAGAGCTTTCAATCTCTGAAGCTTCTGCTGTGAAGAAGCCAATTGTGTCGTTAATACCTTTGTAGGGGGAAGGTACTGCCTAGGAGAATTCTCAGTATTCTGGTACCGACGAGCATAGCTGGGTACGTATGGGAGTAATAGTAATGGGAAATGACTCTGTTGTGCCTTTAACAACCTGAAGAAAAAGAGGAATCTAATACTAAGGCAAGGAGCAAGGTGAGCAAATGGAAATCCTCACTTACGTGAGCTTCAGTGCAGAATCTCAGCCAGCTTTTCCTCATAATACTGGAAGTTCTCTTGAATGTCCTCCCATGGCACGAAAGCCTTTGCTTCCTCTCCTTCCTCCTGTTCCACAAAGTTCTGCCAGACATACTCAAAGTCTTGAGGCTTCATAATCCTCAGCTTGCAGCCAGCTGACTTCATTTTTTTCAGAGCAGCCTGCATTTCTGGCTCTTCCCACATGAAGAGGCGCCCTACCATGATCGTCAGGCGCAGGTTCTTGTTCTTCTTCAGGGTCTCGGTTATCCGATCAGCGCAGGTCACGCAGGGACTGGAGGAGACGTACCAGGTGATGTTGTAGCGGAGACTTGATTCACACTTGGGCAAAATTGTGTTAAAGAAAGCAATTTCTGCGTGGGCAGCTGCGTGCTCATCTTCCAGGTAGCCCCGAGAAGTCACTGACTCTTTGCCTTGGGTCTCGACAACGTAACACAGGAAGGTTTTGTTCCTGCCTGAGCTGTATTCCACGTTCCTGAACTGGAATTTGAAAAACATGGCTGGGAGGCGCTCCCTGTAGAAAGTGGAGAGGAGAGAAGCATCTCAGAGGCACATAATAAAGGGTTATAGCGTTGGCTTAGTTCCTGTGTGGTCTTGGACCAGTTCAATCTACCATGGCTGTCTTTTGCCATGTGTGGAAAGGAGATGTTTCCTCAGAAAGGACAAAAACACATTAAAACCAGCTGGATGGCTCCATTAAAACCGGCTCCTTTTACTGCGCGGTAAGGCTTTCAGACCCATTCTGAACACCTGGTCTTTTTCACTGAATTTTGACAAACTTGGGCTGTGCTTTTCTGCTGTCTGCATAGAGGTACTTGAAGCACTAGTTGCTGCTTAAATGCATTTTTTGAGACTACAAAATTTACTGTACTCTGGGCCGTTTGTACTCTTCTGTCAGTATGCTTCTGCAACGTTAATCTGTGAGATCTGTTGTCCTGATTGTTCAGGTAGCTCTGGCATTACTAATTAATGTTTTACCCTCAGTGCTTCTGCAGTCTGGATTTCCTTTGAGTAGAGGCACGTGTGACTGACTAGCTACAGTTCATAGGTGTTCTGGTTTTATTCTTCCAGAACCAGTTCAGTGCTAATATTCAGTAGGGTTATGTTGTGGCTTTAGCTACATGTGAATATCTAAGATCAAATGTGACTTTGTTATGAAGGAGTGTTTTTCCCTCTGAAATTTGATAGCTGCCTCATGGATACTACTGATAAACTTCAGTCACTTCTTTTTAATTTGTTGTGCACCTTTTCCCTTTTGGGTTTCTAAACTAGCATAATTCCAAGTGAACTATCACAGCGAGACGTGTTTCCAGTTCTCTTGCATCCAAGCAGAGTAGTCTGCTGTTATGTAGGGAAGTTGAAAGTAGCTCCTTAAAATACTGTGTATAGCTTTTATGTACTACTGATTGAAGAGGTGAAAAAAGAAAGCTGCATCATCTCCAAGTACCTGTTTCTTTCTAATGGAGTACCAGCTTTTCGTGAGTGTCCTCTGTAGCATCAAACTGTGGAGTACATCAGTACAAGAACCAGTGCTCGAAGGATGTGAGATGAAAAGATGCTGACAGCGTGCCTTGCGACCTGCTAAATGCTACGAAGGATGGGAGCGAAGACTGCAAAGTAACCAAAGCGAAATAATGAAAACTAGTAACACAACATTTCATTTACTGCATGCTAGTAATCTTCCAGGATGTTGTAATCCTCATCTGAGTTTTAGGTGGACCTATAACCTTGATATTACCAGTGTGGGGGCCAGGCATTGAGGAGCTCTTCATATGATACCTGGCTGCAAATGCTGCAATATGTACTGAAAGCAAATGGATTTTTGCATAGAAAAGGATTAGAAATAGTGTGCTACCTAAAACCATAACTTCGAGTAAATTATAGCTATCATCAAGCTGCTTTAGTTGTGCTGCTCTAAACACTTAAAGGCATTCTTCCATAAGTGTTTAATTCCACTTAACAGAGTTTCAAAACTTCACTGGTATGTGTATGTTCATACTTGTCGCAGCCAGAGATTCTTGCTGCCCAAGTCCTTTGGCATTTTTGGCTTTTGAGAAAGTTAAACCGTAAAAGAATAGCCTCCCTGTTTAATATTTTATGATGCTACAGTAGTATCTAGGGTGCATTTGGGCCTGCTACGCACATTCGCAGTAAAAGGCCTGGAGTTACAGTTCACACTTCTGCTTTGGATTTCCCAACAGCACGATTTTACAGCTGGACAACTTCACTTGGAATATCGGTGCGCTATACCAGCCAGATAGCGCGAGAGGTGCTGTGGTTAGGTTGGCAGTTGTGCTCTGTACGGAGAGAGGAAGATCATTAGTCTTCAAAATGTAACAAGATGTACAAGTCGAAATGATTTAGTTCAGAGCATTGCAGCTACGCTGGGAATATCTACTGTTGCTGTCAGTCAAGGAGCACCACAATTCTTTTTGCATTTCGTTGATTCATAACAATGCAAGTTCAGAGTACAAGTCTGACTTGAAAAAATATTACTAGAAGCAGGTTTTCAGCTGCTTTTTTAGCCGTACTAAGTGCTTACACTGTTCAGTTCTGTTTAGATCAGTTCTATACAAGGTGGGACTTAAGCGATAGAAAAGCCTGTTTGGGACCCTTCCTGCTATTACTGTTTTAGCTGGCAGTGTATTAATGAGGGATGAGAAGCAGTAATGTAGATACAGGCTTTTATTTTTATTAATAAGCAAATAAATCATTCTGTTCTGGTGTGATTTGGTCTGTGGTTCTCTGGTTTGCATTGAGAGTTTCTACAGGCCTACATAAGGGAAGTTTGCACTGGCATGCAGAGCTTCTAAACTACCCAGAAAGACTGCTTTAACTTCCATTTCGTAGTGTTTTCCATCTGTTCCCTTACTTCATATGACTTAGTTACCCGTTGGAGCTAGTCTCATTTTCTTTAGGATGAATTGCAAGGCTTCCATTGATTTCATTAAGAGCATTATCAGACTCTAATTCAGCATAGCACCTCTTATTCCCTGAACTCCTTTTGTCTTGTTCTTGGAGGCTATTAAAAAAAGAAGTACATCCTTGGGAGAGCAGAAGTTTTCCTGCTTTACATCCTAGATAATTAATGATTCTTCAGTTAATGATTTAATGATTTTTTTTAAAGATATTTTTGAAAGTCCAGCTGAGTGTGACCAACAAGCCACCCATTGCCTTGTTTCAAAGATAATTTTGTGAGGCCGCAGTAAGTTGTTTTGAAATAACATCATATATCTAAATGTATCGCATCAGAGTCACACGGACGTTCATTCCTGATTTAAGTCTCTTGACCGCAAAGCAGTGACATCAGTGATGAAATTAAGTCTGTATGTTTTGATGAACAGCTTAAACAACAGTGGACTGCTCCAGGATGTGTTGACTCACTGGCGGGTTTAGTTGGGCTTTCTAGACAAACTTTTTCCTTATCATCTAGGTGTCTAAGATTATCTGCAATGTTCACCTCAATCTGTTCTCCTAGCGGCATGGAATATGCATCAATTTAATTAGTACGTTTCTGATAAAGAACTCAAACAAAGCCAAGGGCTTTTTCCAAGTCTAAGTAATTGGCTGAGAGCTCGGAAAACTTGCTGATGGTGGTTACAGAATCAACCAATAAACTGTGTTTGCTAGTTAGCAAGAATCTCCTTAATCCCATCTAAACCAGACGAGGGAGGACATTTTGGCACAAGTGTGAATTGTAAACGCGAGCCCTGGCTGGGCTTAGCTGCGTCCTTGCTACGTGGCTCTTCGTAGCAGTGGGGACTTGAGCCTGGTGTCTCTGCGTAACAGGAATGCCCCACAGCAAGCGATGCAGCAGGGAAAGAATGGGAAAGAAGGAGCCGTGCGTGCTGTAAGATTGGAGGTGCGTTTGGATGCTGCGTGCTGCATCATCTCTCCTTGGAATTACAGAGTGCTTGGCAGATGACCCTAATAACTGACTGCAGAATGAAGTATCGTGGTGTTTATTTGGGTAGCTTCAGACACTTTACAAGCAGTTGCGAATCAAAATACATCCCTGAAATAGCTGTGTCATCTGCTATGAAAAACAAAGCCTGCTTCTTTGGAAACAGAGATCTAGCTTTGAATTGCTTTCTTTCAGTTCCTGAGTAAATCACTAGTTCTTGGCAAGCCTGTTCTCCCATGATTGAATGGCAGGTGGCTTATGAATGTTAATATTATCCTTATTTTACCTTTTTTTTTTTTTGTTTGTTCTAACCTTAGAGAAAGGGAATGCCAACAAAATATACTGAGGAGATGCAAGTTCAGTTCTTGTATTTCTTATGCTGGAAGCTGTACTGCTATAGACGCTAAACATAAAAATTGTGTTGTCTTGCATGTAACTGTGTAAACTTATTAAAATGCACAAATACCACCAATTTCAGTAACTAGGCTAATTGCTTTTCTGCTTTTTTTTTTTTGTGTGCGGTTAGAGAAGATGTTTTGTTTCCATTTCCCTCTCCTTACTGGCATGATATTTGGTTTAGGACTTGCACATGAGGTTTATGTATATGGAAGGTTCCTTAAATTATTTACAGGCACCAAACTGTCAGAGTGCTCCTAAAAATCATCTGTTCTAATGATAAGATGCAGGTGGTCACAGCTCACTTGCGGTATATGGGAAGGTAAAAGCTGAAATATTATTTTTCCTGCTTCTGTGGAGGTCGTTAAATGGTGCTCTTTAGGGATTTTCTAACCATCTCAAGCTTAATTTATCCAAGTGCTTGTCCTGGGTAGTAGCAAGGCTGTTTTGTGATCTGTTAGATCACATTAATATGAAAATATTGAAACTTTGAGGCAAGAACCTCAATCTATAATGTGCATTTAAGTACCTTGAAATAAGGTAGACTGGAGGAATGCAGCAGCTGCCCAGCGTGGTCACAATGCCCTGTGCCATTGCATGGCAGGTAGGAGAAGAGAATGAGAGAATAAAAATGCGGGATTGTCTAAAAACTGCAGTAAACTAGTAGGGCATATTCTTTACATTTACATGTTTTTTGCTGAGTATTTATACTTGGTCTTAAGTTACTGGAGCCTATAAGACAGTGTCCTTTTGCTTGCTCTTCAACAACTGTTCACAAATAAACATACTCATGCTGGGCTCATTGATTATAGAAAGTCTAATGATCAGCTCTAGGAGGAACCAAGGGTTTATCACTGCTAGGAGGAACCTCATTTACACCCTGGGTAAAGTGTAAATGAATGTGTCTCCTTAAATGTCATGAAACATACACAGCAGGGGCTTATATTTATCCAGGGCTGTGTTGACAAAAAGCACGGGGGGGCTTAATATTCTTAAACGGAGTGCTTAGGTTCCCAGCTTTTTTCGTGTAAGCCAGTCTCGGCTGTAAGCCTCAGCTTGAAAACTTGGCTGTGTGTCACAAGATGCCCCTAATCCAACGGCTAAAACTGAAACACTTGAGTAGTAGACAGTGTAATTGAATTTAAGTGCTTGCACAGTTGCAGTTATGTGTTTTCTCATAATTCACATAACTGTCTTTATTGGCTGAAAATTCCTGAATAATTAGAAAATCCAAACAGTGATCAAACCGGGTCGAGGCACAGCCTGTACTGACGGGGTCCTTAAAATGAAAGTAAAAATTGCTGAATTTTTCTGTACCTCTTTCAGGGCCCTTTGGGATTTCTGCTTTACTTCCTCATTCTCACCTTTAACAGCCAGCGTACCGGTAATAAACTAATCATCAGGGGATACTTGGTCGTGAGTCCTGCAGGAATTCACCAGATCCTTCTAAACACTTTCCAAATAGTGTTACAACGATCACAGACTAAATAATCACATACTGACAGCTCGAGGGTCCCTCACCAAACATTGGAGTACTTTCATTTTGGAAACTTAAGTTCTTGCCTTGCTTGGTATCAGCGTATGGAATGGTACTAGCCGATTTTCACAGCTTAACATACGTAGATGCCACAGCACAGACTTTAACTCATTCCTAGAAAAGCCTTACCTGAGACTGCCTTGTGTTACCCAGGGATCTTTCCCTAGTCCCTGTGCCCTGGTAGGGTTCCAGCAGTGTGGCTCCCTGCTAAGCCTCAGGAGGTTGTTTTCCTATTGTTAACCCTTTCTTTTTGCAGACACATCACCCCTCACGTTCCTGCTGCTGCCTTTTAAGTGTGGAAAGTCCTGCCACAATCTGTAACAGCCTTGTCATTCCAACAAATCTTTTCATTGCAGCATAGCACTATGAAAGTTTTTTTTTCCAGCCGCGATTAGCACACCGGTTCCTACCCAGGTTGTTGGGGTTAGCAAGGAAGTTTGAAGATAGCGCCCAATTCCTTGGCAGTCCTAATTGCAAGTTGAGTGCTCTATGGCTGAAAAAACATAATTTCCTGATGAGATTCATTTAGAACGTGTTCTATGCATCTAGGAGTTGTCACCACGTTTGTCATTAGTCCAGGCTCAGTTCATAGCAGAGGAATGTGCTTTTCTTAAAAGTCCCTGTTCTAGCAGATGTATTATTTGCATGATTGTGCACGACAGAGACTAAAGGCTGTGAACAGCCCCGCCACAAGAAGTGATTTTCAGAACATATGCTTTTTAAGAAGAAAATTGTATTTTCACCCCCATGCAGGGACATAACCCAATTGTGCGAGATGAAACCTCGTGCATGCTTTTCAGAAATGCCAGCCAAATTTTATTTGCAGAGCCTTTCTTACCGGTGGCCCTGTCACAGGCAGAAAGATTCTAAGTGGGATTTAAGAGTCTGGCCTGAGGTTTGCATACCAGCAGCTGGAAGAAATCGTGGTTTTGGGTTATATGCTGGGAGCCCTGCCTTGGTGACTTCCGAGGGAAGAGCTCGAAGGAAGAGCTACATAGGGCATCTTGATACTACTACAACGAGCATTTTGAAATGCTTAGAGATAGCAGATTACACAGTTTTTTCTACTTGCAGCTGTCAATTACATCTGACAGAGTTCAGCTTCCTAGCAGATCTCTGTTATATCTGCCTCTTTCAAAGGCCAGGCTCCCTGGAATAAAAGGAGCCACTTGCTGCTTTGCAGTCTTGAAAACTGCCTCTTGTTTTGGTGCCCTTCTGTGAGTTAGGCTTTTTGAAAGTCAGGTTCCAGCTGTGGGTGTGGAGCCCTTGAAAATGTGGACTTCTCACTCTCTTGAAAAATCTGTCCCTTAGGTCCGTAAAGTAAATCAGCCATAGCAGGGGTATTTTTCCTAATCCACAGACAGAGAAACTTTCAGACAAGAGCCACAGATCACAGCAAGAAATCAATATTCAGCGTTCATCAAGGACCCATACCTTCCATCCCTTTATTGTCAGGCAAGTCACCCCATTGCAGTGCACTACGAGGGAATCGGTGAGTACTGTGGAAACAGAGCTGCTTGTATGAAAACAAATGGATTTGGCTGCCCGCCTGCCTGGGGTGAATTCATCCCCTGTAAAATGCATTGAAACTTTTAACAAAATCCCACAATAACGAAAGCCGTACTTAAACCGTTTAAGACTACTCAAAAGTGCACTGGCTTAAGGTACCACCTTTAATTACCCAGCAGCAGAGCTGAGGCAGGGACCTTTGAAGATCCCCGTTCCAGCCTTTTGCACCCTCTTTATAGCTAAACCTCTTACCCTGTCACAATTTCAAAGGGTGGCAGGTCTTCCCGCTTCACCTTCTTCTTCTTTTTTCCCTCGCCCTCTTCTGCGTTGTCAGGTTCACCGTTCTGAGCGTTGCTGGGCTCCTCCTGCTTTTCTGCCATCTTCTTGGGTATAGGGACAGTAAGTTAAGGCCACGGGGAAAAAGAAAGCAATTTCTGAAAGCTCTCAGGGAGCAGAGACAGCAGAGGGGGGAGGGAAAAAAGAGAGCCGGGAGTTCCTGCACTACACACAGTTGTCAGGGGCTAAATATGGAACAAAGCAGCAATGATAGAGGCTGGATGGGTAGGGTGACCCAGGGCTCTCAGATGTCGTCTCCTTCCCTAGCTTTCGCTAGGCCTTTTTAACAATCCCTCGTGCTCCCTTTTTAATTTAAAATTAAGTGACGACTTCGTTGTGGGCGGGCTAAGCGATGGATGGAAAATCATGGAAGCATCAGCGTCTGTTTATCCGTTAGCGTGACAGATAGCTGGCAAGGTGCAGAGCTGGCAGGGTCTCCGTCTGCCTTCATTTGCCAGCTTATTATTTTGCTAACCTTGAAGGACCACTGTTTTGGCTCAGGCGAGAGGGGAAAGGGGTGGCCCACATTTGATTTGCTGAAAAATCCCCGTTGTTGTGGATTTGGCCTCGTGGGCCACCTGGAGTGTCACAGCAGGGGTGCCCAGAGGAGCAGGAGTTCTTTCCTTCCACCCTTCTCTTCCACGGAGGGACACAGAAAACAGGAGCTGAACGGGATGAAATCCTTGGGCTCGTGGAAGTTAGTGCTACAGATCGTATCGGCATAAATGCTAACCAGACTTCATCCCAAATATCCTGAAGTCAGGCTTATAATTCACAGTGGGACAGTATTTCTTTTGCAGGAGCTGAACATCTGCACGCTGTTCTGTTATTTTTTCTCATCCCTGCCTGAGTGTTTGAAAAATGCCCACTGCACTTGGGGTGATAACATAGCTAAGAGTAAGGACTTGAAAAATTGATGGGCTTAGTGATTCCTGCGGTATTCTTTTGTTTCTTTCCTCTTTGCTGCTGCAGTGGTTGCAGGTGTTTGATGAGTGATTGCCCAGGAGCCAAGGAGTCAGACGGACAGGAGGCTGCGGAGGTGTGATGAGAAGTGAATTGTGTCTGAGTGAGGACCTGGAGGTCGTGCACTAATATTTGGGACTGGTGTGAACAGTGTGCTAAGAGCAGAGTACTGGAGACATTCGGGTAAGGTACCGACTGTGGTTTGTCTGACCTAGTGTGGGGGTGGAATCTGCCTTTCGTACAGAGAAATGAGAAGGGCTATAAAGATTCTGTTATCAAAAGTTGGGGATGTTTGGTCTGCTCGGCACTATATCAAGCAGATTTTTTGAAGAGACTGCAGTAGCTCGGAAGGATACTGAGGGTTAATCAAAGATTCACATCAGCTCCGAAAAGGGTTTTATATGTTTGGTTTGGGAGGATTGTCTCTCTTAAATTCAGAATTATATGAAATTCTTCCAATTTCTCACAATTTAATTCATTTAAGGGTTGTATAAATCCCATGTGAGCCAAGCCTGATGAAAACCTCAGTATGATTTTTCTCAGAGACTAATCCTGCCATGACATGAGAGTGGAAGTAAACAGAAAGTGTGTAGTTGCGCAGAACTCAAGCTTTAGCCAAAGCTTATTGGAAATCAAACCCCCAGGATCCTGGGTTCTGGATTTAGCTCAGAACCCACCATCAAGATTTGGATAAATATGCAATCTTAAGCTGTATTTGTCTGAGTGTTCAGTCTGCACGTAGTGGGAAACCTGCCGTTAGTTTGAGGATGGATTGCTCTTTGCAGAAATCAAGCGTGAGTACCTGCTTTCAGCCAAACCTCAGTCTTCACAATACCAGTGGAGGCAACTCTTAAGGGTTCTGCGCTCTCACTAAAGTGAAATGAATTTATGCCATTAGGCAGATAATTTGTCTTCTGGCTACTTTTTCAAGCCCCTTGCTAACAGCAGCCTGCCTTTCTGCACTTCTGTGAGAATCACAATACCCTTTGGAGTTCATCATTAGTAGCATCGTTGAAATGCACTCTGGGGACAGGGCACACCACCCACCCTTTTACTCCCACTCTGTTTGCTAGTGATGAGAAAGTTGTTTATTTGATGACTGGCATAGCTGGCACGGAGTGTATTGTGACAACGGCGCAGTGAAGGATTTGACAAGTTCCAAGACATCCTATCTGCGGAACATACATCTTTCATTTTCATGGTGCGAGGTTTTATTTATTTTTAAGCTTAAAATACTTTCCTGGAGAGCAGGTGTAGTGTTTTTCCTCTTGCCTGGTAACTATGCTCAAATTCCAACTCCCTTGTCCAATTACTCTCACCTTTGACATTTCAGGCAGTGATTTTGGGGATGGGGATCCTCTCTTAATGAGTGACAGCTTGTCTCCTTTTCCTCCCTGTATTTTGAAAAAGCGCTCCAGCCCCTCTCCAGTCCCTCTGACCCACTTTTCTTTATTTTTGGAAGCTCTCGACTGTTAGGGTCCCATTTTTTCCTACAACCTTTAGCGTTCACTGGCCTGGCCCCTCTGTGGAGTTCAGGACTGAGCTCCTATCTAATCTCCGGAATGCGGCACGGAGACTCTACCTCTGTCCAGCCCTTCCCCAGCTGCTTCGCAGCTCCATCTAGGGCAGTGCACTAAATAGTCATGATCCCCCCCCCTACAGCGTCTGCCTGTGCCAAAAATATAAAGCGACACCACCGAGTTGCTGTCAATCTGACATTTTGCATTAGAGCCTTAGGAATGAAAGCTTTGATCAGTTCTGTTCAGTTGTTTTTAAATGACCCTAGTTCCCCCGAAGTGTGCGTGTGTACAAGAGCGTGCGTGCATCGGCCTAATGACAGAAGCCAGTGATAGAAATGTTTTTCCCAGCAGCTATTTCAGAGAAGGAGCTGGGGCAGGGACGCAGCTACCCTCACGCCAGGATCTCCCCGTGGCACTTAGGGTAACTAAAATCGTCGTGCTTCCAACCAGCATTTTTACCCAGGCTTCCTTCCACACCGCCCCTCTCCTCATTGATATCATGGTTTATTTAGTTGCCTATGAATTCTGTGTTGCTCTGAGAGCCCTGCTCAGTGCAATCGCTGTTCGATCACGGAAGAGGTACACGAGATCTGCACGTGTCAGGTCTCACACGGCGAGAATCAGCCCACTGCCTCTCCTCATTCACTCCTCTGCAGCAAGGGCTAAATCCTGCTCGTCTCCAGCAGTGCCCTGCAGCCTAGCAGCTGGATGCAGCCGGTAGGTGAGAACTCTTCCCACTTAAACAAATCCCTTTCAGCAGCTGCACTTCGTGTCTGGGGAAACCTCCAACAGAGGGACCACAGCCCCGCACTGCAGACACAAGATCGGCCATTCAGCTGCTTCCCTCTCAGGGCCACAAACCCAAGCCGTGGTTTCCTGCCCAAGCCCATTCTCCGTCCTGTGGCAGATGTGTCCTGCAGCATCTGGCAGTCTGTCCCCCCCGGTATTTTAAAAGTTCTGGCTTTACTCTTTTGGGACATCGAGGCCAGAACGCCCGATCAGAGCTAGATGGAGTCGTGGAAAGGAGTAGACCTCAAAGTCACCAAATCCGCAGTAAGACTTGAAGAGCTGTCTGCAGTGGGAAAGCTGCCAGCAGAGGGGACTGCTAGCAAGGGAAGGCTGAGGTGTCAGCCTCTTCTGGGAGATTGGATTCTGGCTTTGCTGCTGCCTTGCATGTTAAGATCTGATTGTGCATCTGTCCAAGTCCAGACGAGTTTTTCCACTGACTTTACAGTATCTTGAAATAATCTGATGACTTTTTCTTGTCTTAAAGGAGTATTCCCTTGACCTCTCAGGCAGGTTATCTGCTGGTCCTCTAATTACAGCAGAAGTTCCTTTCCTGAAGTTAAAATGCCTCCTCTCCTTTGCTGATCACCTGGCTGTGAAAGTCCTTGCCAGGAAAAGGAAGCTTTTATTGCATTCTTGGGCTGAAGGAACATTTTTGGCTAAATGGGAGAGTGAAATAAGACACTGGCTGTATGAGTCATGGCTCAGAAGTGCTCTCTATTCCAAAGGGACAGCTGGTGGCAGTAACAAAACATCTCCCTAGATACATTGTCTGGCAGCAATCCCCCTCTCGCTTTTTCCGGCTGTAACTACCGTTACGTGATAAATAAATAAACACTCTGACAGTGATGTGCAGAGGCAGCTTTGCTTCCCTCAGCCCCTGGAGGCCCTCACCTGTCCCTTTCACTGCACTGCAGGACGGTACTGCCAGGGTTTAGGGGAAGGGGTAGGGGAACACTGGTGTCAGCTGCTGCAGAATCCCGCAGGTTTCAGCCCAGCCCAGCCAGGGCCCACGTCCCTCTGTACAGGACACGAGTTCCCTGTGAAGGGAACTACACCCGGGCTGAAACGAGCCACGACGCAGGCAGAGATAAGCGATGCTCTCGCCTCCTTGCCTTCCTTATCTTCGCAGTGGAAGGCCTGGGCGTCCTTGGCCTGTGATCCCCACCACTCGCACACCCATTACGACACGACTGCGGGGCTGGGGAGGAGTCTGCCTCGCTGGCAGGCACCGCTGGCTGTCCGATTAATTCAAAGTCCAACTGGAAGGTAATGGCAGCTCCAAGCGGCACATCCTCCTTCCTGCTGGGAGTCTGCTGCGGTTTTCCTGGGAGCAGTTCAAGAGGAAGGTCAGCCCCAGCCATGCTGCAGGTGCTCAAAGCCCCAGGAGCTGGTGCTGAGCACCAGCCAGTGCCAACGAGCCAGCTCTTTAATGTTTACACACACACAGCAGCACAGCCTCTCCAGCACTTGACTATATTTTAACGTAGCTGCAAACACCAGCAAGTCAATTAAAGTTCCTTACTACCGAAGCCGGAGTATTTCCTGGAACAGCTGGTAAATTATTGAATGAGACAAGGGTTAGGGAAAGAGGCTGGGCTGAAAGGCAGAAAGATTTTGTTTTATGCGCAAATACCGTGTATCCAGCAAGCAGGGGATGTGCCTTTTGGGCTAAGATCAAGTGTACAGTCAGTTTAATATCAAATACAGCTTTCTGGAAAGACTGGCTGAAGCCTGAAGAGGGGGATCATCATTAGACATGGTGATCTGAGAGGTGGCTCTTGTATAAATGCCACGACCCTGTGAAAACTGCCATGAATGCACGGCCTTTGTCTGAGTCACCGCCTGAACCATGTAGACCACGACATGTCCTGCCGTGGGTTATGAATGTTCCCTGACACTGGGGCGGGATATGGTATCCATTCCCAAAGCTAATTTAGGGGGGCTGGACAAACACCTTGCGTGCCTGCTAAGGTGATACGGATCCAGCCTGCCAGCCGCCTGCTTTACGGTGGCATAAGCAAAACTTCTCCTTGCTCTCTCTGGGCTTTCATGGGGAAAAATCAGCACAAGCCCCATTAGGTGGCACTGACACGAAACCAGGGCCCCTGAAACCCACAAGGGCAGGGACTGGGTCTGCTCTGCACTGCACAATATAAATAAGAAATTTTCTAGATGGCTGACTTTGGAACATCATTAACCATTTTTATGCAAAGGGTTTCAGTATAGCTGCTTAAATTGCAGATACGTCAAATGGTGCTTTAAATATTAATACAAGAGGGTGCTTTGCTGAATTTAACCTTGTCAATTGATGGCTAGCTCTTATGTGTATTACACATAGGAACACTTGCTATTTTTGCTGTCTGCAAAAAAATGCAAGCGGGAAACTATTAGTGTGCTTTCAGGTGGACTGGAAGGAAGAAGAACTGAAATAAAGACAAGAAGTCAGCTAGTCACACCAACTGGGAAAAAGGAGAAGATAAACATGAAAAGTTAATAAAGATCTATTGTTTTTAATTCAAGATTTTACTTTACCTGCAGGAAAAAGAATAGGAAGAGGGGAAAAGAGGAGTAATTCTGAACGCTGTTCAAATATCCATCCATATATTTAATTTGGGAACGTTATCAGAACATTGCAAGTTTGAACCAGGTCGGAAGTCAATTACCAACTTACGTGTGATTTAAATAATACTCTTCCCCTTTTCAAATGCGGAGAAGACTGCAAAGACCTGCCTTATTCCTCCTGGCTTCACTAGATGGCTCTGCTCATCTCTGTTCCTCATGGCTTTCCCGTGCTAACTAGGAAAGGATAGGCATGATGGTGTTCAGCTGCCCTAAATCATTCTTAACTCCACTGAATTGAATCTCCAGGCCAGATACTAGTTTCTTTTTAGGAAGCAATAATTCATGTCTTCCTGTCCTTTGGCATGTGGCTTTCTGGAAGACACAGACATGGCAACACTGTAAATAAGATGAGTGGTAACACATGGTTATATAAAACCCTGAAATATGTAAGATTTTTTAAATATTTTTTTTAAGTTTAAGAAAGTGGCTTATGATTTTCCTGGTGCTGCTTGCAGTGCTCACTGCTTTATAGTCCTACTGCTTACAGTCACATCTATTCAATGGCCTGTTCTTATGCAGCTTTTACTCGGGAGATTACAGCAATATTCTTGCAGCAGCAGTCCTGAATAAAGGTGTCCTTTAGCTAGAAGGGAAAAATAATGGATGGGATCAAAATGACAGAACAAGATATATGGCCAAATTTAAAACAGCACCACAAATTTCATCTGCACTCAGCTGCTGGTATTTGTTTCTCTTGGGCTTAGCTTTCAGTCATGCTGAGCACCTAGCTATTCCATTTACAGCAATTGGACACGGGAACATTCAGCATCTCCGAAAATCAGGCTTGACATGACTCGGGAAGGACCCCAAACCCAGAGCTGCTGCTGTTTAAAGGGGCCAGAGAGAATTAGGTTCCTTACCTTGAATGTGTGGGTGAAATATAATGGAAGAGCCCATTACAGGGATGCAGCCCCACGTGAGAATGTCTCTGCTGTGCAGGACCCCAGCTGAAGGCACTTTTGGGACCTTTAGGCTCCAAACCCACCCCTGGTTTGCTCCTAAAACACACTCAGGAGTGAGCCTGGCCGCTGGAGCCCTGCAGAACCCTGCTGCTTATCCCGTTCTCTTTGGTTCATGAGCACAGCCCACGGACTCCAGACGGATTCCCTTGAATTTTTTGAGTCCCTTTTGCAAAACTAGTGCCAAAGCAGTAAAACAAGAGTAACTTGGATTTATTTATTTTCCCAAAAAAAGTGGCTTGGTTTTATTGAAAGCAAATACAATTTTTTACATCCCCAGCTAAGCCTCCCTACCCCCAAACCCTTGCAAGTAAACCCATGCACCTTAATCTAGTCAGCTGCCAGAAAGAGGATTCAGTTACTACTTTTGTTCACATAAATTGCTTCTGTTGATTAAAAAAAATATTAGTAAATATTTTCTTAGACGGCAACATCTAAGGTTCAGATCTCCCAAATGCAAGGGCCAGAATAAAGGATAGACAAGGGCTAGTCCATTCACGTTTCATATCTGATTCTGTTTCATGACTTGGTCCGATTTCTCTAGAAATGCTTGTATTTTAACCTTTCCTGATGAATAATATTCAGGAGTGGAAAGACTGGGATGGGGTACGTGTACTGCCTCCTACAGCCTGGGCATGAGACTTTTTGCTAGTCTTATAATTACAACCTTCGGGGCAGTGTGAGCAAGTTCTTGAATTTTAAAAAAGCTCTTGTGTTTCTGTACTTAAGAAAACAAACTTTTTAAGGTGTTCCCCCCCAGAGGCACTCGTATTAGTCTTTCTTTTCTGGTAAGGAATAGTGCACAAAGGTGGAGGAGATTTCCTCCAGGACAAGCATTTACATTCTAATCATTGCTGCTTTATCTTGGAGGGTGAAACTCAACAAGTGCAATGCTCCACAAATAGAAGTCAAAGTACCAAGTCCCCTTTCACTAGCAGAGCAATACAGATTACTGCTTGCTCAGTATCTGACTGAAAAAAAGCTAATGGTATAGAGCACAAACCAGGTGATACATGAAAACGAAGCAACAGCAAGAATAGCAAAAAATCAAGTCCTTTAAAATTGGTGTGCATCAGTGAAGGGCATTTTTGTTTGGTCCAGAAGAGGAGATAGGATTTACCCGCATGTGTGAACAAGTTCTGCTCTCTGGGGGAACGGTAGCGGTGCAGAAGGATGTCCAGGACTGCTGCTCTGAATTTCCCTGGTATCATGAGATGCTAATTTGGCTAATGGAATTTGACCTGATAGAATCATGGTCATCATAGAGCTGTAGCCCCAAAACCTCAACAGCGGTGGGAAAAAAGTTCTCAAAGACACGTGGTAATTTTACAGGAGCACACAGGTGTTTGGTGCAAACCTTTGTTTTACACAACCATGGTGAAGGTGGGAGGAGGAGGCATGTTCTGCCTGTCCCGGAACGAATGCCCCAAATTATTAGATCTTCGTTCACATCAGCATAGTTTGGTTTCACAAAATGCCTTCATTTCTGTCCTGCTCTTATTCGCTCTTTCCTGGTTTTTGCTCAGGGTTGTCCTTCCAGATGCGGATGGTGAGACAAGTCGCCATGGCCAGCCAGCCCAGGTAAGGCACCATCAGCAGCGTCGCTACCTTGTTGATGCGGTACCAGGAGCACATCATGCCTATCGCCAGGCTGTCTAAGCACAGGATGTCAATCAGTGCCTGGGGAGCAGAAAGAAGAAAATTAGTGTGATGCTCACTCATGGGAACATACAACAAGATTATGAACACTCCTACTAAAGGCGCTGAGAAGGAATAGGAGTCAGGGAGATTTAACACTGAGAAGTCACCTACGCTGATCCTAAAGCCTGGACTCAAATGAGTGAGACCTGAACGCATCACACCAGGAGCAAAGACCAATGTTAATTTTTTGCTATCAAGCTCCACAGACGAATACACTGTTTGTGATGATCACTGGCCCCTTCTGCTGATAATGCCTATGCAGACAGATCAGAAACGTGCTTATGTCAGTACCGATGGTTACTATCACTTAAACTTTCTAAATGTACCTTTAACACAGAGAATGGCAAAGTTCAGATGGAAACATACATCCCACTCCGTGATCTCCAGGCCTCGGCACCTGAGATAAATGCTTCTTGAATATAGCACATGTCCAGCTCTGCCATGCCACGTCTAAGCTTCGTGCATATCCCCCTAACAGGCTCTGCTATGCACCTTGCGTTGTATCAATAAGCTCAATTATTAAAATAATTGCTCAGTAAGCAGCTCACAGCCAGTCTGCCCCCACAGAGATGCTGACTTAGCTGCTTGCTGGGGCAGGGTGTGACTGTGGGGAGGACTTATCTCTCACCCCAAGTCCTTAACTAGGAGATGCAGCAGCTGGGCTATTGACTTTTGGATCTCCCGCCCTGCTCTGGTAGGGCTGGCTATCTGAATGACAAGACAGGGCAAGGAGTGGAAGGGACTGATACCATTGTCTACAACCAGGTGCAGCATGAATTATATCAGAGTAAAAGCTCTTCTTGTCTCCCTCTTTACAGCTGCGTAATGCTAGGTAGAAATCCTCTACACAAGCTACAAAACCGTGGCAGAGACACCAGCAAACAAGCCTCCAGCAGCAGAACGGATGGCCAGGTACATTACCATCTTCAGGTTGCGTGCACCAAAGAAGAAGGGCGGCCAAGCCCAGTTCAAGGCCAGCTGAGCCCCGTAGAGGCCGAGGGGGACGACAGCTTTGCTGCTGCAGCCGCCCAGGTCATTCCATATCAGGTAGGAGGCATAGCTGTGAAGAGAGAAACATTAGTGTTTTGCTGTCCTGAAGCGAGTGAGCCCACGATGTAGACGAGCTCTTCTCAGGGAAGATTGTCCCGCAGCAGGGATTTGTCACATTCGCATGACAGATGCTTCCATGCCCTCCCTGCTCTCAGACCCATCATCTGTGCCATACCAGTGTGGCTCGTATGATTTCCCCAGGGCAGTGGCTGTTCTGAGTAACCTGTCACAATGCTAGGCGTGGGCTGTGTCCCTGGCCAAAAGCACAGCCAGCAGCACGAACCTGAGCAACTCAACTCAGGAGGTGGCTCAGGCTGTACTTCGTCAGCTGGGAGTAAGCATACCTGACGTGCCCTGCTGATTCAGAGAAAACGGGTCTCTCAAAAGCGAACGAGAGTTTGAAATGACTGACGACAGCAGGACGAGATGGGGAGTGGTAGGCAGAACTTACCCCATGCCAGTGTACAGGACTGTCCAAGCAAGAGGAAATACTTTGCGGGATGGACACCACGAAGGCTTTTTCAGCTTCTCATACCAAACAGGTATTTCCTTCCGATTGAAGAACCAGCCAAGGAAACCTCCAACGTGAGGCAGGACAGTAAAACCAACAGTATAAGCCCACATCCTTCCTTGGCAGCTTGAAGTAGTCTTTTGCCTATTGTAGGTTAAAAACAATAACTGATTATCACTTTGAAGGGATATTTTTTCCTACTTTGATCTTCCAAGCTTTTTCTCTAATTGCCTATGTTCCACTTTAGTGGCTAAGATAAGTATTTAATATTGTATTCAGCTCTGCTACTGACTTCTCTCTGCCCAATTTGGGAAGTAGGGATAATTATTTCTGTCATGGTTACATTCTCCCCTTGATCTACTAACCAAAGGCCCCTCACCCCACCGTTATTTATTTCCTGGGTTCTTACAATCTGTATGTGGCACGGTTCACCTAAGGTGGTTATATTCTTAGAAGACAAGACTGCGGTTACTTTTATCATTCCTCCTCTGAATGCCTAAGTCAGACAGCGTACAAACTTCAATGTACGTTCACGGAGGCTACGCATCTCAGTAGAGCTGTTATCTCTCCTCTGCATGCTCTTCTGAATATGAAAACCCAGACGGATCATGCCCAGAAAACCCAGTCCGTTCTGACTTCATCTCATTTGTCACCGTGGCTTTGTATTTTAAATGAGGTCTATAACAAGACAATGTCCTTACAGCAGATTTTAAGTGCTCAGTGAACCTTGTTTAATCCTCCCTACAGTTCCAGCAGGCAGAGGTGGATTCTTACCTCTGTAAACAGGTAAACTGAGGCACAGGAGAAGTTTCTTAATTTGCTCACAGTCTAACCACAGCCACATTGCATAAAAAGAAGGAACAGAAATTTATTTTAATAATTACATTACGCTTCTGCACAAAACAGCTCTGGTAACATCTAGCATTTCATTCCCCTGTCATTATCCTCAATAAGGCTATGAACCTAACAGTCTTGTGTCCTTCCTCCCTCTGTCTCTGTATTTGCCTTCCCTTTTGATCCATGAAGGAATTAAAGCCAAATTAGCATTCATCAGGAATAACACACAGGATTCTCCAGGAGCATAGAAGTTTAGTGCATCAGCACATAAAGCACCTGAACAAATACAGTCAGGAAAGATTCGGTTTTTGCAATGCAAGAAGAGAGAAGGAGGCACAGAAAATTCCCTCACCCTGAGAAACATCCCTCGCGCTCTGAACACCAGTCAGAGGAGCAGGGAGCACAAGGAGAGGACTGATCTGCACGTGCTTCTCTGTTTGGGGTTCTAATTCACAATTAACACTTTGCTATAGCCTATGCTAATTGTTATTATTATCATCCTGCTACAAAGCGTTCGCCTTCAGAAACACACACACAAGCCAGTTTATACATCAATAAGGAACAAATACGCCAGACACTATCTCTAACTAACAATTCCCTTACCAGACAATTTATAGCACTATTAAAGTGTCTGTGGGACCAGAAAATCAACCAGACACCGAGAGAAATAATAGCTGTTAGTCCTGCTTTTAAAGTGTAAAACAGCAGCAGCTGAGTTTCGGTTCTTCCATGGTACTTCAGAATAGCAAACTGGGAAAAGCAGATTTTCACCCCTTCCCAATTCTTTTGAAGCTGGGAGGCTGCAGAAGTACCTGAAGGCTGCATACAACATAGCGTTTTTATAGCTTGTTTTGCCTCACAGCTGGTGTAATTTATGGAGTTTGAGCTGTAAAAAAACCCTTACCGTCTCTTACCGCCTTTCTCTCCCTCGCAAAGGAAAAGGGCTGGACATCCAAGGCCAGCTTCTGTCCGTAGTGCTGGTGCTTCTATACAATGAAGGGAGCGTCAGCTGAGTTTTACCTAAACAGCAGAAAAAAGGGTGTGTATGCGTGTGCGTTGGTGGCTGTGTCAGATTACACCACGGAGCCCAAATTCAGCAAGAGTTACGGGGATCCTCAGTGGTGGGTGAGCAGCTGTGTGGGGGGCAAGCCTGGCTTCTGGGTGCGAACACTACAGCAATGCCACACGCGAGGCGCTGGGCTTGGTTTGAGGATGAGCATCGTGCCTGTAGGACAGAGGGTGACTTTATGGGACAGAGCAGCACCCTTTGGTCTGGCTGGGAGTGCATTGCCCACACAAACGTATAAAGCACGTCATGCAAGAGCGTGGTAATTGTACAAGAGCTTTGGGTAAGGGATCCAGTCCATAACAGTAAGAATTCTGTGCAGGGGCATGAGCTATACTGATTTACTCCACCTGAGGATCTGGCCCAGAGCGTGCCTACGTCCAGGGGTGTGAGCGCAGGGCAGAAGGAGCCCACTGTGCCTGCAAGGGCGTCTCTGCTGTCCCTGGGGAATGTTCGACGTATTGCTGGTGAACCAGATGCTTTCCGTGGTCGCCTGTCCACCTGCCTTTGGGCTAAAAATCGCTGGGAAGCACTTGAATCTAAAATAAAGACATTACACGAGCATGCTAAATGAAAATGAAAAAAGCTAGAAATCAATTTCCATTAGTAAGCTGTCTGCGAGGGCCGGGGAATTAAACACTAATTTACTTCGGTTATGGGTCATTACCTGAATTTCATGGCCGGATGCAGGATGGCTGGTTCTTAGCAGAATGCTAGTACTGTTATGACACAGAACCAACGAGATCTTCTCTTTTATGGGGCTCAGAAGAAAATTATTTTTTGTGGGAGGAGAAAGGAAAAAAATAACCGCAAAGCTTTTCAGCCAGCACAAATCAATACAGTGCTACGGAGGTGGCATGTTTATATATTGTAATTGCCCCTTTGAAATAACAGATGCCACGCACATTAATCAAGCAGTAGCCACCTGCACATCCCTTCAGAGCCTGTTGCTATTTGTGTTTGGGAGCTCCTGACATGCACCGAGGCGGCTGCGCTCTGCGACGGAGCGCTTTGCACCGCGCGCGGCCACTTCACCGCTGCCTGGGCTCCGAAGCAGCCGGCCCGCAGGGTGCTGGTGGGTGCTGCCTTCGGGACGCCTCGGCGGCCTTGTCACAGAGCCAGCGATTCGACAGGTTTTAGCTGGTAGCATTTCCTTTCCCGGGCTTGAGCACAGAACTTGATTACTTAGCTGCTCGGCATGTAACGGTTGAATTCCCGAGTTATTTTAGAGGCTGCAAGAATTAAGAACTGGGGGGTCAAATCACAAGGATTTTGGTAAACCTGTGAGGTTGGGGGTGATACTCCAGGAGAAGAGGAAATGCAAAAAGGGAAAAAAAATAGTCTGTAATTCATATATCAGTCTTACTTGGGCTTCGGAGCAAAGAAAGGGGTAAGAAAAGACATGGAGGTACCTGGAAAAATGGGATATGTAACAGATCTGCCCAAAGTGGATCACGGTGGGCTGGATCGTAGCAGACGAGGTGGCATTGCCTGGCCAGGTGTCTGTTTCCGAAACACAAAGATAGGGCATACCTCACACGCCTGGACTTCTGAATAGCATCTGTTACGGTGTTTATGAGCTGAAGATGCTGGCAGATGGTCGTAGGGCTGCTGGTGGATGCACAGAAGAGACAGCGAGAAGGAGTGGTGAAAGACAAGGATCAGGTCAGGGAGAGCCTTTGGTGAGCCCCAGACCGATTTCAGATACGGCACGGGCACACGTGCAGGCACACCGACACGTGTGTGCACATGCTACGGAACAGAAGAGTCTTGCAATAAACCAGAAGGACTTTCTCTAGCACAATACTGTTTTCCCTTTGTTACCACAGATTTATGTCTCAATATTTCTGCTTTTGATTCATTTTACAGTAAGACAAGATGAGGTAATATTACCTCTTAGTAAAATCAGTTCTATATTGTATCTTGATGTGCATCTGTATATTAAAGTAACATTATTAGTGGATTTTAGGTCACTGTTGTATCACTGCAATATGTTTTCATGAAAGAAGAGACCTGGGAGAGCTGAGTTACACAACTGTGTTTGTTTTCCTCTTCTTAGCAACCTTCGCACGTTGTCCCAAGAGGTTTTCGGTCTATGCAAGATTAATTGCTCAAATATAAAAGCCCTGTTAACCTGAATATATTATTGAAAAACAGCATATTTCAATCTGCCCTAGTTTTGAAAATAGAGATGCCAGGTCAGCTCCTGGCATAAATCTGCAGTGCTCCACGAAGCCAGCAGAGCTTCTCTGATTTACATCGGCAATAAAGTCGGCCTGTTTTGTCTACCACTGCTCAGACAGTGCGCTCGCAGAGCTGCCGCAGAGGACACAGCGGTGGCCGGGGGGGGAACACTTGTGACAGTCACCACGCAACTGAAAAACTCAAACCTGCCAGCCTTGGCACTGCAAAATAAAATACTTCATTTTTCAGGTTCACATGTCGTTTTGTTCCAAAAATAAAAATAAAAATAGTTTTCTAATGGAAAAAAAAATTGTCCTTAAAAAATATTGCTCTGTTAAGTTAACAATCCGAGATAATATGGGATGATTTACGAGTTTTCAGCCAGTCAGTTTTTGTTCCTTTTCCCCTTGGGCTGTGCAGCACAAGACCTACAAGCCACTGGGAACTTGGGCGTGGATTGCCTGGCTAGCAGAGCCTTGCAGTTTGAATTTCCACTTTTTCTCCACTAGAGGGAATTTTAAAACTGATCTTTCTTAGGAATAAAGTACAGTTTTCTGTATCGCTTGTGGGACACCACTGCATACAGCCTGGGCTGTATCTGGAGGCACAGTGGCACTGGCCCCTCTGTCAGACACAAAGTCCTTTCTCTGTCCTGGCTGATTATAGCTAATCACAGGAGTAGCTCTGTCCTGAGACGAACAGCAGGAAAACCGCCTTTATTTCCTAGGGCTCAGCCTGTGTTTGCTCCCTGCCTGCAGGAAGGAGCGGGCACAGCCGTGGCTGCAGCTCCAGTGCTCGCCCAGCACGCCGTCGTGCACGGGACTCTGCATCCCGCGGGGCTCTGTTTGGGGCCAGCCATAACCAAAAGGCCAGACTGAGCTTCCAGGTAAGTTTTGAACTTTGGGGCCTCTCGTAGTGTTGTTTATTTGTCAGTAACGGTGCTGGTGAAGGCTGGTGTATGGAGCATGTGATAACCCTAAGGGGAATGGTGCAGCCTTATCTGCACGCAGAAGTTACCCCGCGGGAGCCAAATAAATTGTAACGGACACAGCTCAGCCCCTTCTTTCGCTTCAGGAGTAGCTTAGTGTGGGGACAGGCAGATGATTGCAAGCAATTAAGCTATACACTTCACAAATTACCACTCTCAAGAGCTGAGCCTCTTTAATTAACCACGTGCACAGACCTAGCCCGGCGTTAATGTGACATAAAATATTTCGCCTTCACTTACCATGACCGGTAATACCTGCTTTACCAGGGTGCTTGGCGGCACTAATTTTGACCTGCAGGAGTCAAATCAGCGAGAAGACACAGCTCTGGTCCCCCTGACCCCACTGTGCCACGATCACCCCCGGTGCTGCCCCGGTGCCTGGTAGGATGCTCCTGGTGCTCTGCAGGTGCTACCCATGGGCCGCATGGAGGGCTGGCTGCTTGTATCCCAGGACTCAGCCCTTGTCTCAGAAAAAAAATAGCAGGAATGGTACAGAGTCACTGGCAGGGAGGTGTATGGCAGGGGGTGAGGAGTTATCACAACTCAGCCGCGTTCTGCTGTCTTGTGAAGTCATGATCTCAGCCCTTGGATTAATGTCAGACCAAGGGTATCGAGTTTAAAGTGAGCCAAAATAATGGTGTTCGCAGAGGGTTTTATAATAATGCCTTAATATAGCACTTTAACATGCGTTTCAAGGTCTTTCCTACACGCAGAGTTGATTGAGAAAAGCTATTGCAGTTTCAAGTGATGCTCTCACTTAAATCAAGTTCACTTTCCTGTGCTGTTATGCCCTGAATTACACTGGTGCACACTTGAAGCTAGCCAAGGCTTCGTAGTAAGGGCACAGTATTCACCATTTATGAAAAATAGGGGGAGAGGATTTTCCTGTTGGTACTTCCAGAGGAAAGCCATAAAGAGGGGCAGCTCTTACCTTCCTGGGCTCTTGGAAAAGCAGCCGATAACCTTCAGCCCCTGAGATGTGTTTTCTGCAACTGGAAAGGAAAGCTCTCGGATATTTCGGGGAAAGTAAAACACGCACCACCAGCAGGCATTGAGCGATGAACTCCAGGAGACTGTGTGCCTTTATTTATTCCTAGGGCAGGAGAAAATATCCCCTCCCTGCACTCAGCCTGGCCAACGAAGCCTCCTGGCTGTGGCTCGTGACATTCCTCTGGCTCCTGCTAACGCAGCGCTGCTGAGCTGGCTGCGAGAGGAGCTCGGGGTCCCTCGCCAGGGCCCTGCCAGGTCTGAGGACTCGGCAAACCCTCGGCTCGCCCAGGGCTCCATAAACACAAAACCTGCACGCAATACTTACTGGGTGCATTAGGGAAGGAGGGCATAAGTCAGCCCCCAAGTTTTTTATTGCTGGTGATTATGGATGAGGAGGAAGGGCAACAGCTGTCTTGGATTTTCCGTAGAAGCCATTTTCTACCCTAATTTATTAATTCAAGGCTTCCACGAGACCTGGGAAGTAACATTATCTCTAAATCTGCATTTATTGACTTTTTTTTTTTTTCCAGTTAAGGCCAAGATTCAATTGACTGAGAAATTTATATCAAAGTATTTTAGTTTTTCTTTTAATAGAAATGCCATTTGCACCAGCAGGGAAAACTCCAGTGATTGCTTCTTTTCGGCCAAAATATTTTTGCTGAGAATTATGAAACTGTCAAAATACACCAAAACAATGCTTTGAGAAGTTTTTTTTAGGAGAAAAACTATTTTTTGTCTGCTGAGTTTCTTCGGCCTTTGCAGAAATAGAAAGTGAAAAGGTGAAAGAACGCAAGGACCAGAGGGAATTCACAGCAAAAGGAAAATATGGGGAAAGATTCTGCAGAAAACGAAGGTTTTAATTAAGGAAGAGAAACCATAACATTTGAAAGATAAGACTTATTTTTTTTCCACTTTTTTCATCCTTTTCTTGAGTTAAACAGCACTAATTTTGGTACTATTGTCATATCGGACCTCCATTTGGTTTCTGTTCACGAGTCCTTGCAATCCTGCCTCTTTCTGTTTTTCCCCAGATGCAGGGCTGTGTGAGCGAAGAGAATATTGCCTCACGGAGCACCTTCGCCAGAAAATGATGGGAGAAATGCAGGCAGGCTTCCCGAGGCCCTTCCCTGGTGGGTTCCTGAGCAGTTGGGGGGGTTTCTTCCTGGGGTGCCTTTCCCCTGGGGTGATGTCCCTCACATCAGGACAGCAGCATCAGCCTCTGCAGCAGAGTGGGCTTCTCCACCCAGCAGCAATGGTGCCAGCCGTGAAGCCTAGGAGGGACGGAGCACGGTGTTTCAGCCGGGACTGATGTTCAGCTGTATTTCCCCTAGAAATATCTGCATCAGGGAGCAGCAAAGGTGGGGATGCCGCAGGAGTGATGCTGCTTGCAGATAACAAAGTGAGACTCTAGGGACTGCTTAAAGGCAAAGGCTCAAAGCCTGTCTGAGCAAGATGCAGGGTGCCAGAATTTTGCTGTTTTTTATGGGTCTGCCTTTTCCTCTTGTGCTGGATGCTGGAAATGGCTCCTTGCTTCTCAGGCAGCTGCCCTGCTGCCTTGGCAAAGCCCTGTTGCCTGGTGCCTTGGTGGTGGGATCGCTTTGGCTTTTCAGGAAGCACAGGCCATTACCTGTGTTGTCGTTTTTTAGCTGTAGAGAAATTCCTGCAAGAAGATTGCAAGGAAAAAGGGCTTAGGAACAACTTGTGGTACTTGTCTGTAGCTGCATTGCTCAAAGGCGGCGTCATCTGAGCCACCCAGACTTCATCCCCTTTCAGATTTCTGACCTTTGGTCCAGGTTCTGCAAGTAAGCGAGCCCACCGAAATCACAGGCGTAAATCCCCCCGGATGAGCACAATCAGCACATGGTAAATGCCAGGGTACTTCCCTTGCCTATTCTAGTGGACAAATTGACTGGCAGAGACGTGGTTCAAGCAAATGTGAGGGCATTTTAGGAAAGAGGGAGCTCTGAATTAGAAAAGTGACCTGTGTAAATGCAGTGTTGTGGTTTGCTCTCCTTCAGTGACTGGTGTAAGTAAAAAGCTGCATTTATTTCTTGCTTTGTGCTGAATCAGGCCTTCTGATTTAGTAGAAGAGGTTCCTCCTGTTGCAACAGATATCCATCCAAGGGCTTTGAATTACTGCAGTATTCCCCACAGCCATATGATGATAAAGGTACGTCTCGGCGGTATATTGCATGCAGATGTGAAAATACTCTGCCAGAGCTCCAGCTTTGATCCCGTGGGACTGCCAGGAAAGCAGAGCAGAGCCTGGCTGCACACACGTCACAACTGTCACGGCTGCTGGAACCGATGCACCTCTGCCCGTGGCCATGCCTCCAGGGCTGGCCTCCCTTTGGTCAGCCTCACCACTGTTATTCAGGGAAAGTCGGGAAGATTTGGGATCAAGGAGCGAACTGGAGAAGAATCCGGATCTCTGGCTGCCAATTCACGGCATGGGGAAAAGAATAAAAAATAAATAAAAAATAAATAAATAAGTAAACAGTTTGCTGCGAGTTCTTGTAGCACTGTCACAAAGCATGACTGCTGTTGGAGGTGCTCGTGCCAGTTCTTGTCAGTCGTGGAATGTTATGGCTCTGTGTGTCCTCACTTCAGCAGGGAGATCAAAGCCAGTTTCCTCCAATTCGTTTGTGCCAGTGCAGGCCGGTCCCGTGCGGAATCCCAGGTATCGGCGATAGAAACGATGCCTGGGATGAATGGAAGTGAGCGAGCCCTTGGGAGGAACTGTGTCCCTGCCATCACAGTGACAGCGTGCTGAATTGTAGCCAGAGGCTGAGAATCTTCAAATGCATCCCAAACGAAGGAAAACTGCCTGGGAGCTAAGGATTTATACTTAAAAAATTAAGATGATAAAAAACAAGTGTGATTTCCCAGCTTCTGCCCACTCTCATTTCATGCCCTGGAAATGATCCAGAAGAACCTCTATTTTCACAAAACTCAGGGTTGTTCAGAGTTTGACCCATTTTTAGAGGTACGGCACTTGTCTCAAATACCAGATCTAGATTTAGATTGCCACCATATTTTGGATTCTGGTTTAGGGTCAAATCGATATGAATGGCCAAAGGCAAATACTTCAATAATATTGTGGCCTTATTATTTTTTTTTCTGGTAATTTAATTAGGAGCTCGATCTGGTTTTGGGGCAGGAGACAAAGCGGACTGCAGGAGCAGCTCTCTTTAATTAGGGCCATGTATCTGTTGTTAAAGTTTAACCTTTCCTTGCACGGAGGGGCAGAGGCAGTGAGGCACGGAGCCTGGGCAGGGCGTTGCGTGCAGGCTGTGCAGGGGCAGCCAGGTATGTGCAGGGCTGCGTGACTGGGGATCCTCCGATCCTGCTCGAATCTCACCCCAGCGATCTCAAAGTACCAACTGGCACTTGTGTGATACGGCTATTTATAGACACCAGGAACTAGAGGGTAAATATTTATTTACAGTCTGATGCTTAATCTACTACCGAGTGATTGTCTGGAAAGCCTGAGCCCCTGTTTTTTTTTCCTGCTGCGATTTATAACCAGAACTCTCATCTCCTCTCCTGCTCCTGGTGCTCACATATCCATTCCCCAGGATTAATTCTGCAGAAAATGAGTATGGCCTGGGTTCAGGCCCTGCAGCACCTTCTGGTCCCAGCTCATCCTGGCAGGCATCTTGCCTCATTTTCACTGGCTGGCGTTCAGAGGCAGAAATTGCAAATCCAGGACATATGAAGGGGAATGGCATGAAACTGTCACTGCTCTGTTGGATAGGCAGACTTGTTTGCAATGGTGTGGGATGGGGCAGAGCAGTGGATGGGAGCTGTTGAGTCACTTAGATTCATTGCTAAGTGGGCTGAAAGACAACAGCTGTGCTGTTCTGCCTGCTGACAAAGCAGAGCCGTTCCTGTTTTAAGCCACCTCTGCTACCCCAGAGTCCTACAGTGACCATATATCCTGCCATCACCCACCTCCAACCTTTTCTGAACCGGAACACCAGATCCTTGTCGAGGTTGGGGACAGGGAATCTGGAAGGATGCTCTGTGTTCATCAGCAAGGACTGATAGAGACGGGGACATCTCCCCTGCCCCTCTGCAGCCACCAGCACCTGCCGGGGCTCCGTGCATCCCGTCACAACCAGAGCCCCCAGGACCAGGGCTGTAGTGATGCCATGTGCCCTGCTCTGGGGGTGGGAAGGAAAGGGCAGAAGTGGTGACCAGGTGGCAGTAAGCACAGGGGGGGAAGTGTTAGTGCTCGTTAGTGAGGCTGGAGCTTTTTAGCATCACACACAGTCCCACCTGTCCCACCCCAGGTGGTGGTGATAAAGCGGTGTGTCCTAATGCCTGCTTCTTTTACCCCATGCAGGTATTGCTGGAGCCCCCCAGTACCAGTAAGGACGACTGGGGGAAGCTGGCATCCAGGCTGGTCCGGGGAGGTGTGGAAATCGGGTAAGCCAACAAGATCCATCTCAGGGCAAAAGGGAGCAGTGTAGGGAAGAGAATGGTTGAGGGCAGCTGGGTATGAGCCTGTGTGCTGCCTTGGGGTGTGGAAAGAGAGTGGGTGAACGTGGCAGAGCCTGGGGATCTGGGCTGAGGTTTGGGAAGGGCTGCCCAGGATGGTGGCTGTTGCAGGAGTGCTCATGCCCCAGTTTCCTTGGGGCATCTTTGTGCCAGCTTACGCTGTGTGCTTAGCAATGTGACTGCTCTGTGAAGGTGGTAGCACCTCCCAGTCTCAGAGGTGTTGGATGCTTCTGATAAGAACATCAGTTTCCTTTCACTTCCCAGAGTGTTTTACAGCAGCCGAGAACCCTGCTGTACTCCTCTATAATGGAATTTTCTCTTGCAATTTCCTACCCTCATTGTTTCTTGGGGTGTGGACACATCAGAGATAAGATCTTTAACTTCTGGGCAGGTCAAGCGGCTGATCAGACAGCAGATTACTGCTGCTGTCTCCTTCATCCCTACAGCACCTGCTCTGATGGTACTGTCTCGGATGGCAAAGCGATGTTCAGCAGCACGTTCCTCTCCCCACCTAGCTCTTTATGTTAGAAAAGGTACAAGAAGGCCTGGTCTCCCTAAACTAATGGGGAAACTGAGCCTGCGGTGAATAGCTCTTGCAAATTTGTGCAAAGGAACCTAAAATGCACAATGAAGGGAGTACATCTTCCAGGAAAAAAACAATCAACACACCCAGAAAGCGCTGCATGTACTTTTTTTTTTTATTTTCAAATATATATATATATGTATATATTACATCACTTTAAAACAGAATATTTGTGAAAGAAATGCTTTTGTGGTAAAAGCAAGCCACCATGTTCCACACAGCCCCTTTGTCTGTCCTTTAAAGCTGGTCTGGTCTGCACGCAGCTCCTTCCCTGCTGCCCCTGGGACAACCTGTGGCCTGCCTCCTCCCTCTCCTCCTCCCACTGGAAAGAAAAGGTGTGCACCAGCCCCTTCCCTCTCCTCCAGAGTCAGTGCAAGGCGTGCTTTTCTGCTCCATCATGTACCCCGTCTTCTTCCCGAGCAGGGCTTCCTGGAGGGGTACAGAAAGGAGCTGTGGAGGGAGCTGTGTGGAGCATCGTGCGCTTCGCTGCCACCAGAAAGGCGAGGAAGAGTGAATAGAGACAGCGTGGCTTCAAGTATATGCATAAACCTATCACACAGAGCTTCACAGAAGGCTGCCACCAGTCCTGACCGCAAAGGCACTGGTCTCTCTGGGGCAGCGGTCCTCGGAGCCTGAGCCCTGCTGCTCCCTGCGTTTGGCAGGGAGGGTTTGGGTTGTTGGCTCGCAGCGTGAGGAAGGGCCGTAAGGGAGGGGATGTGCTGACAAGCAAGCTGATAGCTCAGGCAGCTTCCTCCATCTAGGAGAAAAGAGCTGGGGCGGAGGGGGAATATGCCATGCCCTCGGATAAACCCATTAAATGAGATACTCTTCCTCCAGCTTCTCAGCCCCTTTTTATAGGCCCATTATAACCTTACGAATTAAATCTCCCTGCCCACCCACAAACACACGCTTCAAATTGAAGGAAGAGTTTTCTGTCTGGGCAACTCTGTGTCACTTAGCACCTCCTCTGGGCTGCCTCTGGCACAAAAGAAATCCCCACCAGAAAAGCCCCAGTTTCCTCCCTGAAATCCTTCATGTGCAGGGACCCAGCAGAGAGGGACTGGGAACAGAGTCTCAGAGCACGTGGCCTTAACCTTGATCAGCAGCCCCGGCTCACACCCGTTTCTAGCACCTCCAGCCCTGGGGGCTGGCATCGCTACCCGCATCCCTCGTTGCTGCTTCTGGGGTGCACCTAAGCCTTCACCAGGCACCACGATGCTGAAACCATCCCAAAGTAACAGATCCTGGGGCTGGGTGGAGAAGGGAAGCAGCGGGAGCCTTTGGTTCCTTTCCCTACCCAGTGTAGGGTCAGGCAGGTGCCGGTGCCAGCAGGTGCAGGTATCACAGAGAGCCAGACCTTCCCGACATACAGCCCTAGCTTGGGTCACTGCTAGACAAATGCCACATCTGCTCCAGCTGCCACGTCACCACCAAACCCTGCAGTGATTCAGGTATCTTTGAGAGGGGCTGAAACTTTCCTTCCCACCCGTTTGAGCCAGTGAACAATCCCCTCCTTGTGAGCGGCCAGAGCTGAGCCTCCTGCTCTCCTGCCTTTCTTTTCCAGCTGAGGGTTTCCCCTCCCTGCTTCCCTTGCTCACCGGGGAAGAAACCAAAGCTTTGGGGGCAGCCATGCCCCAATAGCACCATAGTGGCTAGGAAGGTGACAACAGGGAGAGCCTGCTATCCAGTGCATTACGTGGGCTTCTTTTCATACAGGGTATCACACGTGGCCGGGTTGCTGTTTAAACACAGCTTACACTGCTTTAAAATATTGATCAGGTCTTTATCCCCACAGAAGGAACCGATTGATTCAGCCTTTCAGGGAATGTTTGGGGTTATTCTGAGATTTTTTTATTTTTTCCTTAGAGCCCTTACTTCCGTAGTAGGGATGCACTTTTTGGTAAAAAGGGCTCCTGGCACTGCCAGCCTGAGCTAAAGCTGCCTGCACGTCGCCCAGGTGCCCTGCGGTGCCTCGGCCAGGCCCTTCCCTGAACTCTGCCTTGTGGGGCTTTGAGGTAGATTCCTGCTGCGGCTCTTCAGAGGGCCCACCGGCCCTGCAAAGAGGATCATCTGCTGGGGAGGACAAAGCCTTCTCGCCTTATTCCGCCTTGGGTCCAGCAGCCCCAGCCCATCCTGCCCCCAGCAGCGGTCAGGCCCCGGCCCAGCCACGCCTGCCCCTGCTGCGTGCCAGGGCCCGGTGTGTGGCGCAGCTCTGGGGGCACAAACCCCCGGTCACCCGGCCAAAGAGGGGGGCCTGGAAGCAGGATTTTCCCCCCGTGGGAGTTCAGCACCCAGGTGGCTGTGGCTGCAGTGCTGTGGCCATCCAGTGACGGGATGCAGTACTACAGAGCAGCCACCCATTCACGTTCCCACTTCGGGCCTGTCTCTGCTCAGCCATGGTGCCAGGAAAGCTGGGAGAGGTGAGGGCAGAGTGAGACAACGTGCTGATACCCTGAGACAATCCTCCCTGCAAATCCCCTGAGAAAATGCCTAAAACGGAAACTTCCCTTTGTACAGCACCTATGTGAAAAGTTCCCTTCTCAGTCCTGGTATCACAGACTTTACCAAGGCTTGACCATCTACCATAAAGCTGAAAAATTGCCTTTATTTAAATGGCCTTACATCTGAATTTGGTTTGCAAGGTGAAACCCCTTCTCTGGAAGATGAGAATAAATTACAAGCAGCATGACTTTCTGTACTAGCAGAAGTACTCCAATCTGTTAGAGTTCTTGGAGTGTGTCAGTAAAGTAGTGAATAAAAGTTGATGTACTGTTTTCTTTCCAAGGCCCTCTGGAAAAAGTCCTGCTGGAGACATAACCAAATCAGACAACTAGAGGACCGTGGCAGATCAATAATGTGACCGATTAAGAGAAAAGGAAAATAACAATTAGCAGTTCATTTTCACTGTGGCAAAAAAGCTCCATCTGGTGGTGTTTTCACCCAGAAAAAGAAGGTAAGCTGGGGGGAGAGGAAACTGCAGATGATAACACTAGGTTGTTCAGAGTGGTTCGTGCCAGAGAAGAGTCAGGAAATCTCAAGATCTGCTCAAGACAGTTGAACAGGTGGCAGGATGGTAAATGAAGCTGTGTGTGGATAAATGCAAAGAAGTGCACTTGTGAGGGGACAGATAAACTATGGGGGGGTAGGGGGGGTGTCAAGCTGCTCACAGAGCATCAGCACAGCTGCACAACCTGGGCACAGACAATCCACTGCAGGCTTGTGCTGCTCTGCATGTAAGTGTTACAAAGGAAGCAACCCAAACAGATATATAGCAGAGGAATATTATAGCAAATATTTTAATGCCTTTTTAGGGAGTACAGTCCAGGACACTCCACCAGGGATCGGGATACTGCAGAAAACGATGGGCACAGAAAGATGGATATGGAGAGAGGCCAAAGAGTTTGCATTCTTTTGTTTAAAAAAAAAAGGAACGTGAGGGACATAAGTGATACAAAATTATGGCTGGTCCTGCCAAGCTGCAAGGAGGAAGGCTGCCAGGTGTCCTCTGTCTGTGCT
Organism: Anser anser; assembly: GCF_964211835.1. Lineage (NCBI taxonomy): Eukaryota > Metazoa > Chordata > Aves > Anseriformes > Anatidae > Anser > Anser anser. Next base: position 6,926,553 of record NC_139748.1, on the reverse strand, counting down.
TTGATAGGACACGTAGTCCCAAGGGAGAGACATTGAGGAAAAAATCCACCTGAAGACAAAGGTAAGAATTAATGACACGGCGAGGTGATAGAGGAAGGTTTTTAAAAACACGACAGCCAGGTGTCTGCCAGGAACACCTTTGGTACGGTGGGGCAGAAGGGCTGCTCTCTCTGTCCCCAGTTTGCCCACCGTGGTGACCCCAGGCAGGGTGCGGGTGAGCTGGGCTCTGCCCTGCCGTGGTGACCCCCCTGCCAAGGGGATGAGTCCGAGCAAGGGCAGTCGTGGTCCCCCAGCCCGTTTTGCAGTAGCAAAGCCAGGCAAGGTCCAGCCATCGTGGGGTGGTCCCAGTGGGCAGCGGGCTCAGGCTGCTTACGCCTGTGGTGCTGCTCCAGCCCAGGGGTCCCTCTGTGACAGGAGAGGAGCTCAGGCACGGGTCCACGGCTCATTTCCTACCTCCGAGGTCCCCCTGGCTCCCTCCCCCAGCTGGCTGAGCTGCTCTAGGAGCTCGGTGATGCTGGAATGGCTCAGACAGGGCCAGTCACAGTTTCAAGCCTTACAGAGTCACCTGGATTAAAAAGAGCAGACAGAGCTAAACCGTGCAACCCGCACTGGGATGCTCTCCCTACTTTGTAAAAGTCAGAAAGATCGGAGATTGAACGGTGCCTGCTTGCATCCCTGCCTCCCCCAAAACTCATGTTCAAGCGTTAGTCAAGAACAAGGTCAAATCCTTTGCTGAAAAAGCCATGGGTTGCTGGGGCAGCGTGCTGTGCCCTGCTGTCCCCGCAGCCCTGATGTGGCAGCCCTGGCTCAAAGAGGACACATCAAAGAGCCCGTGCAGGGAAGAGATGCAACCAGTGCCTCCCACTGAGAGCAAGGGGACCAACTGGTCGTACTGGGGCTGCTCACGTGCCAGTGTGCTGGATGAAAGCAGCCAGCAGACTGGAGGGAGGGCAGGCTGCCTGCACACCCCCGAGTCACCACCCCACAGCTTTTTAGTGTTTGGAAACCTGCTGCTTCCCAAGGCCTGCTGGCACGTGGCCTCTGAACTCCTGCGAGGGCTGGGGTGCAGGCAGCGAGGTATGACTGCGGCCCTGGGACCAGCATCGGCCATGGGATGCTGCAGGTTTGGGGTCTGGGCTGGGGCAGGGAAAGTCTGCCCATGCCAGCACTGCTGGCTGCTGCCATCGATTGTCAGGTAACAGGTTGTGCCCCTGTCACCGTGTTCCTATAAAAATGGGTAGGGGCTGCTTGCTAAAAGGAAAGGAAAAGCTCAAGTATTCGGGCTCAGGAGCAGGGGGAAGGTGAAAGCAAGCACCACACGGCTTTCTAATGCTGGCTCACCCCTCCAGGGGCTTATAACCAATGCTCGGAGCAACCGAGGCTGGAATCCCTCTTCGAATGCAGGTCTGGGCTAGAGCCAGCAGCAACGGGGGAGCTCTGCGCCTACCCCATGGAGTGTCTTAGGAACAGCACAGAGTGGACGAGACATGAGACGCACGCACACGTACGCCCACGCCGGCGTTATCGCGACAATGCTTTTGTTCCTCCAGAGGAGCCTGTTCTCCTGCCTCCCTGTTGCAGGCTACCGGGGTCACGGTGATGCTCTGTCCTCAGCACAGTGAGGCTTAAAGCAGCCAAAGTCAAACCTTCCCCCCTGCTGCCTCTCTCTGTAGCTCCTGGTGGCATCGCCGTGGGTGGCAGAGACCCCGCATCCTGCAGCGGGAGGGTCACGGGTCCAAGCTGTGCTCTCTCCCCCCCGGAGGTTTCTCAAATCCCCCCCCTCTCCTGGGAGACGTCAATGCAGGATAGAGGTTTGAGAGTGAGCTTGGCCGGACCCCTCAGCCTCTGCCCCCACGTCGGTCAGGGCCTGAAGAAGCGTCGTACCACTAAATGCCCCACCATCACCAGGGCCACCACCGCCAGCATGTACTTCATGTAAACATTGTCCAGATCGAGTGCAGCCACCTGACGGGAAACAGAGAGTTAGCAGGGGGCTTTAGACCTGCCTGCACCCTGCCTGGGCCGGCCTCCTGCTCTGCCCCACGCTGCCGGCCCCACCAACCTCAGCTGCACCTCGACAGAGCCCACCAGCCTCCCCTCGCCCCCCCCAAATCCACCAGGGCACAAGCTGTGGCCACTCTGGCTCACCCATCCTCCTTGCTGGGCGATCCACTGGGCGATGCGGTTGCACAGCATGAACTCCGTCACGAAGCGGGCGATGCGGCGGAGGAAGCCCGTTATGCCGTGCTGGTAGACGTGGATGGCCATGCAGTAGCCGAAGCCCAGCAGCGCGATCACCCGGCCCCAGTTAATGCCGCTTTCGAACAGGCTGAAACGAAGCCGATGGGTTTGGTTAAATCACCCCCAAAAACTGCTGAGGCTGGCTCGCCTCCCTAGTCCTCGAGGTGCATCCCTGCCGCGCAGGCAAAGCGGTGATTTTGTGGCCAAGCAACACGCGGACCTCGATAACCTGACGTGCTTTCGGAGCAGAGAAACCACAGCCTCGGCCACAGACACTGTTTGCCTCAGCCAGGTGGATTAGGGATGTCGTAGGAAAAAAAAGAAGCTTCCGAATCCTGCACACACAGCTAAAGGCTCTGAACTGCTGGGGTGGAATCCTTGGGATGGCTGTGGCTGTCCTGCCACCCTTCTGCCCATTCCATCGTTCCCTCAGGTCTGCACCCAAATACAAGGGCACGCCAGCTGCCTGTGGAGAAGCTCCTGAGCTACCTGGGTTTTCACAAGCCAGGGTGTTAACCCCGGCACGCTGGAGCAGGTGCCACTTTCAGCTACCAGGCCGTAGGCTGCAGCAAGCTCCGAAGCTGCTGCACGTGCAGCTGGGAGCAGGAACTGCAGCCCAGGTACCCTGCAGCATCCCCTGCCTGTGGGATCACACCCGGAGGTAAGGAAGTTTGAGCAGATCTAGGGCAGAAGGAACAGGATTTTCCCTTTTCGTGCACAAACCCCTCCTAGACCTACAGCTGATCTTGCCTTCTGCTGATGCTCCCAGGGGCCGGGGGGGGCTCCAAAATACATCCAAGTTGTGTCCTAGTGTTCCTGATCCCAGTTTCAGCTGCTGCGGGCACAAATCTGCCGTGTGCAGGTTTGGCACTGATTTACCTAGACTGCTTTTTGAAGGCTTTTTTTCTTGGTTTCCAGCAAGGTAAGCCAGCAGGAAAAGAAAAATAAAACCAAAAATAAAAATATAAAAAGGGGAAAAAGAAAAGTAAGCGCTGCATTTTAACCTGGTGCTGCCCCAGCTGTCCCTGCACAGCTGAAGGGAGCTCTCCTCTCCGCAGAGCCGGTCGCAGAGGGCGAGGGAAGGAACCACGAAGACACAGGTAGCGCAGAGAGGGGGACAGAGGTTAATTTACCTGTTTGCGGTGCGTTAACCGCCTCAGGGTGGCAAAGCGGTGAAAACAGCGCAGCTTGGCTTCCCAAGGAGAGGGGAGCAGGAAGAGGACAGAAGAGAGGCAGTTAGACAACACACACCGAGCGGAGGGTGCGCGGGGACAGGTCTGCACCACGGGAGCTGCCAGATCCCGGGGCCAGGACCCAGAAAACCCCTGCCAGGAGTCTTCTGCAGGACCCTGGGCAAACCCTTAAATGTGCACGGGGCCTTGGTTTTCTTATGGACAAAATTCAGGGAGAGGGGTGAGGACTTAGCCCCTCAAGGCACGGTTGGAGCATCCGCGACCACCTCGGTGGAGCCGGCGTAATGCTGCGGAGTAAGGCGGCTCGGGACACAGACACGAGCCTGCACCTGGTGCAGTCAGGGCAAAAAGTTATCCAGGTGTTTGCATCTCAGTTCTCACCCCGTTGCTGTGCTTGAAGTGGGAAAGCTGGGCACGCATCACCTGCACCGGACAGCTGCAGGCTTTTGGGGGCATCCCAACGTCCTGAGCCAGCCCCATCCTGCTCCAAGCGGGCACCACCACAGGCAGCGAGCGCCTGCCCTTCCCCAGGGCTGTGTTTGCTTTGTGCCCCCCAAAAGCCCGGCCCTCCAGGACTTCCAGCCACCAGCCAGGCGGTGCTGGGACCAGCAGCAGCTACGCCTTGGTCCGGGGCTGGTTGTACACCTGAATGGGAGCTGGGATGTTCTCTTGGCCCCACTTCCCAGCCACTTTCCCCAGACTTTCTGCCCCCAGACAGCTTGAGCAAGGACTGCTGCTGCACGGCCAGGGGGCAACGTGTGAAGACTGTGCCAGCAGGAGCAAGAGAAGAGGCAGAAAACGCAGGAACCGTAACGGTGAGCTTGGACAAAGCTCAAGGCAGGGACGTGGATGGAGCTTGAACCGACAGAGCCTGTGTGCTGCAGGGGGGGCGGCTGCTCTGGGCTGGGGGCAAGGCCTCACTGGGCTGCACTGCACCCAGCGGGACCTTTCCATCCCTCGCCTCCTCCAGGAAAAGGCATCCTGCCCACACCGAGGGAGCTGGTGCCTTACCTGGAGGCGATCGTGGTGAAGTACTCGTAGGCATTCTCCTTGGTGGGCTGCAAGGATTTCAGCATGTAGCGAAACTCGGCGTCGTACCGCTTGTTAATGTCATCGCCGATGATGGCCAGGCGCCTCCCCACCAGGCTCCCGGTGCTGTCCAGGGGAAAAATGGCATTACAGGCAGGCCAGGCTTCCCAGTAAGACCAGTAGCAGGTCTGTAACGGAGCCTGGCCTGGGGCAGGGTAGCGGATGTGCGTGCACTTGGTGCCTGAGTTTTACCTGCCCAGCTCTTGCTGGATCTCCGCAATCTCCGGGTCCAAGGGCACTTCTTCCCCACTCTCTTCTCTCTCCTGTTGGTAGCGGTAGAAGGCGTAGCTCCGAAACACCTCCTCGGTCTCCTGGGCCACCTGGTCTTCTGAGAGAGACAAGGGAAAGAAAAGTCAAGGGGCCAGCTCACCTGCTCGCTTTCCCCAGGTTGGAAAGGGATCACACCTTCTTTTCCAGCCTGAATTTGTGCTGGCCTGCTCAAACGTCTCCTTCCTCCACATGCATCCTTGGCGGTGCCCTCCCATCGCAGTCTGCATCCTTCCCCTCACTCTGTAGCCCCACATCTCATCCCCAGCCCCTCTCCCTTGGGTGAACACCCAAACGGTGCTCGCATTTCGGGCGGTCGCTGCCCTCAGCAGCCAGCCGAGCCCCCTGCCAGGGGCCTGCACAGCATTTCAGGAGCCCCCAGGACGTGACAAACGCAGCCAAGTTTGCCTCTTCCCTTGCAGCTGCAGGGGACTGGTTGGGGTTCACAGCCACAAGTGAACAGCAGAAAGTAACGCAAAAGCAATCCAACATGGATCAGTTCTCAGAAAGCTCATTTCGAAGCCAGACTTGTTTCTTGGAGGGGCACGAGCCCGCATTTAGATCATTTTTTTTTGGCCAGACACAGGACTGTCACCACACACATTGCTGATGTTCAAGCTCTCCCCACATGGCAGCACCTCTCTGTAAGGGAACCGCTCGGCACAGACAAATTCAGGAATCCTGGACCCAAACCCCAAGAGGCAGCAAAGCTCAATCAGTGCAGAAAAGCCTCCCTCAGCAAACAACCCAGGGTTATTTCTATTTAAATGCCACCCATGGTCGTGCCCTTGTGTGGCATCAGCAATGACACGGTGACCAAAGGTTAAACTGGTCATTTTGGAATAACTGATAGGAATTTAGCTGATTCATTCGCTCGCTGCCAGTCTCACCTACACCCATCAGCGACGAGGCCAGGGGAGGGTTTGCGCCTTGTGCATGGGCTGCCAGCAGGAACAGAAAGATGAGTTTTTGGACTAAATCAGAAACCATAAACCAAAAAGGTGGCTCCTTATCTTGCACTGGCAAGCAGACAAACAGCCCAGCGATGGGTCTGAACACAGCTGTGTGCGGACCCCCAGGCCCTGCGCTTTGGTAATGAACCCACGTGGAGGCAACGAGCCCTGGGCACGGCGAGGCTCCAGGCTGCGAGCCGGGGCTGCTGCTGGGTTTGGGTGCCGCAGCTTCCTTCCCTCGCTCTCGTAAACAAGCAGGGTTTGGCACGCCAGGTATTCGGGGTTCAGCGGGGGCAGGCACCCAGGCAGTCACGTCACCGGCTCCGACAGCGCGCGCGAAAACTGAGCTCAGGCAGGAAATGAGTCAGGAGCGAGCGGCGGCGGCAAACCTGCGCCCGTCTGGATGCTGCTCAGGCTCAAGAACCACACGTGGGGCACGGGAGCAGATCCTCTGAGCAGAGGGCAGCACCTCCCTGTGCCGCTTGGGGATGGGAAAGGGTCTGGCTGCGGCTGGGACCTGGAGCAGGGAGCCCCCGGTAGGCATCCCAGTCCAAAGGTACCATGGTGACCGATACCTTATCTCACGCACTGCATAGCTCCTGGGGAAAGTACCCGGTCTGTCACGGGGTGTCTCTGATTAGAGCTTGGTTTCAGCTAGCCCGGGGAATGTATTCTGGCTGGAGAAACACTCAGGCTTACAGCACTGGTTTAGCAGCCCAGGATTTGGGGGAATCGGCTCTAAAGTCCAGTTAATGCCCTTCTTCCCAATTTCTTTTCTAAGATGCAAAATCTGTGGGGGACAGAAATACCACGGGCACATCCACAGAATCCGTAGGGGACCAAAATACCATGGACGCATCCGCAAAATCTATAGGGGACTGAAATGCCACGGGCACATCTGCAAAACCTATAGGGGACCGAAATACCACAAGCCCATCCACAAAATGTAAGGGACAGAAATACCACGTGCACACCACAGATTCACAGACGTTAAATGAGGTGCAAAGCACTGGGCACAGCTAAAGGAGCAGCAGGACAGCAAGACCCCACAGACCTGTGCCTTTAGGTGACGGCTTTCAAGGTGCACCGGGAGCACACAACCGTCAGGCAGACCCGCAGCAGCAAGCAGGGCACCTCGTTGCAGCAAACCCCGCCAAAACCCGGCCCCGGCATCCCGGCACATCCACCCACCAGCCTGGGCGCACGGTTTTCTGGCCACTCGCATTCCCAGCACAGCGATGCTACGGGATGGTGACATCCCCACGGCCCCTGCGCAGCCCCAGGGAGATGGACCCAGCCCTGGGTAGGGTGGCGCAGGGACAGCAGAGGAGCTGTCGTGCAGAGACTTGGGTTACAGGGAGCTCGGGCTACGTAAATAAAGGTGAAGGGAAGTGACAAGCCCCGGTGTGTTTTCAGGGGACTGTTTTTTGTTTTGCGGGAGCAGGTTTATTTGGCGGTAAACAAATCCCACCTTACCAGGAGCCAAGCAGGGAGCAGTAACCAGAAAACGAAACTGACTGAGTCACAGTTTCAGTGAGAGGCAGAGTAAACAAACTGCAAGAACAAAAGAGGAAATAAGCGTACCCAAAAATCCCTGCTTTTAACTATCCCAGGCATTACTTTTAGTAACGCGAGGACAGGTGGACGTGTCCCTTTTCCTCCCAGATGCTGACCTGCGGCACCTACTGGGACCACCTCTGGGTGTCCCCCACTGGAAGGACGAGGCTCTGGATCGGGATTTGCCACGTGGATGCTCAGGACCAGCAGTGCAGAGCAGGCCGGAGCTCCTCCCGCATCTCTGGGCTCCTGGGGCAGTATCGGGGGGCTCGGCATCAGGCAGACCCCGTGCTGCAGGGGAGGACTCTGCTCCACTTCCCTTTTGCAGAGCAGTGACCCCATGTTGCTCGGTCCCCAGCACCCAGGCCAGACCTGCTCCAAGAGCAGCCCCTCACCTGGATTCTGCTTTCCTTCTCACTGCTCCTATCTCCCGGGGAGCAGCTGGAAAAAACTATCAGCCTCACCAAAATCACCCCTCAGATGTCATTACAACTTAACAGCCCCGCTACAGGCTGCAATAGTGACAGATGCAGCCTGGCAGCGTCCCTTTTGAGCTCAGCAGACGGGCAATAACCACAGTAGCTGTCTGCACAGAGACTGATATCCAACTGGGAAACATCGACTGGATCCCAAGGGAGAAAACAGCTCAGGGGACCAAGAACAGTCCCTGGAGGTTTTTGCCTCGAGGGGTTGCAGTTGCAATTCAGGTGTGGGACGAGCAGGATCTGCATTAAGGGAGTTAAGCTAGCTTCCACCAGGCCAGGCAGCACCTCGTGTAACCTATCGCCTGTCATCAGCACTGACATCTACGATCAAAGGCTGATCAGCTTAAAAATGCATCGTGCTGGCATAGTCCTGCACCTGAGATCAGAGCTTCCAGACAGCTAAATGAAAAACTGCCTTCCCCAGAGGCGTCTGCTCAGCACAAAGCAACTCCCCTTGCTCTGTTCTTTACAGCAAATATCTTCCCACCCAAAAGAGGAGCGAGATCCTCAAACAGCCACCACACAGAGCTACTGGGCAAACGCCCTTGGTTTTAGGATTGAAATTTCTCTATTTATAAGTGAGATTTTCTGGTCCAGATCCTGGACTGGAGTCAAAGAACCTGCTTTAGTTCAGGGGGTGCCACCCCAGCAGGGGCTGGGGGCCGCTGCAAGGTTTTGCTCGGGTACTTTGCTGCCCAAGCTGAGACCTGTCCCATATTTGCTGATCTCTGGGACTGCAAAGGGAGGCAGGGCCCCGTGCTCGGTGGGATGCCTGAGATGGGTGGGCATCAGCTCTGGCCCACCAACGTTTTTAGAAACAATTTTTTTGAGCATCCTTTTCAGGCAGGAATAAAGGAGCCATAAGGCACTTCCAGAGCAGGGCTATTCCCCTGTGCAGCCATAAGAAGGATGACTTTTTTTTTTTTTAAATGGAAATCTCATATTGATGGGAGATGCAGCTCAACAGGGAAATCCAATACTCAATGTCTGTTTGTGCTGGAGATGGGACCTGCAGGGGCACCAGAGCAAAGAAAAGCACGTTCAAATGGTTTCAGTCGCTCTCCAGAAACTATGAGAGCCCAGGCTTAAACAGACAGGTCACTGTTTTTTCTACTCATTTTGCAGGTGGTCTTGGAGATGAAGACATGGAGCTACTCACAGACGCATGACTAACACCTCTGAGCAACTATTTATCAATTCATCACTTCTTTCGCATGCAATGTCAAGTCCACAGGTAAGATAAACAACTAGGGACCAAGCCGTACACCTCTCCGAGTTTGTTATGTGAGTATTAAGCACACAAGCAAATGAGAAAGCCCAGGTAATCAGAGTAAGAGAACAGTTGCCAGTTTAGCACTGCAAACTCTGAGTCAGATGGCTGGGTTTTCCAGGCACAACCCTGACACAGCAGACATCCTCGCAGAGCCTTGCTTCAAATCTCTGTCCATTTCCCCAGCAGTAGGAGCAGATACAGCACCTACACCTTTCTCAGCAAAGCGCTCTGGGATTCCAGCTAATGTGGCCCATACAGGAGCTAAGTGTGACCGCACAGATAGTATTTGCATCATATGGACTTGTTCTTCTTCACTGTAGGGGAACTACACTGCGTTTTGCATGACTACCTGCAGGTGTGAGGACAGCCGTGTCCATGGGATGTCCCCTGACATGGGACATCCCCCTGACCTGACCCGCAGTGCAGTTATCCCAACCGTTCCCAGAGCTGTGTGCGCACCCTGGCAATATGTCTGAATAGGGAAGTGCCACCAGCCCCATTTTACAGATGGGAAAAGAAGTCGGGCAAGGTTAACGAGTTAATTCTCTGAATTAGGAACTCCACTTCCTGAGCTCAGCTCGGTACTGTTGGTGCTGGGCCTCCCAGCCCTCCTGCAATGTTTGCTCCCCTTTGCGTGACTGTTCATGAATTACGTTGTTCCTCCTCTTCATCACACACTGCCACAAGGCTCCTGCCTTCATCTACAAAACCCTAAAAATACGAGAAGTGTGGGTTGCCACCCAGCCTCACAGAAACACCAGCATCTTGTCCCTGCCCTAAGCAAGGCCTGGTAGAACAAGGGATCAAGACAACACTCAAATCCCTGACCAGCAGAGAAATCCCTTCGCTCCCTATGCATCCAAAGACAAACAAAAAAGGCAAGCAAGCCCTAAATGAAAACCAGGCTTAATACCCGGTGACAAAAGCTTTCTTCCACCCAGTAGTCCCATAGCACATGTTGGAAGCTGTGCATTTTTGCTGCCACCTGAGTCCACGTGGCTTCTCCCCAAGAGGTACACAGGGATCCTCCAAATTCCAGGTGGACCCCCGGTTTTTGGGAAGCAGACGGGTGCCAGTACTGCCAGTAAGTGTTTGCAAACGTACAGGAAGTGTGACTGTAAAACTGTGTGGTTAGAGTTCAGGGCCCGATCCTCTCGCAGGTTTTCACATCAGCATCTCATAGGCCTCAACAGGAAATCAGCATACGTAAACAACTGCTCTAATTTATTTATTTTTATGCCTTGTAGACTTCGGTAAGGGAAGGACAGTTTTTTGGTTTTTTTTTTTTTCTCCCTCCTCCAATGTGTTCATGCGGGATCCAGAACAAATGGTACTCCGAGATGGAGAAGAGCCTGGGCTGTACCAGAATACACACACCATAACCAGGCCCATAAACCAGCTCTGAGCTGGATCTGGACTCAAATACATAAACAGTTAGCTATAACTTCTAATCTCCAGTATTGACAGAGCAGCAGTGACTCAGCCTTATTTACAAGTCCACCTGCAAAACAGGTTAAGAAGTCACCCGTGTTGAACACCTCACTGTGCAGCGGCATTTTATCAGCTGGGGACGAAACGGGAGCTGAGGCTTTTCCCAGCTTCGTTTCGGCCCAGTTCCCAGTTTCACTCATCAGTGGGCCATGCAATCACACCATCTTCTGGGTTTGGGGTCTACAGGGAATGGGAGGCACTGCTCCTTGTCCTTCCTGACCCCCAAACTTTTTGTCGCCGCCCCGACACAGCAGGGACCCGACTTGGTCCGGCAGCTGATGCTGCACGACTGAAACCGCTCGGCACGGCACGTTCTCCTGCCTGCTTTAAACCTCAAGTACCTTTCGCTCGCTTGTGTTGGCGGAAGGGAAAGTAAATGACACCCAGCACCTGTGGCACATCGAGCAGCCAGCTGGGGCAATTCACCCCACGCCCAAGCCTCCATGCCTGCACCCAGCTGGCAGCAGACCCCAGCTCTCAGCAGCTCCCTGCACACTGTTTGCTGCAAGCTTTGCAAGCCCCCTCGCTGCCCACTGTGCCAGCCCAACGCCAAGCATCTCCCAAAAGCTCTGAGTGTGTGAACTCAGGAGTTCAGCTCTGCATAGATGGACGGAGCTGACTTATTATCCCAGCCCTGCAAAGCCCTTGGAAGAATGAAAAACCATCTTTTCAAAGAAACAGCAGGAAAAAAACAAACAAACAAACTAGAAAACCACGGCTGAATGAATATGCTTCCTGCCCCAGCCCCGAATAGCGCATCCCCCTTTTTACCTGAATTGAGCTCTTGTGACAGCCTGCGCCCATTGCTGCCCCGGCGTCCGTGGGCCCCCGGTGGGTCTCCGTCGTTCCCTGAGGCCATCGCAGAGATGCTGGGGAGGACCAGCTTTACCTGGAGAGGGGACAGACAGGACGTGAGCCACGGTATGGCCCATCAGCAGTGACACTGGAGACCTCTTGCGCCTTCCCACACCTCTCAGGTCAGCATCACGGAGCCCCTTCGGCCGAGCCAAGGGCTCAGAGAAGCACTGCCTGCTTTTATCTCCACGAGCAGCCTGGCTCCTCCCTTCCCTGCACTTGCTCCCTCATGGTCACACCGAGTCCCTTGGCTAGATTTCTCCTTTCTTCCCATCAAGATGTTTGCAGACAGTAATATGCCATAACAGGAAAGTCACCCAGTGCCCTACCCTGCTTCCCCACCCTTGCTGGAAACCTACTGGCTGTCCCATGACCCACAAAGTGCTTCTCCAGCCCAAACAACAGCATCATCTGCAGCAGCTTCGAGCTGGGAAGAAACCAAAACCCCAGCACCAAGCGTTGCAGGGCTGCCGGGTGCTGAGCCACTGCATCCCCACTGCAGCCAGCCCAAGCCATGGCCGTGACTGCTCAAGAGCAAACCAAGCTGTGACCACAGCCAGCTGCCCCAGCAACAACACCGATTCCCCTTTGCAAGCACCTCTGGCTCGTTTTCCACAGTTTCTGCCAGTCTTTCTTTTCCTATATCCAGGTGCCCTAACTTCCCGTTCCTTATGTCTTCCCAGCTCCTCTCTGAATAAGAAAATTAAGTTATCAAGTTGCTATTAAGTTAACAAATGCCCAGTTCCAACTGCCCCCGACCTTCAAAAGCAACCTAAAACCATACCTGTGTTTAGGGCTCTGCAAATTTCTCAGCAGCAGCTTTTACCCCCTGCTCATCACACTGACATCACCCCCGGTTTGTGCAGAGAAGGAAGTGAGGCCGCCCGCTTAGGTCGGGGTTAGATCACGGCGGCGGCTTGCCTTTTGTTCAGCATGCCAGTACATGTTCCCAGGCCAGGCCTTCTACAGGGCTGAGCTGGTAGGTTTTTCTGATTTGCACCAGCTTTAAATTCGTGAGGTCGCATTGACACCCAAAAGTTTAAATCATATTCTGGCCAAAAATAAATACTGAAAAAAAAAAGTGCTGGTTGCAGATAAATAACCACCTACATCAAGCTTAGGAGTGCAACACCTGGGCCAAGCTTACAGCCTCACACCGATTATTCAGAAGAGAAAAACGGAGATCATAAAACAGATTGTGAAGTGCGGTATCCAGCCAGGGTGGGATGAGGGGCTGGAAATGCAAAGTTTATCAGCCTGGCTTCGAAAGCCCTCACGTATTTGCATATCTGCAGCCAGGGACTCTGAGCCCTGGTGACACACAGATGGAGGTGCTGTTTTTTCCTACACGCCTCCGAGGACAGGATTTCCCTTTTCCTCCCCGACCTCGTACATCGCCATCCAAGGAAAAGCTGAAAACATGCTGAGGACCTGGGGCGGCAGGGAGCCAGACTGCGGAGCAGAGGAGGGACGGATGCGGCGCGGGCAGCTCGGCGAGCGCCTGGAGCAGCAGACGCACGCTCAGCGAGGCTGAAGTCGCAGCCCGCCTCCCATCTGAAGGCTTCAAAGGGAAGCAAGAGCAGACTGGAGGCAGTTCTCTGTCCGTTCGTGGGTAACCAAAGCAGGACGAATTCCTTCCGTGCCCCGCAGTGCTGCAGCCCGAGGCTGCGCTGAGCACGGTGCTGGTCGTGGACGCGTCCAGCCGGAGTTTAATCGCCTCCGGAGCTTTTACAGCACAGGCTGTTGATGCAGCCGGCCGTGTTTCACGTGGACCCACTGCCTCTGCCCAAACCTCAACCACCAAGAACCGTGAATTTCTGATGTGGCTCCGACTGCTCCATCTGAAGGATGTCTGGGGGAACACCCAACTCCGGAGCCTGCGCTGCAGCTGACTCATGTGTTGCTTCGCACTTGTTGTCTGCCAAAGCCTTTGGAAGCGAGTGTTGCAAGCTGCGACTGGGGCCGTAGAGGAACTTTCATTTTCAGTTTCCCCTCTCAATATAGTTTCTTGCAGCGCTTTCTTCTCTCGCACCGCGGGGCACCGCAGGCCTCCTGCGCACATCTGGGACCGGCGGCCGTGTCCCCGTCCCCTGTGTGTGCCGAGGGGCTGCAACACACTCCCAGATGGGACCCAAAAGTCCCACTCCTGCAAACTAAATGAATTTCTGAGCTAGCTGGCTGCCCGCCTCTGCTGGCGCCAGTGCCTCAGCCCGGCCTCTCCGGTACCCAGAGCCCTCGTTCCTCCTGCTTCCTGGTCGCTGCCCCTTTGCTTTGCCCCGTTCCCCTTGGTTATGAGAATGTTGTGCCAGGAGAGAGCAGGGAGGGTGCGAAGGAGGATTACAACACCCAGACGCTTAAGGACAGCCCAAGGCAGCAGAAAATGAAGGTCCTCCAGGGCTCGGGAAAGGGCACAGGGAGGCGGCAGGGCACTAGGAGCGGTGTCTAACTCAGCCAGAGGACAATTCACCTCCACTCTGACTTTTCGCTCTTGTAGGAGGCCCCAAAGGGTTAAAAGGAGCAGATAGCACCTGGGCTGTGGATTTAGCAACACCTCTGACATGGCACAGGAGCCTTATCTTTATTAACGAACACGTGCCAAAGGATCAGCCTTCCTGCAGGCTTCCCTCCTAACAAGACCTTTGCCTCAACTGTTCCTTGTTTCACCCTCTCTCACTCTGCTCTAAGGCCTCTGACACACTTCCTGAGCACCCCCAGGACGTGCTCATCGCTCAATTTCTCCCAGCTTTTCTCCCAAAGGACAGTGCCCGGGCAGCAGGGAGATGCCAGGGCCAGCCCAGCGTGGGAGGCCGATTTGTGGGGTGCAGGAGGGCCGGGGACTCGCAGGAACAGGGGGGGTGCAGCCCCAGCCCTCCGATGCGTTATGAAAATCCCATTCCAGGAAATGCACGGAGCGTCCCCTGGGAGAAGCATTTCACATGCCTGGCCCCCGGCCCATGCAGCGATCCCACCAACAAGCAAGAGGCAGCAGGACCAGAGGACCCCAACCCCTGCTCGCTCAGCGCAGAGCCCCCCCCCCCCGGAGCGAGCAAACGGGGGAAGTTTGCCCATTTTTGTGCTTTCCCGTGCCCACCCTGCCCTCGAGCCCCACGGCCGCAGCTGTCGGGGACGGGGACCTTGCAGCCACCCCCCCCGTGTCCTGGTGGTGCTGAGCAGGAAACCATGCAGCTGAGCCCACGGGGCCACACGTGTGATGCCCGGGGCTGAGGTCACGGCTCGGAACGGAGCTGGCCTGATGTCACCACGGTCCCCAACACGGCACGGCTCGGCTCTTGTCACCGATGGCCCCGAAAGACCCCTCTGCCCCACGCCTCCCAGCGCCCTACGCTCAGCATGGGGGTGCCGGGGGGGCTGTCACTGTCGTGGCCTCACAAGGGAAGAAACAGGGGAGGAGAAGAAAAAAAAGAGAGGAGGGGGAAAAAAGAAAAAAAAATGGAGAAAACATCACCAAAAGAGGCGACGTTTGCTCTTTGGGGCAGCGCTCAACATGGAGCGAGACCTTTCAGCTCCGGCCCGGAGATCGCTGCCCGCTGCATTACGCTGTGTAGTTCAAATCTCCCGCACCAGGAGGGTGCAGGATGAGGCCCTGGGGCTCCGTCCCCCCCCCTCCCACCTCCCCAGGGTCCCCCCGGTGCATTTCAATCCCCCCCCAACCCCCGGCAGCGCTCAGCAGCCCCGGCCCGGGGCGGGGAGGGCGGGGGAAGGAGCATCCCGGTGGAGGCTGGGGGGGGAGTCCCCGCTACTCACCGGCTCCCGGCGGGGTCCAGGGGGGCCGGGGGGGTCGCGGGGAGCCCTAACGCATCCCTCCGGGGAGCTGCCCCATCCCCGCCGCTCCCTTCCTGCCTCCTCCCCGGAGCGCAGCGGCGCGGCGCGGGGGAAGGAAGCGAGCAGGGCCGGGGAGGAGGAGGGAAAAGAAGAAGAGAGACCGAAAAAAAAAAAAAAAAATTAGAAACCCAACCCCAGACCATAGATGCAGAAGCGGAGCCGGGCAGGGCTCAGCTCAGCTCCCTCTAGAGGCGCCCTCCCCGGCCGGAGCGTGGGAAAGGAGCCGCGGCAGCGCTTTGAGCAGCGCCGTGCGCCCAGGGGATGCTCCTGGGGGGTTTGGGGGGGATTTGGGGGACCCCCTCGGCTGGGGGCACCCCCCGGCTGCGGGACACCCGGGGAGGTTCTCTGGGTGCCGAGCCCAGAGGTGTAGGGGTGGTGTGATGCTCCTCGGCACCCTGCTTGCTGTGATTCCCTGGGTGTCTTCTGCTTCCCCTGGGGTCTCCAGGGTTTTTTTTTTTGTTTTTTTTTTTGGCCTTTGGGAAGGCTGCAGGTTCGCCCTCCGTCGGGTTCCCCCGGCAGGTAGGGCCAGGAGCTGTGTTAAAGCCCTCAGACCATTTCAGGTTTCCAGGAGGACACTTCTCCTTTGGGCTGCCAGGCCAAAAGTCTTGGTGGTGGTGGAGGTGCCTCGCACCTGGGAAAGCTGAAATCCACCGAGGTTAGGGAAAAAACCCAACAGCGTGGCTGGAGGAAAGGGCGTAATTCACCCTGGAGAGCAAGATAGTTCTGCAGGGGGTGGCTGCTTGGCTTGGCCCCAGAGCTGCCCCAGCCTCTCCCCCAAGGAGGCTGCTAAGGGCTTTGCTGCTGGGGCTGCAAGCTGCCAGATAAGCAGGGATTTGGGGCCAGTTTGAATGCTTGATTGGTAATTATCCAATTACCTGTCTGCCCCATGGTAGGGGCACTGCTTGTGCCCTGGGATGATGTGTCCTGTGGGATGTTCCCTGCCCAGGGGAGCAGAACGAAAGGATTTGATGAACGCCTGCTGGAGCTTCGCTGGGGAAGCAGTGCCCAGATGCAGGGGGCACAGCCCTGGCTCCAGAGCTGCCCTCGCCCCCTGGGCACCAGCGAAGAGCCGGCTGCGATGGGGGAAGCGATGGATGCCTGCGGTGACCTAGGGGAACAAGGGCCAGGAGAGCTGTGCCTGCTCAGAAACGGCTTTTGGGGGGATAGGACCATAACCATGGAGCAGAGGAAGGTGAGGCAGCAGCTAACGGGGCCTGTCCCCATCAGGCTGGCAGCCAGGGGTCTGCCTTCCTCCCAGAGAAACGCCCGGACCTGGGGGTCTCGAGGCCCCACCATCAACCTTTGTTCTGTGGTGGCTTTTCTTGTGCACAGCTGGCGTTGTCCATGCCCAGTTTCAGACTATACACCGGCACAGGCACTGCAGGGGACGAATCCTGTACAGATGAGCCCTGCACTTCTCTCTCCACAACACTGCCTCAACCTGGGCTGTTCCTCAGTTCACCACCATTTCAGATTTACCATCCCTCATTTGTATTACCTCACTAGAAGGCGGTGCTGGTGAGAGCTTTTGCAAAAGGGGATCTCATCTAAATTCCTTCTTCCTTGTGGCAAACCACTTTTCTTCCACCTCAGGTCTGTTGCACGATGCCTCTGTGGCATGGCTGTTGAAACCAGCTGGGAAAGTGGTACTTGGCGAGCACCAGATTGCTATGATCTTCCGAGCTGAATAAATCTAATTGTGCTGAGCAGGGAAAACTGAGAAAGAAGCTGTGCTGAAGGCTGGGACAAATCCTCTGTGTCCACAGCAAAGGGGTTGTGGGGGCTGAGTTCTCGGTGGGGAGCAGGCACTTGGGCTGCAGGTGCTGCGATGTCTGCAAACGGCTGCTGGAGAGTGTTAAAGAGGGGAGAGATATTGGGGACAACGGGGAAATCGGTGTGAAAGCACTAGCTCTGCTATGGGAACGGCCGATATGGGCACTGGGAAATGGTGATGGCAAGCATTTACGGGATCATTTGACACATGGTCTAAACCCCTGCTTCGTATTGCTGTGCTTTTAAGATGTAGAAGCAATGGGGAAGAAATTCCAAGCTGGCTTCGTGGCTGCAGATACAGACGTGAAAATTTCCTGGCTTCCTGCAGCCCCTTTTGCCGGGGTAAGCACAAAGGTGCAGAACAGCCTCACGAGGAGCCTCTGGTTTCTGGACTTGTGGCGTTTTTTAGGGAGTGATTTCACTGACTGGTTGATGCAGCCTAAAGCTGGGCTGCTGCTGGCAAGGGCGCTGCAGTGAGCTGTGTGTTCCCAGCCCTCCTCTCGCCCCACGGAGAGCAAGGGGCTGATGAGAAGGGGCGATTTTTGCGGCGAGGAGGGCTGCAAACTGTGCTTTGTGGGAACCCTGCCCTGCCTGGCTGCCTGAGCCAGGCGATGGCAGAGGAAAGGAAACAGGAGGATGCAGCTGGGGTGGGGGAAGAATCTCAGTTTCAACTGATCACGATGACACGGCAGTTTTAGATGAGTTTTGGGGGGGGGAAAAACCCTTCTGGCAGCCTGCACTTGTGGGCTAGCTGACGGGTAGCAGATCCACGGGTGAGCAGATGCTGGCAGAGCCAGCCAGGAGAAACTCTGAGCGTGGAAGCAAAACCAAACTCCACCCAGCGAGCTGCCCTGAGGGCCTTGCTACACCCGTGGAGAAAGCTTTGTGCCGGTGGCACTGCAGCTACAGCATGGCTCTGCCGAGCGCAGGAAGAGACATCGTGCCCCTGCCTGTGATCCCAGTCCTAGGAAAACCCTGAAGCTGTGCCTGAGTGCCCAGGGGAGAAATAGTTTGTTGGGTTTGCTGCTGGTTCTGCTGCTGCCGTCGTTGTCATGAACGTATCGCAGCGCAGTGGCAAACTCCTTTTAAAAGTTGTTTGCAAAGTCATTTGCTCTGCTGCTGCCTGAAGAAGTAGGGTTTTAGCCTCTTGTTGGCCTGCTGATGTTGTGCTGCCGGATGGTGCCCGAGCCTTTCATGTGAGCCCCCCTCCCACCTCCCTTAACGGTGCAAAACCCCCGGGCTGGGCCAAGCCGCGGCGGAGGTGGGCGTGCAGCGGGAGTGAGTTGCTGTGGGTAGAAGAGAGGCTTCATTTTTGGGGGGTCCCTCTGCTCCCCCAGCCCCAGGCTGTGCACGCGTTGCCCCCCTTGGTGCCATCCTTCCCCCTCAGCTCATTTCAGAGCCCAGCTCCGTGTTCCGGGGCCGTTGGGGCCGTTGGATTCGAATCCCAATCCCAGCCGTTGTGCCACCGGCCGGCCCCGCTGCTGGCGCTGGCAGCCATGGACGCCCCGCAGGCTGTGCCCAGCCGTCCCTCCCTGCTCCAGCTCCTCAGGGGGCTCTTCGGCTACCACCGAAGCGCTCTGGGGACACAGGGGCCCAGAGCGGAGCGCCAAGAGCCGGGCACCACCGGGGACCCTGGCAGCTCGCAGGGAGAGCGGGTCTCACCTGCCCACAGGGAGCCCGGGGGCCAGCAGGGCCCGTACTGGGAGCCCCTGGGGGATGCGGAGAGGGAGGGCACGGAGCTGCTGCGGGAGCTGCGGGAGCTCAGCCTGGGGGGCTCCCTGGGGAGCAGCAGGAGCTGCCTGAGCGCCGGCACCAGCGACACGGAGCTGGAGGTGGCCGGTGACGGGCAGGAGGCTCCTGCTGGCGGCGGGGCCCAGCAGGATGCAGCTGGCGGGGTGGCCCCGGCAGAAGCTTTCGGGGACAAAGCTCTGGAGATGTAAGCGTGGGTGGGGGGTGGCTTGGGGCCTCAGTCGCTTCAGTGCCGTGTCTTTGTGGATGCAGGTGTCCGAAGGGATACAGTGAAGCCCCCTTGGCTGCATCAGCCTCGTCAGATCCCAAGCAGGCGATCCTTTGCAGAAAGCTGCTCGGTTGGATATTATAAACAGCCAGTAGCCTTTTTTTTTTTTTTTTTTCTACTTAGAACACTGAAATGAGCCAAGCACTCCCAGTAAGGCCACAGTTGGCTTCCCGAACCTGTGTGGTGTTTCAGGGTGTCCTGTACCCCGAGGCAGGCTCCATTCCCTGAGGCTCCCCAGGTTGCTCCCCACAAATGGTGGCACCCATCAGGAACCTCTGTGCTCCTGGGCCTCTCCTGGCTGCTGGCGGGGTGCAGTTGGGTCCAACTGTGCTGCTAGGGGGTCCGAAATGGCCATGCTGCTCATGCCTTCGTTCAGTCATGCCCGATTCTTCTTTGCACCCAGGGATGGGCTCCTCCAAGGTCCGGGTGCTGCTGCTGAAGACATTACGGGCTCTGCAAGCCCCGAGCTGACATTTTCTGCGGGCTTTGATGCTGAATGGGACAAAGGGCAGCTCCTGAAAGGTGAGAGGATGGATTAGAGGGCAAGGAGCCCCTTTCCTTCCCCCCAAACCTGAGGGTATGAGGGCTGCCCAGGGCAGCTGGCTGGTCCCAGGCACCGGTAGCCCTTCTTCGGGTCTGTATGCTGCTTTTTGGGGTACAAGCCTAGGGGCTAGTGCTGCAGGCTGTCTGCTGGCTAAATGCTGGCATCGAAACCATGTGTCGGAGGCTGCCAACCAGGGGAATGCCCGGGGAGCCAGACCACTGGGGGAGTACCCAAGGGCTTGAGCAGAGAGTGCTGAAAATCACCCAGGGGTGGGATGGGGATGGGGATGGGGATGGGGATGGGATGGGATGGGGATGGGATGGGATGGGATGGGATGGGATGGGATGGGATGGGATGGGATGGGATGGGATGGGATGGGGCCCCTCAGCCTCTTTTCCACTGAATCCAGTGCCAGGCGTGCCCGGCAGCAGGTCCGTTTGCTTTCCTGGTACTGGAGGATCTGGACCTGGCACAGTGTCCCCTTTGAAATGTTTGATTGCCGTGCCAAGGGCAGCATGGAAGGGGGACGGTGGCTCTGGGGAGTCACTGCTTTCTCCGGCCTTGTCTTAAACAGCAGGTCAGGGTGCAGGATCCTCCAAAGCAGAGCTCTCCATGTGGAACAGGCTCATCAGCATGAACAGACAGCAGTGGGCTTCGCGTAAGGTTGGTGAGAGGATGTGGAGCGCGGGGAGAAGGCGGTGAGAAGGATTTTTGGGCAAGTCTAAGTGCCCGCAGACCTAAGAAGAGGTGTAGGGAGGGATCAGCGTGGATGGTGCTGGCACTGTCCAGGCACCAACGCATCGGGGCTGTGGGCTCTCAGGGGTGTCTCTGAAGCTCTTCTGCACCCCCACGTCCTTTCCAGCTGAGCAAGGAAATGGTCTCAGGGTGCTGCAGGGCTGTGATGGGTGTTGGGATATTTGCCAAAAAGAGATGGATGGGTGGGAAAAGGGGCTAGCAGCAAGAGCCAGGCCTTTGGGTTTCCCTTCCTGGTCATCTTACAGCCCCCACTGTGACCATGGTTGTTTAATTGGGGAAAATGTCACCCAGCAGCCCTGGAGCGAGCTGCACGTGCAGAATTATCTTGCTGTCTGACGATCTTGTTGCAATAACTTACCTAACACATTGATCCCAAATAGAACAAGAGACGACCCTACAGACTCGGTCTTCATCTGAGATAGGGGTCTGGCTGGGGATGCTGGTGTTTTCCCCTCGTATCTGCAGGACAAAGTGAGGCCACGGGTGGAGGAGGGTGGGTGTCTCCAACCCAGACAACAAAACCAAGGCAGGTTTGCGGCAGAGGCACAAACCTGGAGCAGAGCCGAGCCTCCAGCTGCGGGGCCAGGGCTCGGAGAGGTGCCGACGCGGGACCTGGGGGAGCAGCAGGAAGGAGCTGGGGTGTTGGAGGGCTCGTGCCTTAATAAAGCTTTAATAAACCCGCTCTGTTGGAGCGTAGCTGTGGGTGTGAACGGTGCAGCACGGAGACACCAGACAAATCAGGCCCCCTCTCTGCCGGCTGGTGCAGCACACTAAATCAGCTCAGAAACGGTCGATGCTTTGTTCCAGGCAGCAGAGGGGGACTCCGGGGCAGTGTTTTAACAGCAGTCTTGGGGAACTGCCTGAACCCGTCAGAAAGTTTATTTTATTGTTATTTATTTTTAATAGATTTCCTTTTCCAGCCAGCATAACCATGCTGCAGATCCTGCCACTGCCTGGAGAAATACGGGGGCCGAGAGCTAAGTTAAGGGTTAGGGTGTGGGAGCCCGGAGCCAAACTCCTGCAGGATTTTGTCTCTTGTTCCCTGTGTGACCCGGGGCCAGCCTCTTCCCCTGCTTGCTTCAGTTTCCCATCTGTACCCGGAGAGAGCCCCTCACCTGCGTGAAGCACTCCTGAGGTGGATGGTTGGTAAATTGGCTCGGTGGTGGTGGGGAAACCTAGCATTTTTCATCACGAACAGCCGCTGGAAATGGCGTTACATCGGAATCAAGCTTGTGCAGAGGCATTTTATCAACTCTGATGGCCTTTATGCACATTTTTTCCCTGCAGCCTCACGCCTCGGGCAGTTCGCTGGGACTGGAGAGCGAAGAGGAGCCGCTTTTGGAGGCGGCTGACGGCAGCCCCGCGACGCTGGAGCTGCGCGCAGAGCCCCGCAGCGCGCTCCCTGCCTACAGGTGGGCTCCCAGCCCCGTCCTGCTGGGGGGCACCCCGATGTCCTGTCCCCCCGCTGTCAGCCCGCAGAGCAGGGCATCGGCATCCCCTCGCGGCACCAGGTGGCACTGTCAGCCTTCAAACCGTGCCGAGCCGGGCTGAGGCAGCCGGGCTAAGCTGCCACCGACACGCGTGGGGCCGCGCCGGGTGCCCGCTGCTGGCTGCGGGGAGCAGGGGACAACAGGGACGGGGCGCATCGAGGGGCTCTGATGGATGCACCTGGGCCACGCAGGCTTCGTGGCACGCCTTGCGTGGCCGTGGCCACGGAGGCAGGCTCGTCTCCCCCGGATTCTTGGCCGAAATGGGACTCGCACCCTGCTGCGGTCAGCCCGCTGCGCAGCACGGAGCACCCACGCCTCCATCCGGCTCGGCACAGCCCGGTTTAACTGGCCAGGATGTGACTAAGGGCAAGTCACCGTGCTCCAGGCGAGCCTTTCCCAGCGGGGTGAGGAGGCAGGAGGATGCCGAGGCCGGAGGTGCGATGCTCTGGCTCCCCACGGCACGCAGCTGCCACCCGCACCCTGAGGGTGTCTCCGTGCCAAGTCCGTCACAGCTGTGCTGTCTCTGGGCTCTGGACGAGGAAAATCCAAGGCTCGAGGCAAGGCACTTCCCAGGCACACCAGATTTATCAAATTGGTTAAAGAAAGCCCAACATCCAGGCCTTGTTCCCGCAGCAGCTACTGGTGCGTGATGGAAGTTAATCGAGCAGCCTGCCTGCCGTGTCCCCAGAACCCGGCGTGAGCCAGCTTGTCTGTTCCAGGCACTGGAAGAGCTGGGATCTGTTTAGGACAAAATAACTTACAGATACACCTCCTGATAGTCTGTTGTATAACCACTGGAAGGGGACGCATTCGGCACGGGTCTACCTCTGACGATTCTGTGTGTGCTCTGAGCGTCATCGTCTGGGCTGCCCACAAGCAGGGAGCAAAGAAATCCCTGGTACCTGCTCTTCCACCCCTGTCCTCAGCATGGCCCTATTCTGGCCAGACCATTCCCTCCAACTTTGCCCGCTGGATCTGAAGCATTTTGATCAGTGGAGCTCCCATCCCTGCCCTCGCTGTGGTCTCCTGGGTCTTTTTTTGGCACCCAGAGCAGCAAACCCATCGCCTCCTGGCTGCGAGGGCTCCTGCAAGCAGCAAGAAAACTCTCTGATCCTTGGCACATCGGCCCCAGAGAGTGGTCAAGCACGCTGGCAGACCTCGCAGCAGGCAGAAAGCTTGGGACAACCTGATTATAGGGTCCTGCAGATCTGTGCTGGCGTGACCCAGCAGTTGGTGCCTGCGGCCGATTCCTGCTGCGAGGACACGTTCAGAGCGTTGGTTTAATTTGCTGTTGTACGCAGGGTGACCGCTTCTTTGACATATTTCTTTCTTCATCCAAGGTTTTCTGAAGACAGACTGGGAGAAACTGTTGGCTGCTTTGGGAGAAGCCGGGTGGAGCTGGGAGCAAGCGACGCAGGAGCCCTTGGATAAGGATGAGGTTGGTCAAGGGAAAAATACCCTCGGTGCGCCATCGCGGGGCATCTCTCCACGAGCCAAGGGCCCCTCTGGTGCCCTGCAGTCACTGCTGGTTGTCACCAGAGAGCTCTCAGCAGCACGTGGCTGGAGCAGGGCGAGGGGTTGGGGCTGTGCTTCGGCCTCCTGCCCCAAACCCTTGGGGGACCGCTTGGGTCAATGCACTTAGAAGTGCGTAGTGTCAGCCCCACAACCCCGTGCTGGTAAAGCTGGGGTTTTCTGTGGAAACAGCAGCACCTTTCAGCGAGGTCAGTCATCAGCTGAGCGTAGTTTTAAGGCTCTGCCTTTGAGCAGTGTGGCTCTGCACTCCCTGCCTCAGTTTCCCCTTTCCTACAAGGCCACACCAGCTCCTGCCCGGTCCTGCAGGGCTCAGTGCCGCGTTCCCAAATGCCTCTGAAGACCAGCGCGCTCCTCCCGAAGGCTGGGACAGCCTCAGAGAGAGGAAAGAGTGGCTTCCTCCGCTCTGCCCGCAGGAAGAGCGTGTCTGCGAGGCGGGGAAGCGGGGTGCCGCGAGCCGGGGTGCGTGGGGTCCCTGCTCAGCCTCCCCTCCCCGTCCTCGTGCCAAGCCCCGTTGTGTCGCCTTGCTTTCAGCAGCTGCGACAGGGGGATGGGGAACTCCTAAATATTGCTGGAAAAATGTGTGGAGGCGTTTTTTTTTTGTCTCGCACCGTACGGGCCAGGAGTTTTAGTGGGTTGTTTGCTCGGTTGTTTTTTTTTCTCCTCCTTGCTTGGCTTTTTCTGCAGCCACCTCGCTCTGCAGTGTGTGGGCAGGCGCGGGTTTCTAGCTTTTAGGAAGGCTCCCAGAGCTTAATGGGGATGCTGGGGTGTCTCTGTCCTCCCTTGGGAGGGCATGGGGCCGATCCTTGAGCCCACAGCAGCTCCTTTCGGCTTCCAAGGGGGTGTCTGCCAGCAGATGCCCATTCACAAGCATGGTCCACGGGCAGATGAGGCCGGGACATGCCTGAAGCTGGCGGGGTGCTGCTGGCACCCAGCTCGATGGGGCTGGAGGCCGGGGTGTGCAAGCAGCCGGGTGCCAGCGGGGTGTCGGAGCATCCTGGCTGCCCGCTGTTGGTTGCAGTGTGCTGGCATGGGTCCAGCTATTGCCCTGAGAGATGCTGGAGGTGCAGAGCCGCCCAACATCACCACCCTGAGGTGCCACCCATCTCTCTTTCCCCAGATCCAGCACCGGGCAGGGATGGGGAGCAGCCCCCAGCAGAGCCGCCCACACCAGCAGCCCTCCTGGAGGAGACCTGGCGCTTCCCCTCTGTCCCCCGAGGAGCCCCTTGCTCCAGCTTCCTCCTCTTCTTCCCCCCTGTTTGTCTCTCGTGTACATGCCCCGTTTCCTTCCTGCTTTCTCCCATGCCCGTTGCGTGGGGAAGGACCCGTGGGTCTCACTGCACAGACTGGCACGGCCAGGTTTGGTTTGAATATTTTTAGATTCAGCATTTAGTGTGAATAAATTGTTCTCGCTTCTCTCCCTGATTATTTACTTTCCCTTATTAAACAATTCTGTGTCGAATCACTTTTCCTGCTTTCTTCTTTTCCTCCCGCCCTCCAGCTTTTTTGTGTCTTCCACGTTATTCTGTGGCTTTTAATGCTTTTATTTATTAATTTTTTAATTTGGGAGTAAGAAGAGGCAGGTCTGGCTCTGTACCTCACCCGCTGCAAAAAGAAGGGCGAGATCCTTGGGCCTGTGGTTGTCCCCCCCTCTGGGGCTGAGAGGTAACACCGACCTCGTACAAGGGTGCTGGTGAGGGGCCGGGGCTCCCTGTCCCCGTGCGGTGGAGAAATGCAACCCTGCTCCTTCATTTACCCTTCGGGTGCCCGGGATAAGCATCCCATCCTGTCCACCTCCAGCCCCACTTGCTCCGTGCCCACCCATGCACCGTGCCGGTGCAGGCCGCGTCCTCGCTTCGTCCCATCCCCTGTGGCCATCCCGAGACATTTGGCAGCTTGAACCTGACCTCGGCAGCGATTCCCAGCAGCTCAGTGATGACCGGGCTGCGCAAGTGGGGCTGGAGGAGCTGCTGGCAGCCCGGCTCCTGCTAATCTGGGAATTGTATGCCAGGAAGCACACACCCAGCCGACCTGCCCCAGACAAAGCCCGCCGTGTACGCGCCCGCTCTCCCCAGGCGTTCCTCTGCGCTGCTCCGGACTATTTCTGAGCAGTCCCCAGCGG
Organism: Anser anser; assembly: GCF_964211835.1. Classification (NCBI taxonomy): domain Eukaryota; kingdom Metazoa; phylum Chordata; class Aves; order Anseriformes; family Anatidae; genus Anser; species Anser anser. The sequence goes on along the minus strand of NC_139748.1, from coordinate 6,901,074 downwards.
GAGGCCACGCTGGCTCCCTCCCTGGACTTCCCCCGAGGGCTGGGCACCTGCCTGGGGTGCAGCCCCGGAGCTTGGCCCTCCTGCGAGCAGCCAGGGCTCCTGGCACCGCTCGAGATGCTCTCACAGCCATCTCGCGCTCCTGCTGGTCCCTGGAGCACATCACAAAATGGGGCTGTGGCACCTAAACTCTCCTGGCTAGCCTGGAACATCCCATGAGAGATGAATTCCCTCCCTGATTGTCTCTGGGGTTTTTACTCTGGATCCTAACGGTGGAAAATTAACCAGAGCCATCATTAATTTCTTACAAAATTTGCATGGCAGAGCTATTGTGGCAATAGGTCATTCCTACATCGCCTTTCTGGGTACCAAAACTCTGTCCTTGACACATCCTAGAAGCCTTGAGCTCCAAATAAACTTGACTTCTGTATAAAGCAGCCCGAGATTTCCCAGAGAAAAGCGCTATATAAAATGCTGGTATTATTAGCAGTCTCCCTCTGCCAGGTCATATGTCAGACACCCGCGCCTGGCTCGGAGGTGTTAGGAGGAAGGGTTTGCCTTGGCTGACTCACTTCAGAGCAGCTCGTTTCAGGGTTACGCGCACCTCCCTGGGAAGCAGCTGGTGTCATCTGCCAAACTGGGTCTGGCAGAGATGTCAGAGTCATTTCCACAGCCTCCGAGCATCCCTGGTCGGCGCAGCCCTTGTCCCTGCGCACGGGTGGGACGTGGAGCCGTCCTCGCTGAGCCGTCCTCGGCGCTGCTCGGCGCAGGGCGGCGGAGGCGAGCGGGCTGGGTTGTTCTGCTCTCCCCTTCGAGGGCAGAACTGGGCCCATCGCCTCGACAAGAAGCTGCACGTTCACGTGATGCTCCCACATCCTGCTCAAGGTATTTTAAGAACGCTGTTTACAAACACCGACGGGGTGCTAGGGCAAGCGAGGCTGCTCGCAACCTGTGCAAGGTAGAGAAGCTGCTGCAAACCTCGTCGCTTTCCCAGGCACCGACAGCAGAGGTTGATGCAATGCCAGGGGGCTGGAACTGCTGCAGCTTGTCCAGCTGCAGAGATGGATGCGCCGGTGGGACTGCCCTGGCACCAGGAGCCTCAACCCAATTTGCTTCGGTGCAGCCGTGCTCCGAGATGCGAGGTCTCACGCTGCTTATTCTGGGTCTGCGATAGCACCGCAAAGTCCCTGCTGTGGTCTCCTTTGCGTGAGATGCTGCACCAAGACGGAGCGAAATAGATGGCCTTCGCCTGGAATAACTTTCAATCTGAGATTTCCAGGTCTCACAAAGCTGTCGTAAAGTTGCACTACAAATGTGAGGCACTCAGATATTCCAATGATACGAGCCAGCGTAATAGGATATTTTCAATGAAATATTCATCTGGATCCTCGGCCTCTGAAAGGGATAGAGCTCTGCTGGCTTCTGTGGACTCACACTAATTTATTTTTTATTACGACCCATTTGTATTGTGGTGGTGGTGAGGAGGTTCTAGGAGATCGCCTCCAGCCTGAGATCCCATTATTTCAGGTGCTCCAAAATCACAGAACAACTAGACAATCTGTGCCCCAAATTTGAAACCACCAAGGACGTAGCCTGGTATTTTTCAAAAACAAAGCTGCTCTAGCACACACAGCATTTCCTCTGTGCAGGGCGTCTGCATACACTTAGGCTCTTCCCTCGCAATTCAGCCCAGCCTCAAAAGTCCTCTCTCTGCTGATGGTATCACGGGGCTGTGAAAGAGATTGTCATTTCGTCAACAAAGAAGGCTCAGAGTCCCGGACAAGACGGGAGAAATATTTGTGAAACAAAGAGTCCATTTTCAAGGAAATCATCTGTCTTGTGCAGCGAATGAGAGAAATGATTCAAGCTCTGGAGGCGAGCGGCTGAAGCAGCCTGTGGGCAGGAATTTCTCAGGCCACGGGCTGACTGGTTCCCCTGCCTCCACCAGAACCCAGAACGGGACCCAGGGCTGCGTTTACACGCAGATGTAATTCCTGCTTTACACTCAAAGATTTGAGTCCCTTTGCAGACACAAAGCATAGATGCACCTATTTCTGCCCGCACCCCTCCCAGGGGAGCTCACTAGGCTTGTGCAACGGGGCGCACACGCTGGGGTAACCCAGACACACAAAGCTGAGCCCCAGAGATGCTCCTGGCTGGGATAAGGAGCAACGACCGACCCCATCAGATAAATCCCCAGGTTTTCCAGCACGCACGTCCTGCACGGGGCTGGGCGCTGGAAGTGGCTGCGTGCTGCTCAGCCGGGCTGGGCACGCTCCCTCCCAGCAGCATCAGAACATTTTGCTCACCAGAGCCATGATTTTGATCAAAGGAAACGTTAGTCATTGGAGAGCTGAGCCTTTGGTGTTAAAATTAAATGCTAGATGGTAAACTGGCATCCACGATAAAGAAAACTCCGCTTTACCAGCAGGGACGTGCGTTGTGTCCCAGTTTAAAAATGCAACAAGGCAATTGTGTCCTGCCTCTGTGCGGGTTTTTCATTAGCTGCACGAAACCGGCGTTGCTCCTGGGACAGCCCGGGCAGATTTTTAATTCATCCGCTTCCCAGTTGTGCACCATGCCATGAGCCGAGCCCCAGCCGAGGGGCTGATGCCTTCAGAAATCGGGGCCCAGCTGCTGCTCCGGATCAGGCAGGAAGGAGCAGCATCTGCTGCAGCATGTAAGAGAGCTTTGGGGTCTGTTGGTGGTGTATAAAACCCAACGTAACGTTACCTATAATTTTTAAAGCCAGCACCAGTCCTGCAAATAAAATACGTCCAAGGTTCCTTTCTCCGTTCTTTAACAGCTATAAACTGTTGCCAACTATTCCTCTCCCCTCTCGGCTTGGTTTGTGGCATCGGCACAGCCTCCGGATCGATTTACGCGTAGAGGCAGCAAACAGTCGCTCCCACCCTCTCCAGTCCCGTATCCCACGGCTCGGCGGCCGCGGGGTGACTCAGCAGCGCGGAGCACAGGCATGACTAACTCTTCCCTCCACAGCAAACAGGGATTTCGGGTCTTTGTTCAATGCATTCCTCTGTGCCGGTGGAAGCTGCCTAGGAACCACCCCGGCCCAGGAGCGTGACTCAGCCCGAGGAGGCACACGCCGACGGCTGGGGTGTGAGGACGCCGGGGTCCTGCGGCACCGTGGCTGCGCCGCGGCCGCCTTTCGCTGCAAGCAGGCAGAGCAGCAAAATCCCTCCCTGGTGCTTCTCAAGCACACCCCAGCAACTCTTATTCTCACGAATGGGTGTTCTTTTTTGGTGGCCTGTCCCTTGAAATAACATCTCAGGCTGCCAGCCTGGTTTGCCGGTAATCCTCCTGGTGCCATTTGGGCGGCTTCCTCCAAGCGGCTTTTGGACCTGCTGGGAGGGTTTGCCCACCATGAAGCTGTGCAGGGTGATTGCTGCTGGGGTTTGTGTCTGGCTTCTCTTCACCCCACCCAGCACGACGAGGTGGTTTTGGGAGCGAGGACCTCATCCCTCACCCGAGACACCTGTGGAGACGTGCCCAACGAGACACCGTTACCGCACACCTGATCTTCCTCTTCTCTCTGCGCTGAGCAGGTTTTAAGCAGGAAAAAGCCAAAACCTTTGGTCCAGCAACACCCAGGAGTGGGGCAGCGAACCCAGCCCTGAGGGCTTTAACTGCAGGCGTGCCTTTAAAGGGAGGGAGCTGGAGGGGGGAGGTATTTCATATGAGGCTGGAGGGGTTGCAGCTCTGGGGCAGATGTGGTTTGTGGTGCCTTACCCTAAGCAAGGACACGGTGGGTCCTGAACATGAGTACCCACCCTGTGGGGTCTGACACTGCTCTTTCCTAAGCAGCTGGTGTGTTTGGGTTTTGCTGTGTTGGGACACGTGCACGGGGTTGTGATTTTGGAAGGCTTCCCCTTGCCCGGTGTAGGGCTTTTAGGGCTCATCTGAGAGAGGAGCCTCAGCTGCACCCATGGGAGCAGCCGGGCCCCTGAGCCTGCGTGCTCTGGGAGCAGCACTGTTCCTTGCTGCTGTTGCTCTCTGCTCTCACATTTGCATCCAGACCTTTCCCCGGTGCACCCGGGGACAGGTTTCTGCTGGAGCAAAAGCAAAAACGTGTTTTGCAGCCTGGGCTGGTAACTGCTGTGCTGGCTGCCTCTGGGGGTGCCTCCGTTCCCAGCCCCAGCAGCCGGTCACACCCCGTGCTGCTGCCGAGGGATTTCTGCTGCCCCGGGACGGGGTTCGATCTGGCAGATCGCGATACTTGGAGCACAGCAGAGCCCTGCTGCACTCACCTCCCCACCAGTTCCTATAGCTGGGATCCCAATGCTGACCCTGCCCTAGAGAACACCCGTGTCCCCACGTCCCCCCAGTCCTGACACAGGGTGGACGGGCGGACGGGATCCTCCTCCCGCAGCCACCTGCACCGCGGCATCGCCGAGCTTGCCCCGAGCATCCCCTTTTGATCTGGGAGCTGCGCCACGGCCGCGCTCGCAGCGCGTTTCCTCTCATTAAGGGAGCCCATAAAACCCACCGTGAGCGCGGCCTGCTGCGGGCAGGGCTGCCTGCACGCTCCGGTGCTCAGCTCCCGTGCTCAGCACGCCCTTGCCAGAGGGAAACGGCGTCTGCTTGTCCCCCCCCCGTCCCTCGGGGATGTGACCGGTGTGACGGAGGAGAGGCGGTGGCCGGGCCTAGCCAGGGAGGCAGCTGGCCCTGGCCCCGAGCCACACGGTAACCCAGCCTCTCATTCAGCAGCAGAGCGTGTGGTTACCTCAGCGAAGGCTGTAATTAGGCTGCTTGGCACTAACTTGCCTCAAAAAAGCCGGGGAGGAGGGGAGAACCTCACATCAGCCATTTTAGGCGCAACTTTACAGGGGGGAAATGGAGGCCGGGGGCAGGACAAGCCTGCTGTGGGAAGCTGGTTCCTCTGCGCTCCGTCCTTTCTCTCCACGATACCCAGTGCCCTTAGGACCAGACTCTCCCAGTACACCCCAGTTCAGCCCAGCGGAGCATCCCAGTCCCCAGCTCGGAGCTGGAGCCTGTCCCACCGCTGGCCGTGCGCGGAGGTGGGCACCGTGCCTGCCCCGAGCCGCGGCGGGAGCGCACTTCCCGGCCGCGCTGCGATAAGCCGCGCTGCTCATTCATCGCGGTGCGCTGACCGCAAGCCAGGCCAGAGGGCCTGCGTGGCCCACTTGGAGGCAGAGGAAATGCTGCTTGGCGTGGTAATCCATCTCCTGAAGAGCTATTGAAAGCGGAGGCTGTGCCGCGAGAGGCTGCGGGCTGGAGCAGGGTTTGCAGCAGAGCCCTCTGGGTTTCTTCAGGGGCTGGGATGAGCGAGTGTGGAGGGGCAGAAACGCAGCCAAGCTCGTGCGGTCAGAGCTGATCTGCTTCCAGAAGGTCTCGGAGCTGCTCTTGAAAACCTGCCCATCGATGGGGACTGCACGAGGCTGTCGAGGAGAGCTTGGGGAAGTAACAGGGTTTTGCCTAGGGCGTGAATCAGAGTGTGCCCTCGGAGATGAGCCAGCGGAGCTGCGAGTGATGCTGTCACACGGGGGTGACTGTAGTGGGTGACGGAGCGGCCGATGTGGGGCAAAACCCCCTTGTGCAACTGCTCAGGAGCTTGCGTGGAAGCCACAAAGAGGCAACGAGCGCGGGGCCGTGGCTGGACAGCCCAGCGAGGGCGGCTGTGCAAGGCCCCAGCTCTTGGGCAATGCGTGGGGACGGATGGGGAGCGGGGCTCACCCCTCGCCCGCCCTGTCCCTGCCGCCATCTGCCCTCGTGGCCCACAGCGAGGGTACAGCTGGCAGCCCCAGCCCCTGCTCCACCCCACAATTAACCTGTGTTTGCTTATTAGGGAAGTTACAGGCCTGTGCAAACACTTCCATTTGCTCTTGATAAAGCCAAAGGAGAAAAAATCGTGCCCGTGAGGTGCGGCCGGTCCCGGCGGGCTGCATGCTGGGTCCGAGGGCCCTGTGGGGTCGGCTCGGCCAAGGACCAAAGGTGCCCCCAGTCCCTGCTGTCACCTGGGCACTGCCCTGGCCCCGCTGCTCCCCAGACAGCCGTGGCGTTTGTCCCGAAGTCGGCCCGGCGTCGCTAACGGCAACTGCTAATTGTTCTCTTGCTCTGTACTATATTTAATTCCCCACTATTATTTTTTCCCCTTTTAATCATAAAAAGCCTAAATTTCCCTCGGGGAAGGTTATTGGCTCGGCTGTGGAAATATACCTGCAACTTGCACGGAGCTACGCCACGGGGGGATTGGCTGTATTTTTAAACCCAAGTACAAAGTGTCTTCAAGCCGGCTTTGCTTAACCCTTTTTGGGGAGGCCGGGTGGGATCGGGGGGCTTTTTCCCCTCTGCTGGGCTCTGGCTGCTTTGCCTGCCCTTCCTTGGGGCAGGGTGGGCCTGGGGGACAGGAGGATGGGCAAGGGGTAAAGGTAGGACTGCAGGAATCGCTCTTTTTCCCTATTTTCCTATGTCTTCATCATTTCTGTCTTGCTGGTGTCAGCCTAGGGTTGGTGCAAGGGACGCTTTTTGTGCACCGACGGGTTCCAGCCACCCTTGTGGGGTCAGAGGGGCTCGGGTTAGCACACGTAACCTGGAGCCACGACACCTTTGAGGATGTGGGCCAAAGTCATTCAGTCTGCAGCTATTTCGGGGGAGCTGCTCCCGTGGGGCTGCGTGCTGCCACTGTCGGGGCCGGCCAGGCGGGAGCGGAGGCACAGATGGGACAGGCAGGAGGGAGCTGGCCCTCGTCCCTGCCGTTAATGAAGTTGTCTGCGGGGGTTTCAGCCCTGCCCCAGCAGACCTTGGGTCCCCTTTCAGCTGGCTGCTGGTGGGGAGGTTTGGGGTTTGGGTTTGCAGCTCAAACCAAGGAGATTTGGGGTCACCAGGTCACCCGGATGCGCGTAGCATCTTCTGCACCAAAAGGGAGGATTTTGTTTTGGTGGTGGTTAAACTGGGCTCTGAAATCCTCACCTAGGAGGAAAAGCATCTCCTGTTTGCTGGCAGCTGTAGCCTGCTGTCGGTCCTGGCCTGATTCTGCGGGGTGGCTGGGGCAGGAGGAGGGTGCCATGGTGTGAAGGGCACCGTACGGACCCCGGGGTGGCCTCTGCGTTGCATCCGTGGGCAGCAGCAGGGTCAGCATGCCCAGCACCCACAGGACAAGGGGGGGCAAACTCGCCTCCTGGCCAAGAATCCCCCTGTTATGTGCATCTGCTGACAGCCTTCCCGCTCCACACACAAGGGCCTGAGTGTCTCCCTCTTTCCTCCCCTAACAAAGGAGCCTACAGTTATTTTTTGCTTTCCTCTTGCAAGCGGCTTCACCCTTGAGTTCCCAGCCTGGATTTGGGATGCCCGAGGAGATCCAGCAGGGCTCTGGGATGCTGCTTGGGTACCACGACCTGCCCGGCATCCCCGCCGCACAGCCAGCGGTGTTCCTGCTCCCACAGCCTCTGGCCAAACTCAAGCTCCAGTTGGGCTCCTGCCCAACCTGGGGGGGGCTCTGAGGCCGTCCAGCTTTTTGGAGGCTCGGGAAGCCAACACGGTGCAGCTGCAGCCTCGGGGAACTCTCGCCACAAAGCCCGGCAGCCGAAGGCTGTCGTGGGAAGGGCGTGCGGGAGGTGTGGGTGGAGGGGATCCGTTGCCAAAGGAGCATCCTGCGGACGAGGCCGGGGGGCCCGGGGGAGGGAGGCGGCCCCGCAGTTTGAGCTACTGCCCGCAAAGGAGCAATTTCAGCATGTGAAAGGAATGTGGCCCCGGCCCCGCCAGGGATGAAGGCTGTGCCTGGGAGAGGGGATGGCTGCTGCTGGCCTGACTCACCGGCCGCCTCTCCGCAGCCGCTTCCTCTCCGGGAGGCAGAAACTCCCAGTTTTTATTTATCGCGTGGCCTAAAGTAGGGGGTAAGGAAGGAAACGCTCTTATTTTTAACTCCTCTGTCTCCCCGGGGTGTGGGGGAAGCGAGGCAGCCGCTCGACTGCGTGCGCCTGGGAGCATCCCCACGGCCGGGGCCGCTCCGCTCACCTGGGAGCTGCAGCCTGTCTGCAGCTCCCCCCAGCATTTTGGGGTCTGCACCCATGCCAAAATATCCCTGCGGGTTGCGAGCAGCCCAGAGACCACCCTGGGGGCACACATGGGGTTGGCAGCGTGATGGCTCCGTGCGGTTGTGCCCGCATTGAGGTGGGTGCAGAACAGGTAGGGGTGCGTCCCCAAAACACCTTCTGCTCCCCGTCCCTGATGGAGCTGAGCGGGGACACAAGGCCTGGAGCGGGGACACAAGGCCCAGAGCGCGGGCTGGATTTGGTGCCCACCACCCCCAGCGTGGGGACGGGGCTGCCTCCTGCCCGGGGGTGCGAGGAAGCCCGTGAGGGGCTTCACCTCGCTGCTCCCCATCCTTCTGGATGGCAGAAACCAGGCCAGACGCGTGTTTGCTTAGTGCAGTGGTGGTTTTTGTTTGTTTGTTTGTTTTTTTCACTTCCAAGGGATTTTTACCGCCCGGTGCTCTGCAAACATGAGCAGTCCCAGGGGTGCAGGGCGATGGGAGTGTTGGGAGCCCAGCTTGGGCCAGTGGTGCCCGGCCGTGCCCGATGATGCCGGTGGGCGCACCGCGGTGCTGGCTGAGATGCCACTCGTGCCTTTGATCAAAGAGACTGATTTGTGCACAAAGTTTTGGTCTCTGGTTCCTCGGGGGCTTTCTTTGAGCTCCTGTTGTGAAACCTTCATTTGCTTTTAGCAGCAGCGAGTTTTTGGTGTGTTTTTTTTTTTTTTTCTTATGATCTTCTCTTTTCCCCCTCTGTTGCCCTGAGATAAAGGCTTCTAAATTTGTCCTGTGCTGAAAACGCAGCTAATCCTGATGGACCTGAATTCGCATCTCCCCCGAAGGAATTGCACTAATTTTTTTTCCCCCTTTGTTCTGCCAGGGGACCTGTCCGTTTCCTCGTGGAAAAAAAAATCACTATTTAGGGCAAGGTTTAGATTCCTGAAACCTGTGTGTTTGTTTGCGAGGAAAGAGGACAGGAGGGAAATAAATGGGAAAAGCATCATTCTTTTTTTTTTTTTTTTTTTTTTCCTTCCAGTATTGTTTTTACAGCAGACAAGTTTTAATTAAATTGCGGAACTAGGGCAGTTGTGCTGTCCAGAAGATGCTCTGAGGACGTGGTCCTTTTTCCGCTGGTCCTTTTCCTTTTACACCGGGAGCTCAGAGCTGCTTGTCCAGCCCCGGGTTCACCGCAAAAAGGCTCCTGATGGGATTTAGGCACCGGGGGGAGACTTTGGGGTGCCTGTGGGCCCTTCCCGCTGCTGGCGGTGATGGGTGGGCTGGGTGCTGGATGGGGCTGGCAGCTCCGGGAGGTTTGGGTGATGGCGCATGGGTGCGAGGGGGACAGAGAGAGGTGGCAGGAGGTGAAGCAGGATCTGCTCCAGCAGGGGACCTGCCTGCTGGCACCCGGGCTTCAGGAAGCCCGTCCGGCCACAAACACTTGCCTGGGGCAGAAAAATCCAGCGAGAGCCGCCCAGCCCTCAGCCCGGGGCTTTCCCCCTGCTCCCAGGTGGTGCGGGATGGCCGGGCTGGGGGAGTGCTGCCTGAAGCGGGGCTCAGGAGCGGGGACGGAGGGCTGGGGGCCCTGGGTCTGCTCCTGGGGAGGACGGAGCAGATGGAGGGGCGGTGGGAGCAGCGCCCTCGCTGCTGGGGCGGCCGCAGAGGGGCTGGGTGGGACGGGGCGGTCGCGGCAGCCTCAGTTTCCCCCCTGGCAGGTGCTGGGGGCGATGTCACATCCCGCCTGCACTGGGAATTTGGTGTGGCGAGGGACGCAAAGTGCAGCTGCCAGCTCCCAGCACCTCCCTTTCTCCCGCGTTTGTGCACGGACAGCACCCCGAGAGCCCCCACGGCCGGCAAGGAAGCGCCCGGTGCTTTTCCAAGCGGAGGAGTCTGGGGCCAGGGGGGAGAGATGGAGACCCCGGAGGGGCTGGTGGGGGGGCTGGGGGGCTCTGCCGTGGGGCTGGGGGCTCTGCTCTGGGGCTGGGGGGCCAAGCACCCTGGGGAGCTGCGTCGTGGGGTGAACCCAGGGCAGCTGGCGTGCGGTGGAAGTCCTCGCTTCTGCTGCGAGCGTGGCGTGCCCAGCCTCGGCAATGGGGGGACCGGGGGCTGCTCGATGGCTTTGGGGTGCTGCCCCCCCCGGCCCACGCTCCCCCAAGCCGGGAGGCGGGGAGCAGAGGGTGGGGCCTCTTTTTGGGCATCCCCCCCCTCACACACACGCACACACACACACCCAGGCAGCTCCGGTTCTCCTCCCAGGCCAAAATTATTTGCATGTTTTTTAGAGCAGGACTTCCTGATTGCTCTCTATTGGCTGCAGGTAGAAAGCTGTGCGGAGACGGAGACACGGACAGCCGGACAGATCTCATGCAAACCTCTAGCTGAGCCTCTTCCCCACTCTCCTCCTTCTCCTCCTCCTCCTCCTCCTCCTCTCAGCACGCCTGCGGCTGCCCGGCTCCCTTGGCTCGCGTCCTGCCCAGCACATGTAAAAGTTGTGCGAGAGCCCGTGCCCGCGTCCCGCTCCCCTCCGCTGCTCGCAGGGAGCCGGCGAGGAGAAGGGGGCGAGAGCCGGGCTGGAAGAAGCCCCCCCTGGGCTGGAAGAAGCCCCCCCGGGCTGGTTCCCTTGAGCCCCGCTTGCCCCATGGTGGATTTCTGCGAGGGAAGGTGACTTGGGGAAGAAGCGGCGCTGCGCCGGGTCGAAGGCAACCATGAATGAGATGTCAAGTTTCCTGCACATCGGGGACATCGTCTCCCTGTACGCCGAGGGCTCGGTCAACGGCTTCATCAGCACTTTGGGGTGAGTGAGCCCCGTCCCGGAGCCTGCCTGGCACCGTGGGTTTGTTTCTCCGGCCAGAAGGGGAAGGGGAGGTGGTGCCGGGGCTGACCCCGGTGGGAACAGGGGCTGGGAACCTCTTCCTGCAGGTGCGGGGCCATGGGGAGCGCAGGCTGAGCCTGGGGAGCCCCCTCCGCCCTGGATGGTCACTGCTGGGGCAGGATGTGGCCCTGGGGGGGGGCCGGGGGACCTGCAGCCCACTCTCTGGCAGCCGTGGCCAGAAGTTTTTTCCCCATCTTTGGGGACTGGAGGCGACGAGGGGGGCTCAAGCAGCGTGAGGGTCCCTGGGGCTGTGCGTGGGGCTCGGGCAGCTGTGGTTCCTCTGTGGGGCATGGCAGGAGGAGAGCTGCCAGCCCTGCCCCGTGTGGCTGCTGGTGGCTGTCCCCTGGGCCGGGCACCGATGGCTCCCCAGCTCTCGCTGCCTGCTTTGTGGTCCCACGGGGCCGAGCTCGCAGCGGGCATCGCTGCGGGGTCACCACCCGTGGGTGCCCATGGGCACCAAGCCCTGCCGGGGGCTGGGGGCAGTGTGAGCACGGCCAGGTCCAGGCTGAGCCGTCTTCTTGCAGCCCCTTCCCACAGCAGAGCAGGAGGGGATCTCGCAGCCCCACCTGGGGACACGCAGGGACCTCGGGGACCTGTCCCTTGTCCCTGCAGTTTCCGTGCCTAAGCGGGAGCATTTGCCCAGGGAGATGCTCCGTCCCTGTCGTGGCCAGGGCTCGGGCAGGGCTGCTGGGTGCTCTTGGGCACAGAAGGGTTCCTACCTCACCGTGGGGTGCCTCGATACAATGGGGATCACTGGAAACGCCGCTGCCCCTGGGCTGCCCAAAGCAGGGACCCGAATCTTGCCTGCAGCTCCGAGCGGTGCCGGCGCTGCTTCCAGGACGTGGGTCTGTGCCAGCACCTGCCCCATCGCGCATGTAGGAGAGGCTGAGATCAGCCAGGAATGCTGCCTTGGATGGGATTCCTGGGGCAGGAGCTGCCTGGCTCTATAATCTGCGATGAATGCACTTGCTCCCACATGCCTGTGTATAACCGGAGCCGTACATACCGGCGCCCACACGTGTACGCGCACCCACTGCTGGGCACACGCAGCCTCCCGCTTAATGCCCGCCGAAGCCTGGTGCCCAAAACCCCGCTGCTGGGTGGGGGTGGGCGAGGGCACGGGCACAAAATCTCCGTGTGCCCACCTGCGTGGTGCCGACCTCGGGTCCTGCACGTGCAGGATGCGGCCGCTCTGCGCCCAGCCCTCCCTGCCGGGCCGGGTGGGAGGACGCCCCCCAGGTCCCTTTCGGAGGGGTCTCCTGGCGGCTCGCTCGCTTTCCCAGCACGGGGGATGTCCCAGGGTCTGCAAGCTTGGCGGCGCGGTGCTGAGCGCGCTTCCATCCCGGTGGGAGCCGGCGCTGGTTATTAGCCCACGCAGCACGTCCCAGGGGCTCACCAGGAGCCAAATTAAGAGGTGTTGAGACACTCTGGAGCTCCAGTCTCTTTGTAGCTCTCGTCCCCAGATCCCTCTATTTTATTTTTTTATTTTTTTTGCAGAATGCTTCTCTAGTTTTATAAACATTTGAAAAGCAGGGCTTGCTTGGAGAGACCGTTCTCCCAGGCCCCAGCGTAGCTTTTGCTGGGCAGCCTGGCTTTCCCAGGGCTCTGCTTCCTCTGGGTTGTTTCCCACCCTCTGAAACTGTTTTCCATTGTGCCCCGCGACCTGAGAGACCCAACCGCACCTTAAATCACTCCTGCGATAAGGCAGTGGGTGACTCACTGAGAGTGCTTCTCCCCAGCCCTACTGCTGCCTGTTTGGGACCTTATTTGGCTCATTTGCAAGGCAAACAGCTCTGCCAGCCCCGAGCTGGGTGCTGCGTGCCCAGCTGAGCACCCTGCGGAAGCGTTCCCTCCATCCTTCCTCGATGAAGGCAGGAGGGCACGGGTTTGGGCTGGTGTGGTCCGCAGTGGGATCCCCAGTTTATATGGGATGACACAGAGAGTTTCCAGGTGCTGGCCCCAAAAGTTAAAGGATGCACCCCGAAGTCCTGGTGCGGTGGTTCCCCGTCCTGGCAGGGCAGTGAGCTCTTCCCAGGGGAACTTCTGGGGCCTTTGGGGCATCCTGGCTGATGTGGGTTTGAACGCCACCTAAATACAAAGCCGGGGGTGCCTGCAGGTGATGCCGCAGGATGCGCAGGGCTCTGTGCTCGGACGCACCGCAGGCGGGAGACGCGGCGGTGCTGGCAGCCCCCGTGGCCACGGCTGCAGGACGCTCGGACAGGCTGCAGGCGCGTGGCTCTGCAGCCGCTGCATTAAACCCAGTGAGCCCGGTGCGTTTGCACTGGTGGTTCTGGACCAGGAGCGGCGAGCGGGGGAGTCCTTCACCCCCAGCCCAGGGTGAAGCCCTGCAGGGGAACGGGCCCAGATGATGCACGGGGTGCTGGCTGTTCTCATCGTCCTCGCTTTGAAGAACTCAGCCCCATCATTTGGGGGATCTTGTGGGGCTCTTAGCAGCCCCCGTGAGTCCTGGATGTGGGGGTCCAGCAGCCCTGCGGTGCATCGGGGAGCAGGATGCCCTGAAAAGCAGCAGGGAAGCAGGATCAGGCCCCGCATTAACACTAAGCCTTAACTTTTTTTTTTAAAAAAAGTGATTGCTTTTCCCCATTCATCCAAGGGACTTGCGATGGGGGTTGGTGGCAGGGGGAGCCCTGCAGCCCCCCCGGCTGAGCCTGTTCTGCTCGTGGCCCCATCACGCTGGTAAAAGCCCCAGGGCACAAACCCTTCCTCCTGCAGACGCTGCCTGCAGTGGGCGTTTGCTCTGCAGGAGGAAAAACCACCCGCTGAAGGGTGGGGAGTACTCGCGTGCGCTCCAGTGCTCAGCTAAGTGGGGGAATGTTGGCCAAAACTCCCCAAGTCACTAAAATGCTAAAGATAAACCAAAAGGAGGAGGTTATGTAAGAAGCGCAGGGCAGGAGCTGAGCACCGAAGCAACACCGATGGGTCAGGGCAGCCGCGTTGCTGGGGGCATCCCTTGGCTGGGCTGTTCAGTGCCCAGCGCATTCCCTTTGTGGCGATGGGAGAGCCGGATGGGTGTATCGGAGCTGCCAGGAGGGGTCTGGGTCGTGGGAAGCTGCCCAGGGGGTGCAGAGAGGTGCAGGACCCAGGGGTGGGCTCCTCTTCCCCCTTGGCTCCGTTCAAGGCTGTTCCCAGCGGGGAGGTAGGGAAGGGCTCCGCGGGGCTCTGCTGCTGAAAATTAAAGGTGCCTGAGGGAACGGTGATTTTCCCCGAGCACAAAAATCACTAGTAAAAAAAATCACCAGTAACTCCTGGCGGCCTTGTGCTCGTGGAGCTGGAACTGCTGGAGCTGGGTCTGCGATGGGGAAACGGCTGCTGCCGTGGGATGCTCTGCGGGCATCACCCGTGCAAACCGAACCAGCGCCAAGCGGGGAGAGGAGCTGGGAGACCTCCGTTTGGTTCCTGCTGGATGCGGTGATGCCGCGAACCCTGGGAGAAACCGCTGCCAGGAGTGTCCCCATCTCACCTTGTGTCCCCAGTGAGCCAGCACCCAATGGCTGGAGCTAGAGAGGAGCAGAAGGATGCGGGTCGGGGGGATGAGCTGCCCCATCCCCACCATCCTGGGGGGCTCGGGGACCAGCCCTGTGGGCTGGTGGTGGGGCCGGGCCAGTGACAAGCCCGCCTGGATGCCAGTTGGCTGTTTAACATGAAATACCACCTTTGATGGCTGTAATTGTGATTGCAGGTGGATTTACAGGGTGGAGCAGTTCAGGGAAACACAGCTGGTTAAAGGGTAACTCCAGCCCTGCCGGGTCAGGACGAACTCGCTCCTGCGGGGAGGAGAAGCACGCGAGGCGCAGAGCGGTGTCCTCCCCACGGCGCGGGGACAAGGCTGTGTTTTTGTGGCCGTGCCACGTTCACTCGCTTTATTTTTACTCCCTTTGCTCTGCCAGGCCGACCGACACCCGGGCTGTGTGCCGGAGGGGCTGACCTTATGGCGAGCTCTGCTCTTCCTCCTCCTCCTCCTCCTCACCGCCAGGACAGCCCCAGCTGGCTGCCGTCCCCGCTTGGGTTCAGGGGTGCCTGGCCTGGAGGCACTGGAGGAGCTGCGTCCCCCTGACCTCCGGCGAAGGCTCAGCCTAGTGCGAGGCCAAGCGCGCTGGCCGCGGGCCAGGGAATCACTTTGTGCTCGGTTTTTAGGCACGCAGCACAAACCCCGCTGGACCCGCCGTGACGATTCGCAGGGCTTAAAGCTAACCAGATGCAGCAGGCTCGGCGAGGCGCAGGATCAGGCCCCCGGTGCTCCCAAGGGGCGACTCGGAAAGGCGAAGCGTGGGGGTTTTCGGCGGTGCCTCCTGCCTGCTGCTTCTCCCAGCGTCTTCCTCCAGGTGCTCGGAGGCTGATGAGGTTTTCTCATTAACACCTGGGAGACGAAAGCTGCGGTGGCCGTGCCCCACGCCGAGCGGCCCCGCTGCTCTGAGAGCGGAGGGAGCCCCGATTCGCGCCATCCCGCCGCGCCGATGCGGGTTTTTAGAGCAAACCCGGCCCGGCCCCAGCAGTAACCCAGGTGACTCATGTCCACCGCGTCAGGATCCTTTCTGTTTTCAGTGATTTTTAACCCAACAAGGCTCGTCCCGAGTATCAGGTTAATAAAAACGGCGCTTTGCATTCCTGCAGAGCGTGTAATTCCGGGATTAAAGACACTGAGACTGCTCTGAGCTCATTAACTAATTAAGGCTTCCAGCCCGGCAGGTCGCTATCTGCAGCCCAGCGTCGCAGAGCGATAGCGCCGGGCACAGAAGTTCCAGGCAGTGGCTTGAGATGGAGCTGGCGTGGGTAGGAGATGCCTGCGCCATTTGCTCCGGTGCTGGAAATGGGCTGCGTGGACCCTTAGCCACAATGGAGACCTTAAATTTTACTTTTTTCTAATAAATGGAGCAAGCCCTCTGCTGCTGTAGGTGCTGGTGGGCGCTTGCTGAGGGCTGCTGCTTTGCTCCGTCGCTCTTATTTGACTGGTGCTGGGGGTGCAAAGCAGCGTTTCAGAGCAATAGAAACCAAACAAGCCTACGGCTGGCATCGGGCTGGGCTGAGGCTTTGCATATCTCCTGTGCGGTGAGATACGTGCGGTAAAGCCCCTGTCCGCAGCTGCCTCTTCTCCTCCTGGCACTGCTTTGTCCCATCCTTCCTTACCTCTCTCCCTGCCCTCCCAAGAGCCCGTGCCCCGTAGGAGCTCGGGGACCGTCCCGGCTCCTTCCCCAGGCAGCCTGGGCTGGGCAGGCGTGGGTTGGGAGCCCAGCACCCCCCTGCTGCCGACCACGAGCGTGGGCACAGCCGAGGCAGCGCTGCCTAGCAAAAAGCTCAACGTTTGATTACCAAAACCTCAGGGCTGGGTTTATTTGTTTGCCTTTTCCAGTCTTCTGAGGCTTTGCTGGTTGTTCTTAAGCTGTTGCTGCCACCAAAACGTTAGACAATTTCTTTTTTTTTTTTTTCTTGTTACTTGAAATCTAAGGTTAATGTGTCCGAGCCCCAGGAGCTGGTGCTTCAGCAAACTTTTCTCCTGCCAGCACCGTGACCCCTGGGTGCCACAGCGCGAGGTTTGGCTGCACCTTCGGGGCCCGCTGGTTCCCCGAGCTGTACGAGGGATGGGTCCTCCCAGCGGGCAGAGGGGAGCTCCTCCAAACCCCCCCCGAACCGGCTGGGAGAGGCTGCACACGACAGCCAGGAGAAACAAGCTCTGGCTCGAGAAGCGAGGGCGAAAGGCAAAGGCCCCGCGGTGCCGCTGGCTGCGCGGCGGGACGCCGGCTCCTGCTCCAGCGCCTCCGCTGCCAAGGACGCAGCAGCCTTGGGGTCCCCGGGGTCCCAATCCATCAGTGCCGAGGCCAAATTCCTCTCTGCCGAGCTACGGAGAGGAATTTTCCCCTCCTCTGGAGAGCGGCTGGGGTAGGGGCAGGGGGCCAGATCGGCACGTGGGATTTCTCTTTCCGTTGAAAACCCAGCAGCACTTTGCCTGTTGGGTTCGTTGGCTGCATCGAGAGCCCCCGAGGAGTGGGGAGAGCAGCGCGGGCTCCGCCGTGCCCTTCGCCGCCGTGCCACGTGCCCGCCGCGCTCCTCCTGTCCCCCTCGCGGTGCTCCCCCCAAGATGCTCCCTCCCGGATTGCGCAGCCGCTGCATTCCTGCATCCAGCCCCTTGCTTCCCAGCTGCCCGGCTTCAGGTGGGGACACGCTCCTCGCTTTCTTGCCCCGGGGCAGGAGCATGGTTTCTCTCCCTGCGTCGCCTCCTGGGGGCTGGCAGAAAGCAGGCGAGCGGGCCCAGCCTGTCTCACTGCAGCACCCAGCACCCGGCAGCCCTCGGGCGATGCTCACCCCTCCAGGATTTTGGGGCCGAGCACAGGGGTGCCTCGTCCCCAGTTGTGCTTCGCTGGCCTCGGTAACTTTGGAGCGATGTCCCGTCCTGAAATCGCAGGGAAGGGCTTCAGCACCCAAGGCCAAGCCCGCAGGAGTTTGCTTAACACTGGGAAACGAGGAGGGGGCAGGCAGGAGATGCAAAGCCCTTTGTGTCTGACGGGCAGAGCCAGCACCTGATAATAATTAATTAAATTATAATTAACAACTGGTTCCAGGGGGCCCTGCCGCTTCCATCTGCAACAGCTACACCTCCTGCGTCCTGGTGGGGTAGCTCCTGGCTGGAGGAGAAGAACCGCTAAGTGAAAGCCGAACCCCTCACGTTTTTACCAGTTTAACGAAGACCTGGGGGCTGTGAGCAGTAAGCTCAGCCTCTGGCTCGGGCAGAAAGCCTGGCTCCACGCGGTGCCCATCGCCCCGGGGCGGGTTTGGCTCAGCTGAGTGCTGAGCAAGGCAGGATCCGCTCCTGCAGGGTGCGGGCATCAGAGCCTCCGCACGGGTCGCTGAGCAAAGGCCCCGACACCCGGCATCGCCGTGCTTCGTCGCTGCCGTTTGTACCCGCGGTCTGCCCTAAAGGGCTGTAGGAAAAACACAAGCGGCAAAAGCTGGAGGGTGGCGGTGAGCAGGGGGCGATGCCTTTGGGGCAAGCACCCATGAGAGGCTGCAGGAGCTGAGCGTCATCGAGCCAAATATTTCTGTATATATAAATGCAAAGGGGTAGGGGACAGGAGGCGCAGGTTTTGATGCTGTCCTTTTGGAGCCGGTGCCAACGCGCGTCTGCCCTCGTGCTGCTGTGGGCTGTGGGGAAGGCGCTTCGCTTGCTCGGGCCCCGCTGCCGCCTTGTTGTCTCTGAAGCTCTGTCCCTGCTTGGTCCTGCAGGCTGGTGGACGACCGGTGCGTGGTGGAGCCGGCGGCTGGAGACCTGGACAACCCTCCCAAGAAGTTTCGAGGTGAGATTGGGGCTGGGTTGGGGCAGCTCGGCCACCGCAGTGACACCGTGGGGACACCACAGCCCTGGGCATCTGTGCCAGGGATGGGGACCGGGGTCCCAGCTCGCCCGGGACCGGGGCGAGCCCTTTCCAGAGGAGCCCGGAGGGATTTTAGCTGCTGTAATTTGTCACTATGGCTTGGCCAAACCCACCCTCCTCAGTTCACCTCTGGGTGCGTTTATACATTTACTGGAACCGCCTCCGTGCTGGGATGGTCCTTGGGACCCCATAACCCAGCCCTACGGAGCGGGGAGCTGCCCTCTGCAAAGGTGGGTCCGTACCCAAACGCATCCCTAGGGATGCTGGCAGCTGGGTGTCTGCCGGCTGGGAGCAGGGGAGAAAAAAAGCCAGGAGGGGACAGAGAGAGGGGCAGCTGCAACATGCAAACTACTTCAAGGCAAGCCTGTTAGCGCTCAGCCCTAATTACATCTGCTCTGCTTGGCTGCACCTCAGAGAGAGCCGGGGGATTAAGCCGCCCTTTTACGAGGCGGGTTTTAGGGAGAGACGGTAAATCCCTACCCAGCCTCGGCGGTCACGTTTTGGGCTGCGCCATCTCCTCGAGCGCTCGGGGCCGTGCTCGTTGTTCCCCGCGCTGGCAGCCCCGAGCGGGAGCGAGCTGCGACGGCCGGGCCGGGCGGAAAAGTGGATGAGTCACCGGAGGGCCGGGATGGATCCCGGTGTGTGGGAACGGCCGGGAGAGGCCTGGCCAGGCTGCTGGGGAGAGCCTCCTGCTCCCGGGCTGTGTAAGGCCCCGGGGAGAGACCTCTGGGCTCCGCGGGAGCAAAGCGCTGCACCCGGGGCGTCTCCTTTCTGCGCAACGCTGGGAAATGGTGATTTTGTGCCTGGCACACTGCAAAATGCAGGGGGGAGGGAGGGGTCCCAGAGGGCGTCCTGGTGGGTCTGGGTGCCTGGAGCACCCCGCGGGTCCTGCGGATGCTGTGGCAGGTAGGGTCCGAAGCACGGCTGCGCTCTGGGAAAACTTCCCCAAACCCGTGATCGCGTTGTTGGATTTGGGGGTTGGTCTACGGCAGCCGTTCCTTTTATACCAGCTACCATAATTTCAAGCCCCTTTGAAAAAAAATCTATTTAAATACTGGTTTCCCACTCTGCTTCGTGCCCCAGGCCTGTTCATAGGATGGCTTTAACCACCTGCAGCGGGGTGCTGTGCAGATGCCTTCCCCGCTGCCAAGCAGCGACCTGGCTCTCTGTGGGAGCCACTGCCGCTCGTTTGGGTTTGGGGCTGACTTTGGGGACATCCGACAGCCCCTCGGAGCCCCACAGCCCTGGCACGCCCGGCAGCCACTCTACTCCCAGCGGACTTTCACCTGGGGCTGGCTGGGAACAGCTGGGAGCTGGGCGCAGACCGGCACCAGTTCCGGGGGCTTACTGGTCCCAGCAGCCGCAGCGTCTCCCTTCCTGGACATGGGCGGGTGTTGAATCTCTTTTCCAGACTAAGGTCTGCTCCAGACGCAGCCCTGCTCCCTGCAAACCGTATCAGGATATCCAGCCGCTTGTTTTAATGGCCGGAAAAGTAGCAGTCTGCCTTGTCGATAGCTATCACCGCGAGGGAGGTAAAAACAACGGGCTGGTGCTGTTTCCCTGCCGCAGCAGCAAGAGGCTTAAGAGGATTTTAATGGGTTGTTGCTGTCCCCGTATCCTGTGGCTGGACCCTGCCCTTCCCGGCCCAGCTCCCTGGTGCTCGTCGCCTCGCCGCCCGCGGGTTTGGGGGCACAGAGCAGGGAGCGGGGCCCTTCCCCACGCAGTCAGACCCAGCTGGGTTTTGGAAATGCCCAAAGCCAGCCAGGAGCCTGGCTCTGCAGTGAGGGACTTCAGCAGGGCTGCCTGCAGCGTGCCCTCCGAGCCTCTGAAAGACACCTGGCGCTCCTCAGATATTTGCTTTTCGTTGTGCTTTCTTCCCCCAGAGCCTCTTCTCGGCCCTGCCTTCGGGCACATTGGGAAGAAGCAAATAAAACACCAAGTCCTGCGCTCAGCGGGGCAGGTGCCCGAGTCGGGGCTCGGGGCAGAGGCTGCGATGGTTGCAGGGCGAGTGGGCGGCCGGAGCCTGGCTGCTGGTGCCCCAAGTACCCCGGATCCTCCCCGGTGAACACGCGGGAGGTTTCACCTCCATGGCTGTGCCCGTCAGGAGCTGCTCAGCCCCATCCCTGATCACATCTGGGCGCTGCTCCGGCTTGGTGCTCACCGGGCAGTGCTGACGTGGGAGCTTTCCGCGGCTTCCCTGCTTTCCGCCCACCATCCGTCTTGCAAAAGCTCCTCGGCACAAACACCTGGGTGCCAAAACCTCCGGCTTCCATCACGAGCCTTGCTGAAGCCTTTCCGCGTGCAACTGACTCCGTGCCTCGGTTTCCCTCCTTGCAAAACCGGGCTTGGCGTGCAGAGATGGGGATGTGAGCAGCCCCTGCGGACAGGGCGTGCTTGGAGCCAGGGGGTTGATTTGCACCTCTCTTAATAGCTATGCTGAATTTTTTTCCCCTCCCTCATTCCTCAGTTTCTCCTTTCTACCAGGTCCTTTTGCAACCTAATTAGCAATTTAATGAAAACGATTCAAGGTGCTGCAGGTGGCCCGAATCGTTTCTGTGGCCCTGCTCGGAGGCAGTGGGAGAATGCAGCCAGGCATTACAGCAGCTACACTCGAGTCCCTGATTAAAAGCCCAGCGTCACAAAGCCTCCTTGGCACGGGACATGCCATTAGCAAATAGACCTGTAAAATGAAATGTGAAACTTGGCCCCTAACCAGCAGCCCAAGCCGGTGAGAACTGTGCTCTGTGCTTGTTTGTTCGTCACTCCCAGGTAAATAAATACGTGCTTGCCAGCGAGCTGGGACCGGGGCCAGAGATGGAAGTGATTTTTCTTTTTGTGTCTGAAGGTTCTGGGCTGCTATTTCAGGCGTAATTCGGGTGACCCAGGCTGCAGGTCCCTTCCTGCCGTCGCCCCCTGTCCCCACGCAGCTTCGTACCGTGAGCTGAATCAGATGCACGATGGAGCTGCCTGCTGGCTTCCAGAGGGCTGCTCTCGTGCCTGGATTCACAAATCCCAGACCCTGGTGTCTGCGCCCCCCCATTTGGCCACAGCAGCGTGGGGAAAAGCAGCAAACTGGGGAGCAGAGCGCATCCACGCTGCCAGCGTCTGGGGGAGCCAGTATCCAAACCCTTCGCATCCCCAGAGCGTTTCTTTTAGGACTGGAAGTGCAGCTGTTTGCAATCCAGATTTTAGGAGCGCTGGCTCGTAGCTTCCAGCACTGGTAATTAAGTCTCGTTGTGAGCAGGCACGGGAGAGCAGCAGCGTCTTTGCGGAGTCCTGGTGGCACGGCCACCGTGGGGACAGCATCCCGTGGCCTCGCTGCCCGGGTTCGGAGGCTGCAGGGCAGCGAGGGCGGTGCGGGGACGCCTGCTCCTGTCCCCATCCAGCTGCCTCCGCTCCCCTCCTCCGGCAGGATCCGCTCCTGGTTCAGCCCAGCTGTGCTTCATCAATACGTTTTCTCCCCCTGAAGCTTTCCTTCCCAAATTGCGCGGCCGTTTCCGATGGGAATGCTTCTACCGCGAGTCCAAGCAGTGGAGTCACTCCTGGCCTCGTTATTTATTACCCAAAACTAGTCCACCAGCTACTAGCGAGTGGCTCAACCTTCTACCTGTCTGCTTTGGGCCCCCAGCAGCGGGCGGGGTGGCTGTGGGCCGGGAGGATCCTGCTGGGATGGGAGCAGGGGCCCGCAGGGTGCTGGGTGACGCTGGTCCCAAAGGAGGACCCGGTGCGGCCGCTGCGGCTTCACGTGTGCCTTCCTCTGCTCCCAGATTGCCTCTTCAAAGTATGTCCCATGAACCGCTACTCTGCCCAGAAGCAGTACTGGAAGGCCAAGCAAACCAAGCAGGACAAGGAGAAGATCGCCGACGTGGTGCTGCTGCAGAAGCTGCAGGTGAGCTCCCGGCGCGAGGCACTGGCCGGCGGGGACGGTCCCCGTGGGCTGGCAGGGGGGCAGCCACCAAACCCCTCGCTGTGCAAACCCGGAGACATTCTGCGTCCTGGAAAACGTGCCTGGGAAGCCAGGACCCGCCCTGGGTTTTGCGGTTTTTGGGTGTCCCCCTGGTCAGCTCTGCTGCCTCCTGTCCCGCTGTCCCCCGCCCCGGCACCCAGGGGTGCCCGGCGTGGAGCCGCCGCGAGCAGGACCTGCTCCAACGGGCTGGGGAAGTGAAAGGCTCCTGTTGACTTCCACGAGGTTTGGAAAAGGCCCATGTTAAACATTGCATAATCGCCTCAGACAGCTGGCGAGGCCCTGAGGATGATTCATAGCACCGAAGCTCAGGCAGGATTCATTAAATCATCTCGCCAGGCTGCGAGCCGGGCCCCGCAGCTCCCCCAGCTTCGCTTTTGGTGAGCGAAGTCCGAGGCAGTGTCCGGCCAGGGCGTCCTGGCTTGGGTTGGAGATGCCGAGATGGGGTCAGCGCCTCCTTGACCGCGCTCAGAAACATGCATCTTCCTGCTCTGCTTAGGCAGTAATTTATAAAGTGACAGCCGTACTGGCCATGACTGGACGGAGAGGCTCATTTCCGAGCCTGATTGATTGAACCTCGCTTCAGATTTGTCTTCAAGAGATCCTGTAATTTCCTTGCTCCGTCCCGCTGCTCCTGGTGTTGCTCTTTTGGCACACGCCGCCGGCACCGGGAGCGGGCTGAAGGCAGCAGCAACCCCCAGAGAGCTTCCCGAAGCAGCAGCAGCCCAGGTCCCAACAGGAGAAACCCTTCCCCATGCCCGCTGGTGCCTTTCTGAGCTTCTGCTCCTGCCCCTTTTCTTTTAAGGGGGTTTAAGGCTCGGTGTTTTCTCGGCTGACTAATTGCAGGTGCAGCCAGATGCACCACAGAGGTTTTCCTCCCACCCCTGACGCCTTCAGAGCCACCCTGCAGCCTCCGGGGCTGCCCCTGTGCGCATCCCCAGTGCCTCATCCCTACAGGGGACAGACCCCATCCCCTACAAGGGACAGGCTGCCAACGTCAGCCCCCGTTGGCTCGGGGCAGCCTGTCCCCCCTCCTGGCCCCATGGCTTTCAGCAAGGGAGGAGTTGAGATCTGGGCGCAGATTTAGGAGCCGCCGCGGTGCCTGATGTCTCGCCGGGGCCGTGTTGCTGCACGGGGTTGTTGTTAAACTCCCAGCTCGGCAGCAGAGCGGGTTTCCCCAGGCTCTCCGTTTGTTTTCCCGGTGGCATCAGCCACCGCTGTGGTCCCTGGCCAGGTGGGAGCACGTCCCGTGGGTGGCACCCAGCGCTGCGTGGGATGGAGAATTAACCAAAGCGGTGGCGATGCCCAAAAGAGTGAAGGGGCTGGAGCCCAGCGCCATGTGCCGGGCAGATTCGAAGCCCTGATTCGCATCACAGACCGCCTGCCCCATCCTCCTGCAGGGTGCAAGCCGTGATTCCAGCTTTCTTTCCCAATTCTTCATGCAAGAGGGGGAGGAAGCAGGACGGGCAGGGGCGGATGCTCTCCCAGCCCCATCCTTCACTGTGGTTTCCCATCCCAGCTCCGTGGGAGCGCGGGGCTGGCGCTGCCCGCGCTGTGCCCGTGCCGGGGCCGGTGCCGCACCCTCGCCGTTCCCAGACGGATCCGCTGCCGGAGCAGATTCCTGCCTCGCTCCACGTCTGTTGACAACACCCCTTTGGCTGCCAGAGCCGCCACGTCGAAAACATCTGTGGTTTAGGAGAGAGGGGCTGGCAGGCGCAGCCCGTGGCAGATCCGAAAATGCTGCCAGCTCCGGGCACGGCACCGCTGATGTGCAGCCTTCTGCTCGTCGGTGTCGGCGCTGCCGGCAGCACCCGGTGCCATGGCCCCGCTGGGCAGGAGCATCACCCCGGCCCTTGGTCCCTTCACGGCGCCGCCCCATATTGGGGAATTTCGGAGAAGCCTGTCCAAATTTTTAAACCCTTGGCTTAAAGCTCCCGTGTGCTTCATGTGGCTGCGTAGGGCCACAGCGGGGTCCTGGGCTCAGCTTTTGGATGCTGAGGACCATCTTACGGACCGTGGTACCTGGGGGACAGGGGGATGCTGAGGCCGTGTCACAGCCTGTCCCCTGCTGTCCCCGTAGCTCAGGGTGCCGGTGGTGCCCCTGGGGCTTGCTCCGGGCGGGAGGAGGCTGCTTCCACCCTGAGCTCTTCTCCTTTCGGCATCCAGCACGCGGCCCAGATGGAGCAGAAGCAGAACGAGACGGAGAACAAGAAAGTGCACGGGGACGTGGTGAAGTACGGCAGCGTCATACAGGTACGGCGCTCGCAGCTCCTCTGCCCCCGGGCTGCTCGGGCTGCTGGGTTTTGGGGAAAAAACGCGCAGATCCAGTGAATGTGAGCTGGACGCCTGGTGGGCAGGGGCTCGTGGTGCCCCTCCTGGGTAGGACCAGCAGCGGGGACCTGAGGCTGTGCCAGGTCATCCCCGCTCCAGCTCACCCCAACGTTTGCTCCTCAGCTCCTGCACATGAAGAGCAACAAGTACCTGACGGTGAACAAGCGGCTGCCGGCCCTGCTGGAGAAAAACGCCATGCGGGTGACGCTGGATGCCACCGGCAACGAGGGGTCCTGGCTCTTCATCCAGCCCTTCTGGAAGCTGAGGAGCAACGGAGATAATGTGAGCGCAGGGCTGCAAAGCCCCCAGAAGAAGCTGGGCTGAGCAGTGCCTAGTCATGCCAGGGCTCACATCCCCACCGAGCACCCATCTCATGCTCTCTCCCCCGTTCTCCTTTTGCTCCCCAGGTAGTCGTGGGAGACAAAGTGATCCTGAACCCCGTCAACGCCGGGCAGCCGCTGCACGCCAGCAACTATGAGCTTGCAGACAACGCCGGCTGCAAGGAGGTGCTGGGGCTGCCTGGGGGCTCGCCTGGTTTTCTTTTTTCTTTTTTTTTTTTTTTTTTGTTCTTTTCTTGTTTCATTTCCCTTCTGGGATTGTGACCTTGCTCTCTCGCTGCCTAGGTGAACTCGGTCAATTGTAACACCAGCTGGAAAATCAACCTTTTCATGCAGTTCCGCGACCACATGGAGGAAGTGCTGAAGGGGGTAAGGAAGGAGGTTCGGCCGCCGGCCGCCCGGGACGCGACGGGCTCAGGGGATCCAGCCCCATCCCCTGCTCGGGCAGGACACTGTAGCTGTTTGGCTGTGTGACAGGGGCAGGATGCCTCGAGGGGCTTGGTTTCTAGGGGAATTCATCACTCGGGGCACTTAACAGGGAGCTGGAGCTGGGAATTTCGGTATCTACAGGCAGGAGGTACCCAGGGGGCATCAGGTTACCCCCTGCCTTATTGTGTTCAATTGGCTCCCAAGGACAATATGAGGCACACATGGTGCCAGCTCTGGTTCCAGCTACGGGGACAATTTTTGGCTGTTCAGCCGTGCAGCAGGGCTGGCTGCTGCCTGGGAAAGGAACTTTCCCTGCAGAGCTATTGTTCGGGTCGGAGGTCCTCCAGGAAGCAGCTGGCTGGATATTGATTGTTAGGATCTCACAGATCCTCATCGCCAGGCGCCTGCTTATCCCCGGCTTCCTCTGCATCCTTCTCTCGGGGTGTTAATGCCATCATTGTGTCGGTGAGCAGAGCCTCTGCCTGCTCCAGGGGTGCGAAGCGGGGGGTTTGTACCCATTTCACAGCCCGGGGAGTAGAGGCAGAGAGAAGCAGCTTGCACAACTAAACAGAGCGATGGCATTGCAAAGCACAGGGTGCCCCCATGTCCCCGCCACCCCGTGCACGGGCAAGGTGCCCTCCCCTGGGCTTGGAGGAGCGTTTGTGCTGCTAGAAGTGGGTTTTAGCAGAGCCAGGGCCACCCTCCTTCATGGGGCTGGGGGGGAGGAACGCCGCATCCGTGTCCTCACTGCCATGTCCCGGTGCCAGGGGGACGTGGTGAGGCTCTTCCACGCCGAGCAGGAGAAGTTCCTCACCTGCGACGAGTACAAAGGCAAGCTGCACGTCTTCCTCCGCACCACCCTGAGGCAGTCGGCCACCTCGGCCACCAGCTCCAACGCCCTGTGGGAGGTGGAGGTGAGCGGGGCCGCGGGCATCCGGGGCGCCTCCCCGGGCTGCTGTGCTGTGCCTGGGGGGGCTGCTGGAAGCAGTGCCTGTTTCGGGATGTTTCAGGCCTTGAATTTCCACTTTCTGGTGGCCTGAGCGCCCTGGTGAAAGCCAGTACAAGGCTTGAGCTCTGAGAGGGAGCTGCAAGCCACGGGTGCTGGCGGATGGGTGATTTTATAGCCTGGGCTGCCCTGGAGGAGATGGGCGTCCCTCAGCCCCTCGGTGGCTCAGTGCCCCAGGCTTCTTTGCTTGTCCTTTCAGACGGGACGGGGATCTTCTCACTGGTGGCTTTGCTCGGGGCCAGGCGTGGGCCAGGACCGGGACTGGTGTCGCAGCCCTGCGCTGAGCGCTCCTCTGCTCCTTCCAGGTGGTCCACCACGACCCGTGCCGAGGGGGCGCCGGGCACTGGAACGGCTTGTACCGCTTCAAGCATCTTGCCACGGGCAACTACCTGGCAGCTGAGGTAAGGGGGCGAGCAGAGGGGTGCAGAAAGCTGCCCTGCCCTCAAGAGGCTGTCGCTAAAAGTAGAACCCACCCTTAGACAGAGCAGCGATTTCCAAAATGCTCCTGGCTGCCTCCCCTCTGGCCCTGGCACACATAACCGGGGGGCAGGAGGGGGCGGCTGGGATTTTTCCTCTGTTTCCTCGCTCTGGGCCAAGCGACTGTACTGGCACAACCTCCTTGTGGGATGGAAGCAGCAGATAACTCATCCGGCTGCGTTTAACTCTTCCCGTCCAGATTTTGTCCTTCCTCATCCTCTGGTCAGTGGAGGCATCCAGGGCTGTCCAGGGCTTGGGGGAGGCGTGGGCAAAGCCTGAGCCTGGAAACCCCCACGTGGGTTTTGTTCCCATTTAAGGCCAGCTTGAGGCCTCCAGACAGAGGCACGGAGAGGTTTCTGCTCTTAGGTAATGTGGTTTATATGACACTAATGCCCAAGGGAAAAGTGTTAGACCTGCTGCCGGGGGAGCAGGGACGTCCTGGGGGAGCTGGGTGCACCCCGTGCCGAAGGCGTGCCATCGCTGTGGAAGATGACCCAAGGGGGCCCCTTCTGCCACGGGCAGGATGGAAATAGCACTTACTGGATCCGATGCCGAGCCTCTGAAATTTGGGTGCTTTAAACCAAAAGACATTCAGCTGACCTCTGCAGAGGAAAGAAGATCCCCATCCTGGGCTGGTGCTGCCTGGCTTGTGGTGCTCAGCGAGACCCTGACCTGGGGCCTTGAGGGATTTGCAGTGAGAGCTTCTCTTGCTGTGAAGCAGAGCCCCGGGGCTCGCTCTGCCCCTGTCCTCCTCCATGGGGCTGCAGCGCCGTGCCCTGGGCATGGGTCGTGTCCTCCAGCCCCATCCGGGCAGGTTTTGTCTCTCTGCAGCGTGCATGAGCAAGGAAGGAACAGAAATAACACCCCACGCTTAGGGCTTTGGAGGGACCGAGGGGGAGGGCTGGGAGCTGTCTTTCACCTCCCTCTTTAACTTTTCAGGAAAACCCAAGTTATAAAGGAGACGTGGCTGAGCCCAAAGCAGCGCCCACGGTGAGCTGTGTGCAGCCTCGCTAGCAGAAATGCTGCTGCCGCTGCCTGAAACCACGCTGCCTCTTAGACTCTGCCTGAAAGCAGGGAAATGCCCCGAAAAAAGAGCCCGCCACGGGGACAGTGCCCGTGCTGTGCCACCGGGTCCCGCTTGGTGCTGAGGTTGTGGCTGGAGGCTGTCCTGGCACAGGGCTGCCGAGCAGAGCACCCCGCATCCCGCACTCTAGAGTAGCATCCCCATGTCCCGCTTGCAAGAGGACCCCGCCGAAATCTGTTGGAGAGGGGTCCCAGTGCATGTTGGATCCCCAGGCCACGGGGGTGTGCAGATGAAGTGCTGGTAGAAGAGAGATCTGGACTTTATTTATTTATTTTTTTCCTCTTCGGTGAGGTTTGGAGAAGGGGTGGCCTCGTAGCTCAGGGGCATCGCGCCGCGCTTGTGCTCTTGCAGCCCCTCGTTCGTTTCCGTGCTGCGAGGCTCAGCCCGGCACCCGAGCCAAAGCTTCTGCGCTGAGCGTAGCCGCTGCGTGTCCTCCGATGCTGCGTGCGCAGGGAGGCTGGGCTCGGCGGGGCGACCTCCCCGCTCCGGGCTCAAAGCCCTTTTCCCTGGTGCAGGGGGGCAGCAGCCGCTCCAGCCGCAGGAACACGGGGGAGAAGATCAAGTACCGGCTGGTGGCCGTGCCCCACGGGAATGACATCGCCTCCCTCTTCGAGCTGGACCCCACCACGCTGCAGAAGACGGACTCCTTCGTCCCGCGGTACGTGAGCACGCGCTGGCACGGAGGGGTTGAAATAAAGAAGGGAGGATTCGTCCACGGTGGGAAGTTTTGGCACGGGGTGGGGGGCTTTGCTGGGTGCTGGGGGAAGCGGCGGGTGCCAGCGTGACTGCGCGGGGGCTGCTGACCAAGGCACCGTGCCGTCTGCAGGAACTCGTACGTGCGGCTGCGCCACCTCTGCACCAACACGTGGATCCAGAGCACCAACGTGCCCATCGACATCGATGAGGAGAGACCCATCCGCCTCATGGTGCGGCCCCGCGCCCTCCTCCCGTCCACAGATTTACCCTCTGGCTCCTTCCTCCTTCCCACGCTGCTCTGCCCAGGGGCACCCCGACCTTCACCCGGGGACTGAAGTACCGTGATGACCCAAGGGAGCTGTGGGACGCCAGCCCTCAGCCGCCCCCAGTCACCTCGAGCCCATCCCAGTCCTTCCAGTGGGGACAAACGGGGCCCCTGGTGCCAGCTGGGTGGATGTGGGGACACTTGGCGCTGCCCTGCCTCTGTGACACCGCTTCCCTGTTCCTTCCCAGCTGGGCACGTGTCCCACCAAAGAAGACAAAGAAGCGTTCGCCATCGTCTCCGTGCCCGTGTCTGAGATCCGGGACCTGGACTTTGCCAATGACGCCAGCTCAATGCTGGCCAACGTGGTGGAGAAGATGAACGAAGGTTTTCTCAGCCAGAATGACCGGAGGTAAAAAGTCATTTATTTCCCCATGGAGATGGGGCTGTGCTGGAGCCCTCCAGCATCTCTGCAGGATGGGGCCCCTGCCTGGGTCTTGGTGCCGGCTCTGCCTTGCTTTCCTGCCCGTGACCCAAATCCACGCCCGCTTCTCCCAGGGATCTGGCGAGGAAATCAGATAACAGCACAGACCCGCTCTGGCCCCTCCTTTGCAGCTAGG
Source organism: Anser anser (assembly GCF_964211835.1). Classification (NCBI taxonomy): domain Eukaryota; kingdom Metazoa; phylum Chordata; class Aves; order Anseriformes; family Anatidae; genus Anser; species Anser anser. The sequence goes on along the minus strand of NC_139748.1, from coordinate 6,871,605 downwards.
AAAATAACCGAGGGGCTGGGAGATGGCCTCATGATAGGGGCAGCCTGGTTAGTCACGGTGTTATTTTTAGGTGGGTGGGTTCTTGGCGTTTCCTGAGCAAACACAGATACCCGGTGGGACAGCGTAAGCTGCTGCCGCCCTGCCAGCCCGCCCCACACTGGTCCCATGGTGCTTGCACCGCTCTGAATGTGACTCAAGGGGCAGAGGCATTGAACGCAAAATCCCCGGCGTGAATCACGAGCACAAACCCATGACATTTACCATGGCACCTGACTCGAGACAATAATTTCCGCAGGAACCGCAGGGGCTGCAAAAGCCTCATGCTTCAGGGCAGCCACTGGCCTCTAGCAGTAGGGAGGATTGGCCAGCAGCTTCCCCGGCAGCGTTTTGAGCCCCGAACGTGGGCTTTTTGGTCCTACAAAATGTGCCAGCAGCACTGCAGGCACCTGAGCGTGGGTGGGCTGCGTGCGGCGGGCGAGTGGCCTCCCTGGAAGGAGGGTCCCACCGCCCCGCTGGCACCGTGCCCCTTTGCAGGTTCGTGATCCAGCTGCTGGAGGACTTGGTGTTCTTCGTCAGCGATGTCCCCAACAATGGCCAGAACGTGCTGGACATCGTGGTGACCAAGCCCAACCGGGAGCGGCAGAAGCTCATGCGGGAGCAGAACATCCTGAAGCAGGTGAGCGGCCACGACCGTGCACCTGGGCAAGGCTGAGGTCCGGCGGTGCACCAAGCACAGCCGATGCCCAGCCATGCATGGGAGGCGGCCTGGAAGGTGACACAGCACTTACATCCCCGCTTTTGGGGCAGATCTTTGGGATCCTGAAAGCCCCCTTCAAGGACAAGGGTGGCGAAGGGCCCCTGGTGCGGCTGGAGGAGCTGTCGGACCAGAAGAACGCTCCCTACCAGTACATGTTTCGGCTGTGCTACCGCGTGCTGCGGCACTCCCAGGAGGATTATCGCAAAAACCAGGTGGGTTGAGGGGTAGAAGGAGGGAGCCCCCATCCCACCTCGTGTTGCACGGCCCTGGGGGGCTGCAGAGGTCGCGGTGGGGTAAGGGGAGCATCGGCAGACCCCACCATGAAGCCTCACGCTCGCCATCTCTCTGCCCGCTCCAGGAGCACATAGCCAAGCAGTTCGGGATGATGCAGTCCCAGATCGGTTACGACATCCTGGCCGAGGACACCATCACGGCCCTGCTGCACAACAACCGCAAGCTGCTGGAGAAGCACATCACAAAGACCGAGGTGGAGACCTTCGTCAGCCTGGTGCGCAAGAACCGCGAGCCACGGTGCGTGCCCCAGCGCCCCCGTCCCGAGGGGCTTTGAGCAGCGTGACGGGTGGGATGTGCCTTGAGCAGAGGCGGAAAGAGCCCCCGCCCGTGGGCCCCCCTTTCACAGAGAGCTGTCTCTGCCCTGCCCTCGCTCCCCAGGTTTTTGGACTACCTCTCGGACCTGTGCGTGTCCAACCACATCGCCATCCCCGTCACCCAGGAGCTGATCTGCAAGTGCGTGCTGGACCCAAAAAATAGTGACATCCTCATCAAAACTGAGTGAGTAGTCATAGGGAGAGATTTTCCACGGTTGGGGTTCAGTGCCTGGCCCTGCCTGCTTCCGTGGTGCCCCTGTAAAACCTGGAAAACCCCCGTCACGCCCCGAGGTGCTCCGTCCTCAGCAGCATCTCCAGGTTTACTCCTTCCCCACCCCAGGCTGCGGCCGGTGAAGGAGATGTCCCAGACCCACGAGTACCTGAGCATCGAGTACTCGGAGGAGGAGGTCTGGCTCACCTGGACCGACAAGAACAACGACCACCACGAGAAAAGCATCCGGCAGCTGGCGCAGGAGGCCCGGGCTGGCAATGCCCACGACGAGAACGTCCTCAGCTACTACAGGTGACAATCCTGTGGCACCCTCTCCCCAGGCTCTGGGGAGATGGGGTGAGGATGTAAGGGTTGCATGGCCTCGCTCCTTCTCCACCTCGTCCCCACGCAGGTACCAGCTGAAGCTCTTTGCCCGCATGTGTCTGGACCGCCAGTACTTGGCCATCAAGGAGATATCCCAGCAGCTGGGGGTGGATCTGATCTTCCTCTGCATGGCGGATGAAATGCTGCCCTTCGATCTCCGGGCGTCCTTCTGCCACCTCATGTTGCACGTGCACGTGGACAGGGACCCCCAGGAGCTGGTGATGCCCGTCAAGTTTGCGCGGCTCTGGACCGAGATCCCCACGGCCATCACCATCAAAGAGTGAGAGGCGCTGGGGCTTTGGGGGACGTGGGAGGTGGGGCGGCAGATGTCCTCCTGTGGTCTCCATCATGGTCACAAGCATCGCTCCTGGCCGTGACAGCTCTCAGCAGCCCCTTGGGCAGTGCTCCTGCCCGGCTGGGGCGAGGAGACCCGCTGCCATCCAGCTCATCCTGCCGTCTCCCCCTCACAGCTACGACTCCAACCTCAACGCCTCGCGAGACGACAAGAAAAACAAGTTTGCCAGCACCATGGAGTTCGTGGAGGACTACCTGAACAACGTGGTGAGCGAGGCGGTGCCCTTCGCCAACGAGGAGAAGAACAAGCTCACCTTCGAGGTGCGAGACCTGCTGGTGTCACTGGCACCTCGCGCAGCCATCGGCCACGTCCACGCCTTGCAGCTGCCTCTGGGACAAGGCTGGCTGTGCGGCATCCCATTTTACATCCCCGAGCACAGCAAGGTCTGGAGCTTGTCTTGTCCTTCCCCAGGTCGTCAGCCTCGCCCACAACCTCATCTACTTCGGCTTCTACAGCTTCAGTGAGCTGCTGCGCCTGACGCGGACGCTGCTGGGCATCATTGACTGCGTCCAAAACCCGCAGCTGATGATGCAGGCGGTCTACAATGACGACGTGACGGGTGAGCCCCTGCTCCAAAACCAGGCACGGTCCCAGGGGAAGGTAGTTCCCGTGGTCTGCCCAGTGCTTTCCAGTTTGGGCTGCAAGAGAGCAAGCTGCAGGTTTGGTCGTGTGGAAATTTGGGCTGGGTCTGCAACAGGAGACAGGAGAAGCTGAGTCCTTGGCCACAGCAGAGAAATAGCCAGTCCTTCCTGCTGGTTCTCTGGTTAACGTCGACATTTGCACTCGAAGTGGGTCCTTCCATCAGTCTTCTCCCCCCTCCCTCCCCTCTGCATTAACTCTGCCCACTGTGGCTGCCTCTGCAGGGAAGAATGTGCGGAGGTCGATCCAGGGCGTTGGGCAGATGATGTCCACCATGGTGTTGAGCAGGAAACAGTCCATCTTCAGCCCCCCGAGCCTCAGTGCTGGCTCTACCCCAGAGCCAGTGGACAGAGGGAGGAGCATCGAGAATGAGAACATCGTGGTGATGGAGACCAAGCTGAAGATCCTGGAGATCTTGCAGGTGGGAGCTGGAGGAGCACCGTGGAGCTGCGGGTGGGACCTGCGGGATGGGGTGGGAAGATGTAGTTTTCTGACGCAAGGAGGCGGAGGGTGTGACGAGAGGTCTCACTTTTGCTTTCTTCCCTCCCCGCTGCTGCCAGTTCATCCTGAACGTGCGGCTGGACTACCGGATCTCCTACCTGCTTTCCGTCTTCAAGAAGGAGTTTGTGGAAGTCTACCCCATGCAGGACAGCGCGGCCGACGGGACGGCTCCAGCCTTCGACTCCACAAGTAACTCTTCCCCTTTGCTCCTGGTACAACCTCAGCTCCAGCAGCTCTCCATCCTCCACCTCTGCTGGCAGGGAGCCCGGGGGATCGGAGTTTGTGCAGGAGGGACGAGGTGTCCCGTGTCCATCGCGGGTGCTTGGACGTGGGCTGGGGAGCTGGGCCGGATCCTGCAGGGTTTCTGCTGATGCACAGGGATCGTGTTGGCCGCCCCGTTCATCTCCCTTTCCTCTCCCTGCAGCTGCAGCCATGAACCTGGACCGGATCGGCGAGCACGCAGAGGCCATGTTCGGTGTGGGGTGAGTCCCTGCCCCTCCGGTGCGTAGGTAGCCTGGCCGTAGGGCCCTTCCTTCTCCTGCCCATACTCACTGCCGAGGCTGAGAGCTGCAGGTGATGAGGAAGACGAGGCTCTAAAGGCTAATGCAGCTGTCCCCATCAGCCCCAAGGGCTGACTGAGTGCACGCAAGCTCCCACGTGGCTGCTAACACCAAGCGCTTTCGTCCCGGCTTCAGGAAGACGAGCAGCATGCTGGAGGTGGACGACGAAGGAGGGAGGATGTTCCTGCGGGTGCTGATCCACCTGACGATGCACGACTACCCGCCGCTCATCTCCGGCTCCCTGCAGCTCCTCTTCAAGCACTTCAGCCAGAGGCAGGAGGTCTTGCACACCTTCAAGCAGGTAACCCCGGAGCACTTCGGTGCTGGTCCTGGCTGGGGTGGCTGCACCCGATGGCCCCTTTTGCTTGGGAGGGGGGTCTGGGTGAGGATGGGAGTGGGGTCTGTGCCCCAAACCAGCTGCACAGGGGAGCCCCCGGGAATGTCACTGCAGGTTCAGCTCCTGATCTCAGCCCAGGATGTCGAGAACTACAAGGTGATCAAGTCAGAGCTGGACAAACTCCGCACCATGGTGGAGAAATCTGAGCTGTGGGTGGACAAGAAAGGCAGCGTCAAAGGGGACAGCACTGGGGATGGGAACAAGAAGGAGAAGAAAGAGGTGAGAGCCCCGAGCAAGGTGCTGGGAACCAAGCGGGGAGAGGATGGGGGGGCAGAGGAGCAGCTCACTTCAGTCCAACAGCCGGCAGCTCTCGGTGGGCCACGCACAGCTCTCGTGGAAGGGTCCTGTGGGGTGCAGTTGTGGCCCAGGCTTTGGAGAGGTGTGGCGGGACCCTGACGCTGCTTCTGTCCCCTCGCAGCACACCGCTGATGAAGAGGTCATTGCCCCAGGGGAGAAGAGCAGCGAGAACTACCAGATAGTCAAAGGGGTGAGTGGGACCGAAAACTGTCCCCAGGGCTGGCTGGGGCACCTGCGAGAAGGGACAGGGAGAAACTGGGGGGGTACTTCCAATCTTTTCTGGGGTTCAAGTGTCCATTGGGTTCAATCTCTTCTGGGGCACGTCTGGATATCAAGCAGACCCCCGGTGCTGGTGGCCATCCTGGTGGCTCCCGGGCTTAACTCCCCTCTGGCCACGCTCCTTCTCTCTCCAGATCCTGGAGCGGCTGAATAAGATGTGCGGGGTTGGCGAGCAAGTGCGCAAGAAGCAGCAGCGCCTGCTGAAGAACATGGACGCCCACAAAGTGATGCTGGATCTGCTGCAGATCCCCTATGAGAAGGTGGGTGGGCAGAAGCCAGCTGGTCCCAAAGTGTCTGGGCAAGGGGTGGGGGACATGGGGACACCCTGCATGGCTGGGTCCTGCGGCTGGGCAAGGCAGGAGGGGCAGCAGCCTGCTCCATCCCTCACCAACCCCGGGTGTTTGCCCCCTCTCTGCCCTTCCTCAGGGAGATGCCAAGATGCTGGAGATCCTGAAGTTCACCCACCAGTTCCTGCAGAAGTTTTGTGCTGGCAATCAGGAAAACCAGGCCCTGCTGCACAAACACCTCAATCTCTTCCTGACCCCAGGGGTAAGGAGAGGGGGGGCAGCAGTGGGTGGTCACAGGCGGCAGCACGGGGAGAGGCTTCAGCACCGCTCCTGGAGCTGAGAGCAAGAGGTGGAAAAGCCGGGAGGAGACCCCTGGAAGAGGCAGGGCTGGGGCAGGAGGGGAGGCTGTGCCTCGCAGCCCCCAGCCTCACTCCGTCCCCCTGGTCCTGCAGCTCCTGGAGGCCGAGACGATGCAGCACATCTTCCTCAACAACTACCAGCTCTGCTCAGAGATCAACGAGACGGTGCCGCAGCACTTCATCCACTGCGTGGCCACCCACGGCCGCCACGTGCAGTACCTGGACTTCCTGCACACCATCATCAAGGCCGAGGGCAAGTACGTCAAGAAGTGCCAGGACATGATCATGACCGAGGTAAGCACCTCTACCCCTGCTCCCCTACGGGGTGCAGCGGGGCACGGCTCCCGGGAGGAGCGTGCTTGGCTTCTCCCTCGGGCAAGAGCCTTCCCAAGCATGCTGGTTTCTCCCTGGAGTTGGAAAAATCTCCAAGAGATGCAAAAGTCTCAGAGCCAGTAACCATTCCGGATTGCCTCAAGTTGTGATTTATGATTGCATTGCAAAAGTCCAGTTTTCCCCCTAAACGCGCGACCCGTTCACCCTGGTGCTCCCTCTCAGCCCTCCCCGGTGCAGAGGATGCAGTTTTCTGCCTCTCGAAGTTTCTCACCCTCCTCCTGCGGAGCGGTGACCAGTGACCCTTCCCCACAGCTCACCAACGCTGGGGACGACGTGGTGGTTTTCTACAACGACAAGGCGTCGCTGGCCACCCTCCTGGAGATGATGACGGCAGCCAGGGACGGGGTGGAGGAGAACAGCCCGCTGATGTACCACATCTCCCTGGTGGACCTGCTGGCCGCCTGCGCCGAGGGCAAGAATGTCTACACGGAGATCAAGTGCACGTCCCTGCTGCCCTTGGAGGACGTGGTGCGGGTGGTGACACACGAGGACTGCATCACGGAGGTACGGGGTGCCTCTCGAGGAGGGCACCGGCGGCTCTGCTCTGTTTTCTGTTCCCCTGATGGTGCCTGCACCCTGTCCTCTCCCCCCCCGGCAGGTGAAGATGGCCTACGTGAACTTTGTCAACCACTGCTACGTGGACACGGAGGTGGAGATGAAGGAGATCTACACCAGCAACCACATCTGGACTCTCTTTGAGAACTTCACCCTGGATATGGCCCAGGTGTGTGGGGAGGGCTGGGCAGGGGCGACATGGCAGCAACGGGTGCTGCATTGGGTGGGGACAGCTCGGTGCCACCGAGGCTCCTTGAAGCCTGGGGAGTCAGACAGGGGGCATGGGCACCACGGGGACTTGTGTAGCTTGCCATGCTGGGGAGCAGTCAGAGCTCTGGCACGGACCCAGGAGCTGTGTCACCATCCATGTCCCTTGGCTCAGCAAGGTCCCAGCAGCACTGCGTGGCAGCGTCATCCCCCCAGGATGCTTGGGGCACCTCGCCCCGGTGCCATCAGCATCCTCCCTTCTCCTCACAGATGTGCAAAAAGCGAGAGAAGCGCCTGCCGGACCCCACGCTGGAGAAGTACGTGCTGACGGTGGTGCTGGACACCATCAATGCATTCTTCAGCTCCCCCTTCTCGGAGAACAGCACCTCCCTGCAGGTAATGAGGCGCTGCACGGCCGGGCCACTCACGGAGAGGGGAAAGGGGCTCACCAAGCCCTGAGAAGCGAGGTCTGGAAGCACCTTGCTCTGGTCCAGACCTGCCTTCTCTCTCCTTCAGACCCACCAGACCATTGTGGTGCAGCTTCTCCAGTCCACCATGCGGCTGCTGGAGTGCCCCTGGCTGCAGCAGCAGCACAAGAGCTCGGTGGAGGCTTGCATCCGCACGCTGGCCATGGTCGGTAAGGAGCTGTGCCGCGGGGATGCTCTGCTCCCCCCAGCCATGAGGATGCAGCTGCCCGAGGCTGTTTCTGCTCCAGCAGAGCCCTCTCCCCTCCCACAGCCACGGCAGGGTGCCCTGGAGAGGCTGCTGGCTGGGAACGGGGAGGTTTGGCTCTGGGATGTGTTTTTTTGGGCTGTAATTTTGGTGACCGGGGTGGCCAGAGGCGAGCTGAAGGCTGGGTTTGGTTGGGAGATTCCTGGTGTGTCCCTGCTGGGGCCGGGCCCAGAAACAAAGCCGGCGTTTACGGCAGATTTCCCTCGCCAGGACTTTGCCCTCGGCCTGCCTGTGGCTGCCTGGCTCAGCGCGAGGGTTGTCAGCACTGAGTCACCGTGTGGAAAGCATTGCGCGGTGGTGAGACACCGGGTGGGGACAGCAGCCAGAGCCTTAGGATTCCCCTTTGTAATTATAGGCAGGGCGCTTACAAGCTCCTCGTGCTAGGCTTTCCCAACTGCAAAGCAGAGGCAGTGCCTCCTCCGGTCCTCTTTCTGTCGGGCTGGGTGGGCTGCAGGCAACGTGGTGTTGCTCTGGGGAGGGATGGATGGAAATCCTGCACCCCAACCTACCTGGGGGCTTTTTCTCTTGTATTTAACTCCTCTCCTCCGTGCTGCAAATGAAGAGCAGGCGAAGGGGTGCCCAGCCCGAGGCAGTGTGGCAGGACCCAGCCGATGGCATGGGCTGGGCTGTGGCTGTCCCCAACCCCGGCTCCCTCTCCCGCAGCCAAGAGCCGCTCCATCGCGCTGCCCATGGACCTGGACGCCCACGTCAGCTCCCTGCTCAACAGCAGCTCCACCAGCACCGTGCAGAGGAACACGTCCAGCTACAAGACCGCCACGCGGACCTTCCCCCGCGTCTCCACCACCCCAAACCAGTGGGACTACAAGAACATCATAGAGAAGCTGCAGGTATGGGGCTGGCAGGCGGTGGCGGCGCAGGTCAGCGGCGGCGCAGCACGTCTCCGCTGCGAGGCAGCGAGAAGGCATGGGTGCTGCAGGGTCCCTGTCCCATATTTGTGTCTCTTTGGCGCGTGTTGAGCTAAAAGGTGTGCACTGTGACTTGTAGGACATCATTAATGCCCTGGAGGACCGCTTGAAACCGCTGGTGGAGGCTGAGCTGTCCGTCCTGGTGGATGTCCTCCACCGGCCAGAGCTGCTTTTCATGGAGGGGACGGAGGCGTACCAGCGATGCGAGAGCGGAGGTTTCCTGTCCAAGTGAGGATGCTTTGCATTTGCCATGGGGTTGCTGGGGAAGGGCTGCCGACCTTCTCCCTCTGTGGGCTGTGCATCCCGCTATGCACCTGCGGAGCGGAGGGTTGCCCTTGGGGACCCCGTGTCCCTCTCGGCTGCGTGACGGTGGCTCTGCTGTGCGCGGCCAGGCTGGTGCAGCACACCAAGGACCTCATGGAGACGGAGGAGAAGCTGTGCATCAAGGTGCTGAGGACGCTGCAGCAGATGCTGGTGAAGAGGAACAAGTACGGTGAGAGGGTGAGCACCGTGGCCCCATGGCACGTCCCCAGCCCCACTCCTCAGCGCCGGCTGCCCGAGCTGGCAGCACCCTCCCCGTCACAGCCCGTGGGCGCTCAGCCTTGTTCTGCTCTGGCGCTGGCACTGGGAGCCTCGTGACGTTTATTTGTCTTGGCAGGGCAACCTGCTGCGGAAAATGCTCCTGAACAATTACCTGCAGAACAAGAAGTCCAGCTCCAAAGGTGAAATCATGGATGCTGCTGGGGGAGGTGAGAGCCCCTCTCCTGCCATTCCTCGTCTTTCTGCGCTGCTCTCGCTCACGTTGAGTGCCTGGTTCCCAAACCACGGTGGAATAAGTTCTGTAGCTGGTCTCCATGCTTGTACCTCCATGGGAGTAAAGGATTTAGGGAGAAGGGATGGGCCTGAGATGCCCCTGGGAGTGACTTGGCCATGCTCCTTCTCTTACACCACCATCACGTCCTCTGTGTCCTCTCCTGCAGGCCAAGACCAGGACTGGTCCGCTATCGCTGCTGTCCAGTGCCGGCTGGACCGAGAAGGGGCCACCAAGCTGGTGGCTGACCTCATCATGAACACCAAGAACGAGAAGATCTTCCAGGAGAGCATCCTGCTGGCCATTCGGCTGCTGGACGGAGGCAACACCGAGATCCAGGTGCCTGTGGTGGGCACCAGTCCCCGGGGACCGTGCAGCCGTGGTTTGATGTGTTCAGGGTCCCAGCGTGCAGAAGACAGGGGCGCCGGGCAGTCCTCAGCCCCTGGTCGGTCCCCGAGCAGCAGACTTTACCAAAATTTTGGGTGCATGCATTTGCTCGCCATCTGGGGGAGGAACTGCAGAAATTTCTCTGCTTTCGGGTTTTCCAGCTCGGTGGCTGGATGCTCTGAAAGGGGCAGGTTGTTGCCGAGGGTTTCTGGAGTAATGCTGATGCCCTCTGCCGGGTATCGCGGAAATGACTCAGATTTGCAGCTCAGGTGATAACATGTAGGTTATCTTGAATTCCTTGTCACGGGGAAGCCAACAAACTGTACACACAAAAATCATGGGCCTCCAAGTCTGGAGCTGCTGTAGTTGCTGCTTGCTGTGTCCCCAGCCCTGCCCAGGGTCAAAGGGGGCACAGGTGCAGGGGACGATGCACCTCTGTAAGTCCAAGAGGACTGTGATCTCCAGGGCTATTGGAAATAAACCTGCTCGCCACGTTACCCCAGGCAAGGGCTGGAGTGCTGGAGGCTACTGGATCAGAGGGGCAGGCTGGGGTGGTTTGGATACTGGAACTGCTGTCCTCCCTCCTCCCAGAAATCCTTTTACAACCTCATGACGAGCGACAAGAAGTCCGAGAAGTTCTTCAAAGTTTTGCACGACCGGATGAAGAAGGCTCAGCAGGAGACCAAGTCTACGGTGTCGGTGAACATGAGTGACATTGGGAACAAGCCTCGTGAGGACAAAGACGAGCCTGACCCTGGCACCAAAGGTATGGGGCCGTGTCCTCCCAGCAGGGCCAATGCCTGCCTCGTTGGACAGCCTGATGCTAACGAGGTTGGGTTGCCCAGCAGGACGAGGAGAGGCCTTCGTGATGCCTGGCACCCCCTCCCGATACCCGCTGGCGTTAGGGTTTCGGAAGGGCCATGACGGTGGAGAGCAGGGCCAGAACAACGAAATGGGGGTGACGGTTCTGATTATGGAGCCTATCCTGCGATTCCTGCAGCTGCTGTGCGAGAACCACAACCGGGACCTCCAGGTTGGTTCTGGGGGCTGCCGGGGACTGGGGCAGAGGCCGTAGGACTGGGGTGCAGGAAGGATGGGCTCTGCCTCAGATGGGTCCAAAAGGACGTTGTGCTGGCTTCTCCGTGACTCAGTTTCCCCATCTGCAAATGCACCATCCTTTAGGATTAGCTTTGCTTGGTGTCCTGGAAGGAGCCGATCACGGCACAGCTGTTTCCATGGGACTGGGTACTGCTCTCGGGGTGGGTCTGTACACTACAGGGGTGGCCTTGAGCCTAATTTTGCATCAAAATTAGCTGGAGGGGGTGCTGGGAGCGGGGCCAGAACCTGGTGCCCCTGTCAGAGTGATGCCGCTCAGGCTTGTAACTGCAGGCTTTGCTCAACAGAACTTCCTCCGGTGCCAGAACAACAAGACCAACTACAACCTGGTGTGCGAGACGCTGCAGTTCCTCGACATCATGTGCGGCAGCACCACGGGGGGGCTGGGGCTGCTGGGGCTCTACATCAACGAGTACAACGTGGCCCTCATCACCCAGACCCTGGAGACCCTGACCGAGTACTGCCAGGGGCCCTGCCACGAGAACCAGGTCCGTGCGTGTCGCTGCAGGTCTGGGTCGGTCCTCGCAGGTCCCATCCCGTCAGGGATGCCCAAGGAAGGATTTTGGGGGATGCATGGGAAAGCAGCAGGGATAGGGACAGCTCTGGAGTTTAGGGTGTGAAGGAGAGCGCAACGTAGGCTGCAGGGGTTCCCCGTGGTGCACAGGGACAGTGCGTGGGTTACAAGCTCCTGCTTGGCTAGATAATACGGGATGCAAAAAATAATATGGTGATGGAAATGGTGCCACTGCCAGGGAGAGGAGGGATCTGGGGCTCCTGGAGCAAAAGTGATGGGTCAGCGCTGAAAGCAGGGTGCTGCTTTGGACCGGAGCTGTGTTGGAGGTGAAGCTGGGAGGGATGGCAGCACCCGTGGGATAACCCCACTGCATTGCTGCCCTAGAGCTGCATCGTGACCCACGAGTCCAACGGGATCGACATCATCACAGCCCTCATCCTCAACGACATCAGCCCCCTCTGCAAGTACCGGATGGACCTGGTCCTGCAGCTGAAGGTAGGCAGGGCCTGGGGCTGGGATGGCGGGCACGTGTGTGCAGCACTGCGTGGGCTCCCGGCTTGCTGGCGTGTCCGTGGGCTGAGCTGTGGGGCGAGGGGGGTCGGAAGCAGGGGCTGCGACAGGTCCTCGTGTGCATGAACTGGGGCTGGGCTGGTTCATCTCCAGTGTGCAAGGCCTGGATTTATGACGGCCCGTGGTGCAGGGGGGGGTTCTGCCCACCGCGAGGTCCTGGGGACAGGCAGGGCATAGCTCCTCTCAGCACGGGCTTCTCCCTGCCAGGACAATGCCTCCAAGCTCCTCTTGGCCCTCATGGAGAGCAGACATGACAGCGAGAACGCCGAGCGGATCCTCATCAGCCTCCGCCCGCAGGAACTGGTAAGGGCTGAGCGGGGTGGGGGGGGGTGAAAGAGCCCCCACGAGCCCCTGTAAGCCCCTGGGCTTGTGGCTTGTGCTGGAGCTCCTACACCTCCAGGTCCTGGTGCGGTTTCTGGCTTGCAACCCCAAAACCACCTTGGGTGCTGCCCTGACACTACTCACACGCCACAAGCATCCGTCCTGAGTGGGGTTCCCAGAGCTGTTTGTGGCCGGAGGAGGACAATGGGGTGAGGAGACCGGGACAAGCTCACCTGCCCTCTGCTGCCTTCCAGGTCGACGTGATTAAGAAGGCCTATCTGCAGGAGGAAGAGTGCGAAAACGCTGAGGTTTCCCCCCGGGAAGTCGGCCACAACATTTATATCCTGGCGCTGCAGGTACTGACGCTGCAATCTGCTGCGACAGCAGGGTCCCCACCAGGCTGGGCTCCCCGTGCTGTGCTGGGCTCCCACTCACCGATTTGCGCATTTTTCTCTGTGTTTATTTACATTTCCTCCAGCCGGGCTGGGAAATGTGCTTTTTGCCTCCCACAAAAACCCAGCACCTTGGCTCAGTGGCCATCCCCTCCGGTGTGCACCCCGTGTCCCACTCTGGTGTGCAGAGGCTGCTCCGTCCTGTGCTAACCCACTCTCGCTGTCCCCCTTCCAGCTGTCCCGACACAACAAGTCCCTGCAGCAGCTCCTGAAGCCGGTGAAGCGAATCCAGGAGGAGGAGGAGGAGGGCATCTCATCCATGGTACGGAAAGCTCTCGGGAACAGAGGCAGAGCTCCCCGACCCCGAGCGGAGGCTGCGGAAAGCCGCTCCTCCCGGCCTCGCTAAGCTGCCCTGCTGCTTGTCGTTCAAGATTTGATGGGGTTTAGTGTTCCTGGGGGTGGGGGGACTGAAGAAAGATTTATAAGAGCCATTGTGGCCAAATCTGCAACCCAATGGCACATGCACCCATGATAACCCAGCTGCGGAGAGCTGCATGCGCGGGGCTCCGTGGGGAAGGCTCGGCCACGGGCGACATCCAGCTTGCTGTGCAGGGTGCTGCCCTGCTGGGCTCCTGCTCCTGGTACCTGCTTCCTCCCTTCCCTTCAGAAAAGGAAGGGCTGAGTCCTTCGCTGTCATTTCTTGCCTCTGCCTTAGATCCTGTACAAGATTCAGCAGTAATGTGATTTCCCTAGGGTTTTAGGGGCATTGATTTGTAATTTGTGGATTAGCAGCTTTTGGATGTAATTATTGCAGGGAATCGAATGTCTGTCACCTCAGGGAGCGCTCGTACTCCTCCAGGAAGCTTTAATTCATTTGCTTTTCCTTGAAACCTAATCGGGTTCACTACGTTTTGAGGAACGGCGTTGTCAGTGCAGTTAGACCCGAATCCCCCCGGCCGTTCCCACTCTCATCCTCTCTCCTCTCCCCACATCCCAGCTCAGCCTAAATAACAAGCAGCTGACGCAGATGCTGAAGTCGACGGCTCCCATCCAGGAGGAGGAGGAGGACCCGCTGGCGTATTACGAGAAGCACACGTCCCAGATTGAGGCAAGACCTGTTTGCTGCTGGGTTGCTAGTACACACACGGCTGATGAATCCCACGTGTGCTCCGGCTGTCTCGTGCCCGGTTATTCTGCAGCGGGAGCCTTCCCATCCCTGTGCCTGCTAAAAGCAGACGGGTGCTTTGTGCTGCAGAGAGAGCTGGAGGCAATAGCAGAGCCCGTTGGGTGCTGAGGGAGCACAGGGTGCCCCCAGACCCTTCCTTTCTCTCCCCGCAGCAGCTGGGATGCGGTTGGAGCAGCCCCATCCTTGCTTGTTGGTGTGGTCCACGTGCTGTCAGTGTTCCTCCCAGCACAGCCACTCAAGGATGCCTTTGCTGGGTGGAACTGTAGCGTTAGACGTGTGGCTGGTGATATTTGGATTTGGGGAGGCACAGCTGGGGCTAGGAAATAGGAAACTAAAGCGTGGTACGGGCAGGATCTGACGGCACCCTCCCCTTCGCCCTGCTTCCTGCAGATTGTGCGCCTGGACCGAAGCATGGAGCAGATAATCTTCCCGGTGCCTGGCATCTGTGAGTTCCTCACCAAGGAGACCAAGTACCGGCTCTTCACCACCACGGAGCAGGACGAGCAGGGCAGCAAAGTCAGTGATTTCTTCGACCAGTCCTCCTTCCTCCACAACGAGATGGAGTGGCAGAAGAAACTGCGCAGTAAGAGCAAACCAAACCTTCCTTTAGCACTGGCCAGCATGAGCTCTTTGAATAGCTCCTGTTTTGAACCTGGGGGGGCCAGCTGTGCTTTGAGGGGGCTGTGAATCCTGGCAGCAGCCTGCAGATTGCATCTCTGCCCCCTTGTGCCCCTTGCTCTCTGCAGGGCGCAGCGCGCTCAGCAATTTGCAGGGAGTGGAGGTTAATCGAGACCTTCCAGCCCAGGGATATTTCCTCCATGCCTGTTAGTGCAATTCCTCTTACAGCACATTCTCTGGGACAACACCAACAGCTGTGTTCCCCTACAAAGCCCGCTCTTCATTTGTTTTCAGCTGCCTTTCCCTAAGCCAGCATCTAGCAGCTGTATTTGGGACATAAACTTGTTCCTCTGCACCATCCAGACCCTAGGTGCTTTCAGGGCTGCACCAGTACAGACTTCCTGGCTTAAAATAACAGGAGCTCCGTCAACAGGAGTTGCACTATAAATACTGCGATACAGCTAAGAGGTAGTGTAGCAGCACTGAAAACACTTGCAGATCCAGTCCAAACTATCTTAGGAATTCGGCAGGAAACAAGTTTCCAGTATGGCTGGGAAGTTGCTGGCTGGGTCTCCTTTGGGACGGAGAATCAGGCTGAAAACACAAAGGCGCTGTTGTTTTGAAGGATGCGAGGATGTAGGAGGTGGGAGATGGGGAGGAGGGGGAAGCAAAGAACGAAGCCAATCTGATTCCAAGGTGCCAGAGCAGGTCAAAGGCCCCAGGAGCCGAGAGGTGTGAGCGGTAACGATTTGAACGTGCACTTGTGTTTTAGCAGATGAGGAGGGAGCTTTTGTCAATGGCATGAAGGAAGCGGGAGGCAAGGGTCCCTCCAGGCCCGCTCGCTGCACTGAGCCGAGCCGTTTGGATGTCGGGGAGGTCAGAGCCTTCCCCAGCTGACACGAGGTTGGCTGAGATGTGTGTCTGCCTCCTCTCCCTCCAGGCATGCCGCTGATGTACTGGTTCTCCCGCAGAATGACGCTCTGGGGAAGCATTTCCTTCAACCTGGCTGTCTTCATCAACATAATCATTGCTTTCTTCTACCCCTACGTTGAAGCCACTTCCATGGGTGAGTGACCCTGCGTTCGCTGCTCCTCGGGGTGGTGGACAAAGGAGACCCTCGTGTGCAGGGAGCACCGGTCCCCTTACTTGTGTTCTCCACACCCTTTGTCTCCTCTTGACTCCTAAAGCCCCAAGCCTCTTCTGCTGGTCCTGGCAAGGGACTGAATCAAGATTTCAGTTGCCAGCCCTCCCACGACTTCCTTCTCAGGGAACAGTCTCTTCTCCCCGGGCTGTACTTTCTGTGTTTGTAAAATGGAGGAAGTAATGACAGAATATGTACCAGCTGTCTGGAAGTCTTAATCATTTACAGTGGTTGTGAGATCTCAGATAAAAGATGCTAGAGAAGTGTATCAGTAAGGACCATCTTAGCCAATACTAGTCTCTGCAGTCAAGCATCACTTCTGTCTTTCTTCCCTCTGATAATCAGCACGTTAGTTTTTTTCAGCCACTTTGGACAGCAGCACGGTGTTGGATTGACAACGTGTATTTAACTTCATGCCATTTAGTTGTTGTGGGTCCTCTCTTCCCAGGAGTGCTGGATTCCCCACTGATCTCGCTGCTCTTCTGGATTCTGATCTGCTTCTCCATCATGGCCCTGTTCACTAAGCGTTACGGTGTCAGACCGCTCCTCGTGGCCCTGATCTTGCGATCAATTTATTACTTAGGGATTGGACTCACTCTGAACATCCTGGGAGCTCTCAATGTAAGTTCTCAGCACGCTGCTAGAAAAGGAGCGTAACATCTCACAGCACAGGAGACTGTTCTGCATTCCTGAAGTGCAGCAAACCTCACTCCGTCCCATTTCTGGTTGTTCTCCAGCTGACCAACAAGATTGTGTTCGTAGTGAGCTTTGTGGGCAATCGTGGCACCTTCATCCGCGGCTACAAGGCCATGATCATGGATGTGGAGTTTCTCTACCATGTTGGCTACATCCTGACGAGTGTCCTGGGACTCTTTGTGCACGAGCTCTTCTACAGCATCCTGGTACAGTAAACGCAGATGTTTCGGGCACAGACATAGCCAGACCGCCCCGTTAGAAGCTAGAAGTTTCCTGTGACATCTTCCAGGAGTTGATCGATAACGGCAGTGAGAACAATGCACTGTGCTCTAATCTTTGCGTAGGCTGATCTTTCTGCCTTCTGACAGTATCTATTACTGTCTCTCCCAGTCTTTTGCTATCAGACTCTTTCTAATCTCTACTGTGTACTTTATCTGGGTCAGCTGGGAGACAGCGTGAGCTGGTGAGGGCAGAGGCAGGGGACGTGTGTCCTATTCTCGGCCCTCCTGCTGTGCATAAGTCACTTCATTCTTCTACAGTAAGATGGAAAACTTAAATGCTTTATGTGAAAGTTGGTCAATGTCTCCTGAGTGATCCAAGATCTCGGGATAAAAGGGGTATAGGTAGGCCAGGCATTGTCACAGAAAAGCACCCTACGGCATTTCTTTGCTCCTGGTCCTTTCAGCTGTTTGACTTGATCTACCGCGAGGAGACCTTGTTTAATGTCATCAAAAGCGTGACGCGGAACGGGCGCTCCATCCTGCTGACAGCCCTCCTGGCGCTCATCCTCGTCTACCTCTTCTCCATCGTGGGCTTCCTGTTCCTGAAGGATGACTTCATCCTGGAGGTGGACCGGCTGCCGGACAGCAAAGCCAAAGGTGCGTCAGGCCGTGCCCTCGCTGGCTGCGGGGCTTGGGCCAGGCAGAGCGTGGGCCCCTTCTGCAGCTGGATCATTGCACGAGACCCTAGGAGCACGGGGCCAAGCTCCTGGGAGCACTGGTTTGGGGTTGGCGGAGAAGGCAGCTGCCTGCACTGACTTAGGGACCTCCTGCTACAGAGAACGGGGTTTTGGGGACTAGGAGTGACTGCAGAGAAGTTTATAGTAGAGGTCTTACTGAAACCTAAGCAAAAGATTCAAAACCTAGAAGAGGCTAGGAGAATACCAATTAAGCTTTTTTTTTTTTCTCTCCACATTGCTTGAATGTTACAATGAGATGCAGTTGAAGAGCACCTGCACACAAGCAAAGAGCTTTGCTAAGGCAAGCTGATGCCCTGACAAGGCTGTGCTCTCTTTTACTTGCAGATGACCCCTTGGGGATGCAAAGGAACATGGAGACCTTCATGGAGTCATGCAGTGGAGACAAAATTAGCTGCTCCGCTGTGCCCACTGCCTTGGAAGGTAAGCAAGCTCATTACAAAGCTGAGCTCTGTTAGCAGCAGAGTAGGCTGGCTGCTTTGTTTGTTTCCATCTTTGAAAAGATGCTGTAGGATTTTTCTGAGCTCGCTGACAAACAGCCCACTGTTTGGCACATATTAAGCAAGAGGCCTGCAAGCTCTGTACTGACCCTGGCATAAAAATGTTGAAATAGATTCAATTTAGTCATAAAGAAAGTGGGAGCTTTGGGAACGCTCAGCCAAACACCTCCACTGCAAGAAGCAAGCGAGCACCTGCTCCCAGATGGGACACTGCAACTCATCCTGTAGCTTGGGATTCTTTGCAGTGGTACTTCTGCCCTGTGTGTGCTCTTTTTGCTTTTATTCCCCCCTGCCCTCCCTCTGGTATTCTAGAAGCAGATGCTGACCAGTGGGAACGAGCCTGCGACACGCTGCTCATGTGCATTGTCACTGTCCTGAACCACGGCCTGAGGAACGGAGGGGGTGTGGGTGACATTCTGCGCAAGCCATCGAAGGATGTGAGTTTTGGCAGCACCTCGGGCCCCTCTCTTCTGCCAAGTCCTGCTGCAGATACCACTGTGGAGCTGCCCTTCCTCCCTGGAAACTGCGGCACTGCCAGCTTTTTCCCCTACAGCTGTCCTTCAGTGCTTTCCTCCTCTCTTCCCCACCGCACCCCAGTTATTGCTCCTCACCTTGCACCCTCAGCCTATGGCCGTTGCAGCAAGGCACAGTTGGAGTGGCTGGAGGAGAGGTGTGCAAGATGCATGGCTTTTTTTTCCCATTTGTCCATTACAGGAATCCTTGTTTCCTGCTCGGGTTGTCTACGACCTCCTCTTCTTCTTCATTGTCATTATCATTGTCCTCAACCTCATCTTTGGGGTCATTATTGACACCTTTGCTGACCTGAGGAGCGAGAAGCAAAAGAAGGAAGAAATACTGAAGACCACTTGTTTCATATGTGGTGAGTGCTAGGACCCCAGCTCACCGTGCCTACAGGAATTGCCCCCACGTGGTTCCTCTCTTTTAAGGTCAACCTATGGCATGAGGGAAGGAAAGAAGTTTCGGCTGGTTTGGGTTTTCATTTGGTTCACAGCAAAACTTAAAGCCGTTCACTGATGGGTCGCTGCAGAGTGAGGAGGCTTAAACAAGGACACAAACCGAGAGGGGAAATTATTCCTCCTCGCCTCCTCTTAATGAGGTGTTAAACTAAATGCCACCTTGCGGTGTTCTCGTCGCTGTGATCCCTCCTGGGACCAACACTTATCAAGTGGGGGAAAAAATGCACCGTATTACTAAGGAAATGAAGTACAGGAAAATGTTCCAGAATGCTTTCAGTCATAGGAAAGCATCCATAAAAGCCAATCCAAGCTTAAATATAACTTTTTTTTTTCTTTCCTTATAGGATCCACTGGGTGCATTTTGTTCTTTCAGATACCCAGGCAGGAAGCATAGCTAGTAGTACTTTAAATAGAAGCCTCCTGAATACACGACTGGGTTATTTTCCCCCTGCTTTCGATGCTTGTTATGTGCTAAATGCCAACTAATTATTAAAAGCACTTCTTGAAAGTCACACCTGGGACAGGAGGCAATTATCTGTACTTCCTTTCGCATTTGTTTGCTTGCTCACTTCTTACCTTCTCCTCATCTCCTCTCCGCCTTCTCTGTACTTGACTGCCTTTCCCAGGACTCGAACGGGACAAGTTCGACAACAAGACGGTGTCCTTTGAGGAGCATATTAAATATGAGCACAACATGTGGAACTACTTGTACTTCATAGTGCTGGTGCGAGTGAAGAACAAGACAGACTACACCGGGCCTGAGAGCTACGTGGCGCAGATGATAAAGGTACGCGTCCTCTCGGAGCAGCTGCCCCAGGGAAATATTTGAGAACAGTGCGCTCGCCAAAGAAAAACAGTTTCGAGAAGGAACTTTTGCAAAATATTTAAGAATGTTGTTGTTCCTTGGTTTTCTTAGGTGGTTAATTCCACTTGGCAATCTCAGCCAACAGCGCGTTGTCTATTTGATGTTTTGTACTGTGTATTTAAGGATTGAACCAAGGGCAGAACCAGGCAGCACAGATTGTGGCTTCAAGGTTATTTCAAGGCAAAAAGGGAGGGTGAGGAAATTCAGAGAAGAAAAACCTCTGAACTTGAATCCAGATGGCTGTATGAAAATAGGTGCAAACGGACCAGTGGTGGAAAATTTGCAAGGATACATACAAAACGAGCCTTTGAGAATTTCTTAAGTCCCCAGGCATAGGCAGGCTTCCTGTTAACTTCCACCTGGTCTCTTTCCAGAACAAGAACCTTGACTGGTTCCCTCGGATGCGAGCCATGTCACTGGTCAGCAATGAAGGGGAAGGAGAACAGAACGAGATCCGCAACCTTCAAGACAAACTCAATTCCACGATGAAGCTGGTGTCCCATCTCACCTCCCAGCTGAATGAGCTGAAGGAACAGGTACTAAATGCTTATAAAAATAGGAACACCTGACTGTAAACCCCCCGTCCTTACCAAAATAGACGGCGAGGCAGAACCAGCCCGATCCAGTACAACTCTGGATACAAATCAAAGGGCTCGTGTTCCTGACCCCCAAAAAAGAGCTACTCTTAGGTCGTGTGCTCTTTGATACTTCCTCACCAAACTCATAGGGTGTTCAGGCAGATGCTTAAAGCAGCCTAGTCAGTCACAGACCTGAGAAGCACGCTAATGAACAGAAAAAAATCTGGTTTCCTACCTCATTTTTGTCCTTGTTTGAACTCTAGATGACAGAGCAAAGGAAGCGCAGACAAAGGATGGGGTTTGTGGATGTCCAGAATACCATGAACCACTAATTCAGAAAAAGCATCAGCTTCACCCACCGAGGGACTGAACGTATCTATCAGCTGCCGAGG
Organism: Anser anser; assembly: GCF_964211835.1. Taxonomy (NCBI): domain Eukaryota; kingdom Metazoa; phylum Chordata; class Aves; order Anseriformes; family Anatidae; genus Anser; species Anser anser. The sequence continues at coordinate 6,851,118 of NC_139748.1, read as the reverse complement.
CTGCTTGTTCCTGGGTCCTGCGCATGGACATCGCTGTCAGAGAGAGCCGGGCCATGCGGAGGGGCTTCCAAGTCAACATTTTCCTTAGATCGCTTGTAAGCAGTTCAGGAAGCAATGACTGGCGAGGATTCCTCAATACCTGGACCCACATGTTACTCCAATGCCCTTATAGGAAGATAAATTATACAAGACTTTTATTCCTCATTGCAATAACTCTTTATTTTGCAGACGTGGGGGGTTGTATCTTTATCTCCATGTGCTACATGTGGGTGGCCTCCACCTCAGGTGTAGCGTAACTAGCGGTAGGGCTGCAATATTTAACGTATTCCAGGAGCGTCACTAGTAAAACGTGGAACTTTGCAAACCAACCGTCATCTCTGCTGTACCTGTTCCATGCCGATTCCTCTCCATTTAAAGAGTTCTGTTCATCACGGTGGTGCAGTAACGAGGCGCTAAACTCAAGGCTATGGATTTGAGCATTTAACTCACCAGATGAGCATGAGTACCTGTGCTAGTACTACGCGGACTGGTCTTTTGTCTTCTGTGGACAAAGAATATCTGGGCAGTAGTAGGAGACTGCAGGTTTCCAGGAGTTCACTGTGAAGGGGTGTCCTGTGGTTTAGTTTCATCTCTGGCGTAATGTTTTACTATTTTGTTGTTGTTGTTGTTACTTAAGAACTAAAGTGTAAATTGCCTTAACTAAATTAAAGACAAAAATCAAGTTATAATAAAAACTTAAACATGGTAAAGAAACCTCCCTTCCTGTACACTCTGGGATGTCACAGGGCTGTTAGAAATAGAAATACAGAGCAATCCAAAGACCTGAAGCCAAAAGGTCTTACCCTAAGTGCTCCACGACCCAATGTTCTTGGTTCCAGCTGTTAAACATTAAAATGTATTCACAGAGAAGATGAAGAATGCTACCATGAACAACTACCTCGAACACCAGCCTTGTTTTCTGAAGCTTTGGATCAGAGCCTGCTGCAAAGTTTCAAATTCTTTCACTACTTGCCAGGAAAACACAGTTCAAACATAAAAAGGAGCAGCTGTTGGTGCTGTGCGGAGCCAAGCAGAGTCCTGGCATAGCTGTGTTCTAGACACACATCCCTCCCCAGCCAAGCAGTGCTGCGGCCATCCCAGCTACGCGCCTGTGCCTCTGCCTCCCAAGAACAGAGGCTGATGCAAGCACTAGAGCGTTAAAAGGGAATAAAACTAAGCCACAACAAAGGACTAAGCACACTTGAAATTTGGTTATGGCCCTGTAACATCATCAAAAAACATCACAAAACCGCTCTTCATCCCTCATGTATGCAGTAACCCCTACAGACCCTTCCTTCCGTGCTGAGGGAAGCCTGTCCAGCAACACACCACTCTGGACAATGTAAGGGACTAAAACCCGTTATACTCTAATTTAAACCGCTCTCTCATAACCATGGTAAACATTCGCCCTGTCATTCTCTGTCTTCCCAAAGAGGACTTCCCCAAAGGAAAATAATTTGTGATAATTAAAGTTATCCCTCCTCAATTTCACTGTTACCACTGCTAACACAGAGAGCCACCATCATAGCTGTATTTCCACGTTATCACCACTGCTGGCTTCCCAAGCAGATTTAAAGCTAGCGTGGTTGTACCTACGTGCTCCGGCATTTCCTGACGGTTTCTCATAATACAAATGATCAGGTCTAACACACACCACAAACCTCCTTCTTTGACATTGATCCAATAACTTTCATCACAGATGTGTTCAGGTATGGCCTAGATTTCCAGAAAGAAAAGACCGGGCGTTAAAAATAGAGTATAAGGTGTAGGTCTGAATAAAAAATGCTGTTGCTAAGGGGAATGAATGGTTTTATTCATCATGGCAACATACAGAGCTTTAGGAATATATACAGAGGAGAATCTGGGAGTTAGCCTATCACTTCAAGTCCTCTTCAGATTTCTTGGCGGAAAACCTTTCTCGCAATTTTTTCCATGTTCCTTTTTTCATGTCTTCCATCTGTTTCAGAATGTCTGCAAAAGGAGAAGGGAGAGGGAGATGGAGAAAGAGGAAGAAAAGCAGAAAAGCAAAAGCATGAAAGCCCTCTTATAAGCCCTTTGTCTTACATATATTTGCTTTTTTTGACTTCTCATCTTAATGAATTTCTGTTTCAGGGCCTGAGGCAAGTTTGTTTTCCCTTCCAATCAATTGTGCAGGGAGTCCCTTATCACTAACAACTAATATTCAGTTTCCACGCACTGCAATCGAAGTTAGGAACTGGAGCAGAACAAAACTGCACTAGCTTCCTATACTGCATTTAATAAATGACTTGGCTGAGAGTACTTCTGCATCGTGGTACCCTGTTTTCTCTCAAAGTCTAATACAAGAGAAGAAATACTGAAGGGAGTATGAACGCAGTGAAACAGAAGCTGAGAATTTTCCAGCGATGTAGCAAATGTGCCTTTTTTTCACACAGCTCCTGCCACTCTGTCTCAAAGAGCCCTTGCAAACCCTCTGCTGTTCCTGCCCCTTGCAAAACACAATCGGCTTTTTGTCCTGCTAGATTACTGAAAATCTCCTCAATTAGGCCTGAACTTACTCCTTGTTAACCACCCTAATAAACTTGCACAGCAGTCCAATTCAGTCCTTTAGTAACCGGTGTTTAGCAGAAGTGATAAAGCCAACACAACAAAGCCTAGAATGTACTTTATCTCTTGCACTGATGTACTCCCAAATCAATCACAGTATTAATACCTGTTGCTAGAATCATCTTGCAATCTTGCACTGTCACTCCAGTGAAGCTTGTTTCTTTCAGGCGTGGATACTTCACAAACGAGCAGGTAGGTGAAAGAAGGAGAGAGAGAACAAGATGTTACTTGTAGTGCCCTAACACAGATAATTATGTCACCAAATAATAGAATCCTAACTTATTTTCCATCAGGCTCTAAGAATTCTGTTCATCCACACCAGGAACTATCATCTGCATTGTTCATACATGTCACAGAGGCCAAAACGTCTGCAGCTTTCAGACTGAAAGCCAGGAGAGACTGAAGGCACCCGGTAGTGCAGCATCCACCTGACTGCTCATTTGCCTGCTACATTTCCAGAAACCCTGCTGGGATGTGGCCTACTGCACCGACAGCGGCAGGTTCCACAAAAAGGCTGATGATGGCTAATGCCGAAATGTTTACCTTGTTTTTGTAGTAGTTGGTGTGGATTCTGAGTAAGCTCTCATACATTTGGTCACAGGTCTCGGGGTCAGCAATCTGGAAAAGGATAAAAGTATCACACAATTCTTATTTTAAACCTGCAGAGCAAAACCATTTCATTTCAGCTAAAAGCTCATGAAAAGCACAGTAAAGGAGTATCTTTGTTACTTTTTCAGCACAATGCAGGATGCCGACGACCCCTATTATGCTGCTCCAGAATGCAGCGCGTTTTCTTTCCCCTCCATTTCTCACCAGCTTGGCCTACAAGAATAATGAGGCACCTAAGTTCCAGAATGAACCTTGAATTCTGCTCAAAAAGATAGGACAGATCAACTGCGAACACACAGCTAATGCGAACTTAGCTGTACAGTTTTCTTCTCACGCTTACTGGCCAGTGCTGTGAAATCTGTGAGATTTCTTTGATCAAAGGCTGGTTTGGCCGCCTGTTTTATTCTAAAGGATCAAACAGGATAAGGTACTAGGATGGAAGGTATAAAATCCTGGCGAGGCTAAAAATAGTTTATAATTGATTAGGGAAAAGCAGCATGCAAGGCACTGTACAGCTTGTGAAGGGTAAATGGATTTCTATTTTGGTCTAGAAAGTTGGAAAGACTTTGCTAATTCCTAAAACTCTCCTAGGTGCCTCCAACAGGTGCATCTGCCTTGCAGAGCCAGCTATTTAGCAGCGTGAATGGCATTTCGACTTGTTTTTCTATTCTACAGTGGGGCCAACTTGACCAGAACTCTGCATTGCTGCTCGATGACATCAAACATAAATGATTAAAACGGATACATGAGTAAGAGTAGTATGAAGTGCAGCGAGGCAGAAAAAAGTGAAACAGCTCATCTGTCCTCGGGACACTGGCACAGATTCAGCACAAGGTGGGCGATGCCTCCCTCCCCTGTGCAAGCCAGGAAAATGAAGGAAAGGCTCTCCTGATACAGCAGGTAACGGCTGCTGTGGGAGAGAGGATACAGGGACAGGCAAACTGTTAAAAATGAGCACCATCACGCAGCAGGTGATCTTCAGCTTAAGGTATTTCACAGTCACATTTTAAGTGACCCTGCTGATGTTTTAGTAATGACAGCAGAAACAGCTATTATATAGGTAGCTGAAATAGCATTGCCTGAAAAAAAAATCAGCAAATCTTACTCCATGTGAATTAAACGGGCATTAGACTGACAAAATGTCTTTTAAGGTTCTAGCGCTTTTCTCATACATTCCTCCTGCTGTCTGCCAGCACATTTCCCTTTACTGTATTAAGTCTTTATACGTACAAATTGACATCAGTGCTGCAGGCATCAATTTAGATTTTCAAGATGAGTGGCAGCTTTGGGATCTTGTAACCAATTGGTGCAGCACATTCAGCTGTCCTGGGCATATGAGAAAGCAGTAAGCGCTTTCTGGAATGTCTGCTGCAGCTTATTCTGGTGACCAATATAAATTAGGTGCCTATAATGGCACATTGTAGGAGAAAACGCACACCTGGAACAATGTTTTCATACAAAGAAAGGGCACATTCACATTCCACAGCACCACCTCCAAACCTGCAACGGGCTGCAGCCCAAGTCAAGTGCTTGCTTCTTTTATTTCAGTATTGAAACCTGAACTCCAACAGTTACATCTGGAAGCCAGCTTTAAAACCACTGCATCCCAGCAGTGATGGATTTTGCTGCATACACCACACCGTATTGTGTTATCAGCCTATCCTCACAGCAAACACCCTTAATTCCACGACGGTCCTGACAAATTTTCTGCATCTCGCTTCCCTGATCGCTGCAACAGGGATTCGAAACCCACTAGAAGGGGGCACCTCACACCACATATCGCAACCGGTGCGAGGCCTCCGCGTACAGCGAAGCCTGCCCGGTGCCAGGAGGGAAGGAAGGAGGGAGGGAGGGAGGGAGGGAGAGCAGCCCAGCCCCGCTGCAGCCCCTCTCCCTAACAGGAACCCCACGGCTCCAAAATGGCGCCGGGCCCTGAGGAGAGGCAGGGGTGGTGCACCGCGCATGCGCACCCCCACCCCCGTCCCCCCTCAGGCTCCAAAATGGCGCCGGACCCTGAGGAGGAGCAGCAACTCCCATTGCGCATGCGCACCCCGCCCCTCAGGCCCTAAGATGGTGCCGGACCCTGAGGCACAGCGGCGCAGCGCGCATGCGCGGCCCTGCTCCCCATCCCCTGCCTTGCCCTCAGCGCCCCGCTGGCCGCTTCCGCCCTCACCTGCGTGTTCTCCCCCTCGCGGAAGGCCTGCGCCACCCGCTGCCGCAGGAAGATGCCCAGGTCCCGCTGCCGCTTCGTCTCCTCCACCGGCCACTCCTCGCACAGCTTCAGGAACCGCCGGTACCTGGTGGCCGCCATGGCGGCCGGGGGAGCGGCCACGTGACGGCGGCCGCGCCTACGGCGAGCGAGAGGGGCCGGTGTGTGTGTGGGGGGGGGGTGCGCATGCGCACAGACAAGGCGGGGGGGGCACTAGGGAGGGGGGCGTGGGGGGGCAGTGGCGTGCTGGCCCTGTGGTGCTGCAACGGGCGGCCGCTGTTTTAATGCCGCTTCTTCAAGGCTTGGTTTCCGACAGTTTCAGTACCTAGGGAGCCCTGCCTGGTTCTCCCTGCCGTGTGGGGAGGTTGTGCTCAGAGTTGCCTCCAGGCAGGCGGGTGGTTAAATGGTTGGTAACGTCATTAACCAGGGGGTCAGGCGTGTGCTCAAATAATGATTAGGGTTGGAGAAGCCCTCCGAGATCACCTGGTGCAACCACCGCCTACCACCACTGTCACCCACTGAGCCATGTCCCCAAGCACCACGTCCAACCTCTCCTTGAGCACCCCCAGGAACAGTGACTCCACCACCTCCCTGGGCAACCCGTCCCAACGCCTGACCGCTCTTTCTGAGCAGAAATGTCTCCTCATTTCCCACCCGAACCTCGCCTGGCACAACTTGAGGCCATTCCCTCTGGTCCTGTCACAGTTATCTGCAAGAAGAGGCCGACCCCCAGCTCCCCACACCTTCCTTTCAGGTAGCCAGCTGCTGGTGTTTCCCTTTAGACCCTTCTTTGTCCTTCCCCCCTTTCAGCCCCGAGGGCCTGGTGGCAGCATCCAGCGAGAGGCTCGCGGCGCTGCGAAGGCTGAGGGAGGTCTGGATAAAGCCCTTCAGGTTCCTTGTGTCGGCCACATTCAGCACCGACCTCACTGCGCAAGCATGAGCCAAGACAACTGATGACTCAATCCTTTCACCGCTGAAGCAGAGTGTTTGTGGCTTTTTTTTATAGTCATTGCAGTTTGTGGGCAAGAAATATGCAATACTGTGAACAACATTCAGTAAATAATCAGGTCTTCCCAAATCCACTTCAGGCCAAGTAAAATATGCAATTGGGCCAGATGACTTACATTTTCCGGCTATAAATTGCCGCAATTTACCAGCTGTATGCAATAAAATACAAGTGAAGGGGTCTCCCTTGAGATCTGATATTTAAACCTGTGGAAGTAATGGCTGTTTTGAAAACACACAGCCCTAAACAAAAGATAACATAACGTCAGGATGCTCTGGAAGTGAAAAAGAGACAGACAACAGGTGAGAGTTACTTAGACAACTTTATTTATATCCCCACTCCCCAATAACTGGGTTCTGTACCTCTATTCCTTGTGTAAGGACTTTTCATACAAGTTTCCCACACCATGCAGGAAGGAATTATATTTGTTCCATAATAAAATCTGTCAACAAAAGCTGTAAACATTGTATCAAGTTTTTGTTATTGTCTCCTCCAAACACACACAAAATATTTGTATCAAAGAATTTGTAGGTGAACTTTAATGTGTAGTCCCTGATTTTATTTTTTTTTAATTAGAAGCATAAGTACCTTGACGTGAATGTTTTTTGTGACTAGCATCTGACAGGATCATCACATTCCCATACGTCAGCCCCCAGGGAGCTTCTTGCTTAGAAAGTTTAGGAATCATGCCCTGTTATGTCCCGCAGGGATATTAAACCTTTGGAAGGTCCAGTTCTTGGTCTGAGGTCCACCCTCTTTTACACCTTAAGCAGTACAGAACCAGGAGCTCTGCGTCTGGTACATTTGTGTTTCAACAAAGCACCAAATACCCGCGCTGTATGGAAAATGACTTGCAAGAACAGTCTTGCAGCGCTGGGCACGTGGAGCGTGAATGTCAGGGTGTGCATTTTTCTTCCACTTGTGTCTTTGAGTGTGTTCAGCCCGTAGCACTGAGCGTGAGATGAGAGTAATGCTGCAATCTGTTAAGACCTGCCAGCTCACTTTAATAGTCTCACTCAAACGCACAACATCTTCTTAGCCTGCTTGGCTTTGTGAGTGTGGTAGAGGTGAGCAGGTCCTATTTTATCATTAAGACTCTTTCAAGTAATGCTTTCTTTTGACTCACAAATAAATCAAGGACAGCAGTAAAACAAGAAAGGAAAATAAATCTTCTGATTGATTGCAGAAAGAACAGATTCCTTCAGCTCTTTGCTTTTTACGCTTCAGTTCAGTAATGGCACGTAGCAGTTTTTTCCTAGCAAGCTGTCCATGCTCTCATTCCAAACCGTGCACGTGACATTCAGCAGCTGTGAGGGTCCCATACAATTGACCCAATGCAATACTTTTCAGGGATATCGGTCACTAGTAAATTCAGGCTATTTCACAGAATTTGTCATTTTCCTTCCGAGATGTTCTGAAGAATTTTGATGAGGTTCTCCAAGCCGAAAATATAGCCATGGTCTGGCCCGTCATAAGTGGTGTGATTGCCTTTGGAGCCTTTAAAAGTGGTGTGGGCAAAGTCTATCATGCGGACGTCGACTCTGGCGTGATTAGTGCCATGTGTCGTGGTGCAGTTTGTTTTTTGGAAGTGCCCCTGGAGGTGATTATCCAAGGGTGCCGTGTTCTCCTTGTGCTCCAGTCCATCATAAATGATGAGAAGTGAGCTGGAGTAGAACCTGTAAGAGCTTTGCTTCCTGATGACAGAGAGCAGAGCTTTTAGCTGCAGGATGATGGGCTCCAGGACATCTGTTCTGAGGTGGTTACCGTTGCACAGGAACTGGTGCAAGGCTTGCCTGAATCCTTCAGGAGAGAGTTTCCTTCCATAATATTTATCCTTGCAGAGAAAATGGCCAGTGTCCACTTGGTAGACCTTGAGGAAAGAGAGCAACAATCCAGATTCAGTGGATGTCTTATTGTTCTCTCTCCCCCCCCCCTCCTCCCCCAGTGTTCTGGATTTTGCTTTAATCTAAAAATTTCAGTCCCAAGCTGAGACACAGATCCTCTGCAGCTGAACAATACTGGCAGTGTACTGCAGGCTTCTCACTGAATCCCACCTCCTGCCTTTTCTGGAGATTTAAACTCTTCAATTTAAGACACTGGTGTAGATTCTTCTTGTGCTCCTATAAATTACCCCTTTGTAAACCCTGTATAGCTCTAAGTCATAGCCACATCATTACTGATTTATAGCATTTTCCCTCTGGCTATGTCAGGAGTTTGCAGTAGTATAGGAATGCCCCATCTTTGTTCCTTCTCTTAGTACAGGTAGCAATAATCTTGTTTTCTTAAACAGAGGGACAAGGTACAGGCAGAAATCTTTATGTATGTGAGGCAATGGTAATACAGAGTAAGAACTGGAAGAGTGAATTCAGAATTAGCTCACATACCAGCTGTAACTTAAAGGCTAATCTGCTCAGCAGAAGGATGTCAGAGACCAGAAAGGGACATAGTTTTTGACACTGTTTACGCTGCAGTGTATGTGCTTTATAATCATCGTTGTCATAATTATCCTTCAGGCACAGCAGAACAACATTTTGAAGCCTGCCTGAGAACTGTGAGTGAATCAAATGTGTAGCTTCCATTTCTAGCAGGGAGGGCAGCGATTTTAATCAAGAAGAGCCATAATATTTAGCACAAAAGAAACCCCTCGCTCTTGCAGCAATCAGACGAGACAGCTCAGCAAAGGCATGAGTGGAGCAAGTGATGCTTCTTTTTTTTTTTTTGTGTGCAGCAGCCAGGAGCTGAGCACAAGAGGAGAATCTGTGTTCGTGTACAGGCAGATTCTCAGCTTGAAGGTAATCAAATCTCCAGAAGTCAAACAGGGGTATGGGAGAAGGTTCCCCTCTACGTGCCGTATTCTATACTCTTCCCTAAGCATCTGCCCTGATTGAGGATAGGATGCACAAGTCGAGTGGCTTGCCTCTATCTGGTGGGAGACAAGAAGAAATCTACTACAGTTTACACCAACAAGGGAAAGAATCCCTTTAGATTTCCAGCTTGGTTTCAAGCTGCGTGTCAGGCAGACATCAGAAGGACCAGGGCGCTGTCTTACCTGCATCCCACAGATGCGAACACCCAGAGAGGCAGAGGTGCTTTGTTCACACTTCTTGATGTGACGCGCTTTCTTCTCCTCTGAGGCGTCATCTCCGTGCTGCCGGGTGCCCATCTTTAAGTCCAGGATGCAGGGATAGCTGTATTTCGATACCACATTCTCAAGCAATAGAAATTCTGGGCATGAGTTAAGGGAAACCCAATACTTTTAAATTCTAATTGAAAGAGGTCTTAAATCAGAGCAACTGCTGACGCTCTCCATAATAGCTCACAACTGTAATGAGACTTTCTGAGCCAATTTTACCAACGTGTCATTGCTATAGGCCCCTTGCTGCCAATTGCAGTTAATTTACGGTAGTACAGTCCTACCAATTAAAGCACCAACAGCTCCTTTCTCTAGTGACACCGTAGCCCTGGGCTGTCAATCCAACACCTTGCCTCAGTGCTGTCCTCACCCCAGTGGGTGTGGGGGAAGTTGTTAAACTGTGTTACTCACATGACTGGTGGGTAATGAAGTGTAATAGGAAAATAAAAGGCGAGGCGGCTGCTAATTCCTGTACAGTTGTGTTTTTAAATGTATGCCAAGGGGATCTTTGACTTAAGCTTGAATACCCCCTTATGGGAAATATTTTTTTTTCTTTTTTCTTTCTTTCCTTTTTTTTTTTTTTTTTTAGATAGTGGGAGAAGAGAGCAGCTATATTCCTTTTTTGCACAGCAGCTGGGCAGAGAAGGGATGCATACCACTGCAATAAAACATACATTGCTTATGAGCTGTTATTTGTGGCAAAGGCTGCGATGGAGGAGAGAGAAGAGAAAGGATACGGTGAAGCTTGTTCTCATTATACTTGGAGGACATGCGGTTCAGGTGCTGCCTGTGACAGTGCAGTCCCCAGGGGTTGTAGCTCTTTCTTTCTGGCTGGTTTCCGTTTGCATCTTCCAAAAGTGGATCTGTGTGGTACTGAAGGTCTGTCCTCAATAGCATCTTCCCTGGGCAGCTAGTCAAAGCACACAAAAGAACATGCTTGGTTTATAAGCTCCAGAAGAGAATATTCCCTCCTCTCCTCTTTTGTAGAGCCTCAAACTTGATAAGGGAAATTTTCAGGGACTCTCAAAGGAAACATATTCATCATGTCCAAACTGCAGAGATCTTTTGTTACTCTGTAAAAGTAATTTTCAGAAAGCCAGCTATTGCTGGATGCCAATATTTTCTTTCATTATAATTTCAAAGTGCGCTTGGCTTCTGTGAAAAGCACCATTCATGGTGTCAATGACCAGGAATCTCTATCTAGCTAACAGGCACAACACAGGCAAATCGTCCAACAATAGGAATGATTCTCAGTTTCCAAGGGCTGGCTTCGAGGAGGGAAGGGAGGGAGCAAAAAGGATATTTGTTCTCCTCGTACGGTCATTTGCTGGCCCCAAAGCCCTAACTCCATTCACACCGAGGGCAGCGGTTTCACGGTAGCAATATTGCACCCTTCAGTCATAGCTGACTGAGGTCTTTTCAGAGCCAATTTGACATGAAAGATGTCTTGTGGAAAGCCTCCGCAGGTCCTGAGGTCGGGGCGTGCTTGCGAGCACCGTGATGCCTTTCAGAGACAGCTCTCTCTGGGGACAAGGACAGGATCGGACCGACCTCGAGTGTGGCTACCGACCTCCTGGCTGGCCACCAGCAGAAGGGCACTACGTGCTCGGTGGCTCTTCTTGTGGGGCCTCTCCTCCTTTTGGAGCTGGCTGCGCGTGGAGGAAACGGGCTTAAAGCAGAGCTTGAGGCATGAAATCGATCAGTAGCACCTCAGCCGTAGCCAAATCTGCCCTGCTCCATCTGTGGGTGAACCGAGAAGCCAGCAGGCTGGACCTTGCTTTTGTTCTCTAAGCCTGGACCTTGCCTTAAACCAGGAGCTGTGCCACCAAAACCATCCCAGTTAAACCCCACCGAGACCGGGATGGCTCCAGCTGCCCAACAGCAGGCCGGGACCGGGAGAAAACTGCAGGGAGCCTCCTGCCCGTGGCGAACCCTCACCTGTCTTTGAAGGTCTTGGCGAGCTGCGTGTGACACCTCTTGACGAGCGCGTGCTCGCTGCCGGTGCCGGTGCTGGCGGCCCACTTGCACTTGTGCCATATCGTCACCGCCGAGTCGCCGATGGCGTGGTCCAGCCGGCCGCAGCTCTCCGCCTGCAGGCTGGGGCTGGCGAGCAGGGTCAGGTTGCCGAGGCTGTCCTTTTTGAGGTGCACAGAAATGACGCCTGCAGGAAAGGAGGAAAACCAAAGCAGAGTGAGGTTAACCCCCGCGTTGCCGTACAGGCTCAGCACCAGCGGCACAGCCGCCCCCTCGTGTTTTAGAGGTCCCTCGCACTGATCCCGGCCTGGTTTGAGGCCCATTAAACACCGTTAGTCTGAGACCCTTGGAAAACAGCCACAAGCTTTGCTAACGTTCCCTCCCCTCCTTCTGTGGGCTCTGCTTGAAAGCTGTCTCCTCCGAACACCATGTTCCCTCCTCCTCCATTCCTTCAGGCTCTGTTACGCAGCAAGTGACCCAGCAAAGCCCCCTGCGTTGGCCCAGGAGCTCCTGCCTTATTTATGACGGGGGATTAAGGTCTCACTTCTGAGCGCAGGGCAAGGTGGAAATGCTTTTCATTGGTAGAAAGCAAAGGGAGGGTTGGGGAACGGGAATTTTCCAAAGACGACCAGCATGCCAACTGCTTCTTTTAACTGGAGAGCCCCCAGGAACAAGGGCAGAGGCACGCGTAGGGGCTGGCAACGCTGCCTGCGTACGTGATGGCCACACATTGTCGCGGATGTGTCCTTCCCCCAGCACCAGGACCCTAATGGCAGGATGACGGGAGGGACCGGACCCTCACGTGCTCCTGAGGAGGAACGCGACCGTGAGCGGCGATTATTTCTTTCCGCTCTAAGTGCTTAAAACACCATCGTATGTTTTCGGATTGTAATTTTCCCTGACTCTAATGGGAAGCACAGGGCTCAAATGCCATTTAGCCCGTCACACGTAGTTAGCCCAGTCTCTGCCCATCCCTGGCATCGGGACTGCTGCCTGCGCGCGTCAAATAACAGAGCAGGAATGGCCGTGGCTGGCGTTCCAGACGGCTCTGACCTTTCTGGGAAAGGCTGATAACAGCAGTCCTTCGCTCAGGGCAGCGCTGCTCCTGCAGCCCTCTGTCAGGGCTGTCCGAGCCTCTCGAGGCAGCGCAGGCATTTTTAGAGCATCGCCCTTTCGGTCTCAGAGGGGATGCCAGCCGCGTGAATCATCCGCGGCAGCACCCCGCTGCTTTCAAGTCTGGCTGCAGCAAGGCAGATCCAAAAGAGGACGGTCTGGGCTGTTGGACCAACAAAACTCATCGCTGGAGAGGGCCCCCGTTAGCGACACGTGGGGCTGGGTTTGTGCCAGCCGTCTCCCGGGTGCCCTCGCTTGGTCTCCTCCTCGTTGCGGGGAGATGCATTTCTGCAGCTTACAAACGAGGCAGCTCTCTTCTCCCAAACAAATTTCCCAAATAAACATGCAAACTGCCTCCTCTCCGTTTAAAGTGAGATTACAGAGAGTAAACACGGACACAGGGGTTTGCCCTCCCTGCCTGTGCAGAGCCCTCTCTGCTGGGTTTTGCCGACCGAGGGAAGATTCCCACGGCTGCAGCCGCCAGCCACCTCCGTGCGACTTGGGGTGGTCCTGAGCCTCGCGTCCCCGCAGGTCCCGCTGTGCCCTCCTGCCCCCTGTACGGCCTCCGCTCGGGTACCTTGGCCCAGCTGCATCCCACAACCACTTCTGTTCCCTTTCGCTATAAAAAAAATAAGCATTAATCCTGACGGTGTGCCACGGCAGGCTGGGCTAAATCCGCTAACTTCGCACTGAAGTGAGTGAGCAACACACACAGGCTGCTCTGCCCAGGGGAGACAGGGGTTGGAAAACCCCTGTGGGGTTCTTTCCATGGGGCTAGAAACCTTAATTAGGGGGTGAGTGATATTTTTAGCTATCTCAATCCTTTGCTCATGGTGCTCATGAGCAGCAGGAGCTTGGGAGCTGCGTCTTCCTCAGGCTCCAACATCACCCGCATGATCTCTAGCAGTGTCCCGTTTGTAAAATCCATATTACAGATTACCAAGAGCAAGCGAAATTCTTTTCAGCTCGGATGCTTGCTTTGAATTTTCGGGAGAGGTGGACATGAAAAAAGCCAACTTTTTTTTTTTTTTTTTTTCTGGAATCAAAGCCCTTTTATCTTTAAGAAGTCACTGAGAGGGGAACAGAGTCCTCGATTCTAAAAATCTAATTCTCAAATCTAGCACTATGCCTCAGTTCTGGCACTACAGCAGCCTGTAACCTTAAAAACTGTCCCAATTACATATCTGCAAGTCAATGGGGCTGTGCTGATTTACATAGTGCTGACAATCTGGCCCTAAAAATGTTATATATAGCATGAAACTAAGAGTTCTTAAATATCTTACATTAATATGAAAATTAATGGGGAGATTTTCAAAGGCAAGAACGAGCAGTTAAACTGCAAGGGAACGTGATCATCTCACCTCCTTCCCCCCGAACACTGCCTTCATAAACCCGCATCCCAGCCTTACAATTACTTTTGTTTCCCGATGTACTTCCTTATGGGATGGATGGTTTTTGCATACGTCCTGCAAGTGACCTCTGTGCGCAAAGCAAATGCAATGCTGCCAACCGTCTCTTTTATTGCCACGAGAAAACATCTGTCTGGGAGCAAAGATGTGCTTGGGAGCAAAGTCGTACTCGGGTGCTTGCCTTTGCTTGCCTTTCAGTGCCACCACCAACACAACCCCACTCTTGCCCAGAGCCAGCGAGGCCAGCAGCGGATATTTCTGGTGCCATCACCATGCTGGTGGCACCCCAGGGACCCTCAGGAGCTCCAACCTTGTATTCAAAACCCCCCTGCAAGCTCTGGATGGGGCGGGAGGAGGTTTGGAAGGGGCTGGTGCGGGAAAGCCAGCCTCAAGGTCACCGACCTGCCCGAAAGGGTTAAGTGAGCAGTGGACGTTTTTTGAAGCAGCCAAGTGGGTGTAGGATTTGAATGATGACATTTGATCAGCGCTGCACATAATGTCATCATTACATAATGATCCCTGAGCCCCCCCTGCAGCCTAAGAATAGAGATGAGGAGCGTGGACACGTGTGAGCGGGTGATGAAGACCTCAGGATTATTCCCCCTGGTGCTGATCTGCCTCGTGGGAAGACGTCCCACCTCTTTAATTTACCCAGCTTTCAGGGCTGGGACGGTTACAAGCAGGAAAAAAAAAAAAAAGTGTCTGCCCAATGCCAAATTGGAGGAGAATTGCTATTTAATTACCCCTCGTTGCAAAACTCACTGGGACTTGCAGTAGAAAAGAAAAAGATGACAAAAAGGGATTAATAACCGGGCCACCCCTGAACTGATAAGCTGGGACTGCTTAATGTCTTTATTAGAGAGACAGAGCAGGGCTCAGCTCTCCAGCACTAAACCCTGGCTCCTGCTAAAGGAAATTGCTTAGAGGAAGACTTGTTTTCTTTCTTAAGCATCTTTTTAATATTGTCCCATAAATCTGCAGAGGCTCCTGACTTTCTGGAGAAGGGGGAAATTGGATTGGAAGTGCATCAAGACCTCGGCTGACACTTCGAGCTCCTTTCCGTAACGCTGAAGGACCAAAAGATATTTTAGGTTTTTAGGTGACAGCTGAGCTTCTCGCCTCTCACAAAAATCCAGGGTCAGGAGCTTTACGAGCAGCACAAGTCTGGCAGTAAAGGCAAAAACAGGGAGGGAATAAGGAAGGGAGGGAGGAAAGATATCTTAAAAAAATAAAAGAAAATAAAAACATGCTAGGGCCCTCACGGACACCCAGTGCTGTGTTTCTATGGCTCAAGCTGAGAGCTGGGTTTGATTTTCAGAAGCTAAGTGGTTCTTGCCTCTGGTTTTCTAGGGATCCGTGCTTACGGGAGCACTGTAGCAGGGCTTGGCTCAGGTGGAGCAGCCATCAAACAAGATGCTTAATACAGCCCTGTGCTGCTTTTTCCAGGCTTGGTATTTCATGCTGGCCCCAAGGACCACCTCTCCCCCAGCTCATGCTGGTGCCAGCCCTGACCCTTTCCTTGCCCTCGCCAACTCTTTGCCTCTGGCCCAAACCTTCACCTCCTCTAAAACCAGGGGGTGTGGGGCAAAGGCAAAACCCCTGAGCCCTGCTCCTGGCACAAAACCCTTTCTTCTCACAGGCTGCTATTTCAGAGCGGCATCTCGACTCCCAGGGTTGTTGTATGGGGCCAGCTGTTGTGTGATCCCAAGGGCACGGGCAGCTCCCGCAGCATCACATTAGCAAAAGGTCAGGGCAGCGCCAAGCAGGAGCGGGCCAGCTTCCTAATTGGGGTTAATGAAACGTTAACTGCGTGGAAAAAGCAGTCTATCTGAGAGCTAGCACCCACAAGGAATGAAGGGTAGACTGTGCAAGCAGGCCGCTTCGACTTGTCTTGCAGGTCAAAGCCACTACAGAAATATGTGGTGCTTCTGCCTGGCCACAGCATCCGGGCGGCACAGCAGCACGGGGTGGTTTGGAGATCCCCAGCTGCTAAATAATCTGGCAGCATTCATGCAGAGCGTGTGACTTGTCAGAACCTGGTTTGGAGAAGCCACTCCAAGCCCCAGCTTTCCTACCACCACTCCCTGCCACCGTTGACACGGCCTCAGACCGACCCATCTGGTGCCACGGCCAGCAAAGTCCTCAAAGCCAGGCTGGGAAAAGCCAGCCTCGCAGACCTGCTTCTGTGCGCGCCTCCTCGCTGAACAAAACCCGATCTGCACGAGCAAAGGGGCTTCCCATCCCCAACCGAGCCGTCCCTCCCGTGCTGCCACCCCTCCGGCCTTGAACCCGCGCTCAGGGCTCACCCTGGCGGCACCTCCGTCACCCATTTATCACGCGCGGGGTCGCACCTTTGTACTGGGGCGTGAACTGCCGCATGGCCAGGGGCAGCGACTCGTAGAAGCTCAGCTCCTGCGAGACCAGGGGCTTGCAGACCGTGTGCTCGTCGTACTTCATCATGCTCATGTGGCCGCCCACCTGGTGGACGAAAGGCTCCAGGAGGACCACCTTCCTGCCCTCGCTCTGCCCCACCATGCTGCTCGCCGCAGGGCTCGCTCCCGGTCAGTGGCAGCGGAGGGGTGACGGGTTTTGGGACATGCTGCGCTGGGCCGCCCCACGCCGGCTCCGGGCTCTCACCCCGTGTGGCTTCTCAGCGTGGTGCCGACGGTGTCTGCAAACAGAGGATGAAAGGGAGAGCATGATGAGAAGGGGGGGGGACGAGCCACCGCGAAGCCACCGCCTGCAGTGGCATCGGCAGGGCTGGGAGCGCTGCCCGGCCTCGCACAGCCCCGGGGACTGGCAGGGAGCCCCGGCCTGACACGCGGAGTCCAGGAAAGACCCGATTTAGACCTGTTGGGGGTAAAAGACACAGAGGGGGACGATGGAGAGGAGCTATCAAATTAATGCGGTGGCCTCATCGAACCAGCTGGATCAGGGCATTCCTTGGACCAGGAATGCCGGGTTATTAATACGCTGCATTAATACCACCCCTGCTGTGAAACAATCTCAGTTTGCCTTATGAGACAGTGTTAATGCTGGTCTTAGTCTTTCCCCAAGCTAGGACATTCCTCGCGAATGAGGTTTATTAATAAAGCCTCTGCGAGCTGCTGTCCTTGGGCAGCTCCCTGCCCCTGAGCACTGCCGGTGGGGTTAGCGACATTTTCTACACCTCCAAGAGACACGTGAGGCTGGGACATTCCCTGCCATTTAACACCTGAGTGCCACCGGGAGCGTTTCCTGCACTGTGCTCATGCACACGGTGCGAGGATGTGTCAAAGCAGCACCCGCACGGCTCCCGCCCAAGCTGCAGCCCCCTCGGCCCCTCCACGCTGCCACAGAGCCCGAGTGGAGGATTCACTTCCCAATTCCAGCCCCAGACAGAAATCCATCCGTGGCTGTGGCAGGAACGAGTTGCTGGCATAAGTAAGGAAGGAAAAGCACCGACACACTCCAGGAGCAGCACCCTGGCTTCTCCAGCAAGCGCCCAGCAAACCCTCACCCTTCTTCACTTTATTCTTTGCAAGGGTGCTCCTGCTTTGGTGGACATCGGGCAGGGGAATCCTGCAGCCATCGAGGAAGATAAAAAGGAAGATGAAATATTTACACTGAGGAAGCATCAGGCTCCACACCATCAAGGCAGTAAAATCAGAGGAAGATACCCCAAACCCCAAACCCCAAACTACAAGTAATGGAAAAAAAAACCACATATATTGTTGTTATTTTGAGGGCCAGTTCATGTTCCTACAGCCCTCCAAAGCCAGTGTGCAAAGCCCTGGCTGGCCTGCCCGTGCTAATATGGGTGACTTTCTCCTTATTTCTCCAGCCTGGGTAACTCTGGCATCCCAGTTTCGCTAGAAGAAACTCAGTGCAGGAGGGGATAACATCTTTGGAAGGTCCATTTCCCTACACCAAAGCTTGCACCGCTGGGTGGGCGCGACATCGCCTCTGCCACCCCGCGGCCAGTGCCCTCACCCTCCCCGTAGCCAAGGGCCACGAAGGGGGCACACGGGGCCACTGCTCTCAGATGCTGGTGGCCAACGGGGGGGGGGGCATAAACCTGCAGGTGCCCCATGGCAGGACACCCGCTCCCTCTGGGTCTCTTCCCTCCTGCACCTGCCAGCTCCGAGCTCCAGCGTGTTCCTCGCCCCGCCGCAAAGAGCCGAAGCTCTGACGCTTACATTTCCCCTTCTCCCTCCTCCTGCTGTAATTAAACCCCCGAGCAAGCAGGCTCTCCACGCAGGTGCCCGCTTTGTTTTTCGCCTGGAGGAGTCGGATGAGGTGGGTTGGAGGCACAGGGGGAGAAGAAACCCTCCTACCTGCAAAGCTCGCTCCTTCAGCATCCCCCAAGGTGGTTTGTTTTATTTTTTTTTTTCCTCCCTCTTCTCTATTCTTTCGTCACTGCACACTTCAGAAAGGAATTTCTACTCTACAATTACCAGCCTGCACCAGCTTGAGCGAACAAAGCCAGGCCACTTAGATGAGTGCTTTTCAGCCCAGGAAGAAAGCAGCTCTTCAGAGCCTTTCTAGAAGTTAATAAAAGCATTTAGCATTTTGTTAAGTCGCAACAACTTTTAAAGAGGATTTCTCCCTTGAAAGCTGTAGGTTTGCTGTTGTGATTTTTTTTTTTGTTTTGTTTTTCCTTTTTCCTTTTTTTTTTTTTTCAACTCCCTTGGTTAAAAAGGGAGAAAAGCAAAAAGCAAGCACATTTGTCAAAACACCTCTTTGGAGCAGAGAGTGCAACCTGACTTCAATCCGTATTTATTGCTTTAGAGACAGTCCAAGGCTGAAACGCGGCTGACACAACACACAGTGCTGGGAGCCTTGGCATCGCTAAGAGAGTCAGGGAGAAAAAACCACAATTTGATAAGGCTCTTATTGTTTGCTCTTAAGCAAAACTCCGAGCAAGATTTGCACAAGGGAGAGAGGGCTTCTTTTCATTTACTTTTTGTTCTGAAGCAGCTCGTTCATTCCGCGCAGATAAATGTTCCTGCAGACACTCACTGAGCCGGGCTGAGCTCCTCTGAAACAAGACACTTGAAATAATTCACTTCTGCCAGCTCAAGTTATCGTGAATGCCAAAAGATATTTACGTCACTAAAAATACACGGAATTACAGATAAATCTGTATCCTCAAAAATAAAACCAGAGAAACCTTGAATATTTTTTTTTCCTCCAGCTGAAATGAAAAAGTAACCCAGGCACTGCGGATGAAGACGAGGCAGAAAATCTGGGGGAAGGAAAACATTTCTCTTTACAGGGAACTCCCCTCCCCAGAGAAACCGCCCGAGGCACGACGACGCCTGCAGGGAAGCATCTCCCCAGCTCTCCCTCGCGGTGCTCCCAGCACCACGCCGCCGGCCTGAGGGCACTTTGCATTTCTGCCGCTCGCATGTGCGGCCCCAGGACCTGCCAGGCTCTTCCACCCCGGCCAAACCACGGCTCTGCCTTCTGCGATTCATGGACGGGCTTGGCCAGGACGCGCTGGCCGGGGCTTTTGGGGACACGGCCTGCCGGGTGCTGCTCCCCTCTGTGCTGCTCTCATTTGGGGCCAAATGTCAGAAGAGGCCACGAAGAGCAGTCTATTTACTCCCAACTCTAAGCACAGCCAAAAGAAATCAAGCGGATGAAGTTCTCCGAGCTTTAATTAGCGCCTGCTCCGTCCCATCCCGCACGGCAGCCTCGCCGCTCTGGGTCCGACAGCCGGGGGCAAACAGAGCCCGGCTCCGGGAGGATGCGCACACCTCCAGCCAGCCCCGCTCACAGAAACTCTTCGGAATATCAAAAAAGGAGAATTGCCATAAAAACCAATGCCCTGTCAACACAGACCAGGCTCTCAGTGTCACTGGGCACCTCGAGGAGCGGGGTTGCAAAGCCTCGTTTCAAACACTGCAGGGTGCTGCTCTTTTTTTTTTAATATTATTATTATTATTTTCCTTAATTAAAAGGCAAGAAACTAACTTGGCTGTTGATTTGAGGAGATCTGCGTGTCCGTAGCTCTCGCTAGCACGGCTGACCTAGATTCAAAGCCAGCTCCTGCACCGAGCGCCAGCCCAGCCCGGGAGCAACGCGCGGCGGTGTTTTGCAAACCTAATTGCCCCATTTCTGTTCAGTTTCTGGCCTTGTGCCTCCGAACACCTCGAAGCCTTGGCCGTAAGGAACATCCGACTGCTTCCAGCCCAGCACACATCCTGCCAGGGTCAAGGCAAACTCGGCCCCCCTCGGCTGCTGCAAACCAGCAAAAAACTCCCCCCAGCGCAGACCCCATCCCGCACGGCCTCCCCCTGCCAGCCTCCTGCTCCCTGGTGCAAACGCAGCTAAAACGCCCAAATCTCTGCCCCCTGTCGCACAGACGGGTTTCTCGTTACAGCTCTGGAGTTATTTATAAATACAGCTCCTCTCCCTCGTCTCTGGTGGGGCTGCCTTAGCGCCAGGTTCAGCTCAGCCTTTGCGCTGAGGTTGGGTCGCCCAGGACCGGGGCGATCCCGCATGGGCCGTGAGCGGACGCAGCATCGGTTCGCGATGAATTTCCACCCCACCTTTTCTGCTCTTCCCTCAGCCGCAGCCACAGCCAGCCTCGTGCCGGGAGCGAACAGCTCAGCTCTCGGGGCAGGAACCCAGCTCGAGCCATAAATCCTGACGTGCAGAAACCCTGAGCTCTTTTATCTTGTATTTCCTTTCTTGAAAGAAAATGACGTTCATAAACTTTATGACCAGTCCCCGCGTCCCTCGTGAATAAGATACAAAGATACAGTTTGCTGCACCGAAGGATTTATTTGGCAGCTCTGTGAAGCATCAGGAGGGAGGGAAAGGAGCTGTGTTATCCTGGATGGACCGGCCCCCGAAACACCTGGTCCCAAAAACACCCGGTCCCGCTGCTGGGATGGGGTGAGCACAGGGATAGGCACGGGTCGGGTACCCCAGCATCTGTAGCAGCGATATTGGGGTTCCCAGTGCCTGGCCATAAATCTGTCCCCACATTTTAATCACACCCAGCGCTCGCTGCCCTGAGGTGGCACCTAAAGGGCTGCCACTGCTGTGGGACGTGGCACTGGGTCCCGAGGGAGCGGGCACAGCTCCCTCAGCCCGTCCTAGCCCTGCCACCCCGCGCCGTGACACGGGGTTCACGGCAGCCCTGTGACCACGGAAAGGATGGACGGGCACAGCCTGAGCTGCTCGGGGCCGCTTCCCCTGCGTGCGCTTAAAACCGAGCTCCTGCAAGCGTGTCCTGGCCAGCAGGTACCCATGAAGGGCAGGCTGCCTGGGGACGGCCACGCTGCCTGGGGACACGCACCCAGCGGGTCCTGCGTCAGCTCCTGAGCCCGGGGAAGGGAGCAGCTCTCCCACAAACGGGGGCTGCTTCTGAGAAACTGGCCCAGGCTGGCTGAGCGCTGGGGGCTCCCCTGGACGCTCACACCGATCTATCTCACCTCGCGGCTCTGACCTGGACGTGCTTTCCCTTACCTTCCAGCCAGTGTTTTTTTTTAGGAGCTGTGCACCAGCAGGGACCTGGATCAAAACCGACCTTCGCTTCCCCCCGCAGCGCTTCCGAGCCCCGCTCCGGCACGGCTCCCGCTGGCCTTGGACCAGCACCGGCACCACCAGGACCTCAGCACCAAACCCCTCTGCCCCCGTGCCAACCCGCCCCATGCTTCCCAGCACTGCCACAAGCTTGATGGAGAACCCAAAGCCACGACGCTCATTTTTCACCCGCCCTGGGTTGCTCCAGAGCTTCCCACCCACCCGGGCGCTGCTCTCCCCTTGCTCCCATCCCTCGCTGCAAGCCACGGCCGTGGCTTCCAACAGCCCCGACAGCTCCCCAGAATCAAGCACTCGGCCACCTTGCCCTTGGCCACCCTGCGCCGATGCTGAGGTTGCCCTGGCCCTCACCTGGCGGCCGCTGGCTTCGTGGTTGTTGCTGGCGCTGGTGCTGCCTGGGCTGGGCTCTTGCTGCTGCTCGGTGTTGCTCGAGGACGAGAAGTGAGGGAGCCGGGGGGAGGGGAGCCCGCAGACATTTGGGCCATCACCTGACGCCGCCGACATTTCTGGCAAGCTCCTGGTATGTCCAGCTGACAGCTGAGGTTTAAAGGGGAAGAAAACAGCCTGGGGCGTTAAAGGAAAACAAAGCTGTGTGCGCGAGGGTTAAGGCTTGGGGGAAAGGGGGTTGGTGGGTGCAGCGCCCCGGCCACGTGCGAGGTTTTCCAAAAACCGTGGCCATGCTCCAGCTCTCTCGTGCAACCAGCTCTGCAGGAAAACCAAACAATCGTTGCTTTATTTCGGTGCTTGCAAAGCTCCCCCCAGCCTTGTGGTGCTGCTGCTTCTCGCCCGTCAGGAGCAGGCTGGGGCCCAGCTGTGCCCTGCAGGGAGAGGGCAGGGGCTGGTGCTGAGCCGGGGGCTTCTGCAAGCAAATTCTCCGGCTGTTTGCTATGGGAAAGACGCCGGGACGGTGCAGGGAAAGATGGGGCAAAGGGGCTGGAATCGCGGTAGGGAGGCAACGGAAGGAGCTGGGATGCTTGGGATAGACTGAACCGATGAGCTAATGGGCCTGGGAAAAGGAAAGGTATTTTTGGAAAGGGGAGGCGGGGGGGTGAGACCGGGCTGTGCCCGAATCCGTGCAGCAGGTGAGGGCTGAAGTGGGAATCGGGGTGCGGAGCCCGCTGACGCCCGGCCCTGATCCTGCCAAGGGCCTCGTGCAGGGAAAATTGACACCCGGCACGCTGGGACCGGCGGGGGAGTGGAAAAGTCCCGGAGAGTTTTCCTGCCAGCGCTGCAAGGACAGCGCGTGCCCCCGGCCCCCCAGCACCCCTCCGCCCCTGGGGACACAAACACCCCGCTGCGGGCACCCTTCCTCGTACGCCTGCTGCTGCCAGCCCGGCGTGTCCCAGCAAGACCCCTTTGGTATTTTGGGGACGCACGGCACAGGCATCCCGCGGGACGAGGAGGTGCCCGTGCTCGTTCCCCTCCTGTCCCAGGGATAAAATAAAGGGGGGGGTGTGGGGGGGCACCAGCAAATCCCTGCCCACAAGCGGGGCTGCAATGGGGAGGGCAGCGGGGCAGCAGGGCGATGGGAGGTTGGGAAGGAAATCTCGCTGCTGAGCTAATGATCGAGGGACGCGGTAATGCTCGCTAACCGGAGGGGAGAAAACAGGACCGCGGAGGCCAGAGGGATCGAACTGACAGTCGGGGACAGAGGCCGAGATTAAAGGCAAGGATAAAACACAGCCCCTGATTCCCCGCTGCCCGAGTCCTGACTTCACTCTGCTTTATGCTGCTGTATTAGCTTGGGAAAGTGCCTTAAAACAAACAAAAAAAAAAATCCAAAGAAAATGAAAAAAGCTTGGTTTCGGAAGGAAAAAAGCCCGCGCAGGCACTCTGTGAATCCAGCCAGCGGTGCATCCCTGCCAACAACCTTTTTTTTTTTTTTTACCCCCACTGCGCCCTCACCACAAAAGGTTCAGGAACCGTTTGCCAGGCGCTTGGGCAGCCCCGAACCTCGCTGCCTGCTGCCGAGGGGTGCGAAGCTTCCCCCGGCCGCGGTTCAGCTCTGCTCGGCCTCACCTGCACTGCGACAGCCCCCTCACCACGGGAGAGGAGAGGTTGGGAGGAAAACACACCGGGCTGGGGAAATCGCAGCCCCACCGCGCTGGGGAGAAAGCAGCTCGCTGGACGGGGGGGCCCCAGCCTCTGCGAGACCTTCACAAGCCACCACCTGTAAGGAAACCAGGAGGCGTCTCAGCAGCACCCAATAAATCAGGGAGCGGGGACTGAAACGCGATGATCATCCGGCTGCATCAGCACCAGGAGGCTCCCAAGGAGCCACTCGGTCCCTACACACGTTCGGGGACACGCTGCCCATGGGCTCCCTCCAGCCACAGCCCTGTTGAAGGATGCGACCTCGCGTGCCGTTTTAAATCTGATCATTACTAAGCTGGCAGGGGGAGGGCAGACCCTTGGGCAACGCTCCCCAGCTCGGCGAGGGGCAGGACCGAGCACCCCGCTTCGCCCTGCGGCGCCCAGCACGTCTCCAGCACCCCCCTTTTCCCCTTGCAGAAGCCCTCCCTGCTATCACATGCATTTTTAATGCCTGCGCTAATTGCTTCGATCTCATTTTTGTGTCAGGCGCGCTGCCGGGCCGGGAGACGAGACCTCGGCAGCTCTTGCTCCGTTCAAAACGAGCGCACGGAGGACGCCGAGCCGGAGCCCGCGAGCAGCTCGGGGCCGCGACCCCCCGCGCGGTGCCCCCGCCAGCAGCCGGGCTGATTGCCGCTGCCGAGCGGCCGCGGAGCCGCAGAGGCAATTACTCAGCCTCTTGTAAAAAGCAGAGAGCTCTAAGGGGAGAGCAAGCCCGCCTCATATTAAAACTATGCTAATTAGGAACTAATTACGGGCACGGAGATGTTATTACCCTTGGCCAGCTCGAAGGCTGCAGCCTCCGTCTGATGGAGACGCGGTCCCGAAACCAAGCCCCTGCCAGCTCGGGCAGGGACTGGGACAGGGTGGGAACGCCGTTAGTAGGGGAGGCCAAGCCTCAAGCAAGCCAGCACGGGAGGCTCAGGATCCTTGGGTCCTTGGTACCCTCCGCACCACAGCCGGGCCTCATCCTGACACAGCTCGGCCAGGACCTTGCCGGAGCCTCAGCTGCTGGCTGGCAAATGCAGGAGCCCCCCTCGAGGCGTCCTGGCTGCTGGCGCCACCTCTGAGAGCAAAGCAGGAGCTCCAAGGGGAGCACAGCGCCCGGGGAACCCCCCTGAACCGTTTTTGAGCTGTTTTACGTGGAAGCTGCTCAGCTGCACCCTGCGAGCCCTGCTCACAACTGGTGGCCAGCAGCTCCTGGCCACCCTCAGCATGTTTTCCTCTGCTGTTGCTGTTTGGACACAGGGAGATGTTTTGGAGTGGAGATGTAAACAGCCTGAACCCAGCCCTAAAGATCTCTGTCAACAAAAACAGGGCAGGTGCTTTCCTCCATCAGAGGGCAGGTCGTGGAGCTGCTCTGCCTGGAGTAGGGGATGGAGGAGCCCAAGGGCTACCAGGGTGCAAAAACCCAGCCCCGTGGACCAGCCGGGAGTCAAACAAGGCTTCCACAACATTTTGTGGTCTCATCTTGGAGATCCAGTTCAAAGACACCCATGGGCTTTGGGTCAGACCTTACCAGCCTCCCTCAGTGCAGAAGCGCTCAAACAAAAATAATTTGCTTCTTTGCAAGCTGACGGTGGTGGCCAGGCAGGGCAGAGACCTGGTTCTGTCTGACTGCACCTTACTCTGCCGCAGGGAGGTTCGGTGCGTTAAGGTATCCGAAATCCTTTGGAGACACCTACCTGCAGGCACCTGTCCCAAGTTCAAGGGCCCTTGCTTTAAAGGTTGAACAAAATCACGTTGGAAATCCTGGAGAAGGCGTTGGGGAGACGTTGCTTCAGACAGGGGGCAGCGCTGGCAGGAGGCACCTTTGGGCAGGGCTCCCTGTCTGTGCTTTTTTCTTCTCTGGTTCACGTTGATCTTTCCAGGAGAACTGGCATGGTGCCCTGTCTCCGCGTCCCATAAATAAGGCACAGCATCAGCTGTCATGTCAGCAGGAGACAAAACATTTAATGTGAGAGGCTTTAAATGGAAGCAGGAAATGAAAAGATAAAGGGCAAATTTTATTTTAGATCCCTTGTTGGTACATATTTTCCCTTCTGACAGCGAGGGGATGCGATGGCTTTATCAGCCCGCTGTTTGAGAGTTTATTTATAGAAACTTAATACTTTGCAAGAAAGTGGGAGGGGGATGTTAGCAGCTCAGGTTGGGTGAATGCACGGTGTTAGCAGAGCAATGAGCAGGGAAGGGAGATGAGCTCCCTCTTCTCTGAATGGAGCTGGGATTCTGGGAAAACTGCTAGTACCGTAGAAACCATCAGCGCAGCCTGCACAGAACAAGCAGGAGCATGGCAGCAAGAGCGGCATCAAACCGGCCTTCTGTGCTCTCAAAATTGCAAATGAAAGGGGGAAGACTATCACGGAAAACATCCTGGCAACTCGGTTCAAAGCAAACATCCTCTAGCACATGTAATTACACCAAACTGAAGACTCTTTCCTAACCTTGAATACATTTCAGCTGTAACTTAGCAACCTAGACTGGGTGAAAGCATCTAAACAGGAATGCAGGTTCAGAGGAGAGATTTAGCCTCACGTTCCCTTTTGTTCCCATACCTTAGCAACAACTCCGCTCCGGAGAGGAGGCAGCTGGCTCCCACCGACTTCCACGGTAGCCACAGATCCAGTCACCTCTCATGCTGGTGGAAATCTGCCCCTTCATAATCCAGGCCTACATTACGAGAGTAATTAAATGTTGCTCTAACCAAACACGAGTGAGTCAACCCTGTCCACTGAAGTTACACAACGGTGACTCACGGACTACTCTCGCTGTCTCACGAGTAGGCTTTGGAGAAGTTAAAGCTCGTGGTGTACATGCTCTGAGTCACCGACACTCAGGTGAGACAGGAATTGAAAACGCTCAGGCAAACAGATCCCAAGGACAGCTTCCCAAGGACTTGCCAGCATTCATGCAAGATTTGCCTGTGTGTCTTCCACTCACTTTGCAACCTTGGAAACCTCGGGTATCTGGTAAATAGTCTAAAATGACTTTTTGCCTTCATTCTTGATATAAATATCCTCCCTTTTATAGTGCCTTGCAATAGACTTGCTTAGAGAGCATTAACCCATGGGACTCCGGGAGGGAAGCGTGGTGCCTGGTGACAGACGACAGCCCGGGAGCAAGGGCAGGGACGTCTGTCCCACTCCAGCACTGTATCCCACGCCCTCACCACCTCCCAAGTCTTCCTGCACCGCCACCTGGCATTTCACACCATGTCCCCAACACAAAGGCAAGCCAACCACGGCCTAAGGAGGTCCCAGCACACAGGATCAGCAGCAGCTTGGAGCAGAATCAAGACTTGGCGCAGAAGCTGTTGATGTCACACCCACTGCGCGAGGGATCTGCCTTTGAGAGAACAATGGCAAAACGTATGAAACTCGAGGCACCCTCAGTCACCGCAGACTTACTGTTCCGTCCCATTCCCCGCTTCGAGTAAATGCTTTACAGCGGTCCGCAGGAATTCTGATCAAGCTGAACTAGTATTTACCGTACCACAACACCCAAGGCTGTCACTCTCTTCAAAACGCAGCTAAACAAGACAACTGCTTTTCGTCCTCACCTCTACTTAATGCCAGCCATTCCCAAAACACGGATTTAATTTGCAACCAAACACTTGATACTCCTGGGCTATTGCGCGGAGATCACCGAGCGTCACAAGGATCCACATTGTCTCATTAGGCTGTCACGCAATCCCCATGCCATCTTCAGTGTTATACTTAGAAACTGACAGCTCTCCGGAGCAGGAACTACTTGATCTACATGAGCAAAAGCACTTGGAACAACCTGTGACTCCTCAATAAAAATAAAGGCAACCAATCATTTGTAATAAATTTATTTTATATATTGGTTTACAAAGCTAAATTGAACGTATAATAAACAGCACCAAGCCAGTTAAATTTATTCTACAAAAACAATTGTAATACAAAAACATGACTGCAATGCTTGACTCTTCACTCTGGATTTGGACGGTTAAAAAAAGTTAACCCAAAACCTGGAAACATTAAAAAAGGCTTAAGAACGTAGGCACTGGTGTTTGCAAAGATGACAGCAGTGAAGATCTTGTTACAACGTTTCAAAAGAATCAAGGCTGCCTTGGCTTTATTCCCTGTTTAGTGGTTAATGCCTTGAAGGCAGCTGTTGAGTCTCCTCTTTTGGTCAAACACCCTACCTTTGCAACCGAAACCAAACTACGGGGATAAGAGTCAACTCCGTTCGGGACACCTCCCGTTTCATGCACAAGACCTCCTGCGTTTTGTTCCTCCCTCCACCCATTCTGGCTGATGTCTAGCAGGAGGCGTGCAAGGAGTCTCTGCCTTCCTTCCGCTGCAGCCTGCGGGACGCACAGCGCAACACCCTGCCAAAACCAGCAGCAGGGGGGGAGAGGTGCAGACTTCGTACAGGGAGGTGAGCGGGGACTGGCACGAGGAACTGACCTCCCACGTGGCATCCCCAACCTGCAAACCAGGCAGGAGCGCTCTGGCAGCCGTCCTAAGCTTACCTGCCAACCCAGAGCCTGCAGAGGAAGCTCTCCACCCATCCAGCATCGGAGATGAACGCAAACATTCACATGGTACCCAGAACGGTAAGATTAAAAACATCCGCTGGTTACATGGGTTCAGATATCTGCTGGCTTCTCTCTGCAGGTTTTACTAGCTTATGGCAGAAACGAATTTGGTCCCCGCTGTCTCAGTGGTGACCTGGACAGCAGTTTTACAGCACTGGGAAAAGTAGATTAACAGTATCTCCGCCCAGTCTAAGCTGCCATGCACTGGAGCCGTTTTCTTTGGAAGAAAAAAAAAAAACACACAAAAAAACACAAAAACAAAAACCAGTCCTTTGTTGGATACAAAACCAAACTTAAGTAATTAAATTACGGCAGATAAAAAAGACAATGCCTGCAGCATGCACAGAGGATTGATCGCTGCTCCTTGTACCTGTCGCGAGGCTGCAGGAACATTGACTTGGCAACCCCTGCACTGACTCTCCAAGCATTGTAACAGCTCTGCTCTGACACACAGCACACACATTGCAGCTGCCCAGGATAAACATGTACATTCAGCCCCAATAAACTTTCCAAAGCTGCTCTTCAATAGCCCACGAAGCAGTCCCTTTGGCTGTAGCCACAAGAAAGCGCTTTCTGATACTTCCTATATTCTTCGCTTTCCACCCAAATTCCCCCCACCCCCCAGAAAACATAAAGCACAGAGATTGCAGACTTAAAAAGTGAAGCAGGATCACAAACGCTCCTCCAGCCCTCCCTCCCCAGCCCAGCCCAAACCATCAAGGCACATCAAACTGCCCTCCCTCTACGACGACCTCCACCTGATTTTTTTTATTACTCATTTTCCCCATTTTTGAAGGGTGAAGCGGACACAAACATTCTCCCTTTAAGGAAGCAGCAAGTGCTTTCATCACTACCTTTGTGCTGATAAAATCAAATTCTAACAAAATGTATCTTTACTGCCACCCTAATGTTTCCATGGGAAATGTTAATCTCCTTTAAACACATTCCTTGATGGATGTTGCCACCAATTGGCTTTTGCAGAATTGAGGTCAAATTTTAAAAACCTAACCATTGTCAGAGAGATCCTAAGTCCCTTGATATCAGCTATAAAAATTTGTTCTTTTTAAAAAGTTGTTTTAGGCATGCTTGCCTACAGAAGCCAGATATCTGCTGGAAGGCTTTGGTGTGATTCTAGCTTCCCACCAGCTCAAGCCCATATTCTTTCCGAGCCAACATTATTGCCCTGAATTTTTGTGTGTGAAGATTTTCAGAAAGAAGAGCAAACAGATACGTGCAATCCCCAGCCCAAGGAGAGTAGGACCGTGACCTGCTCTTTCCCACCACCAGAGAAGGGACTGCCCCCTTGCAGAGGTTCATATCAACAGTTGCTCAACTTCTGCTCCTCTCTAGTGTTCTGAATCTGAGACGTACGAAGGCTGAGTCCATCTCCATACTAACATATCCTCTCCTGCTACTCTGTGCGACTCTGTCTGAATCCGTGACTCGTTTGAAGCCAGAAACTCCACAGCTCTGTTCCAGACCCGCTTCATTTTTTTTCTGCGAGAAACAGCGACAAAAAGAAAACAAATTAGAATTGTATCCTTATTGTGCTTTCCTGCGTACAGCGATTGTGGCTGCTGATCAAGCTAGTGCTGGCTTCCTCCTGTTCCCTGTGCAGACAGCAAAGGAGATTAAACCAGAATTCTAGTTTAGAGGTGATTTCAGCTCAGGACATGAACACACGAGTCCTGCCAGTGGGGAAGATGAGACCCTCTGGCAGCACAAGCAATTGATGACTGCCCTGCATTTCCAGCCCGCTTCATGTTGCAGAGGCACTCAATCTGCAAACTGCCCCCACCCCCTTGATCTCTCCCCTGCAGAGATCTCTCAGACCAGGGAGTTCATCCCGGTTTTGAATCAGTTTTCTCGTAATTCTGGGCACCACATACACAGAGATCAATTAAAACCAGCTGAAATAACTCCTTTTCCTACTGGTTGTATTGTGACTAATACAGAGGGAGAATGTTTAAGACTGCAGCACACACAGCATTCTGTGCTGCCAGGTGAACAAAGCAGCTCCATTTAACCAAAAGGTAAAAAAATAAAAAGTCCTGCAAAGATGAAGTAAGTGGCATGTAAACCACCAAGAACCAGGCTGCAGCCCTCTGGCCCCACCACCACCTTGACCACGCTTCCTTTTTGAAAAAGCATCAAACCCACCTAACTCAATGCTGCCCAACTTGAACTGGTAACTTTCCAGTCAAGCAACACAGACAACCACTTCAGAAGAGCCTCCCAATACCCTGTTCAATTCACGTAAAGGTTTGTCCTAAGAAGTGCGGCATCTTCTGGAGAACAAGATACCACGGCTCAGAAACAGGAGAGCATCCCAACACAGATCGGACGAAGGAGAGAAAATAAGATGCACCATGCCCAGGAAAAGCAAAATCCACTTACTGTGTAACAGAACGACAATAAACCTGTGTGACTGCACAAAATATCAGCCCCTGGACTGTCATATTAATCTGCAGCAGGTTGAGACATAGCCTGAGTTATGTCAAAATCCTTTATGAAGTGAAAGGCCAGACAGACTTCTTGCAGTCCAGCTTCCCATCAACTGTCTGCTCACAGTCTGTCACCCAGTAACTGTAGTTTTGAGCTGAGGTGAGTAACATCATGCTGACAACGCTCCTTCAAGAACAAACTTCAGCTCACCTGCTCTGAGGAGGGATGAGGCTGTCCCGAACGTGGAGGATGCCGACATAGGGATAACGCTCCAAATTACGTTCCCATTCCTTGTAATGGTCCTGCACAACGGCTAGAAGGCAGGAGGACAAAACAGTGAGACCTTAACGCTGCAGAGAGAACACTGCTACTTGGGTTTAGAGCTACTGGATCCTACCTATGATCTTCTTCACCATATCATACATGGCTTGCTCCTCTTCCTCCATCTTCCGCCAGCGGTATCTAAGGAAGAGCAGGATCCCCCAGAGAGTTATCAGACCTAGAAGAATAAAAAACAAATAGAATTCAATACTGACATACGTGTACTTTGCTTGATGCTAGCAGTTTTATTTTTGATACCTCCCTGGAAGCAGCATTCTTCCTCCCTGCTACTCAGGCCTGCTTGGAACTGAATCCAAGCATTTCATTTTGTTCACCACGGCAGCTGCACCCCACAAAACTGTTGGTACTGACAACATCTGCAGCAGCAGAACATGCGTGCTTGTGGGAGGTGGTCAAAAGGCCTCATCACAGACTTTTTCTCCCCTACTAGAAACCTCAGCATGACCACAGGGCTGTAATTGTCTAAATCCCAGAGCTCTCTCCTTGCTAGAGGCCTCCCCCACAATAATCACTTAGGAAGACTGTCAAGCTCCACTGCTCCGAAGATAGCTCCTTGATAAGGAGATAAAGCCTGGGGCTGCAGTGCCAGCCTGAAATTCAGATCTATATTGAAGGTTTAGCATTGACAAATGTCCCTGTTACACCATGAGCTAACTTTAGCATCTCAGTCTCTACAATAAACATAACTATCCCCTTTCACCCCCACCTTGTCTGGCTAGATTATAAACTCTTCTATTCAACACTCATCTCTCGTTATCACCTTGCTCAGGAAGACTTCTGTCTCGGCTGGGGCATGACAGACTATTCCAATAAAACCTGTAACACTGGAATGCTACAAGTCATTACTAAAGAGTCCAGAAGACTTCGTAGCCTTGTGCACGAAGAAAAAGAAAAAATGAACCTTTTAGGTAGGTTAACGTGCTTATTCTGCAGACCACAGTAATGGGTACTTGAGGAATACTCAGAGAGCTAATCAGCTTGCTGATTTAAAGTAAGTGTTAAGCACTCACAGCACAAGAGCAGGTCTACAGGTCTCTCTCTATTGCCAGAACAAAGGTTAATTAGAAATTAACTCATCAGCAGATTTATTTCACCACTGTTAGTAATTTCATACAGCTGGAAAAATGTGTGAGCACATGCGTGTTCATCTCTACAGCCAGCAAGGGGAAAAGCTGATTAGAAACACTGACAACTTACTCCAGAAAAACAGGAAAAGGTTCATGATGGCAGTGACCACTGCCCGACGGAAACGGCAGCCGAGACCCATCTGAGGATGGGCCGATTCGAGACAGACCACTTGCTCCACCTTGGTAACTGGTTCAGAAAGGTCTTTGCCTTTCAACCTGATGGGAAGAGGCAGAAAATCTTCAGAGAAGAGAGAACAAACTCCAACTAACTACAGTCTTTAATCAAGAGAGGGAGAACAAACAGACTGCAGATGCAGTAACTCGTTCTATACACCACAAAGAAAATACACCAACATCCTTGCAACTCCTCTTTTCCAGAACATTTTGGGACTGGCTGCTTAGCAAGGAATGGATATGGCTTTAGAAAAGGCAGCAGGGCTGGAACTCCCACTGGTAAACTGAAGTCTCCCTCTGCAGACTCTTTGACAGCACCTCTCAGCGTGCAGAAGATTAAACTTTAAATTGGATTCCCACCTCCCAGCACAGAGAAATGGAAATGTTTACTGAGTCACTCATCAGCAATTGCAGAGAGAGCAGTTGAGGGAGACTGCAAATGTCCATGGAGGTTGCGCTGTTCTCCTCAGTACAGATGAACATAAACAGTTTAGCTAGAAAAGTGACAACACATCAACTGTATCTGCAGTGAGAAACAGACACACCCTCAGAAAGCATTCACGGCAAAATCGATAACACATCCTCCTGCAAAATCACTCGTCCACACCTGCTGTGCTAGCCGATACGCTCTTAACTCCCTTCTTTATACACAGATCTACACTGATGTGGTTTCCTTATTAGATACTCTAAGCCAACAGGCATCAAGCAAACCAAGTGAGAGCCATCAGATTCGGAGGAATTAGACTAAAGGGGATTTCATTTTTTTTAAGCTACTAATTCATTCTAGGTTTGCAATGAATAACCTATTAGACAAAGACGTTTTCTCAATTTACTAGCGCACAGCTCACAAACTGCTGACAGCTTGTATTTGGTTACTGGATTCTACAGAAGCTGGAGACACACAGTTGTTTCCCATCCCCTTGTCTTATTTACAATCCAAATTCCATGAAAATATTTAAAATATGCAGGAGAATCACCGAGTGCGGAGCTCATTTTCAGTTCTGCCTCTCAGACTAGCACCTAGAAAAATAACCTCACGTAGCGTTTGCTAAAAATGCCACCCGCAGGTTTTTAAGCATGCCGAACACTCGTTCTGCACGCTACGCAGACTTCATGAAAGTGGATCCATTTGGCGAACAGCCGGCAAAATTGCTAATTATGAAAATAAAAAAAAAGGGAATATATCGTACCACAAGGCTCCTGACACGAGCACTGCTCCCGTACGAAAATATAAATTTGAAAACTCTGGATCCCAGCCCACCCACAAATCCAAGCCTGCCACCAGGAAAACAATATCCTGTCCTGGGAATTTGCCACGCACCAGGAATCAGAGTAGTAGACACTGTCTGATCATTAAATCACAGCAGCAGCCACCGAAATTTTTTAGGGAAAAAAACAAAGCAGTGGCAATTCATACAAGCTATGCCCATAAGCTCCAGCATTACTACCGTTACAATTCATTTAATCAGAGATACATTCAGCAATATTAAAATGCAAACAAATGTTCAACTTCAGAGGTAACATACAGTGGAGGCAGCCCACACTTCCCAGAGGCAGGTAATAATGTCTGCGGACTCTGGATAACAGTCTTTCATTAGATTATGGCCTGAACGTTGTATTTTTTACCTGAAGAAACTAGAATTTCTGCCATTTCTCATGTACTGAAGTGGGCGGTAGCCAAGAAACCCAAAAGAATAAAGCCCCATTGGTGACTGACCAACCCCTACATAGTCCCAGTCTGTTCATTTCAACACGTACTGTGTGTTCTGCCAGAAAGACAACTGACACTAACGAAAAGATACCAACCATTCAACAATCTATTTCCTCTCTTCCTCATAAGAACTTGCTCCAAAGCATGTGGGCTGTTACCTACTGAAGAGAACGCTTCCCTGACCTATATAACCCAATCCCGCTGGTCAAAGGATGAAGTTCCACACGATACTGAAGCTCTCACTACAGTAAAAGTACTGAAGGAAAGCATTATCTGGGCAAAAAGTGGGTACGTGGGCACGTTTAACAAGAGTACTGTAGTCAAAAGACTGTGGGCAAGACACCAGGACCACTACTTCTAAACCCTGCAGGAAGCACAAGGCAGCAGTTGAGAGCCACAAGCAGCCGTGACCTCAGATTTCTACTTCATCTGCGAAACAGCGCGTTCGTGAACGCAATGTCCCCCAGTGCAAAGGCTGGGAAACACGCTCGGAAGGAATGTCTGCAGCTGCCAATCTCTGCAGCAGGACCGTACGGTTTATTTGGAACCTGGCCTACCAAACACTGACAAAGCCAATCTCAGATTATCTTTCGAAATCTAATGACATACCGCACAGGATGTCAAATTACAGAGCAGCCAACGCCGAGAAACGTGATTTTGAAACAGTGGGCTTCCACTTACCATATTCCTAAATCCTTGTTACTGTTCAGCATCCAGTGCAGGGCAGCTTCAAACTTCTGTGGGGAACTACCAGTTATATTCTGTACAGAAGAATCCATAAGAAGATTAGTTCTCCATTCATTTAAAATACCAAATAACGTTATTTTATTACAGTAGGGGGAGAATTTATTCTATACAGTCTGTCCCTAGGTTAATTCTTATCATAATTCTGCAAACCGAAGGAAGGAAAACTGCATCTGAAGCTTGGTCTGGACTGAAATCTTCTGACTCTGGTAGATGATGCATGAAGCACTCTGTAAAATAACACTATCCCAGACTGTTAAGACTAACCACTAAATACAACATAATCTTACTGACAGTTTACCATGAAAGAAATGGAATGCTAGATCAAAGCAGTCTGTCTTCTGACACTTTTGGGTATAGAAAAATCTTTCTTCTGCCCAGCCCTCAATCCAGGGAAATTTCTGGTTTCACAAGACTGATGACTATGGCGAAACAACAAACCATTAAGTTAGATTTACAGGGGCTGAATCAGAGATGTAGGAGAAGATTATTTTCAAACGAACTGCTGAGAACAGGACTGGCCAAAGGGGAGACTAGAGATATGGGAAAGAATCAAAACTGGATGAGGAAGTAAAACAGATGGTGAATTGCTTTAGTATCTATTATTTATTGCCTTGTAAGAGACTAAGCACTATGTTATAACAATAGCTGTTCACAGCCTACTCACCACCACGTGATCCCTTGCTTCACTAACCCAAATGCATTTGCTTTTTAGATTCTCAGGGTTTCCGCATTCAAAATTACCTGGTAAAAAAGTCAAAGAGAAATCATGGTTTTTTTTAAAAAGCCTTCGAACGCTTCAGAAACACACTGAACTGTCTATAAATGCTGCCCTTTAAATTCAACTATAGCTCTGGGCAAAATGATTACAAGGTGAGATTTATATGGTGGGCAGATAAGATTATGACTATTAATAAAACGCTCAGCCACTGCATATAGGTTGGAAAGGGGCAATCAAACCTCATGTTTCAGTGTGTGAACTATTCAACACAGAGTGAGGGGAAAAAATACTATTTCTTCCCTTTGCAGAGCATGTAACTGCCTCTCTGACCTAAAGCCCTGCAGACGGGCTCCTTCCATCAAGCATCAAAGACTGCAATGCTGAAGTTCCAGCTTAACATACAAAATGCTTCTAAGAAGCCTATAGCCCAGCTCTGCCTTCTACACAGGCAGAAGAATATTGGCCAGGAACTTGGGCTTCTACATCGTGCTTCACAAAGCTGTCTAAACAAATGTGCTAAGAGACTATGTAAAACTGGTGGGTATTGCACAATATGAAGTCTGGTTTGAAAAGCTTTAGCAATTCTGTGAAATTCAAGTTATCTAAAGGATTCAGCCCTGCTGAGGGCTGAAATCAGGAAAATGGAACTTACGCACCATTACTGATTAACACTATTATCTAAAAACCAACAAAAAAAAAAGGTTTTACTTGTCCACTGAACTTCTAGCAGCCTTCTCCAACACAAAATACTAGTTATGGATTGGACTGGCGCATATATGGTAGAGCCTGGCTAAGTACTGCGTGGGGTTAGCTCCTCGGCCAAGTGAACCTGTCTTAACTCAAGACCGAGGAAACACAGAAGCATTCCCATCATCAGCTACCACATTTCAGCAGAGAACTGGCAGTTTCTTAAGTCGCTTCAACTCCATTTGTAAGAACACGCTGGTTTACACTTACTGGCTCTGAGTGTCTTGAAGACAATTTCAAGATACTTGTAGGAAAGAACCATAAAGCTGAATATTTGCACCTCAAGTTCCCAATACATCAAGTGTAAGGAACACTTGCTCCACAAGAGCACAGTGATATAAGCGCATTAGCTAAGCACTATTCAGATTAAAAATAAACACATCTTTTTCTATTTTTCTATTACCTGACTTTCTCAGAGCTCTTCAAGTGGAACTGACTGTTCCACAAACCCCTCTCTTCAAACTAAGGTTAAAAATGTCCAGACAGCTGGGAGAGGCAGTTTGCTGAACGTTCACAAGTGCTTTATAATGACAATTGGAACTCACCGGCTTGTATGGACAAGTAGTTATACAACTCATGCAGCACGTTCATTATAACGTCCTTGTGCTTGGCTTGACAGAACTGAAAGTCAGAAACAGGTAACAAACATGAATAGACTGGCAGCAACAGGGCAGCAGTCAGACTAGCTAAAAAACGTCAAAATGAAATACCAGCAGTGGGGTTTGGCTCAGTTCTGCATCACTAGTTCAAATTAAGCACGCCCACAGCAAAGAGCTGCAGTTTCTGAGTCAAAAGCGAGCTTGCACATCCTGCAGAAGCGCCACCGACTTCCCCAGCTCGTTGCCCAGGCTGCACCACAGACACCCCATAGATCAACTCTGCATGCCCCAAACGTCGCAGGAGACCAACCATAACGCTGAATCCACCGCAATTTTTTTTCCTCTCGAAATAACGCATTATGATAAAAAAAAAAAGGGCTGTGCAAACAATTTGAAATGAAGTTCAGGGAACTGGATTAAGTCTTGTATTGTTGAAGCTGAACACAGGTAGAGCTTTGTCTGTAAACCAATATCACTTCTGTTACAACTGTTAAAGAAACTGATTCGCATAATCGGGAATTTAATTTGTTATCTTTCAGAGTCTCATACACAACCCCAATTTAATCTGGCCCATTAATTCCAACTCATGAAATCAAAAGATAGAACTAATAGTTTTGCAGTGATACTGATAGTGGTGGAAGCTTCCCAGAATAATTACTCTTCTGTGAGAATCCCCAATCCCCAATACTTGAAGATAAATAAGTATATGCTTACATCATCTGTTCTTTTGTCACAATCCACATGCAAAAGATTAACTACGGGAGAGAAGAAGGGGAAGAAAAGTTAGCTGGCTGCAAAACAACAGCTTTGATCAAGAAAGCAATTATTTTCTTTAAAAAAGGCTCTACTTTCACATCTGATTCTGCTGTTCTTAATCGTACTTTGCACAGTACCTTGCACATTCAAAGCACTGCTTTGGCAGGCGGTGCTGAAAGCAGAACAAATAAAAGTGGTTTTGTACCAGGGTGAAGACGATGAACCCCATTCATCTGCAAAGTAAAAATTGTGGCCCAAGTGTCTTAACAGCTCCTGTTTAAGTAGATGCGAGTAGATGAAAACGTGCACTGATCTTTTGCAATCTAGTAATGGCACTCGCTGTATGCCACGGTCACCTGAAATATCACGGTGATAACAAGGATTTAAATCAAGCCTTTGCACGGCAGAAGCAGCAGGTCTATTTTAGTCGGAGCTGTTAGTTCTGCAGCTTACGGCCTCTGGTTTAACAGCTGCCTCCTGCCCTGACAACTGGATACGGACTGGCCACGGGTGGGTCATGCACTCCCTTCTAGCACTGTTAGCTACCTGTGCACTTAAAAGAGTGCTCAGCTGTGCTGCAAGATTTGCTTTAAAATACCATTGGAAATGCATAACGACGTTCTAAAGGGCCCGTGAGAAATTCAGTGATGTTGGATAGCTTTATTCTGGCTCTGAGGAACCAGGACACATCCTAGCATGCACAAAGTGCACAAACATCCACAAGCAGTATGCCCAGTTTCAGGATTGACGCCTTCCAAACCAAAACTCTTCGTTCAGTTCAAAGCCATAAAGCGTCAATATTTCAATTTGCTTTAGCTGCGGAACTCTGCTCTATAAACACGGTGATGGGGAAGCCCTTTGTCATATCCCACTGAAGCTCTGCCACACTTCAAGTGCAGAAGTACCAATTCAAACTCCGTACTTCTCTGTGGCCAGTGCTTTGCTGAGTCTAACATTAAAACACGCCACAGACAGTTACGCGGGCATTATGTGACACAATGGACAATCGTAAAATACTTCCTGGCAGGAACGTTGCTCTCCGTAAAACCCGGGGTTTTGAAAAACTGAAGGCCAAACTCAATTGAGGGGAAAAAAAAAAAAAAAAAAAAGCACACACTTGACTGACTTTCAATGACAGTAACAAGGTTTCCCAAGGACAAGGGGACAGGCGAATAGGGACAGAAATAGAGGTGTCAAGTTATGGCACTGGTAATGATAAATCTGACGGTGATAAAAGTAATAAAGGGAAATCAGGAAAAGTAAAGTTTAAAAACAGGATTAAAACAGTGCACGTACAGTTCTCCTCTCCCTTGTCCAGCCAGCCTGACCCAATCATCTTCACCATGAGGATGCCCAGAAAAATCATCAGCAGCACAAAGCTGGCAAGGAAAAGGAACTTGGAGAGGTAGTACTCGAGGCCTTTGCCCTTTCCTTCCGTCCGCTGCCTGGGGGCTGTCCGCAGCAGCTTCGTGCGGGGAGTTATTCCCTGTCCTGCTGCCGACGCATCCCAGCGGCTGCCCGAGGCCAGCCCCGCGCTGCTCGCAGAGCTCCAGGGGAGCCGCCGGGCCAGTCCCCCTGCCCAGCTGCCAGGCTTCGGCTCCCTGTCCTCCTTCCTCCGAACACCGGACAGCAAATCCTCTTCCCCTCTCCCAAACTGGTGGCCCAAGCCAGAACGTGCTGCTGCAGTTCCCCAGTGGGTGCTGGGCGCTACCTCGCTCTCCTGCTTCCACCAGCTGTAGGAGGACAGACCCTTCCTTTCTCCTGCTGTCTCTGACAGAGACGGGGAGCTCTGCCCTGTAATTCGCCCTAGCGATGCACCCCAGCTGCTCCTAGATGTCAGGTGCCCGCTCCCATCGCTGGAAAGGGGTTTGGAGCTCAGCCCCCCGCTTCTGCCCGTGGACGTGCCCCAGGAGGATTCGGAGCTCAGCCCCCCAGCCCCATCCAGGGGCGTCCTCAGCCCAGCCCTGGCGCTGAGCCCCCCGCCCCTCTCCACAGATGTGCTCCACTGGGATGAGGAGCTCGACTCCCGAAACCCATCCAGGGATGGCCTGGACACATCGCTGAGCCCCCTGCTTCTCTCTGCAGAGCTACTCCAATGCACTGAGGAGCTTGAACCCCGAAACCCATCGGTGCCCAGCGCTGGCCCCCCACCGAGCCCCCCACCTCTCTCTGCAGACGTGCCCCATTGCGACACGGGGCTCAGCCCCCCAAACCCATCCAGGGCTGCCTCTGGCCGAGCCGTGAGCCCCCCGCTCCTCTCCCCGGCCGTGTCCCAGTGGGAAGCGGAGCCGAGCCCCCGGGCCGAGCCCCCCTCAGCCCTGCCGCTGTACCGGGACCCCCCCCAGGCCAGCCTGCCGCTCTCCCCTGAGGCCTCCCAGCGGGACACTGGCGGCTGCCCCCTCTCCTCCTCCTCGTCCTCCTCCATCTCCTCGTCCTCCATCTCCTCCTCCTCCTCCTCCTCCTCCTCCTCCTCCCTGCCGCTGCGGCTGAAGCCGAGGCGAGGCCGGGAGGGCGAGGCCTGCTGCGGCCTGCCGGAGCTGCGGGCCGGGCTAGGCGGGGCTCCGCGGCCCCTGCGCTTCGCCGCCGCCACCTCGGCCCGCAGGCGGCCCAGCTTCTTCACGTAGACCTTGCGGGTGGTGTCGGTGATGGGCCCCGGCCGGTAGCCGAGCGCCACCAGCTCCTTGCGGAGCTCCGCGTCCGTCAGCTCCGCCATGGCCGCGGCCGGGCTCCGGGCCTCGCCGGAAGGACTCGGCCGACGAGGAAGCGCCGCCGCCATCTTGGGAAGGGCTCGCGGCCCCCGCCGGGCGGCCATGTTGGGAAGGGCGGGAGGAGGCCTCAGGCGGCGTCCCTCTGCCCCCGTGGGCGGCGCCGTATAAAGAATGGAGTTATTAAGGTTGGAAAAGACCTTCAAGATCATCTGGTCCAACCATCCGCCTATCACCACCATCACCCGCTAAACCACGTCCCTAAGCACCACAGCCAACCTCTCCTTGAACACCCCCAGGGACAGTGACTCCCCCACCTCCCTGGGCAACCCGTCCCAACGCCTGACCGCTCTTTCTGAGCAGAAATGTCTCCTCATTTCCCACCTGAACCTCGCCTGGCACAACTTGAGGCCATTCCCTCTAGTCCTATCACTGGTTACCTGTGAGATGACTCCGACCCCCAGCTCCCCACACCATCCTCTCAGGGAGTTGCAGAGAGCAGTGAGCTCTGCCCTGAGCCTCCTCTTCTCCGGACCAAATATCCCCAGTTCCCTCAGCCACTCCTCACAGGACTTGTGTCCCAGGCCCGTCACCAGCCTCATAGCGCTTCTCTGGACACGGCCCAGGGCCTTGATGTCCTTCTTGTAGAAGATTGTGAAGTTCGAGTGAAGGCACTTCTCAGGGAGGGAATGGTGCTGAGCAGGAGCTGCTGCCCACCCCAGGAGAGGGGACAGGGGGAGGAATGGGGAAAGCAAGATGCAAACAGCCTTAGCATCCTGAGCCGACCAGTGCCACTGCCCTGTCACCCTGAGAGCCACACTGTACTGGAGGGAGTAGGGGTGGTGAGCTCCTCTCGCCTCGCTCCAACCAAGCGATACCAATTTTTGACACTTTTAGGGACATTTATGAGGAGTAAGAAGTGTCTTTCCCTGCCACCTGCCACCCCCCTACACATGTTTTCCTCATCCCTTTCCTCTCTGCAAAGTTACAGTCGTTGAACTGGCACCTGCCAGGCGGGCTGGCACTTTGCCACCGCTTTGGGCAGGATCAGGATCTGGGTCCCGGGGATTTTTTCCGGGGAAGGAGGTTCCTTACATATTTGAAGCCTAAAAAGGCAAAACCAAATGTCAACTCGAAAATTTATTTTGGCACAGCAGTGATGTACAGTAATTGCTTTTTCCTGCTGCCGCCTGTAAAGAAAGTAATGAAAGTGGCTGAAATACTGTGGCTTAATATCAGAATTTAATTAAAGATAATGAAAAAGTGGTGATGAATGCTTGCAGACTGTCTGTGCATCGCCGTTTTTGTGATCGACGGATGACACCAGAGCCATGGAAACATCCCAGTGCCACAGGAGTGGGACCTGCAGGGAAGGGGCTGTGGAAGAGCCCTGGCATGGCCACCTGCCACTCACCTCTGTGAGGATGGAGTACAGCAGGACACAGAAACCTCCTCTGTGTCCTCAGCTTAGACGTTGCATCTTGTACAATTCCAGCAAGTGAGGGCATCTTTGATTTTAATGACTGCCTTAAACACAAGGCAAGTCAGCCAGGCTCTCAGCTTCCTCTTGCCCTCCTTTCACGCTCACTTTGCTGTCGTGCCCTTCTTCTAACTCAGGGCATCAGACAAGGCTCGCCTTTCTCTTCCTGATTTATGTGAGAAAGCAGCAACAAGATACTGAGATTTGTTAATCTGGTTAGCAACAACAAATATACACTTAGTAGAGGCCAGGGAGCCCATTAAAAGAGCATACTCAGTTCCGATGGGAAGTGTGAATGTGCGAAGCCGAGCCTCCCCTGCTCACTAAGTGGAAAGCACAACTGACAGCTAATAATTTGGAGTAGTGTCTAATGTAAATACAGAATTAGAATATGCTCTTAGTATACAGTTTCTGAAAGCTCACAGCTTGCAGACAGTTTGGAGAAGCTCTGCCTAGACTTGCAGATGCATGCTGGTATCTAAGCATGAGCTCATACAAGCTCATGAATTAAGTGAATTCCTCTTGCTTGAGGAGAGGAGAGCAGAGCAGAGCAGAGCACCACTCTTCACCTTCGTTTGCTTCTGGAAGTCAGGGAAGCTGCAGCAGCTGGCCCAGCATTGTGTGACCTTCAGAGTGGAGAACACGGGAGTGGTATTTGAGAGTTGGAGGACTAGGGAAAAGTTGTGATTCTTTTGCAGAAGGGAGGTTGGCAGGACCAATGCTCAGCAGAAATAGATGTCTCCTTGTGGAGAGAAATCCACTGCCCCTCTTCCTTCTTCCCTAGCAAGCCAGCCCTTGGGAGCATCACTGCCTTCCCTGAAGGTACCTGAACACCATGGAGAAGAAGGCAGGAGAAGACAGCCTCTCAGAGATGACAGAGGGCATAGCCCCATGGACAAACACCTATTTGTTCCCATTATCTTGCCAGCAGTGCTGCTGGTGAGGTTGACAGTGGACCTTCTGTTTTGTGCAGCCCCTTCATCAGCCACACAGCCCTGGGCGGCAGCAAAGGCTGCCGGGGCGAGCACAGCCCTGCCGCGGCTGCAGATGGGCTGTGATGCTCAGAGATCCTTGGCTGAGGAAAGCCAGTTCCCAGCCCACAGTGGGAATATCTTGGCTGTAAATATCCTGAGCTGGCTGTGGGAAGATGGGACAGTGAGGACGGGACACCCTCCACCTGTCCTGCTAGCCCAGAAGCTGTCTTAGGCTAGCTGGCAGTGACTCAGCTATCGAACGGGAAGAGCAGGCGTGCCATGCTGTCTGCTTCTCCTCCTGAAGCACCAAGACAGGAGTGGTATAAGCAGAGGGGTAGAAATAGATCTGCACCATCTTTACCCGGTGCCTGGAGGGGAGCATGCTGCATTCCCAAAAGCACGTCAGCAGATGACTGCCCACCCCTGACAGAGGGGCTGCCAGAGAAACCGCCATCCCACCCCCACCTCTTATCCCATGGTATTTGGGCGACGGTCCTGCATATGCCACTAGGGGAAGTGTCAAATCTTACTTGGGAGCCGACTGTGCCGATTTAACACCCTGTCACTCACAGCCACGGCACAGGTGTGACCCAAGAACACCACTTCTTGTCCTCCTCGTATGTCGTGTCCTCAGCCTGCCGAGCTTAGGTTAGAAAGGGGGTGCCACTTTCATCCTTTTCTCTCGTCCTCCTCCTTTCCAGCCTCTCTTCCCTCAGCTGTTCGTGCTGCCATGGAATCTGTTTGGTTTCTGGAGCAGCAACATCTTCCTACCTGCTTGCAGGCGTGGACTTCAGCGCTGCTGGCTGAGCCATGACAAAGCAGCCTGGTGGGGGCACTGTGCATACAGATGTGTCCTGCGACTTGGAACCCCTTTTTCGTCTTAACCAGATACATCCCTGACTGCAGGAGTCACATCTGGGAGGGTGGTTGGGGTGAATATCTGCTTTGTTCCCACTACTCAAGCCTGCAAGTTGGAGGGAATTTTATTCCGAAAGCTGAAGGCCCCCTTGCACTTCGGTGCACGTTTGGACAGTATGGTTACTGCTGCAGAACAAGAGAGAGGGTTCATATGGTTATTGTCGCAAGCAGCCACGCATCCCACAGCTCATTTATACCTCGGTCAGCTGGGAACAGGGCACAACCAAGGACTGGGGTGAAAGCAGAGCTTGCTGCTGCAGCCCAGCAATGGCTTGTGTGGGTCAAAATGGAAGAGCAGAGGGAGACATCCCAGTAAAGGCTCATTTGTGGATCTCCTTATAGAAGTCTCTGCAGCATCAATCTGCTGGGAAACGGTCCAGGAAGCAAATCCCAGAGGCTGACGCTCACTTTCTTATTTACTTTTGCCACTATTTACTTTTTTTGCCACTGGGCAACATCCCTTCCTACACAGCATGGGGAGCCAGGAAATCCCCTCAGTGAAAGAGCAGGGCAAGAGGGATGCTGGAGAGACAGCTCCAACCTGCAGTAGTGCTTCTGTAGGGATTTAAGGAGCAGCTTGCACTTCAGGTGGAAACTATCCTTGGTTGTTGTTTTTTTTTCCCCCTTGGCAGGGCAAAATTAAGCCTAGGGTAAGCATTTAGGTCTTTCAGAAGTAATGAGTGCCCCTTCAAAGCAAACAGCCTCGTCTCTGATCTTGCTGGGCACTGGTGTAAACACAGTGCAGCTCCTCCAGTGATTTCCATGACAGATTTCCCATGGGTATCGCTCCGCTGCAGACTGATTTGCACTGGCTGAGCTCCGAGCCCAGCAAGACGTGCAGTCGCTTTTATTTTCAGCCTAATGGAATGTATTATTTTCCTCC
Organism: Anser anser; assembly: GCF_964211835.1. NCBI lineage: Eukaryota > Metazoa > Chordata > Aves > Anseriformes > Anatidae > Anser > Anser anser. Next base: position 6,806,523 of record NC_139748.1, on the reverse strand, counting down.
TGCTCAGACTCCTTTATAGTGATTCCATAGCTCAACCTGCCTCAGCAATAATCCCTGCAAACTTCCAGTTACACCGAGCTGATCAGTCTATTCAATAGGAGTATACCTTCGAATCAAATATTAAAACCGGAATCCACTCTGTGCTGGATGTTGCATTATACATCGGGAGATTTCATTTCTCCGAAGGGATAGCTTGCAGCAGACAGTGCACTGAGGAGTTAGAAGCATGTATGTGTTATTCTAGCACAAACACAGCTATTTAAATGAGCCTCAGTAAGAACAGAATTTGCGTTAGGTTGGGAGGATAAAATTGGATTGAATTCGGATATATTCACATATGTACCATTCATCTCATCAGCCCTTACTTTACATATGTTGGATTTCCTGCTGCCAGTAGAGAGGAGCAGCTCTAAAATAAGCCAAAGGTATGTAAATGGAGAGCAATATGTTCAAGTGGAATTACGATGTCACCTCGAGGTTTGTTTGAGAGCCAGAAATCGGGCCAGAGCTCTGTGTCGTTTCACACTGTGTCTGTTCACATCATAGCTACGGGTGAGGTGTTCCCTGCGATGCTGTTTAGATGCGTGTAGCCTGGCTGAGCAACAGGGAGTTAAGATTGCAGGTAGAAACTGCACTTCAGGACTCTGGCGTTCTCCCAGCCGTGTAGGAGAGTGCCCTGCCGTGTCCGGAGCATGGGGCTGGGTGGGAACGCATACCCAAGCTCCTCAGCCTGTGCTTCTGTCCCTGGTTTGTCCCTGTAAATGTTCCTCAGTTTCCCTCTTTGCCAAAAGGGAAGGTTAAAACCTATTAGTCCACGAAGATTAATTACTCATGTGCTGCAGCATGCTTTGTACTTCTCAGAAGGACGTGATTTCTCCAGAACTGGAAACCCTCCCTCTCGTCTTTCCCACACTTGCTGCTTGCCATCTGGCTGAGAGGCACGCAGGAAAAAAAAAGGCACAAATCCTCCATTTAATTATACTGCGCATTTTATTATCTCACCTCAGATTTTGTTGTTAATCTCTTTTACAGATTTCGTTTGCATAAGTGGAGTCTTTTAGCTTTAGCAAGCTGCATCGCTTTCTCTTCTGATGCTGCAGATATCAGTCAGCTAAAAAGCAAAGAGAGGAAAGAACAAGTGTCCGTAAATTTATCATTCAGTCTTTCCCAGGCTTTCTATATCATTTTCTCCTCCTCAGCTCCTCACCTGAAAAACAAGGAGGCTGAAATCAGCACAGGCCAAAGTAAAATAACTCCCCCAGGGATAACAGGGACTCTGTTGTCTGGGGTATTTAATCCCAAATCAGACAAATGTTCAGTGATAACACTAGTGAGAATCATTCCATCACTCCTGAAGGCTGGAACAGCTGCATCCCCCCCAGCCCCTGCATTTTTCAATTCCCACACACTAAGAAAATCCCAGGGCTGGATTTGTTAGCACTCAAGACCTTGAGCTGCAGCCAGTTCACCCAGTGTTAAGCCCCAGTGCAGGGAGCAAGGTGTTCACACCTGGCTGTGGGTGCCGAAGTGCCTCACATTTTGCATTATAATGCAGTTAGCATTATAAGTGGTGTTGGAAATTGCACCCTAAAGACTGAGGGCTTTCAGGCAGGACTAGGGAGGTGGGAAGCAGGGCTGGGGAGAGCTGCTGGGAAGTGTTGCAATGCTGCTAACAGTCACCAGCAGCTCTGGGGCCCAGACAGCACCCTAAGAGAGCGTATCACCTTCCCAGAAGGGAGCTGCGTGCATGCGGGTGGGTGGGGTATCTGAGGACTCTGTGAAGCGAGCAAACAGGACACAAAAGCCCTTCTGAGGAATATAAATATCTCGGTGACGATGAGCTGCTGAGAGGAGGGAAAGGCAGAATTCCCAAGGCAGGAATCAACCTTCTGACAGTACCGTCTGGGGTGTCCTGTAGCACCTCCGCGAGCAGTTTCTCCAGGACATCTTGGTATTTTTCCAGCTGCCTCGAGATGAGCCACATCCCGGCTTTAACAGGAACAGCTAGCTGTGGAGGAAGCAGGAAAATCAGGAGAAGCTGAGGGGAGCAGAGGCAGGCAGGTTGGGGTGCTTCAACCCCACTTTGCTCAAATCAGTAAAGGGTCTAAGGCTGGTGTGAGATGATCCTTGCGTGGGGAAAAGCAACGTTAAGTCAGCCCCACATACTGCAGTGCAACCTTGTGCCGGTGGAAATGCCAATGTTTTCACGCGTTGGAGCATCTAAGGTCTGACTCAGAAATACAGAGAAAGGCACCTACCGGCAACAGAGGCTGCAAAGAAAAATCATTTCTGCACCTTAAAATCCACCACTATCTCATACCTTGACCCTTCGAGACAGCAGCTTTACTGATGCTGGCGAAGCATCCTGCCTTGGAAAGGGCTGAGGACAAGACATCGCCCTGCCTCCAGCCTGGCTTTGAGCTGTGGCTCGGATGTGCTGGAGGCAAACAGAGCTGCTCCACTCCCGGCTGGAGGCACGGGAGGGCTTGTGGCTGCAGCGTCTGGGGAGCGTCGGACATGGGATGTGCCAGCTGTTTAATGCTTTGAACTGCAAATCCTTGCAGTTTAAATCCGGTTATTGATCATCGGTGTACCGCATTTATGAGAGCAGTTGCACATCGACCTGCGTCTTGGCCAAACTCCAGGCTGGCCCCGCTGCCCGTCCTGCCGCCTGGGCTAGACCTGAAAGCTCCTTTGGCTGGCAGAAGGCAGCCGCGCTGAGCACAGGAGTGGCTGCATTGACCGGGCAAAGGGCTCCCCGTATTCAAGTGGAAAAGTGCAATTTTCGGACTTAGCTAACCAAGTAAGCATGCCTTTGAGGGCTTAGACTGGCACTTAAATCCCTAAAATTGCCAATTTTCTGCTCTGTATACAGGCTTTGGGGGGGTGCAGCTGTACGGGCCCAACTTTATAAATAAGATCCTGGCGGTGCAGAGGACTGAGATGGGAGGTGAGTGACACCAGACAGCTGATCCGGAGCTGCCTGAAAGAGTGACAAGTTAAAACCAGACCTGAAGCAGAGCTGCAAATTACTGCCTTGCAGTTGGCTGGCGTTCACTGAATGGCAGAGACAGCCCTCATGTTGTTTCCATCTTCCCATGCTAAGGGAGGGGCCAGGCAGGTCTGAGGGGGTGACCAGGCTGCTAAACCTCTGCGATAATTTATGGCTTAGAGGTAAAAACCTTTCTCTGATGCAACCTTGCCTGGTTGCCTGGCAGAGCTGGTAGGAAATGGGCGGTATTGCTTTACACGGGCTGTGAGCTCTCCAATAATGCCCTATGGCTTCTCATGTGGCACCCCCAAGCACCCAGCGGTCACCAGACCCCATGGGACGGCCCTTGGGCTGTCGGTTCTCCCCCACGTGTCCCTACGAGCTCTTAGAGTCGCAGGGTTCAACATACCTGGATCGTCTTGACATCTGCGCCAGCCTGCTCAGAGAGGCCTTCCTCATCCGGCTGCTGCAGAGGGGTCAGGGATTTCTTCTGCTCTCTGTTCCTCTCCTTTTCCTGCAACCCCACAGCAGAGAGCAAAGAGGGCAGTGATGCTGTAAGTCAGCTCCGCACAGGTACCAAACCTGCTCTGCATCACATCGACAGCCAAGGAGCAGGGCAGAAAACCAGAGGGGCTGGAGGTCTAAGAGCTGTCCGCAGCATCCTTCCCCAGGCCCACAGCTCACGGGGAACAGACCCATCAGCTGCGGCAGCCGAGCACACCGGCCTCACACGGCCATTCCAGAGGCCCAGTCCTGGTTCTTTTCTGTCTCAGGGACACTGAAGTCGAACAAAAGCCTGCACAAGCTCATTGCAAATGGAGAGCTCTGTGCAGACAACACACATTGCCAGACTTTCCTGGAAGTCTGTAATGTCAGTTCTTTCCCACTTACAGGGCTAATCTTGGCTACAGGACCCTTCCTTTCTTCCTACCCCAAACAGAAAAGCTGAAGTTTTTTCGGGATATGACCGACACAACAGGATGAAAGATGCAGCGAAGGCTGTGCTCAGCGCCACGCTGACTGCTTGCTGTGCGCTCGCTTTGGTTTGAACACGTGCTCGGAGGAGAAGAGGCAGCCTCTAGAAGAAAGCTAAGACTGATTTCACCCACGTACCTCCAGAAGCCCCTCAATCACCAGCAGACACATAACTAAAAGGGTAACGATGTATGAACCGTCTGGGGACTGTGCGTGGGTCCCCATCTTCTCCTTCAAGGAGGCTGAAGGATGTCTGTGCTCCCCATAAGAAGAAATCACTATCCAGTGAACAAGTAGGTGTTGGAAAAAAAAAGGAAAAGATTCCTCCCCGGTATCAATGGATTGTGTCGTGCGGGGGAAGCTCCCTTCGGCTGTGTTTAAGGAGAAGATGCAGTCTCTGAGGCTGCCTGCCTGACACCTTTCAACAGTATTAGTTTCACATCAAAAGAAAAAACATTCTCTCTGCACATCCCAGAGGTGACAACCATCTGGAGGATGGTTAATTATTTGTTACAACAAAAAGACCCATCAGTATGATGATGGGAGGCTGCAGCTTCTCTGTAGAAATTGCAGCCACTAGCAGGGAGGAAAGAAAAACGAGAGCTGCTAGCAGCAGATGATGTCCCGCACAGGTTTTTTTAGTTTTTATGTGAAGGAGCCCAGGCTCTTCTTCTTTAGTCTCACATCTTGAAAGCGTTCTCTGCCATCTCCTACCACTCTGGGATGAGGAGGGACTGCCACTCTTAGATGTCCTGTCCTAACAGAGGGGGCAGACGATGGGATCAGCGGTGGCATGGTGCACACAGGGCTTGGGAGCAAAGGGAGGAAGAAGCCTTCCCTACGTTTTTCAAGGCTCCTGCCACCGCAGGACGTCTCGTGAGTTACCTGCATCTTTCGGAAGTCGCTCTGGGTGAAAAACGGCACGAAGCCTTCGGTCTGTTCAGCCAGCATAGACACCACGTACACCAGCACCAAACTGGCCACCGCCTTCTTCGAAACCATCGTGAAAGCCTGAACAACACAGGAAGGAGGATGCCGGGGTGATAACAGAGAGGGCCGTTTGACAAGAAATCCCTTCGGCTTTTCGGCAGCTGCAATCTAATTTAGCCACCAGCTAACTAAAGGTATATTTACTCATCCAGTTGCTCCTAAGCTGAGAATAGAAGTGCCTTGGCTGACAGTTCTCCTCTCAAACTATTTCTTGTAAACAGATTTGTTCTCGAGCAATATCTCCTGAGACTGGAAGCCCAGCCCTTCAGTACTGTTAAAGACTCCCTCTGTTCTGCAAGCTTTAGCCCTCCAGCTGGGGTGGTTTAAGACCTGCGCACATCCAGAGCAAAACGCGCCCGTCAATCCCGCTGACAGCAAGGGAGACGGTGATGCTGCGGGAGAGAAAGAACTTACTACAGCTGTTTTGTTAAATTTTGTTTTTATATCCCTCACCCTTGAAAATCTGCACCGATAGACTGAATCCTTTAATAAGCCTCGCTGGGTTCAAGAGAGCTGGGAAGGGCGTTTGCCAGCCCTGCTGCATAAAAGTCTGGTATAAAGGGCTTTAAAAACTACCTTCTGAAGTGATTTAACAGTGACTTTGCATTGGAAGAGAACTTATATAAACATTAAATGCTCTCTTTAAATATTAAAATATTCTCTCTGGACGTGTTTAATGAAGTCTGCTCTCACAGCTTAACTACTCTACCTGGCTGGAGCCTGATCCTTAATTAGCTTCAGAAACCTCTCGGTTTGGACATTATTAAAGAGACATTGTTAGGTCAAATTTGACCCCTAAATTAGATTTCCCATAAATATCAGCTAGTATTGAGCTGGAGGCCAGTGGAAGTTAATAAATATTCCCTTCCTGCAGCACTTGCTGGTCACATCCCCCGGCCGCGTGCCAGGCCAGGGGAGCTCCGATGGCAAGTGAAGGTGGCTGCAGCCCCGCTCCTCTCCCTCGGCACCGCCCTGCACCCAGGAGAGGGCATCTCCTCCCTCACCACCCACAACGGGGCAGAAAACCGTCAGGCACACTCGGAGATCACCCTGGGAGACCTCGCGAAATGGAGCTGTTGCTGGAGTGATCAGAAGGGGAATTTCTCAGGCTCTCCCCTTGTAATACAGCACGTCGATATGCATGTGTGCTGATAATGCGGTGTTATCTCCGTAGCATCAATCTTCTGTGCAGTTTCATTTATTCTAACGCTGCAATGAAATACTGCCACATGCAAAGAAATAAACTCCGTCACCTCCTTCGTCTCGTATTGACTAGCCCTTTGTGAATTGATTCTCTCCCTCTTCCTCCAGAGAAACACCCCCACACGTTACTCCAGTGAAAAAATATCTTTTCTGAATGTCTATTCCTTATTTTGTAGGCAGGACATGTCTGTCAGACCGGAGATCTCCGGCTCAATGCCTCTCCAGGCAGATATGTACCTTGTTGTTTGTGAATTTGCTTCCCAGCTACAAAGAGAAAGCACAAAGCAGGAGGATCCCAAGTTCAGCATCAGCACAACAAAGCACCGAGGTCGCACGAGGCTGGGAGCAGCATTGCCCAGCTTGGCTCATGCCTGTGTAAAATGGGAGTGAAGTGCCAATTTGAGGGCAGGAGGGGTGAACATCCACCAGGTACTGGTGTGACAAGACAGTAGGTTTATCAGCCAGGCTCTGTCTTCCAAAAAAGAAAAATAAATCAAGTTGTTACCATCAATAGGAGCTGTGCAAATGTACTTTTTTTCTTGATCTGTTTAAAGCAGTTTCCCAAGTGCAGAGGGCACCCAGGGCTTGCCACACCTCTGCAGCACTCTCCGGTGCCTGCTGGGTGCTCACGGCAAGCAAGAAGGCAGCAGTTGATGGAATCGATGCTTCAACCGTGTGTTAAGAGCAGAAAGCACCTTTCCCCTTGTTTAAGCATTGATTTTGTTTCCTCCTCCTTTGTCAGAGCTCTCTCACGTTTAGCAATTGCTGCTAAAGCCGATGAGTTCTGGTAACACCAGCACCCACCCGAGCACCCACAGATCACCCCCCTGAGCTGGGGAACGGGAGCACAAACCACACACCTACCTGGTGAGCACAGCCCGGGTGCTGGAGGTCAGACCTCTTCTCGTTCCCTCTCACACCTGGATGCTCCTGCTGTGCTCCCCACCCTTTATATACCCACGCACACAGCTCTGCACACACCGGTGCTCGCTTACTCCCCTGCACAGGTGCCCCCACTCCCAGCAGTGCCGGGGAGCAGCTACCTGGCACGCATGGAAACGAGCATGCCAGATGGGCAGCACCGTTATCTGCATCGGATTTTTAAGAGTTTCTCGTTTCCAGGATGATCCCCTCCCCTCCATCCCCGGGCTGCCATCCAGAGGCTGGCAGCTGTTCTCTGCGCATCCCACAACTGGATAGGGCCCCTAAAGCAGATCGCTGCCTGCCTCAGTTTCCCCATCTATAAGGCGGATAAATTCCTCTCTCTCAGCTTGTCTACATAGCTTGTGAGCCCCCAGGATAATGTCTTTATGATGCAAGTGTATCAGCAGTCAAATGATGCATGCATCGATTGTATTTCTGCTGTCGTGTTAACAAATCACACTAACAACAATAACTATACCAAATGGTGCCAAAACCAGCAGAATGAAGTTTGACCCACTGGCATTATGGAAGCATCCATTCAAGGCAACAAATCCCCCGGCAGGATCTAGAGCTAAATATTAGTATAATAAATAAAACTATATATGCTAAACTTATCACCAAAAGCTTTATAAACTGAGCAGATGAGTGGGGAGATGCCAAGGCAGCCCGGGCTATTTATCTGCCCGTTTTGAGACCTGTGTGGCCCCTGTTACCGTAATAACCACGCATCTCGCAACCCCGGGCACAGCACCACCCCTCAGGGACCAAACCGTGCACTAACATCTCTCTCCAGATAAATGAGGTGCAGAGAGAGCAAGCGATTTGCCTGAGATCTCCCAGGGTTGTCTCTGGAAGCCATCAGACAGGCGCTGAGGCTGGAGGGTTTGGGATCAGGCCAGAAACGTCCCGGTGCTGCTCACAGACCGGCGGCTACACACGAGGAACCCCGAGAGCAAGCAGCCGCAAGCGGGTGAGACGCAGGAGGAAAAAAATGAGGTGGAGAAAGCGGTGAAAGCCTCCTGCATCAAATGGCTTCACGGGGTGTTAGAGCGGGGTTCCTGCCCGGCTGGTTGAGCGCTAAGCACTGGCGCTATTTGCTGGAGACAAGAGGAAAAATGCTACAGCCCAAACCCCTAAAATGACTTTTCTCGCCTATCCGCAACGCAGCTGATCGATGCGGTGTGTACACACCGTACTGCACGGCGCTGCTCGCCAGGCGATTGCTGCTGCCACCGCAGTCAATACTGCTCAATTTGGGCCAAATCCTGCCTTAAAGTTGTGGCAGTCGCCGAGATGCTTCCCAGATCCCTGTGTATTTATTAGTGTTTATCGCTGGGCAGTGAAGTGGTCCTGGCTGTAAAACTTCTAGGGAGCTCAACATAGCTTTTCTCCCTGGGACCATGGGTATGTGTGTTGATGAAAAGGATACTACAGAATAGGTTGTTGGGCTAGCTTTTTTTTCTTCCCTCTCCCACCTTTGCGAAAGAATTTGTGCAAAGCCCATTTGACACTGTTCCTTGTTTTAATTGACTTTTTCAGTATCTTTTTTTTTATGGTTATGATGGATGCAGCTGACGAGTCAGCAGATGGTGTTGGGAAGTGACAAATTAATTACCAAGAAAGGTCACTTTTGCAAAGCACTAAACTTTCCCGTGTCTTGTCCCCTTTTACCTCAAAAAATGTGGCTGGCTGGCAGCTTTCCCATCCATCTGTGGTGAAGCTTTCTGCATTGGAGAGCACAACCTTTAAAATAAAAAGGAAAGATGAAAATTAATCATATCTGTATTAGCTGGATGCTGTCGGCCAGCTTCACCTCATAATTATGCAAAGGTACTCAAAAGGGAAAGGAAACAAAACTGGAAATAAGGGACCTGACTCCAGGACCTCTTCAGTGGAAGAGCCAGAGCGGGTGGGAGAAATGGGCACCTTTTTGCTCTACTTTGCCCGGTCCCTAAAGGCAGGCTTGGCATGCCCTAACACCAGTGCGGAATGAGGATATGGGAAAATAAAAGTCACAGCTGGAAGTCTGACCCCTAGCACCACAAGGCAGAAACTCTGCCCTGCTGCAGTCCCTGTAACAACTCGCAGTCTGCAGGCTCCCTTGAACCCTCCAGGTTTTATGAAGCAAAATTACAGCAGCGGTTAGAGGCTTAACCAAAAAAATGATGGGCAAAATGAAGCCGCTCGCAGTCCTGCTCGTACCTAAAGTTAAACGTTTGCCATAATTGGGAGTAATTTTAACAGGCAACTGGCAGCGGTAGTGAAGTCCGTTAAGCCATGCATCAGTTGCGATGTCAAAGAATCAAGGGAAAAAATGAGTTCCTTGTGCCAGCGCCACCAAGCATTTGTCTCCATGCCCTGTACTTTTCCCTCCAAGTCACTCCGTGCCTGGGGTGTTTTGGCAAGTGGCTGGCATCAAAAACAGGAGCTAGAAGCAAGCGCTGGTCTGAAGCTGAGCTTCGGCCCCAGGCTAAGGCAGCGCACGGAGAGCAAGGGGGGAAGAGCGAACGGCTGGAGCCCCGCTGCTGCTCTGCCTGGTGCGCGGTCAGGAATTTGGGTGCCCCAAAGGCTGTAATTTGGGGGTGTCAGAGCCATAGCATAGCGGGTCACCCTCTTTTTCCCCCTTGTCCAAAAACCTCCTTGAGTGGGGCCGGCACGTACAAGAAGGGAAGCCTTGCCTTTGTGCTTGGAGGAGTTCAGTTTGCTCTCACAGCTCCATCAGACCCACACCAGCCATCAGGTTTAGGCAAGTTCACAACCCCCAGCCCCTAATTCCCCTTCCTGATTCCTACAGGAGTATCAATCTCACCTCCCTCCCATTACAGTGTTTTTACTTGGAGTCAGATGGGGTCAAAAAGCCTGGCGCGTGAACCGCTGAGTTTAATGTCTGCAGTCACAGCTGAAGTCAGCGTGGGTAAGGAATTCATTTTAGGCTCCTGCTCTGGAAGTGGGAGCAGAAAGCTCTTTCTCACAGCCCAGGCACCATCCTCCAGCTGCTGTCTCTGCATGGACGCGTTACAGATTTAGCAGGCGCTGCTGTCTGTGGCTGCTGAACTCTCCTAATGAATAAAGCACCGGTGGCAAATTTTAATGCAGTTTTCAAAATATTAATGCTAGATAAATATTTGAAGAATCACAGGCTTAAAACACATGTTAATTTGCATCATAAATATTTTAAGCACGCAGGCGTCCCCCTCCTGTCCCTGCGCTTGCTTTGCACCCACTTCCATTTCTCCCCGCTGCTCGGCAGTGTAATTCATGGTAATGCTCAGCCATGCAGCCGGGCCGGGAAAGAATCGATAGCAAGGATTTAACTCCTGCTGACTCCCCAAAACAGTTCACCCTCCTGGTTCTGGCAGCTAATAATGATCTTCTGGATTAATGGGGAATTTGCCTCGTGTTGTTCCTCTCTCCTCCCACTCCACTGCCTGGTTCCTACGGCCAAGCCCGAGCCCAGAGGCTCCTGGTGCTGAGGGCTGGGAGCTGTGGAAGAGGTGGGGGACGTGGAGGAGGTGGAGGCTCTGGATGTGCAGCAGAGCACAAGGAACGTCCCGCCACCACCTTCCGTAGGTGACAAACTCATTCTTACCTGCAAGCACACAGCTCTGTGGCTCCTCAGCACCAACACCTCCAGACGGAGCAGTGCCTTCGCAGCAGAGCCATCTCCATCGGGACGGCCCCAATTTACATCCCAGCTCCTCACTGAGCTCCTCTGGGCACTCAGCACACCTTCGAGAGCTGAGCGTGCTGACGTTAAGACCTGATGCGTCAGTGCTACACCTTGTAACTCCAAAGTCTTTCTGGAAACCAAGCTTAAGGTCACCTAGAGCAGATACCCCAGAAGCGAGGACACCTGGAAATTCTGCCTGCTCCCTCACTTTCTTCAGGTCTGCAAAGGACATATAAATGAAAGAAAGAGGAGAGCACATCCATCTGGCTACAGTCTGGAAAGATTTTGCTTCTGCACCACAGGTAGAAGAGACAGTAACCAGCCAAAGTACCGCGTTTCCTAATCATTATATTTCATCTAAAAAAAATTAAAACAGGTTTCCATGCTTATAAAAATGTTATAGTCTCCCAACTGAAGAAAAAAAAAAAGGATAATTGATCCCTTGCTTTGTTTTTCTTCATTTTTGGTTACTCCTTTGCCATTCTCTACCCAGTCTGGAACAAGTGAAGAGAGAAAGGAGAGGAGGTGAGAAAACAAGATGGGATACAGCTCATCTGTTTCCATTTTGGTGTTCAAATCCAAACCACCAGTTTTGCACTAGAAGGCTCAGGAATATTTTTAGGAACAGTGGAAAATGCAGTCTCACGCGCCGTGAGGGGCTGAGGCTGCCTTGTCCCTCATCCGTCGCTGCTGTCCCTTTGCCCCAGGGCTCAGCTGGAGCTCGGAGCCCCTGTGTGCCTCCAGCACCCCCAGCCCTGGGCTGAGGCTCTGGAGGCAGGGCAACCACTTAGGAATCCATCAGCAAAGGAGCTCCTTACCCCCTTCGCAGGGAATATTTATTAGATTTGATGAAAGAGCAATTTAGCCTTTACACACACCAGGCACCCATTGACCTTTTATTTTCGTATTACCTCTCTTTACACCCCCTACTGTTCCTGCATCAAACAACAATATATCAGGTTAAGCATAGCAAGACGAAACTCTAAGGCACCAAGAAGTGCATTAAATTGCTGCTTTGCAGGGCTGCTTGCGCTGCCAAATCAGCAGGAAGGTGATGTACGATATTCTTGCTCGCAGGCGGGATGCGAAATGCAGCCCCGCGGTTGCCTTTGCAGGCGAGGTTTGCAGGTACAGCCTGCCTTCCTGCAGAAGGCAGCAGTGGTTTTCCTGAGAAGGGAAGGGGAACAGAAACTGAAGTAAGAGCATTCGGGATCCAACCCCCAGCCTTTGCTGCTGTTGGCCATGGAGATTATCTGTCCATGGGAGAACTGCAGCACAAAAAGGCAGTGCTGTTCTCAATGCTGCCAGCTCCCACGAGATCTCCTGATACAGCGGGCCGGATTACGCTGGATGCTCAGGATTTATCAGCGCTTTCAATGGAAAGCCACCCTTTTCATTCCAGAAACCCTCAGCATTTAATAGTAGTTTATCTGCAGCAGGGGAGAAGAGTTTGCTGCTGCGTTATCTCCTTTCAGACTTTCAAGGCGCCAATTCAGTCCGCGAGGCAGCAAGGAAATGGGGTCAGATGTCTTCAGGGTGAAAAAGAGACCGTGCACGTGGCAAGTTAATGAGCACGCTGAGCATGGACAGTGAGGCTCCAACACCCGCATGGGTGATCAGGGAAACGTCCCAGCTGGGACGTGGGAACACCAACTGCAGAAGTCAGACAACAGCAGAAAGATCTGCAGAGACAGGCGCGTCCGTCCAGGCAAATCTGATTCCAGCACAGGACACAAATTTGATAAAATGCCTGCTTAATCCAGGGATGTTTTGCTTAGGTGATGAATAGCAATCTCAGTGAAAACCTCTCAACCACAAAAGCTTTAGAGAGCTAAAGCAGTAAAGACCGAGAATTAAGGAGAATAAATATTAATGTAAGGAGTGAGAAATTAATTATTTTTTTTTTCCAGGTGATCCTGCCATTACTTGGGCTGCTGCATTTCCCTCTTTGCTCACGCTGTGTGGGGCAGGAGAGCAGAGCCCAGCCCTGGCGAGAGAACGGAGATGCAACAGCGGCACAAAACCACAAAATGCAAGTGGAAAGGAAAAAGAGGCAGTAAATGGGAAGGGAATAGGAAGTGCAAAAGAAAAGGGTCGCTGTACCAACACAGGATTCAGCCTGCGACAGGAATTGGTGCAAACCCTCTGCTGGTTTCAGTGGCTGGAGGTCAAGCAAAGCGCCAGGCTTAGCTCGGCCAGGCACAGCCCAGAGAGGTGCCGTTACGTAAAGGGATGGGGAACGCCAGGGTGGGCTGGACGGAAGAAATGAATCCAATTATGGGATGAAGGGCAAAGGGAGAGAAGGGACACATTTGGTCTGGAGCAAATCCCTACAAGGCTTTAAAGAAGGAACAAGAAAAAGACAAAATGAATTCCTGTGCAGCATGCGCAGCCTCGACCCCAGTAGAGGAACAGCAGCCTCAAAGTGGGGCAATAAGGTACAGAATACGGTTATTCTGGTGGGAGACCCAAAGCGTCTTTGCTGGGAGCTGATGCACCAGTTTTGGCTGTCCATGGTCCCATAGGGACGTTGGAGCACAGAGACGTTCCCTCCAGGTACCAGAAACAGCTCCTCTGAAAGCAGAAAACAAGCAACCCACCTCCAGATTTCCTCCATGATTTTCCCAAAAGATTACGCCCCAGCTGGCCAACTTGCAGAGGTCTCCACAGAGAAAACCAAGGGCTATGCACTGGAAATGAAAAAAAATTGACCCAGTTATGACAAAATGAAACAGCGTGCATGAAGCATCACTACAGAGGGCTACAAACATCCACAATAAGGCCCTGAGGAATAACAGTTCAACTTCAAATGAGATTTACAAATTAAAAATAAAAGATTATTTCTGTTTGCCTAAACCCCGTTATCTGACTGCTCAGCCATTCTCAAAGCCAGGCCACGGCAAGTGATACTGAGCACTGCAGAACAAAGGCTGCTCTTTTGCATCCCTTCAGCATTCAATGAAAAATCTTTCCTTTTGCCCCTCAGGCATCGCACTTACTGGGTGTCTGCCCCGGATGGGCAAAGCAGAGCTTGGAGAGAAGAGCTGGACAGAGACCCCGAGCTCCCGGCTCTCCCTGTAACCACCCCTTATCTCCCACCTGCCTCAAAGAGCCCCTAAAACAGAACAAAATCCAACCAGGGTTTATTTTTATATTTTTTTTTTCCAGTTTGCAAGACAAAGACCTCCCAGGAGCAGGCAGCATCTTCCCACTCGTGCTGGCCATTGCCCTCATCAGAGGTTGGTTTGCTCCATTACGCAGCTGCTAACGTACAGAGAGAAGTGGCCGTGATGCTTTGGTCTGCTGGGCTGTGCTGCCTGCTGGTCCCGGTGCCACATGGCTGGTGAGACTCTCTTGCAAACCTCTGGTTTATCGCTTAGTTAAAGGTGCTGACAGCACCACGCTGAGTGGTGCAGCTCTGCAGCTGAACCGGGATTGCTCAGTTTGCTGGCAAGAAAATGACAGGTCCCAGGGACTTTCTGTCTCTCCAAGGAAATCCTACGGTGCTTGCAGGGATGTTACCTAGATCAGCGGCAGGAGGAAAAGCCGGGGAGGTGGCAGGGGCCTGCTCGCTTGCACGTGAGACGTGGTTGGCAGCGGTGAAGCTCTCCCTGCTTCCCAGCTGCTTTCTGGCTCTGGTGCATCCTCCCCCTGCCAGGCTGCGCTGGTGGGGAGAGACCCAAGAGGGAGAGAAGGGGAACCTGCAGGGAAAGCAGGACGTGGGGGTCCTCCTGCCCAAAGCTCATGCATTCAGCAAGCAAAGCAGGAGATAGACTTCTGTGCACTCTAATTTTTGGGGAAAGCAGCAAGGGCATGGCATAAAGAACCTCTCTGCACCACCAGCTCCTTGTCCTGGATGGATGCAGCCGTGCGAGCCCGGCGGAGCAGCGAGGAGCCAGCCCCACCAGCCACGGCCAAGTTAATCCACGCTGAGCAAGGAGCAGCCAACCAAACCAAACTGCAAATACATCTGTGCCCTCCTTCTCCCTGCCACGCATTTAAATCTATTTGATCCACTCTAATGGATTGATCTACAAGTTTGTGCACACACATCCTGCTTTGGACGGGGCGGCTGGCAGCGCCTCACCCATCACGTCCTGTCAGCTCCACTCAGCCTCACCTCCGCCGGGAGCCGCTGGGAACGAATCCAATTACAGGATAAAGGGTTTTCTTCCCCTCCATATGGTCTCCATAACGCTCCAGCTTTATCTTGCTTTAACCCCTTTCCTGGCGAGGGAGCTCACAAGCCCGGCGTAAGCGGCTCAGCGCAGCGGCCGCGCGTGGCTGCTATCTGATACGGGGAGGCGAGGTCTTCCCAGGGCAGCTGGGGGACAGGGAGGCACCGTGATATTTGTGCCTCCCTCTCCTCCTGCCCAGGAGGGAGGAATGAGCCCTTCCAGCAGGTACATTCAAAGCAGCATGTTGCAGAACCTGCCAAAAGCACAAAAGCAAGCTCAGCATCACTTTGCATTCAGTGTTGGTGCCCGGTGCTCGTGGCCGAGGTTTAAGGTCCTGTACATGAGTCCATCACCAGAATTTAAGCTCAGCCATTTGCCTCAGGAGTGATTTCCATTACTTTTGCATTTCTCTGCACCTTATTTCCTGTGTGCCCTTGGACAAGTCGCCCCTTCGCATTTGTCCAAGCGGCCGTGCTCCTTGCACAGGGGCAGGGACGGGGACAGCAAAGGGCTCCCAGCTGCCACCCCCACGGGAAAACCACCCCCAACATGGCTGCGTGGCTTGCTCTGCTTGCCACTCAAATCCCAGGAACCAACCGTATCAGCTCGGTTATTTGATTATAATTATCGTTTCTTGCTTTACACAGGACATGAAAGCCTGGAGAAGCTCAGAGCTCCTTCACACAGTGTGCTGACAAACAATGAATAAGAGACAATCTCATCTCAAAGAGCTTAGCAAAGCAGAAAAGCCTGTATGAGGGAAGAAAAACCTTCCTTCTCCTAAGGACAAACACAAAGGAAGCAAGCTTCTCTTCTTGCATTAAACAGGGCCTGAATTTTGCTATTGCTTCCTTTGCCATGGAGTCAGCATAGAAAGCAATTGAGAGCTCTCTGGGAGACAGTCCGTAAAGTTTCCCTGCTAAGAGACGCCAAATTAAAGCCATCACTTTCCATTTCTGTGACAGGGACACAGAGGGAAGCGAGGTTGCATTCAGGGCACGTCCTGGAGGAACCAGCTAACCTCCCTGGTGTCGTTTTCTTCTGCAGAGTTGATTCGAGGCCTTTGGCATTGCTCCGGCTGCCGCTGACCTGCGGAGAGCTCTAAATCCATGTCAACAGCAGCCTTGGGTTGTCAACCAAAACGCTGCCCTCAGCCTGCCAGGGGGAGAAGCTGAGTCCACGAGGACGGCTGGGAAGGGACAGCCCCGTGTTCAGCCCCGTTAGTGTAACACAGGGGACTCAGGCTTACCTGCTCCGTGTTCAGGTCCCCAAAATGGGAAACGGGCAGGTCCACACCTAGTCCAAGATGAAGTGAAAGTCCTCTTGTCCCAGGTGTTGGTAATCCTGTGTATGAAAGGCTGCTGGGCGCCAAGCATGAAGCCCAAGTTGTGCCATGTGTTAGCTGGAACAGGGAGAGGAGAGGGTTTGCACTGGTCCAAAAAAAAAAAATAAACCTCTGGTCCTTTTCCCCCAGCCTGGTGCACCATCCAAAACAGACTTTCATTTTGCCTCCTCCCCCCTCAAATATGCTTCATTCGTACAAATTGTTTTACTCTTTAGGAGAAGATGAGACACCACAAAGATGTGAAAGTCTCATGGAAAGAAATATCAGGAAGTGAAAAGTCGATGTCCGTGGAGATAACCATGTTTCTGTGCAAAGCCTTGGAGAAACGCCAGAGCTTTCAGATGCTGCTGGCACTGGCAGCAAGGTCCAAGTGTTATGAAGGTGGACAGGCATAGTGATATCTTTTAGGTGAAAGGAGTTGTCTTCCACCATGAAAGATGCCACAAAGGAATCGAGATGCACATCTGCACAAGCCTCTTTATGTGTATTAACTTTCTCTTTTAGTATTCAACTAATTCTGCAAAAACATGCTTAGCTTTTGCACGTCCAGAAGCCTGACTATGGACGGGAAAGGCATGAAACAGCTCTGGGGAAAGCTTTGAGATGTAGGCCCAAGGGAGTTCTCCCCACAAAAATCTTCTCCTCAAGGAAAACCTTGTGGAAAGCGTTGAAAAGCTCTGGGCTGGGGGAACTCCACGCTTGGTGGTTCCACAGGACATGCAGGGAGATTGCTCCGAGAGGCACGGACGTCCCATGGGGACTGCTTATCCCAGGGCACCCGAGGCTGCTGTGACCCACTTAACTCTTGCCATGTCCTACTTCTGCTCCTTTCAGACCTGTGCAGATGGATCAGTGGGCCAGCGATTAGGACATGGTTCATCCCACCCACACCTCTTAGCCTTCCGCTCCTGCCCTCTAGCTCCGAGGGGCTCCAGGATAGCAGGAGGCCTCATTCCTCCAGCAGGACAGCATTGACTTTTTCCATCCACCCTGCCTTGGTGGAGGGCAGCTGTGGGAAAGAGGCTAGCAGCTTACAGCATTAACAGATCAGGGCCATTAACGCCACCAGATGTCAGAGATTAATGGAAGAGCTTCGCTAAGGCGCCTTAGGCAGGTCTCCTGGTGAAGGAGTACCCCTGACCCAGAAGGAAGAAGTGGGAAAGAGCTTGGCCAGGATGGAGCTCTGGTGCTCCAAGCTAGCACTGATGCTGCTGAGAAGGGTTTCACAATCTTGCGTGCACTGGGATGGAGGTCCCACACCTTAAGATGAGCACTAAGAGACCAGGAACTTCCATCCCAGTGTGGCTACAGGCTGCTGCTGGTCTCTCTGCACCATCTCTGGAGGGAACTGGGGACAACAGCATCACCAAAAAGTTTCCCTTTCCTCCCCCAGGGAGCTCAGGTGCTGCTTCTCCAGCAAACAGCTGCACTGTCAGGCTGGCTTTAGAGCTGTGGCCAAGGATCCTCCCTAAGCCCCGCCAATCCTTGCAAAGCCCCAACCCAGATTGGTGTCCCGCTTCCTGGGACTGGGAGGAGGCGCGGATGGGAGATGCCGGATGGTGTACTCCTACCGGAGGTCCTTGGAGGGTCAGCTGAACAAAATATATTCTCCAGCCAGGGAAGGAGAAATTTAGCTCTTTTCACTCTAGCACAGCCAGGGTGCAACACAGCCAACCTGCCCCCCAAATGCTCTGTTTCCCAAACTTGCAGCCTTTGGGATGGAAGCAGCTTCCCCTCCTGCCTTTGCCCAGTGCCCTGCACGCACGTGGCCCTCACCCACATCAGCAGAGCCTGGTTTTGCCCTGTGACAGGGACACGGGCCCAAACCACGCGCTGCCCACGTTGAACCAGGCACGGGAAGCACAGCACGGCCAAACTCCGCTCCTCTCTCAGCGACCTGCCTGAGGATGGCAGAGCAGGACTGGGCATCCCTTGGGCCCCCAAGGCTCTGATGGAGTCCTTCAACCACCCAGGGACACCCCAAAGGCTATGGTCCACCACGGACCCAAGCACAGACCCATTTCCTCCATCGGTCGCCCAAAGGAGCTGCTCCCCTACTCGCCACCTCTCCTCCTGCCTTTACCCCTCTTCCAAAGGGCTCCCCAAGCCCTTCCCTTCCTCCCCCCAACTCCTTAAACAATATTAAACACTTAATGGCAATTAATACGCTTTAATGCAGGTTTTGGGGCCAACTGGCTGCTTAGAGGGTTCTTAAACCATCAGCCCCTCTCAATCCCGTTGCCCTTGTCATACAAACTTAGCCTAGCCCCTAATCCGGCCTCCCCCCGCGCTCCCTCGAGGAGGACCAAGGGTATAAAACCTCCCTCGGCACCGCCAGCCCTCGACGTGGTGCGGGGCCAGCGCACCACCTCTCCTTCCCTCAGGATTTACTGTTGTTCTTAGCGCTTAATTCAGTTTTGGAGTGAGGGGAGGGGTCTTTTTTTTTTTTTTAAATATTGGGTTGGGGCTTCCCCCCCCCTTTTTTTTTTGTAACCAGGGTTGAAACAAAATTAATTAAAAAAAGAACATAAAAGTACCCTTAAAAGCACAGCAGCTGCCACAATACTGGCAGGATGAACGGGACGGAAGGTATCAATTTTTACGTGCCTATGTCCAACAAGACAGGGGTGGTGCGAAGCCCCTTCGAGTACCCCCAGTATTACCTAGCCGAGCCCTGGAAATACCGCCTTGTGTGCTGCTACATCTTCTTCCTCATCTCCACCGGTTTGCCCATCAACCTCCTCACCCTCCTGGTCACCTTCAAACACAAGAAGCTCCGGCAGCCGCTCAACTACATCCTGGTCAACCTGGCGGTGGCTGACCTCTTCATGGCCTGTTTCGGCTTCACGGTCACCTTCTACACGGCCTGGAATGGATACTTCGTCTTCGGCCCCGTTGGCTGTGCCGTGGAGGGCTTCTTCGCCACGCTGGGAGGTAAGGGCTGCGGGGCGGGAGCCTGGGTCTGAGGCCAGGCTTGGCAGCGGGTGATTTTGCTTCTTCAGGGCCTTAGGAGCCCAGCTCCATGGCTTTGTGGTGCTGTTGGGATGGTCCCACCGACACGGGGCTCCTCATGCATGATGCTTCTTCCCTGCGGCTCGAAGATGGGGATGAAAAGAGATTCGTGCAAGTTTGACCTTGATGCCAAGATGCACCCGCGTCACCAGTAGCAGGGCTGCTGCAAGGAAATGAGCAGGCCTGGGGAGGGATCCTGGTTTGCAGGATCAGGCCTGGGGTCATTTGGCCAAGCTGCCCAGGGAGCATTCAGGGTTCTTGCGTCAAGGTCATGCAACTAGCAAAGACCTGCTGGGGACGGGCACGCGTTGTCCTTGAGTCAATGCCAAGCATCTTTACCAAAAGGCTTCCCTTTTTGGAACAAGGTGAAGCATTTGGGAGGGTTCAAAGAGGGAAGAGACATCCCAGGAAAGGAGAGGGAACATACAGAAAGGGTACGGGCATGGAGAGGAGGAGAGCAAGATGAGGAGAGAGGCCACAGCTCATCCTGGAGCAAAAGGAAGCTGTGGCAGCTCTTAACCAGAAGAGAAGAGCAACACGGAGGGGAAGGAGGATTCCAGACTTTGCAGCAACCGCTCAGCTCTGCCCCAGTTGCACCAATTTGGGCGCCTTTGGGAGCTTCCTTATTTCATTCCTCAGGGATGCAAGCATTGCTAATGCTTCGCCCTGCAGAAAGCCCCCCTGCAAAACAGGGAAAACCCATTTTGCACCCCAAGCCCACGCAGCCAGCCAGGCCCATACTATACTTTGTGATTTATCTGGCAGCCGCTAATCCTTGCTGCAGACACTCACAGCCACTGCAAAGACTTTAATTTTTTCCCCCTAAGCGGGGTATTTCCTGCAATGATGCGGTTCTCAACAGAAGATGGATCTTCTGCTAGGCAAAAACAAAGCTAAGCATCCTGATCCAAGCCACGGACCAGGGAATGGCTTGGAAGACCCCGTGAGTCTGCACCATTTCCGACTGAGTGAGCCTAGGGGTTTTCCAGCAGCATTATTTGCCCTTCCAGGTTTCCTATCTACTAAAGAAAGCAGTGGCTCCTGAGCACAGGGAAGAAAGTTTGATGGGAAGCAATCACTGAGCAGCAGGTCTCCAGTGAATCCTAGCACAGGGTGTAGTTATCAGCAGATTATCACAGCTGGGGGCATTAGCAGGCTTACAGCACCGACTAAACGCTCCCAATCCCCTGAAGTTTAATTATCCCTTATAAATACATGTGCATGCACGCTCACCCACACAGCCTCCCCCGCATGCCTCCCCGCCCCCCCGATCCAGCACTGGCAGAAGACTCCTGAAACACACATTTAAAGGCATCAACAGGTCTGAACGCATCTGGCATCTTTGCCAGAAACTACGCTTCCTTGCACCCTTACTGCCTGTTGATTTTTATTTTTTTTTTAAATCAACAAAAAATCAACTTAAAAAAAATCAACAACGATCCCCCTCCTCCATCAGCAGCATCCCACCACATCGCAGATGCTCCCTCAGCTCCAAACCTCTTACACGTCTGAGGGAGGTTCTCAGTCACCGCATGGGATGTGGGTTATCCTTTGCTGATCCCCCACCCCTCCATCCCCGCTGCTCTTCGCTGTGACCACGAAGGGAAGCACAAGCCCAGAGGAGCTCTCACCACCACCGCACGCTCTCCTTCCCTCCTCCCTCCCGCAGGCCAGGTTGCCCTGTGGTCCCTGGTGGTCCTGGCCATCGAACGCTACATCGTCGTCTGCAAGCCCATGGGAAACTTCCGCTTCTCCGCGACCCACGCCATGATGGGCATCGCTTTCACCTGGATAATGGCCTTCTCCTGCGCCGCACCGCCCCTCTTCGGCTGGTCCAGGTGAGTCGGGGGATGCTCGGCAGCAGCCCCAGCTGGCTCAGCATCTTCAGCTGCAGTTGCCCTTTACACCCTGCAGGGAAAGAATGGCTTTGCTAGGCACGGCTCGTCCCACCCGTGCCGTGAAGGTCCCATTTCTCTCTGCAGATCATAAAAGGGTGTTTGAGCAACCAGCCCCACAGACGAGGCTGTGGCCGTGCTCATGTGCTGCTCCCGTAGCGTGGCTGCTGGGAGCCCCGCAGCACCTTTCCCAGCACCCCTGCCATGCTCTCCCTGCAAACCCATCTGTTCTGCTCCCAGCACTGCAGTGAATTTCAGTCCTGGCTCTTGCACTGGCACATCTGGCTCTTGCATGCACCCACAGCGCCTGCCAGGAGCCGATGCATCAGCCGAAGCCCACCCAGAACTTTGAGGAGTGAAAGGGAGGAGTGAGATGGAGGTGATTTCCCTAAAGCTGCAGCTCCAGCCCCAGCTGCCACCCCGCTGCGGAGCTGCCCTGTGGGTCATAACAAGCCCCTATCACCTCTTTGGGCACAGGCAGGAGCTGGCTTTGGGGCAGCAGAGTCCCTCCACCATCCAATAAAACAGGGCATGGGCACACAGCTCCCCTCTGGCTTTGGATTAAGATTCAGGGCCAGGCAGGTCCTTGGCTTCCCAGCCAACCTGACTTGTATTGCACCCAGGATGTGAGCTGTGCATCCCGCTGCCCGACACAGCTGTGGGGACCAAGCCCTCCAGAGCTCAGACCCGCCGAGCCAGCAGCTCGTCCCTGCTCAGCATCCCTCCATCTGCAGAGGGAGAGAGCAGGTGGCTCCTGGCAGGCAAGTGCTCAGCCACGTAGGAAGGAAATAAATAGCCCGCTGCCCGTGGGAGGAAGCAGTGTCACAACAAAACGATGCTATGCACCCAAGCGCAACGCGTCGGCACGGTGTGAGCGGTGCTGCGGGCTGCAGGTCCCACAGGAGCTGTGCTGCAGAGCCAGCGAGGCCAGGGGCACAAGGCAATAGGCACAGGGTGCAGAGAAGAAGCTGGACGTGTGCCACTCTGGGAGCATCCCCCCTTCCTTGGGGAACCCAGTCCCCAGGTAGAACCCCTCCTGTTGTCCCAGGGAGGGTCCCGGTGATGGTCCTAACCTTTCTCGCTGGCAGATACATGCCTGAGGGGATGCAGTGCTCCTGTGGCCCCGACTACTACACCCACAACCCCGACTACCACAACGAGTCCTACGTCCTCTACATGTTCATCATCCACTTCATCATCCCAGTCGTGGTCATTTTCTTCTCCTACGGGCGCCTCATCTGCAAAGTCCGAGAGGTAACAGCCAGGGTGGGGGCACATGGAGGGGTGAAGGGGCACCGGGTGGGCAGCACGGGCAGGAGAGGGGAGGTGATGCCGAGGAAGGGGAAAACTGGGGGCTGCCCCTCACCGCCCCCCCACCCGCAGGCAGCCGCGCAGCAGCAGGAGTCGGCCACCACGCAGAAGGCAGAGAAGGAGGTGACGCGGATGGTGATCCTGATGGTGCTGGGCTTCATGCTGGCCTGGACGCCCTACGCCGTGGTGGCGTTCTGGATCTTCACCAACAAGGGAGCGGACTTCACCGCCACGCTCATGTCAGTGCCTGCCTTCTTCTCCAAGAGCTCCTCCCTCTACAACCCCATCATCTACGTCCTCATGAACAAGCAGGTGAGGTGTCCCGGGGCACGGCCTCTCCCCTGCATGGGGCTTCCCAGTACGCCCAGTGTCACCATGGGCGCCTTGGTCCTCCCCAGGTGCATCTCGGCCCGGGGGAGCAGCAAGCTCGGGGCTCTCAGTCCTGCAGCTCACCCCTGCTGCCCTCGGGTGCCACTGTTCTCCTTTTGTTTCCCCCCTTCAGTTCCGTAATTGCATGATCACCACAATCTGCTGCGGCAAGAACCCCTTTGGGGACGAAGATGTCTCCTCCGCCGTATCCCAGAGCAAGACCGAGGTCTCCTCCGTCTCCTCCAGCCAAGTTTCACCCGCATAGGCCATGGACAGTTTGAACTGGGGTGACCACCGAGCTCGGGGACCAAGACAGACACCCTCGCACCCACAACCTGATCCCATGCAGTCACTCCCTTGCACACCAGCTGCCCCCTCCTGCCAAGCTGCGCGCTCCTGCCTGGCAAAGCAGCCATGCACACACTGCCACAGCTTCCCCTCGTCCCCGTGGGTACCAGCTTGGCACGCTGAGCCCTTCCACGCTGCTGCAGTCCAGCACCAGGGCACCCCCAGGTGCAAACAGCATCCTGCCCCCTGCAAACGCCAGCCCTGGGGCACCTCGCCCCCTGCACATCCATGCTGTGCTAATCCCAGACTGGGCAGCCAGTCTGCAACCAGAGCTGGGGCGCAGCAGCACGGGGAAAAGAGCAAGCCCCAAGCTCTTTGGGGTAGGGGGGTGTCCCTTCATGGCACCTGCTGGTCCGGGAGGGAAATCTGCTTTAAAGCATCTCTGCCCCAGGATTTGCAGGCAAAACCTTTCCCCAAGGCCCCCACGTGCTCGTGCAGAGCTGCAGGGTGGCAGCAAGGAGGGTGGATGCTTCTCTCACTGTGGCTTCACAAGCAGTGCCACTCCGCAGCACCACTTCAATCCCATGCCCTGCACCCTCTGTAGCACCGCTGCAGGCACCAAAATCCACGTCCCACCCCCAGCTCCCGGTAGCCAGTCAGGTTTTGGGGATGCTCCCCACTTGCCCCAAGTGCCAGCAAAGACCTCAGCTTGGTTCACGTCACATTAAAACAGCAGCAGCCAGTGGGAAACCCTAAAGCAGAATATTTGCCTCCCATCCGCTCGGAAACACGCTCCCTGCTACCATCCTCCTCTCCCTGGTGCTCGAGGGAGTGCCTCAGAAGCATTCAGCCCTCATTTGCAAAAACTAAGCATAAACGAAGACAGCACCGCCGCAAAATCCCCAGCAGCACGAATCCGTGGCTGGAGTGGTCTCGGCTGCCCCTTGCCAGCACCCGAGCCTGGGTCTCGCTGGGGCCGCGCACCCTGCTGACAGCACGGCAGGCAGAAATCAATACCCGTAGTCTTTATAAATCAATATAACAAATGGAGCTGTGAGCAGGCTCTACTTCAAGCCTGACTCCCCGTATCCCCAAGACAACACTGTAGATATATTTTTTTGTGCGTGTGTGTCTTGGAACCTGTAAATATTTGCTCACATACTTTGAAGTCTCTA
This sequence comes from Anser anser, assembly GCF_964211835.1. NCBI lineage: Eukaryota > Metazoa > Chordata > Aves > Anseriformes > Anatidae > Anser > Anser anser. The sequence continues at coordinate 6,782,196 of NC_139748.1, read as the reverse complement.
TCTTTCTCAGCCCTTTCCTTCTCCTCCTTCTCCCAGCTCCAAGGCACAGAAATCGTCTTTCACCTTCGCTCCTGCTGGCTGGACAAGCACGGCCAGCCTTGGAGGGTGGGACCGGTACCCAAGCACTTTCCTGTACATATTTTATAAATAAATAACATCGTGTCAGCACAAGGACTTCTACAGATGAGAAGTAGGGATTAAAAAGTAAGAAATAAACAGAAGCAGCACAGAGAAAAAAAATAAAGATGCTCAGTCCTTTTCCTTCCTCTTGGGCCGTGTCGACAAGACGCTGATGTCCAGCTGAGAAAACACCACGCTGCTGTTAGAGACGAGCCCAGGGCTGCCTCAAAAGCCAGGAGAAGGGGACCTGGGAATTATTAAGCACAGATCGCAGAGGTGAGACCAGCGACTGTCCCCAGCAAGGTAACAGCCCCATCAGCTGAAGCACCAAAAGGGGTTAGGAGCAAAAAGAGACAGGGAAAAGGCACGGGGCAGCCGGTGTGGCTGTTGTATCACGGCCACGGGGGCAGAGGTGCTCGCTGCTCAGCCTAGCACCATCCATTATGGTGGTTTCTTTTTTTTTTTTTTGGCCTTTAATATCTCAGCGTCCGCCACATAGCCTTAAATAAAGCTGCAGCGGAGAGCTTTTTGCAGAGTTCAAGTTCCCCTCCCCACGGGGCCCTTAGAGTCGGCAGCGTTAAGGAATTGGCAGAGTCAGGGAAAAATTGTTCCCTGTGTCAGGGAATTTGTTACCGAGCCGGCTGGAGGGCGATCCCAGCCGCGTTCGCTTCTGGGGCTCTTGCCTGCAGCCACCCCCCTCCTTTCGGCCCCTTCTCAGCCATTTTTCCTCCTCTTTTGGACCAAAGCAACCAAAGCTGATGGGAAGCCCAATGCTTGCCCCCAGGGCAGGGATGCAGGGACAGAAGCCCCCAGCCCCAGCTCCCCGGGCACCCTCGTGCCTCCGCACCCAGCAGGACTGAGCCTGCATCGCCCAAATTCAGGGCTCCCGGCCAGAGCCCGGTGCTGGGGTCACTGCCGGAGCGGGTCTCAGCTCCACTCTCACACCGACAGCTACGCTGAATAATTCATGGCTCGTCCTCCCTTCTCCCCGGGTCTCAGGAGCCTCCTTCCCTGCACTGCCAGAGCACCGAGCCCGTTTCCTCCTGTTCTTTGAAGCGAGGGAGAGGCAGAGAAGTGGAAGCACCGGGGCTGTTTTACAGCAGGTGACTGAACACACGGCGTACAAAGGAAGCAGAGAAGACCCATTGGCATCACTTATCCCACCCCATGGACTTTTAAGTGCAATATATTATGGGAATGCAGCCCTCCATAACCCCCCCCCTCCTGAAACACAGCACTGTGCTAAGCTGCAACCCCTCTCGCTTTTTTCTTATACATATTTTATATTTATATATATATATTTATATTATCTTATACATATTTTCTTATACAATATTGCAGTTACAGGCAAAGGTTGCTTGGCTTTTGCTGCGATGCAGCGATGCTGGCAGAACCAACAACACTGCAGCAGGCCCTGGAGGGGGAGAGCAGCAGCCCGCGGGGCCAGGGACCCCCTCGGAGGTGGGCTGGGGGCTTTGCAGGAGAGGGAAGGAGCAGAGTGCCCCAGCCCTGCGCCGTCTCTGCTTGTGGCGCTGCAGCTGGCCAGGCAGCAGCAGATGCTTGCAGCAATCCCTTCCAGCCACCCCCAGCCAGCTGCCTCACCAGATGCGCAAAACCTTTGCAAAAAGCTTTTTTTTTTCTTTTTAAACTCTGTAAAGCCAGCAGAGGTCACAAGCACCTGGCCTGCCCCTGCAGTCTCGGGGATGCTTCTCAGAGGGAATTCCTTTTTGGAATAGTTTTACCTCCTTGCTGCATCCATGCCAACGCCAGGAGCCTTCTCGAGGTGGGTACTGCCTGCACACGTTGCGCGAGCAGTGCTGGCGACGTGCTCGGAGGATCATCCACGATGCAAAGGAGGAGCTGCTTCCCTCAGGGAAGAGGCTGCAGATGGGAATAAAAGGATAAACTCACCCCAGGAGAGCAGCCCCTCTGCTGCTGCCCCGCAGCAGTGGTTAATGATGCTCACCTCCCCTTCAGCAACCCCCTGCAAGAACTGCAGGCATCCCAGCAGCAGCCCCGCTTTCCCCAAAACCACACGATTTGGCCCATGCAGGGATAGGGCAGAAGTGCAGCAACCAGGCAATCTGCGACTACAAATCAAAGCCTCATCGATTCTGGTTTTTTTTTGTTACTGAAAGCATCTCACTGAAGGGAGCTTTCCTTTTTTTTTCTTCCCCCACCTTGTTTTGAACAGTGTTGGAAGTGCGAAGCTGTAATTTCCTCACAGCTGCCTTCCAGGCCACGCACCCCTCATTTTTCAAATCCAGGGGCTTTTAAAGATATGCTTTATTGATCCCGCACTTATTTATAAGCGAACAATAGGAAAAGATGGTTATTTCAGTTATTAAATTTAGAGAGCTGACAAAAGCAATCAGAAGATATATCACTTAAGAGGAGATTAAAAGGAGGAGCAGCAGGAGCCCGGATTCCTGACCCCATGTTTCAGAGTGGTTTAGATGTGTTTATCTATGTATTTTTACTGCTCAGATGGCAATATAATAAAACAGTACAGTTGTGTGCATTGCCCAAAGGGGGTTTTAATCACTCACTGATTTCGCAGCAGCTCATCCAGTCTCTGTTCCAAAGGCTTTCAGGTGGGCTGCAAGGAGGGGGCTATGCTGGGGTCTGGGACCCCGGAGGTGCCCCCAGGAGAGGGAATCCTGGGGTTGGGGGCTGCAGCCAAACCAGGCAGCACAACAGCTACATCAGCAAGCTGGGGACCTGCTGTGTTTGCACGGCCCAGCCCAAACTGCCAGTGGCTCAGAGCTTGTGGCAAACTGAGCTGGTGCAGAGGCAGTGCAGGATCCGACCTGTCCCCACCCACCCTGGAGGCGCCGGTGTCCCTCCTTGCTCTTTCTGCTGGGAACACGGTGCACTGGCACAAATCAGTATTTCCCAGGCTTTGGAAAGGCAGACAAATGGGAAGCTGATTTCAAGATTCCTTAACTCATTTGCACGCAGTTAAGCTCGAATTCATCTTCATTAGGTCTCCTTTTCACCGAAGCACCTTACGTGGCAAGGACAAGACATCCAGTGGCAGGTTTTTGTTCTTTAAAGTTTGATGAACTTCGTGTGCAGATAGCATCTGAAACCAGCACGCCAGGTGGCTGTAGCTATGAAATAAGCACTTGGTTAAATAATTTGGGGCAGGAGGTACCCTTTCGTAGCCCATGGACACCCCACCTTTCCCTCACAGGAACCTCCCCATGCACAAGCACCAAGGAACTGCCATGCCAGATCCCCAAACCCAGCCTCAAGGCTGAAAAAAATGATTCAGGTATTATTTCTTTCTGCTTTTCCATAACTGCATCAATATTTTCAGACACTGCTTGCTTGCAAACAGCAAGGATCATCGCAGCATCGCTCATTCCTGGCAAATAATTGCACAGAGAGCAGACACTGTCACCTTCTGCAGCCTGCGGTGGCTTAGCCCAGTCAGCAGCCCCTGGCTGCTGCTGCCTAAATTCACATGCAATTGAGGAAAAGCAGCTAGATGTAGACCAGAAAACCGAGACAGCTGGAAATTCAGGCCCAAAGGGCATTTCAGTGTCTAACTCTTATCCACGCTGCAGCTGGGATTGCTCCTCCTTACCAGAGGATTGCCATCATCTGTTTTAGGAAAAACTGCAGTAATTGGCTCAATTCATTTTAAATCAGTTATCGTTTGCGCAAGCAGCAGTCGGGGGAAAAGCAGCTTGTAGTTAATAACATCCCTAATTTGGAGACATCCTCACGGCTGAGGGAGGTTTCGGCTCTGGCAGGGACAGGCGCGAGGCTGCAGGGCTCGAGAGCAGGACCTGGCCCGGCGCCACAGTGCACAGCACTCATCCTGCCCCGGGGCTGAGCCCCCTCGGGCCGGGCCGTCTCAGATCTCTTCCGGGATGAATTTATCACGTCTGAGCACAGAAACGGCAGCCGGGATGCCGGAGGGTATGGCCTTACCTATTTATCTCTGCCAAAGGAAAAGCATCTCCTTGTCCAGCCAAGCCAGCAACTCTGGAAGCATCAAGATTAATAAATAAATAAATAAATAAAAATCCATCCTTCCCTCTGTGCCGTCACATTCACAGGGCTGGGGGATCCAAATCCCACCCCAGCCCTGCTCCGAGATGCACAGACCCTGGTACCCAGCGGGAGAAGGTGCCCCTCAGGCTGCTTCAAGGAGCTTTTCGGAAAAGCTGCAGGCGGTACAGCCTGGTAGGGCCCTGATTTCCCCAGCCCGTGCACGGCCCCAGCAGCTTCTCCTCCACAAGGCTGAGCCCAAACAGACCTGGGCAGCATCTGCACCCCCAGGAGGGTGCATGAGCCCCCACGTTCCTGCTACGTGCCTGCACGGACATCCCAGCCCGCACAAAGGCTCTCCAGATCCATCACTGCTGCATGTGTCACGTTAGCAGGAATAAAAAAAATTCAAACAGCAATTCCTTACTTTTATGAGCAAATGGCCCTGGATGGATGATTCAGGCAGCATTCAATTCCCAGCAAGAAAGTGTCAGCAAAAACCCAGCCTCTTTCATGTAGGTGGATAACCACAAATAAAAGCGGGGAATTATTAGCACTTAATACTTGGTGGGTTTTTCACTCCCTAGTGCTTTTCTCTGGTAGATGCCAAGCACTTCAGATAAACTAACAGGCAGAGCCTTGCTGAGGGGAGACGTGCAGCCTTGTGGTGACGGCTCCGGGCACCGACACCGTCCCCATCCAGAGGTCCCCCCCAGCCTGTCCCCTCCACAGCCCATGTTCTCCCTCCAAAAGCCCTTTCTGCCCATCTCCCACCTCCTGCAGCCCTCTTTGCCCCTGCCCTCGCCCCATGCTCACAGCTTTCTGCCCCCAGCATGGGGGGGACCCCACCGGGATGGTTCCAGCCTCGGTGTCTGACCCCAATGCAGAGCAACTCCCCCATGAGCCCAGGGCTGCTCGTGGCTTTGAACGGCCACGGAGGCACACGCCAGCCTCCTCCAGACTCTCTCTTTCTCCTTTATCAAGGCCGCCTATATTTTTCTTGTTCATCAGACTGACAAATGGGCAGAAAACAGACTTCTGGCTATTTCCTGCACAAGCTGCCCACTCCTCCTCTCCCCTTGGCAATGACTGAGAGCTGAAGAAGCAGGAATAGCATATAAATTTCCTCCCTCCTATAATAAATACCTCTATTACCTAGCACTTTCTCCCAGCTCTCCGGCTGGCTGCTGCAGGCTCCCTCTCCCTTGCTTGGCAGCTTGCTGCCCACCGGGCAGACGTGATGAACTGAAATCCTCATTTCTATGGGGAATAAGCAGCGGGACTGAAGCAGGTGGGATGCAAAGGGCACAGGGCAGCACCGAAGCCTTGCTGCAACAGCTCTCAGGACAGGAGAAAACCCCTCCCTTGGGTGTCTGCTGCTTTGCACGGGGAGCCCCATGATTTAATTCATTAGGGAAGGTGGGACTGGGGCTTGTCCCCTCTCCAGATGCTCTGCCCTGATGAAACACCTCTGCCACCCTGCAGAAGGCTTCGAGCATGGGGAGAAACCAGGGAACACAAAGGAAAAGGCGTCACTGAGTGGGGGCTATAAGCAGACAGCCCACACCTGCCCTGGAACAGCCACATCCAGCTCAGGGCCTCCAGGTCATGCAGAGGCAGGCAGCAGGGGGCAGGGACTTTGTCACACTGCACCCAGACAGCCTCCTTCTCCAAAACCAGGGTGCCCCAAGCTCCCAGCCCACACATCTCCCTTCTGCTGGGGGCACAGAGCAGGACAGGAGAGCAGCTCCCACCTCCCACCCACAACGTGATTTGCAGCGCTCAGGCAACGTAAAGCAAACAAAAAGCCCCGAACGCAGAAGCCACATGAAGAAGCGAGCTGCAGACCTCGGGGCACGGGGCAATCTCTGTGAGTTTCAGGCAGACAGGAACGTCCTTGCAGCGGGGAACCCCACGGGTGTCACTTGGCATCGGCACGGCTCCGCAGGCGCTTTTGCATCTCTGCTGCGGAGAGCTCCCTGCCCAGGACGTGGCAGCATGTGTGACAGCTTGTTTACCCACAGTCCCTGCCCAGAGGCAACTCCTAAACACATTTCATGCCACGTGGTGCTGTAAAGAGACGTCCCAGGGCCAGGATTTGTCCCCTGCTTTGCCTTGCTGAGCAGCTTCCGCATGCATGCCTGAGCAGGGCTGCTGCCTTGCTCCAGCCTGGCCACGCCGCTGCTGCGGCTGGCATCCAAAAACACCCCGTGCAAAAACATTCATCGTCCCGCTGAGATCACCCAAGTGTGAAAACAAACCACGGGGCTGGCAGACTGACCCAGCCAACCGCTGGCCCCTTGCTGGGTTTCTCCTCTGTACCTCCTTTTGCTCCCAGCCTTTTCCTGCAGCTGCTGGGGACATCCAGGACAAGGCTCGGTTTGTCAGACTAAGGAAATGCCACTGCACGCTGGCCACCGAACCCCATGGAAATGCAGCTTGAGCATCGCAGTGGGACAAGAGACACCTCGCACCATCCCTGCCCCTGGCAGTCTGCAAGGAAACGGGCAAAGTGGTCGGAGCAGCAAGCTTGGGACTGCAAGGTGAGGCTGCTGCAGCTGCTGCCCCGTGGGCTGCAGGGGGTTTTAGCAGGGCAGCGCTCGGGGCAGGCTGCAACCTTGGAGATCAACGTGCACCCTCCTTACGGGCACTGCTCCATGCGTCACCCTAACGTGGATGAAAAGTGCAAGCAGGCAGTGGTAATTCTTGCTCCCTGTGAGGCAAGCTAGCTGCTTTAATCCTGGACTTACCCACGGAAGATAAATCCTCCTTCAGGGTGTGCCAGGAGAGCATCAGCACCCGCTCTGTGCTTCCCTGCCAGTATCTCCATCACCCACGTCCTGAAAAAGGAGCAGGAGAGCTCGCCGCCACCTCCAGCCCCAGCTGTGGTTTGGGATCAGGGCACACCCAGCAGCAAGCACCACACCTGCCCTAGCACAGCTTCACTTCTGAGCCCCTTTCCCAACCCCAAATCCCTTCAAACCCCAGCACACCGCCCCCAGGAACATCGCTGTCCCCTTGCTCCACGAGCAGCCCTGGGCTGCTGTCACCCTCAGACGTGATCGATGTTGGTGCTTTGCAAAGCCTGAAAAAAAACACACCTTGAAAAGGAGCATTAGGGAGTGGCAGCCACCCAATTTCCCCCCGTAGCCAGCACTTGGCGTGTTGTATCTATTTCCTGGAGTCTATTTAACTTCTACATTTAACAAGCTCCCAAACAAGTAATAGCAGCAAGTGGCAGCACCCGGCTCCCAAACTGCGAGTGGCATTTCAGGGGCCAGGTCGCCATCAGCACAAGCAATGGGAAATTTCTCAAATGTCTCTTTGATTTATGGCTCTAGTTAATTCTCCAGGAGGCCTGCAAGCTGCCCCGAGTGCACGAAACCTCGGAGGGATAAATAATTTAACAGGTGGTTAAATATTCTTTAAGGTGCAGAGAACATCAGCAGGAGCAGAGATTTCAGGGGATAACACAAAACTACAAATTGAGTGGAAGAGGTGGGGGGGAGATAGCCTGATCTGGGCACCAAAGGAGCAACACCGCATGGGCAGCAGGACAGCAGAGCTAAGGCTGCGGGAAGGAAAGGACCAGGGCTTCCCACTGCTTCTGCTTCCTGCAGGGATCAGCCTGGGGGGCAGGCTTGGCCAGGGGGTGTAGGAAAAAATCCCACCCAGGTGTGGGGTGCGCTGTCTGTGCCAGAAAAACGATGAAATTGGGCGCACAGAGGGAACAGCCCGCTGCCCTCGGAGGCCACGCTGGGACAACAGGACATTTTGGTGGCAGATGCTGGGTGAAGCGGGATGTCTGGCGGCTGGCTTCCCCCCCTCCTGGTCTTCATGTCCCCCCAGACACAGCGATTGGGAAGGCAACAACCCCCCATGCAGGAGGGGAGCGAGTAACATTTGAGGCCGTGCTGGACCAAAACCGTGGTGCAAGAGCCGCCAAGGGGGGGAACCGAATCAGAGGAGAAAGGCAGGGATGGAGGGGATGACCAAGAAGCCCAAGTGCTGCCACCACAAGGCTCCATCAGGATCTCAGTCCCAGGCCAAGAGGTGCTGGGGCTCCCAGGGCAGCCCCCAGAGCCCACCGCCCACGGCAGAGCCTCCCCACGGAGCCAGGCCAGCTGCAGGGAAGCCCAGGAGAGGTAGATGGCAGCAAAGACTATTTTTTTGCAGCAGCCAGGATGCAAGAGCCCTGTTACAACCCCCACTCAAGCACCATCCAGCCATGGCACCGCACCAGTATTTAAAGCTGGTCGGGTCCTTCGCTCTGCCCACGGTCTGGTGAGTTTTCCCATCTCGTGGCTCTTTTCCCCTAGGGTTCTCTCCTTCAGCATGATTCAGGGCCCGGGATGGATCTTAATTTCTCCCTGGTGAGGTGTCTCTGTCTGCTGAGAGCCAGGAAGGAGAGCCCACGCGCAGTCCCTGGCCCTGGAGGGTTTATCATAGCCACCCCTGGTAAATGGATAATGAATAATTCACCGTTGGCTTTGGCTTTATGAAGTATTCATTGCATTCAAGCTTCTCAGGGTAATTAACTATCCTACGAGCCCCATGTAACACAACCCAGCCACAATCCATCTTCAACACTTCATTAGCGGGTCTCCATGCCACTTAAATAAATTAACGGGGAATAAACACACAAACAAAGCTTTCCGCTCTCCGAGAGGCTCAGCCGCTCTTTCTCATGCTTTCTCATTCAGATAACACAAAGTTTTACCCCTTCTCCCCTCCCTGCTACAACGCTGCTGACTGATCTCTCCATCCATCAACGCTGGGGGACCGTGGCATGCCAGCAGACTGCCACCGCTCCAGATCCATCCCATCCCCCATCTAGCGAGGCAAAGAAAGGTCTGACGTCTGCCACAAACCCGGTGCTATGCACTGAGCTCTGCCCTGCTTTGAGCAGCTGGGACAGGCGTGGGACACCCGTGCCACCACTGGTCCCAGCCCGGAATTGAGCCCGCCGCAAGGTGACACAGCCGCCAATAAACGCGGACAGGAGCGGGACTCGTCGCTTTGATAGATGTGCAAAAATTACCTCCAGCCTCCGTTGCTGAGTCAGCCCTTCCGACTTCAATACTTTACAGCAATAAACAGGGAGATAAGAGCTGGCGCGAGTGGGACGCAGCGAACCTGGGCGAGATGAGCGATGGCTCTGCCGACAGCCCGGCGCGCTGGGGTGGCACTGAGCACAGCATGTAATTAAAACTGATTTCTGGAGCAAAGCTCTGCTCCGGAGAACATCCCGAAACCTTGCACCAAAACTCTCAGCCCCATGGCCTGTCCTGGTGCTGACTTGGCAAGTTCTGAAGGTGCTTTTTAAGCCGAGAGCACTCACCGTGGTCCCATCGCTGCTGCAGTGCTCCCAGGGCTCATCAGAGGGGGACGGGTGCCAAAGCCCCGCTCACGGGTCTGCTCAGTGAGCACCCTGCCAGCCCCAGGGGCCTCTGCACAACTTCACCAGCTCCTCTCCCTGCAAAGCCTCCCCCTGGCCCAAGCAGCCCTATATCAAAGGGAGGGTGCAGGGCGTGAGCTGCCCGCTGCCCACCCCCAGGTGTCCCCAGCTGGGGCTCATTTCCCTTCCTGCTCCACTCCCTCCCCACCTTGGGGGTAGCTTCGTGATGGTTTTTCCTTGCATGTCTGGAGGCAGGCAGGGCTGCCGGGCTTGCCATCCCCACTGCCGATGCCTGTTCCCAGGATCTGGGCTGTGCTGGATCCATCACGAGCGGCTCTGCCTCTCCGAGCACATCCCTGGGGCAGCCCCAGCCCGTCTCATTTTTGTTTGCTTTGTTGGACACCCGACTGAATCGCTCCCCAGAGCCTGCTGGCTTCTCCATGTGAAGCCTGGGCAATTCGTGATGCGCTGCCGTCCACGGGGCCCAGCCTCATCCTGGTGGTACCCAGGCTGGCTTCTGGTGCCTGGCAGCATTGCTGGGTGGTCTGCTGGGCTCCCCAAACACAGGGACAAGGCACGTGCTGGTGTCACCTCCACGGGGGCTGACTTACAGCATGAGCCCCATTGCTAAGAGTGGTGGTGAAAGAAACCAATCCCCCTGAGCTGGAAAAATGCTGTCTGCCCTGCTGATGGATGGGGTTTTATAAAAAAGTAACCAAGCAGCTCAATGGAGGGCATCCTCTGTGCTGGGAAAAGCAGCTCGAACCCTCTCCATCATGGGAGCAGCCGGGCTGTCCCCGGGGAGCCGCTTCCACAGCAGCCCCAGCTGCTAATAGGGAGAGCACGCGCTCGCCAGCCGGAGCCGTGTAACCTGGCCCCAGGCTAGGCCATAATATACCTCCCTAGACCTGGTACATGTGTTCTGTCTTGTTATAAACCGTGTTAAGGACAAGGAAAAAAAATTTAATAAAACTTCTGTATTGGAAAGAAAAGGCAGCAGCGCTTGGTGGGGATGGCCATCGAGGCAGCGCGGCCGTGGTTTGCGGGGCTGGGTGGCTCAGCTCTGCAGGGCAACAGGGACCCGGGTTGGGGTTTCCAGACACCCCGTGCCATGGCCACGCATCCTCCTGGCTGCCGCGATCGGCATCGCATCGAGGCACCGTGCAGGGTGCAAGCTGCAGAGGTTGGTATTTGCTTGAACGCGCTGTGTTCATGAGGCAGGGCCAAAGCACGCAATTTTCGTTTTGTGGTTTCAACATTTAGCTCCAGCGTTGGCAACATCAACCCTAATTATTTTCAAGAAGTCTTGAAGGCTGTGGGGATAAATCAATATAAACAACATGTTCATAAGCTCTGAATCATGTTCCTAACAGCATTATGACTTTAATTTGAATCTGAGAAAGAAGGGGGCTTGGGTTTGGTGCCCCCCTCCCCGTTTCTTTGGCTTACTAGTTTTTGCTGTTTGCCTGTCCTCATCGCCCACATCCCGTGAAGGAAGGTGCTGTGGGGTGAGAGGGGAGCAGGCTTGGAGCGGGGATGATTTTGTGGCCCCAGCTGTTGCCCATCATCACCACTCGGCACGGCAGCAGAGTTCCCACAAGATTAAGGACCGACTTTCCTCGAAGCCTGAGCTTTGCCTCCAGCACATCACCAAATTCAGGTCCATACCCCTAAGGATATCACCACGAGCAGGAATTGAAGCTCGTGGTGCTTTTTCATCCATCCCCATCCTGAAACCCGGTGCGGGGCGCAAGCGAGGACAAGGCACAGGCTCGGGCATCCTCTCGCCCGCGCGGGCTGCGGCGCCGGGGCTCCCTCGCCTCTCCTGCTGGCGCTGCAGATGGCCCACCAGATGGGCAGCTGCCCCTCACGCCCGCACCTTGCAAGCAGATTCTGTCAGGTTGAAAAAGGAAAAGCTTAATTAAGCAGTTGCGTGTGTACAATTACGGATAATTAAATCTCCGCGTTTCACTTCTTTGTTGTTTGGTATTTGCAAAAAGTTTCGTAACAATTAGAGGCGACCATTGCCCGAAGCAGGATCTTTTTCTTCCTCTCTCTCTCTCCCTTCTGCTTCATTTTAGGGGTTTCTTTCGGAGTGAACCAACTGGCAGCAAAAGCCTACGGCTGGGCAAGTCCCTCTAAGCCCTGACCCCTTGGTGCCAACCCGCTGGGGCAGGGTTCAGAGAGCTCAGCTCTCTCTTCAGCCCCTAAACCAGAGGCAGGTTTGCAGAAGTGCAGTGCGTGCACAGTGCAAAACTGACCGGTACCACGCTGCCTTGGCTGCTCTGTATTATTTCACACGCTTCCATTACAGCAATACCCATGCTCCGCTCTGGCCCCAGCACAGGGCTGGCTGCCAGGAGCCAGACCTTGCTCCATCGCCTTCGAGGACTCAGTCCCAGAGCAAGGGGAGGAAGACCCAGCCCCCGAGCACAGGGGTGAAGCTTTTCTCAGCACCCACACCCAGGAATTTGCATCCCAGGTCCGCTCTGCCTAATTAATGCCTGCAACGACTCCTTGTAACCCATTTCCCAGTGGGGACCTGCCGCCAGCCCTGGGGGCGTCATGGTCACTCCTCATCAACACCCTGCTCATGGGCACGGGTCCCAGCCACCCCCTGAGAGTCAGACAAGAGGCAGCAAAAGTAACTGGCTTAATTTGTGGTGGTGCTTTTGTTTTATGCAAGGAGCATAACAGTCATAAAGCTCTGGAGGTAGGTACTGGAGCTGGGGCTGCTTTTATTGTTTGTAAGTCCTTGAAGTTTTGCCATGTTTATGAAGGTTTATTAAAAAAACAAAAAAACACATAACCATCAAACTCTCAGTTCTCTAATTGAGTGTATTTCAAAGACACGTGCCTGCTTCTAATATGCAGGTATATTTATATCACCATCCGTTAATTTTTATTTACCTTGTAGTGAAACTCATCTTCATCCTTAATTCCCAGGGTCATATTTGCTTTGAAATCAGAATTGGACCTAACAATCAGCCGTATATTTAACGTGCCATTAAATTCTCAGTTCTGCTTTCACAGTTTTCAAACCAGTCGGCTTAAAATACAGCAGCAGTCCCATTTTTCCCAGCGTACCTGGAGGCCAGACAGCAAAAATGAATCTTCGTGTGGCTGAAAGATGTCAAGCGCTTGGAAAGAGCCCGGAGAGAGCAACAGAAATGATTGGGGGGCTGCACAGCGAGACCTGCAGGCAGAGATTGGGAGCTCCGAGGCTGAGCGGTTCAGAGGAGATAGAGGGGGGACATGATCACAATTTTCAAAGGTGCGAGCGTGCTGCGGGAGAGGAAAGGTGTAACCTGTCCCCCGTGTGCACAGAGAGGTTAGGAAAAGAAATAACGGGTGTCAGAGCCGGAGAGATTTAGGCTGGGCAGGAGAAGCTCTGCAGGGCTGAGCATGGAAAGGGGGTGAAGCCTTGGGTCTTTAGGCGGAGGTGGGGCAAACGGACGGGCTTGTCCCCAGTTTGGGGACATCGGGTGGGCAGCACCAGGCTCCCCACGATATCGCAAAGTCCCGGCTTGTCCCCTCCCCAGCCCCAAACCCACACAGGGCATCTCCACCCTCCCCTCTGCCTCTTCCTTCTTTGCGCCTCATCCTCCTGCACGCAGAGGTCGGCGATGTCAGACCTTCGTGCTGCGGTACCTTTGCAAAGGTAAAGAAAAAGACGAGAGGAAAGAGGAAAACATCATTCCTGGTGTGCCTGGCTGTGGCTGTGCTGAGCCCGGAGCTGGCAGCAACACCTCCCTGCCACCCAGCCCACGACACCTCCCCGTGGAACAGCAGCACCCTCGGGGGCCAGGTTCTGCGAGCGGTGACGAGCGGGGCTGTGGGACCTGGCTGAGCGGTGCCTTGATGTAGCGAAGAGAAGATTAGGAGACAAGTGGATCACAGCCTGTAATTAAACACCCAGGGAGGAGGTCTGTGATGCCGGAGAAGCCTTTAATCTAGCAGTCAAAGCCCAGCTTCCCAAGGGATGCGGGCAAGGCAGCACTGCTCGGAGGCTTCCAGGGAAATCTCACCCAATCCTGCCTCTGGTTCCGGGGCACAGCAGGCAAGAGCTCTGCGCTGGGGTCCATCAGCACCAACACCAAGATCAACACCACATTGCACTGCTGCTCAGAGCCAACCTCAACACGTAAAGGTGATGTGGGGTGCAGTAAGATGCTCACAGCCCGAGCGTGGGGTGGAGAGATGCGCCTGAATGTCTGCACGCTGCAATGACGTCCCCCAGGATGCTGAGGAGCTGGATTCAGGGAAGCCAGCGTGACCCTGGGGGTTTCACCTCTGCTCCAACACCGGCCACCAAACTCCTTGTTGCTCTCTTGGGACTGAGCACGCTGCAGAAGTTAAACCAGGCAGCACCGACAGCAAAAAGCAAATGCAATATTTTAAAGCCCTTGCCAGCATAACAATCTCAAGTACTATTAATAACACTTGTAAGAAGTTTTTCTTGAATAGATATGATTTTTATCTTGATGGTGTCTCTTTAAATCATTTTTATCCCCAAGAAGTTTGCAAGGAGAGTATTTTCTGTGCCCCATTTATCTTGCCAGATATCCACCACCCCTGATTATTATTCACTCCCGCTGTAGCAGTTACCAATGGGACTGGTCCCCACCCTCCACTTGGGCTCTTATTCCCAACTCAAGATGACTCCTGTCCCTCCCTCCACCCCACCATTCCCTCTTGACACTTGTTTTATTGGTGGCAGCAAAATGAAATCAAATCCCCGTGGCTGAGAAGCCATCAGGAGGTAGGAAGGGGTGTGCACTCAGCTGCCAGGCACCCTCACTGTCTTAAGTTAACATTAAAGTTAATAAAACCCCGGAACATTCCCTTAAATTCTCCATTTTTCTCTGCAGGAAAAGAGAAAGAAGCCACGTCCCTTTTGCTACTGCCAAGGACTCTTCCCAAAATAAACCAGTGCTTTGCAAAATCCTCCCCTTCCACCTCTCTCTGCCTTTCTGCAACCTTACCCATGGATTTTGGACGCTCTCCTTGCACCGAGAGCCTGTGCAGCCCTTGGGAGTGGGCACCCAGAGCTGCAACAAGCATCAGCTGCCCATGGCCGTGATCCACAAGAAATAGGTGGGCTTGGGCAACTTCTTAATAACTTCTGTATGAACGCAGCCCCGTGGCTTTTAAACCAGCCCCCAAAGGGCTGCACCCCACGGGGATACGGCCCCGATCGCCTGGCAGCGAGGGGAGAAAGAGGATTGCAAAAGGACTCACAGGGGCTCCTCCGGCAGCGGCTGCTTGGAAACACCTTGCTCTTTGCAGCTGGATGTGTGGCTGTCAATAAATCGATCGGAACATCAGCGTGCACACAAACAAAGGGGGGGAGCCAAGTGGAAACACAGCCGAGCCGGTGAGCAGCGGTGCCCCCCGCGCTGGGTGGGCAGGGGACGGGACGGCGACACGTGCAGGTCCGTCGTGGTGCCAGGGACGTGCCCCTGGGGACCCAGCTGGGTGGGGAGAAAATCCCAGCCACGATGGCTTGGGGATGGGCTCTGGGTGGGCAGGAGGTGGTGACACAGCCGACAGCGGCAGCATGGAGAGGCGCCGATGCTTGTTGCAGGCAGCAACAGCCCGAGTGGGTCCAGCACAGCCCCAAATATAAGGCTCAAGGGAGAGCTCAGCTCCACCACCTCCTTGCAGAGGGATGGATCACCCCTAATCTGCCCTCCCTGCCATCCTGCTCGCTCCCCTCTTCACCTGCTCTTCCTAAATCTTTCCCCCCCAGGCACTGGTTTCCGAGAAATTGCCAGGAGGAGCACTCTGAGCCGGCACACTGCTCTGTCCCTTGCGCTCCATGGACCCTGGTCCCTGGGGAAGGGCCACGAAGATGGTGAGCACTTGATCAACAGCTGAGTTTCCAGCCACAGCAGTGTCACCGTCTGTCCCCGACAGCGTCCTCAGTGCGAACAGATGGACGAAAGCACGCGAAAACCTTGGGGCAGGGAAGGCAGAGCTGGGCAGCGAGGCAGGCTGGGGGGGGATCCTGCTGTCACATCCATCACTTGCTTAGAAATAAAGACTTTTTAAGAGGAGAACCACAGAGAAAGGAGCAGATTCTCTTAGAAAACAACTGATCTGCTTTCACAAGGCCCTTGGCAGGGCTGAACTCACTGCAGCGGTCACGCTAGCACGGGGAGCGCTGGGGTGGGTGAGAGCACCCACCAGAGCAGGCATCGGGATGCTGGCGATGCGGGCACAGCACCAGGACACTCATGGATGGAAATGCAAAAGAGAAGAGCGTCTCTACCAGGGACCACGGCTGGAAGGGTGCGACACGGACCCTTTTTCTGAGCACAAACCACGCCGGCCAGCGTCGCGTGCCGAGGCAGAGCAGAAGGTGGAGCAGCCCCAGGTGAAAGCAGCAGGCTGCAGCACATAACTTAATTGGAGCGAGAAGGGAGGAGGCAACGAGGAGCGCCGAACAAAAAGCAGATGAGAGACGGGAGTAATAAAATATTCCAAACTAGATTAAGAAATTACAAGAGGGGAAGGCAGCGCGCTGGCTGGGCACGCGGTCCCGCTGCAGCTGGGGCCGGTGCGCGCACCTCCCGGCGGCGCGGCGCGCTTTTATCGGCTGCGGCAGCCTGCTGTCCCGCTGTGAAAATGAATCTGCTTTTGGTGTATGATTAAAGCCAAGCACTCCCGCTCCCCTTGTTTCTGAAGGCTTCGGAGGGCTTTTTAAAGGAACACCTGTTACCAAGACCTGGTTAATGACTCATTTGGGGAATACTCGAGGCTCTTCTGTGCTTAATAGGTTTCGCATGTACAGAGGAGGCAACTGGTCATGGACCGGGTGCTGGGAAGCAGCTGGTCCCCAGGAGGATTTGCTGCTCAGGGCAGCTTTTTTCACTCTCAGTCCCTTTATATTCTGTGGGAACAGGGACCACAGCCACAGCAGGGCTGGAGAGGAGCTCCCAGGAGGGTTTCCTGAGCTGGAAACTTCCAGATGCCACCAAAACCCAGCCCCGCTGCCAAGTCCAAGCAGGCACGATCGGCCGGCTGGCAGCCCGCAGCTCATCCCTTTTGCAGCACTCGGCTGGAGCGACAGAAGTCAAATTCGTTGCCTCTTTCCTAATACCATTTTTTTGGTGAAAGACAGGAGCCCCCCCCCCCCCAAGCCCCGGCTACAGCGTTTTCACTGCCAGGCACAAACAACTTGCTGGGGCAGCGAGAACATTGGGGTGATGCAGCCCCAGGGTGCAGGCTCCATCTCGCCTCTCTTGTCCTGCCAAAAACCCACCCGCGGGGATGCGGGAGGCACTGTGACAAGGCAAGCTTCCCTGGGAGTAAATCCCAGGGGCGAGGAGGGCTGAGCAAGGGCCCTGCCCGTGGGCTGGAGGTGGAGGAGCGGACGCTTGTGCACATGAAATGGGACCAGCTGCTGCTGCAGGAAGTTTTTCCTTCCCAAGGTGTGGGCAGGAGGCACCTCCCTGCTGTCAGCAGCGCTGCGGTGCCTGGCAGTGGGTAATTAAAGCCTTTTATTCGGTGCCTGGAGGCACGGAGGCATCAAGGGTTCTCATCAAAGAAGAAACCCAGCGGGCTGGCTTTGTGCAGAGGGGAGGGAAGAGATGCCAAGGCTGCCTGTGCAGGTTTAAAGAAAGTTTTGGCTTCATCTTCATTCTCCTTCCCTAGCTCCTTAAATCCACCTTGCGAACAACTAATCCACATTTATACACCGCTCTGCAGCGCTCAGCTGGGGGAAGGCCAGCCCTGCCACTGGGGCCGGCACGAGCGGTCAGCCCCAGCCCGCGTTGGAGCTGCTGCATCCCTGAGTGGCAGGGGGAATTTCTCCAAAACCCCTCAAACAGGCGTCCTGCACAGGGCCGCGATCCAGGGGTGATCCTGGGGTTCCTCTGACGTCCTGAGGTGCTCAGACACCGTGCAAAGGGCACAAGGGGCTGCTCGAGATGAGCAGGAGGAGCTGCATCCCGGGGCTGGGAGGGACAAGCAGCTCCCAGAGAAGAGCTCAGACATTGCTGGACACGAGCGACGCTGAGGCCGTGCAAAACTCATTGCGTGCTGGGGGCAGACGTGAGTGCTGCTGAGGGGATGTGGACAGAGCTCTACGGTGGAGTGAATGTTCCGGCTCTCAGAGATACCAGGAGAGTCATGATGTCATTTATCATCTTTAAAGATACGTGGAGTTGGCGAGAGAATTAATTCTTCTTCATAACCCAGTTCCCGGTATATTTTTTACTGTGCATCATAAATTATAATACCTTTTTATTTTTGTTTTATGGCCTGTCCCCAGCCAATTCTGGTGATCTACATTTTCATTTCCCCCCCAGTGCTTTAGGAACCACCTCTGCCCGTCTCCCTCCTCCTCCCACCAGCTCCCCAATCTCTTCCCTGCCTTGTCCACCCATGCACTGCGCCGAGACAGGGCTGGAGAGCTGAAAGCAGCAGCAGCAGCCTGGCAAGGAGCAAACACTCGGCACCTCCGGGCTGTCCTGCTGGGATCCTGTTCAGCTGCTCGGAGCCTTGTGCAAGCCCCTGGCTGCGGCTCCAGCCGTACTTGCAGTGGGGCACCAGAAAAAGCCCAAATGCAGCAGTAGGGAGGCTACAAGGAGACCACAGCTGCCTCCTGGTAGGGCTGTGCCAGACCAAGAGCTCTCTCTGGGCTTCCCCGTGGTGTTGAACATGCCCTGCCCCAGAACACCTTGTGTTACAGCACTGGCATGCACACCTCCAGATGCTCGCAAGGCTGGGATGGCTCTGAGCTTGCTCAGCATGGCTCAGCGGCGATTCAGCCTTCTCTCGCCCCATGCATGGGTTTTGAGTCGTGTTTGTTTTTCTGCCTCAGCACCAGCTCAGGCAGAGGTGGGGATTTCAGCTCCTCCTGCATCTGAAATTCAAAAGGGTGCACCAGCAAAACGGGAGAATTAAGGTAAAACTGAGCTACCCCTGCCAGTGCCAGCACAAGTGATCCCAAAGCCTTGAAATGAGCCCTCAGAAGAGACGCAGTTTGTCTGGGTCAGCCTTAGCCCCCATCATTATTTTTTTTTTTATGGTTACGGCAGTGGCCAGGTGAGAGGGGGGACATGGAGAAGCCAAGAGCCCTTCACCTGTCCCCGTCACAGCCCACAGCCCCATCTCCCCATGCCACCCCCACCGCCAGCCCCAGAGCGGGGACTGGGAGCATCCTCCAGCAATTACAGCCCGACAGCGGAAAATCAGCCATAAAGCAAAAGACAGAGGGAGGAGAGGTGAGTGTTTATCCCTGAGAAATATGGAGATTTGCCACGATGAGGCTGGCTAAGAACATTACATTCAGCACGCTAAGCCAGAGAGTTTCAGCAGGTTTATTCATGGCTCAGGCGTTAGGCTCCCTATCAGCAGAAAGGCTTTAAGCGTGTCGGGGATTTACAGGCAACAAGAGAAGAAAGCAACCAGCTCCTTGGGAATAGCCTGGCAAGGCTGACGTCTCAGACAGGTCTGTATTTCATCGGTGCTATAAGACGTTTAGGGGGAGAGGCTGCCTTTCTGAGGCTCATAGGGGATTCCTAGGGCTAACGCAACCCCCCCCAATTACGGTCACTCACGTTTTCTGTCCCTTTTCATGCAAATCTGTAGCCTTTTCCCTCTTTACCCCAGAGGCTCCTCCTGGATGGTTTGCTCAGCGCCCTGCACACCAGCTGCCTTTCCCTGCGGCCGTGCCTGCAGCTACCCCAGCCTAAACCCCAGCTGGGCCACAGAGGAAACACCGCGAGGATTTAGGAGTCTCCGAGGTAATTCGCTGGATCACAGATAAGCGCCCTGCACGGGAAGTCTCCGTGCACCACGAGGACACGGCTCCATGCAGAAGAATCCTCCGTGCCCTTAAAACCAGCCCGGGGGCCGGGCAGGAAAGGTTGGAGGAGGAACGTCACCCTTTAAGCGTGCGGCTGCGGGGCTGGTGCCAGGCTCGGCTCCCATCCCTCCCCACCGCAACTGGGGCGACGCAGAGAAAAATGAGAGCGCAGGAGCAGGTTAGCAGCGAGGAAAACGATTGCTAACGACACGACCAGGGGCTTGTTCCTTCCCTTTTTATTGGAGGTTGAGTGATTACTTGTAGGTAGTTAAAAGGCAGGAACTGTGTGTTATTGCAGGGGATGCTCAGGAGTAACGGGAGGCTAATTAATGAGCAGCTCTTGCTCGCTGCCAGGGGAATGCTCCCAGGGGCCGTGCTGCCAGCCAGAGCGGGTTTTAGGGAGCGTGGCGAGGCAGCGCCGTGCTGGGGATGGAGGAGGGCGAGGATGAACCTGTTGCTCTGCGAGCGATGTCCCCGGCTGAGGTTTTTTGTGCAGTGTGGGGAGCTGAGCTGCCAGGGGCCGGAGGGATGGGCTGTGGAGACAGGCACCAGTGAGCCCCAGGCTGAGGGGTAGCCCCTGAGAGCAGCCAGTTCTGGGGGGGTCCCAGCTCAGGATGGGGCTGGAGTGGGGCAGACCAGAAGAAACGGCTCCGTGTACGCCCTGGGATGTTTCTAAGCAGATGGAGACAGGATTGTGCCCGAGGACACGGGGACGCAGAGACATCAGGGCAGCCGTGAGCAGCCAGCCAGCTCTCAGGAGCGTGCTGGGAGAGGGGTGGGTGGGAACAGGGCAGCAGTGACAAATGGCTTTAATTCCTCAGCAGACACCGATCGGAGGGGGGTGATTAATGGGAGGAGCACCTCGGCGTGGCCTCGGGAGCGCGGGGAGCTGCTTCGGCAGAGGATGGAGCAGCAGGGAGCGACGCTCGCAGGTGGCAGGCTGGGAACCACGTTAGAGATCAGCCTGGGGATGAAGACAACGCAGCGTCCAGCTCCCCTCCTGCCCAGGCACCCCCCCGACCATCTCCCCAGGGGTTCACCAGCAGACTGAGACCCTTCTCTCATTCCCCCTGTCCCCCCTCCTGCCCTGTCTCACACACACACGCTGGCACGGCTGGGGCATGTGCGTGCTCTCTCTGGGACCCCATTGCTCTCAGGAGATGCCAGGACGGGGCCGAGCCACCCAGCGTGACCAGGAAAACCTCCTCCTGTGGGAGCCTGCAGGTCGCCGCTGCCTGCCCCCAGGGCTGAAGCTGAGCGAGCAGCAGAAAAGAGGGGAGGCAAAATATTTCATTTCAGGAGCTTCGGAGAGGGCCGTAAAGAGCCTGAGTGGCTCTGCAATCATCAGTCCCTGCTTCACAATAACAATTAACCAATTAACAACCCCAGCTGCTGCTGCTCGTTTTGGGTGGCCTCACAGTGCATGGAAGGACAGGTTCGTACAAGAAGGTCTGAATGTGCAACAAGGAAACCATCACACGCTGTGGGGGAGGCCTGTCCCCACGATCCTTGGCTGAGCCCTCAGCCCACGGACGTCCCCTCTGCATGGGGCAACGTGTTCTCTAGCCCAGAGAGGGAAAGGGCAACGCATTTTGAACCAAGTTTCCAGAGTAACAAACTTAATTCTTGCTAATTCAGCTGAAAGCCCATGGCAGCTGGAGCCTGTGGGAGCAGGGAACAATAGCATCTTGCGTCAAGACTGGGTTTGACCCCGTGGGAGGGCTCCAAGAGACGCTGCCCAGGCTGTGGCTCTGTGACTGCTGCACGGCTGCGCTACGAAAGTACTAAGAGGCTAACAAACTGCTGGAGAAAGGAGCTGTTACCGCAGAGATTCGGACCCTCAATGCTGACAGCGGGCTCTGCCCCAGCAGCCTGCATTCGTCCCGGCCCCTCTGCACCCAGCTGCTCCCCAGTTTGCAAAGTGGGGATTGAAGCACAGCCCTGGAAGCCACACGAGGCAGACTGCACTGGGCACCCCCTCACTGCCCTCCTGCACGTGGCGCCTCGCCTGGGCTGAGGCTCTGGCATTTGCCTGTCTCAGGCCTCATCCAGCTCTGTCCCTGGCTGCAAGACCAGCTCAGAACTGGCTAAGCTGGGTGCTGGACAGCCCCTCCTGATGTCCCCGTGCTGAAGGATTTGTCCTTCCCACAGACAGAGCGATGCCATCGGCACTGCCTCATCCGGAGGACAGCGAGCAGCTTGGCTGGGCACCAGCAGGTGCGTCCCTCGCCCCCGTCCCCCCATCCGGAGCTGCTGGGCAGCCCCCCAGTCCCCACAGCCCATTGCACATCCTCGGCCTTGGTCCGGCTCCAGCTGGCTCCTCCGTCTGAGCAGAGAGATGATCCTGGGCTTGATGGCTCAGTACGAGTGCCAGAAGCAACCCCTCGTGGATCGGGCACAGCAGCTGTTAGCACTGATTTAAAAAAGGAAAAACCCAACAATTACCAGTCTGTGACAGCCAGATCTGCTGCCCGGAGCCGGGGTCGTGCACCCAGCTCTGTCCCGCCGCTCGCTCCCTGGGATGCTGCAGGGGGATGGCGATACTCAGAAAGCGCACACGTGCATTTGATTCCACTCCGCACCTCCTGTGTTTGTGACCACAGTGTGCACGCACCAAATGCAGCAGGCTCCCTGCTGTAGTGGCTGCGTGTAGCTGTACGAGCAGATAAATCCACGGGGACGCTACCAGGATGCAGGCTGGGCCGTGCACAGCTTGGGCTGCTTGTGCCAGCACAGGGCGTGAGCACGCAGCGGGGTGCGTACCCAGCACATGCCTGCTGCCCTGTGTTCACTTGTGCAAGGGGGTGTGTGTGTCAGACGGGGCACGGCTGGGCGTGCAAGTGGCTGCCACACTCACACCAAAACCCCAGGGCAGCTGTGGCCATGCTGCTCCTCCAGCTCGAGCTTCTTGGCAGCGCCACATCTCTGCGGAGCTGCTGAGCATCCTCCTCTCCCAGCGCACCTGGCCTCCTCGTTAATATCTACTGGCTGAATTATTTATTACAAACAGATGTTAGAGTTTAAAGAGTGTTAAGAGGATATCCTTGGCTAATCAATTTATTTTTAACTGGTTTATGTATTTATCACAGACAGAATTTGGACTTCAGCTGCCATTTTAAATTATCCCTCATTCATCACAGCGCTGCACGTGCTGCTTGGATGCTTGTGCGGTGTCCTTGGGGACCACAACTGAGCCACAAATCTGTTGTCGCTGGCCAAGGAGAGGGTTCGCTTATTCTCTTCCGTTTCCAGACGCTACATAAAATTCAGACACCGACGTGAAATGCACTGCAAACTCCCGCACTGAGCTCACCTTGGTGAGCTGCAGCTGGGCCGGGCTGAGGAGCGAGATCTGGCAAATACTGAGCAGAGAGGAGGGAGGCTGGTAATGGGCGGAATACTCCAGACCCCAGAGGAAGCAGCGGGATATGGACTTTGAACGTCCCTCTCCATCTCCCCCATCCCCGTGGCCCTCCGAGAGCCTTTTGGGAAAGTCCTCTGGACAACCCTTCAGTACCAGGCGCCTCTCTGGGAGGACGCCACCGAGAATCTGACCCAGAAAATTCCCTTAAGCCAGCTGTGGGCTGAGGCCAAGCAAAAGCCAAGACTAATTAGGGCGGTGTAAGTTTTGCTCCACAGTTGCCTTATGCAAGTACGATGGCCACGAACCCAACGTGGTCTGAGATCCCATGAATATGGGAAGCGGGAGCAGGGATAAGGGAGCACCCTCCAGGCTCCAGCCGTGGCCAAGGGCTCCCAGCCCCACGCTGGGCTGCTACAGCCTCTGCCACAGCCTCAGCCCCGGCTGGGCCACATTTAGGAGATGCCTGCTGCAAAACACGGCCCCTCACGTGAAACCACAGCCCACATCCCGTTGGACCTCACAAACCAGCACCCAACCAGCAGATGTTTCTCTGCTCACTGCCGCAGCCCTCGTAAATCCCCTGGGCAAACCCAAGGCATCTCCGCGGCAGTTCATCACCTCCCGGGAAGCACCAAAATCTTAAAGAACCTGTCAGCTGTGACTGGGCGAGGGAATCAAGCAGCATTTCGGCTTTTAGCTTGTCACCATTTCCAAGAGAAATTGGGGAAAAAACAAGAAGGGGAGATGCTGTAGGAGGAGGGAGATAAACGGTGCTGGGAAGGAAGAAGAGGAGGAGGAGGAAAGGAGAAGGATCGGAGACAAAAAAAGGAAGGAGGGGGTGAAGATGTGCATTGAGCACAGCAATTAAAGCCCCCCTGAGCTCACCCAATTAAATTGACTGGAGAGAGAAGAAATCCCAAAGGATAATTTCCTGGTAAATTGCTTGTTTGTCTCTTACAGCCTCCAATGCTGGGAAGTTTTCATGTCAGTCACGGCATGGATCTGAACCCTGGAGAGAAGGAAGAGAGCGCTGTTGGTAATTTAGTGGGCAAAAGGCATCTCTTCCTAGAAACCTCCTCAGAAGTGCCATAAATCTGAGCAAATCTTATTCATAACCACAAAGCAGTGAGAAGGGAAACAGCCAGGAGGGAGGGGAAGGATGGGGCACCCATCCCACCTTGCTCTGCCTCGTTGCTGCCATCGGGGCTCTGCTGGCAGGGTGCGGGTGCAGGATGCTGCAGCCCATGCAGGGAAGCTGTTCTCCCCTAGGAAAAAGCACGGATGTGTTTGTGTGTATGGGCATGATACAGGGTAGCTAGGGGATCGCTGCAGAAGGAGAACTGCCAAGCAAATCAGAAAGCCAGGAGCCTGTCGAGGTGTGATTAATGCTGGGCCCGTCTTGCTCCTCTCCTCGGCTCATCCAGAATTCACAGCAGCCTCCAGTGGGCAACGCGGCGGAGCACAGCACGCTCGGGACTGCCAGCCACCGTGCCCACGGCTCGCCTGGGAACAGCCCGCCACGTTCACCTCTCGCAAGGATCAGCCCCTAAATAAATAAATAAATAAATAAATAAATAAACAAAACCACACCAAAAAAAAAAAACACATCACCCAGATGTGGTCCAGAAGCAGAAGCCATTTCCTTCTGGGAATCACACACAAAGATGTCCCAAGGACCAGCAAAAGCATGTGCCGATGGCCATCCCTCTGCGCAGAGCTCCTCAGATATCTTCAGTCCTTGGAAGTGGCCCCGTGCTGCCAGTAAAGCCAGAGGCAAGCAAGGGCCTGCAGATTTACTGCTGCTCAGTGCCTAGGGCCACGCTGGGTGCTTAAACCCTGGAGTTATGGGAAGCAGCGGAGTGCTGCAATACCTGGCTGGACACAGATGAGCAGCTGCTGTATCGAATAGTTCTGTATGAGATGGTGTCCAAGGGGCCTGAAAAAATGTAGAACCACAGATACAAAGCCCAGACCGTGAACTGAAGAGAGGAGACTGAGCTCGGCGAAGCAGCTTCAGCTCCAAATGCAGAGAAAACCCCAAACTGCTACCTGCCGGGAACCAGGCGAGACCTGCAAAAGCTCACGGTGTCTTCCCGCAGGACAGGGTGGGTGATGGGTTACACCCTGAGCCTCGCACCGTACACCCAGACGTCCCCCTGCAGCTCACCCAGCAACGGGGAGGGAGCCCCTGCGGGCACCAGCCCCCTCCCCAGCCCCCCGGTCCCGCTCCTGCAGCGGGCGCTCAGCGGGCTCCCGCCGCTTCGCCAGCACCGAGTCTCAGGCAGTCAATCAAAGCATCAGCTTGGAAGTGTTAAAGGCCCTTGTCTGTCTTTATTATAATCACAGCACTACACCTTGTCGCCGCGTGTGCCCTAACGCTGCAATATTTTGCGCATGATTTCACCAGCTGCTGCTAGAGGCATTGGGGAACCGATGCTCCTTCGCTGCTCTGGGTGTTTGCTCGCTTGTTTGCGGTTAAGCCTCTTTTCATTCTGGCTTCTCTTTATTTATTCACCTTGTGCTTTATGGAGCGGCCGCTCCCTCCTTTGCCCCCTCTGTGGCTGGTAGCATCTTTACCAACGCTCGGACGAAAACCGCACAAAACTTCAAACAAGCAAAGCTTGGACCCAGGGGGGGAGCAACTCAGGGCTGTGCTGCTGCGGGCTTGAGTTAATGCACACAGACTTAACACAAGGTTTCAGCCCCGTTCTTGGCATTTGCCACGATCCCCTGCCCAGCCTTGGCGTGCAGGAGCCGTTCCCATCCCTTCCACCTCACCCAGCACGGAGAGCAAAGCAGGGGGCCTCCACCTTCCCTCTGGCCCCCAAAAGAGCACAGGTACAGCTCAGAGCCCTTCCCACCTTCCTCCGCAGTCATGGGGGGAGGAGAAAGTCCTACTCAATAGGCAGCCCAGCCTGGGTGTCTCCAAAGAGCTTGAGAAATAATAATAAACATGGGCATGAATGAGGAAAACTTGATTAGAGCAGGTGCAGGGTTTCCACTGTAGTGGAAACCTGGGTACTTCTGGGTCCTGCACGGTGAGTGCTCTGCAGGGCTACGAAGCTTAGTAACACCTCAAAGGCTTTGCAAAGGGCTAAGTGTTCCTCTGCCCACGTAGCAGAGAAGGGAACTTGGTGCAAGGCAGTGACCTGCTTTGCTTTCAAGACAGAGCCAGCACCTGAGTCCCACACCAGCACTCTCGCTGCTCGAGCTGGTGGCTGCTCATCCTTCCCAGCACCTCGGTGGGCTGATGTTCAGGGGCTCCTCTCCAAAGCTGATCCCTCCCTGCAGAGGCAAAGCCATCCTGGTGGTGTTAGAGGGCTTCTTAAATTGCGCCAACAAGAAGCACAGCTGCCTGGATCTCCAGCCTCGGGATCAGCAGCGCTGTTGACAGCAGAGATAACCACACATACTGAAGCGGAATGAAAGCTCCTATCCGAGAGCTCCACAAACACGGGGCTTTTCTGCTTGACCCAAATGCAGAAAAAATCTGGGCTCTCACAGGCGTCTGGCACACCCCAGGGTGCTGCATGGCAGGGCCAGTCTGCTTAGCAAGGCACCCGTTGGCTACAGACACGACGAATGCCCAGCCAAGGACATGCACACACCATCTGAGGGCAGGATGAAATAAAATAAATATCTCACCTCGTTTGCATTCCCTAAATGCTACCACTGTCCCTCCAATGGGCCGTCCCTCAAAACTGCCCCCTCTCCAGCCACTGGGTGTAAAACTGTATATTGTGGGAGATTAATGACCTTAGAAAAATGTAATTACGCAACAGGGCTCTGCTCTTAATAACTGCGTATTTTACTTGTCAATGTGCCTTAATTGAAAATGAGTAGGCGATACAAGTTGCAGTGGAGTTGGCTGGCAAGCCTTTAACGCTATATTAATTGTAGTAATTAGCAGTCACTTTATATTGGAGTCATCTATAAATAGGGGGTCCATTAGTTTAGCCGGAGTGTGATTTAAAATGCAAATAAAATCTCAGCTATACATATAAATCATTCTTTCCCTCTGTCCCCCAAAATTTACAGTCATATAAGGGTGGTGATGCTCTGGACAAGCTTCGGTGAGCTTGCCCTCAGGAAAGGACAACTTTGGTTGCTTGCCATCACGGGAGCAGCTGGGGGGATCTCAGCACCCCAAGCACACCCTGGCCGGAGGGTTTTGCCCACAGCAGCAGCTTTGCTTGGTGCTCCCACAGCTGCTGGGCTTTCCTGGCTGTTGGGTGTCCAGCCCAGCACCCCAACACTCACTGTCTGATGTCCTGGTCAGCGATGCAGCCGCAGTGGTCGGAAGGGCGCTGGATAAATCCTAAGAGCCACGTGGTGGAGGAGCAGACCACAAAGCCAAGTAATCAGCAGCTTGGTCCTGCTTCAGGCACAACGGCAATGCTGCAGAGGCTACCTTTGAGAAGAAAAACACCCAACGGCTGTAAAGACACAGGGAAAGGGAAAGCAAGCACCAGCTGGAGAAAGCAGGCCGTGGTGCCAGGAGGGCACCGGGCAGGCGTCCCACCTCCCCAGCATCCCCGTGGGGAGGCAAAGCCCGGCAGCACCCAACCCGCCACTGCTCGAGGTGGCATGGCTGGCACGGCATGGCACGGTACAGCACGGCTGGCTGCCCTGCCAGGCTCACAGCAGCTCCTCGTCCCATGCCCAGGGCCCACCAGGACCCACCAGGACCGTGGGTTTCCCATCCCCACCCGCACAGCGCCACCAATCCCATCGCACCCAGGCACGCTCCGGTGCTCGCAGCCCATTAATGACATGCTCCACTTACTTGATTATAACTAAAGAACAAGTAAGAGAGAAAGGAGGCATATTCCTTTATTACCAGAATCACATTAAATTACAGCTTGTATTACCAGGGGTAAAGGAACCCACTGAAATAAAATACTGGCTCTGAAACTCAAAGAGCAGTGCTATTAAAAATTAAAAAACAAACCAAAAACGCTTTCCATTACTGACCAGGTCTTGGTTTAAAAGAGATCATCCACTCCCCCCTGTTGACATGACCCTGCTGCTGGGGTGCACGCCTGTTCCTGCACAGCCAATCTTGAGCAGGGAAGGAACAACAATCCTGGGCTAAAAAAGACAAGGGAAGAAAGAGAAGAGATGAGAGGTCTCTATCTGCCGCAGGAGCAGCTCCCATTCAGGTGCTGTAAAAAGCCTCGGCACATTCTAATTGAAGATACATTTTTATTACTCTTCACAGAAGATTTCACTCATTCAATAATTTATCCTCCTTAAAAGTGATTGTATCGCAAAGAAGAGAGGAGAAAGGAGCCGCCAGCTCCAATTCCTCTCCACCGCTCCCCGTGGGCTGAGAGAGGAGATGGGTTGGGACCCCCCGAGCCTCCGCTCCCAAAATCTGGGAGAGGGGCTGCGCTCCTGCCCTCTCCCAGGGGGGCTCCTTCTTTTGCTCCCAAGTCACTGGGCAGAACAGACACGGACTGAGCAAATCCCCCACCCCAAGGCCCTTCTCATCCCTTCCTCCTGCCCCTCTCCCTGGACCTCGAGCAGCTCCAACCCCTTTTTCCCAGGGGGGGAAAAAGGGCAAACCCCAGGGCACCCTTAGCCCCCAGCCCATCCCGGCTGTCTGACCAGCGCAGCCTGCCTGCGAGAGGAAATCCCTCGCTGCGCAAAGGGGAAGGCAATAAAGCTTTTCCCGTCCACATAATGAAAGGTTTCTCGAGACATAACAGACAGGAAAAGCCCTCAGTCCCAGCCTTTGCAACGAGCTCCGGCTAATTATGGCTTTAGCTCCGAGCACGTCGCCTCCTGCCTGCGCCAGGGCCAAGCTGCTAAGGCACGGGGAAGCTGCCGGCTGCGGTGACTCAGCAGCGATGCCAGGCCAGGACACAGTCCCCCCGTCCTGCAAGGACACTCACAGAGCCATGATGCTGCGTGGAGCAGCAGCGAGAGGGACGGCCGAGTCTGGTGGGACGGGAGGAGAGGGCTCAGCGTTGGGGGGAGAAGCCGCCTTCTCCGTGTGCCCCAACAGCAGAGATCTTGGGGACACCACGTCCACCCAACCACGAGGAGCAGAGGACAAAGACATGAGGGAAGGGAAGGTGGAAGAGCTCACCTGGACGTTTTTGAGCCCGTACTCCCCAAGCGCAGCGGATCGGGTGTCCTTCACCCTAGCAAATTCCCATTCTACTCCTTGGAGGAGATGCAGGCGTTTCTACCACTGCTTAGGAGAAGCTGGGTGAACAGGAACCAGCACAGGGGACTGGGTTCCAGTCCTGCCACTGCACACTCGGGAGCGCAGTCAAGGTCCCCAGTGTCACTGCTGTGAAGTCACGTTGGTTCCCCACGGAAGGACCTGATGGCTCCGTGCCACGGGGATATCTGGCATCACGCAGGGCTCACCAGGTCTGTGGCTGAGCCGCGTGGAGCCATGAGAAGACTTGGCTCAGCCTTCCCCACAGCCGGGGCTCGGCAGCCTGCCTCTGCGCTCTCCTCAGACTGCTGCAAACCACGAGCGATCCCCTTCGTATGCATGGGGTGACGCAGCCGATATCTGGCCAAAAGGCAGATTGGGAACAAAGAGCTCGAGCCAGCGGATCTGGGCTGGTGGCCTTCAGAGACCAGAATTTCTTATCAAGATTCTTGTTAAGCCTAAAGGGGGAAAAAAAAATAGAGAAACAAAAAAGCAAAACAGAGCCTTCCTTGCAGTTTGCTCACAAACACAGAGCAACCAAACACAGCGTAGAGATTTGCCTTCAGATGCTTTGCTCTGGCCCATTCTTCAGCAATGTTTATGGGCTCTCCCTGCAGCATCAGTAGGAAAATCCAGAGAAAAGCTAAGCATTTGTAGATCCATCGTGCTTGCTTGCTTTGCTCCAGCAGCCACCTGGAACTGTCATATGGTGAAGAGGCAGGAAACAGTCAATAAAGAGGATTTTTTTTTTTCCCCCCAGATATTCCTCAAACTTGGGAGAGCAACTCAAGGTTCATCAGACACGTGAGTACCCAAAAAAGGTGACACCGCCGCTGCTTCACACTGCCCTTTCTGTAAGACTTTAATGGAGAACCTGGGGTGTACATTGCTAAAAACGCCCTCAGGTGGGGGTTCTTTGAGATGCCATGGCTCTCCCTGACCCCGCTGCCCACGTGTCCTTCTCCAAGGCCTGAAGGAAAGGAGCGATGGCTCTGGGAATGGAGCGAGCTGCGCTTTGAGTGCCACCTCTCAGCAAGGTGCTTATCATAAGAGGGACAAACAAATGAAGATGAACTAACGTAAAAATAAATACACAAGCAACTTTGGCATGGAAGGCAAAACAGGATTGATCTTTTGCTTGACTTACTCCGAAAATTGCTTCTTCACTGCCCGTTTATGCACATTAATTGAGCGTCTGGCCCAGCTGCGTGTCTGTTTAAGTCCTCAATCAATCCCCTTTCGGATGACTGCAAGATCAATAGGGTAGTAATTTAATAAAGGACATTTTCAGTTGGCTTTTAAAAGCTACTGATGGGATTTAATCCCGTCCTATTTTTTAAGAAGAAAAGGGGCAGAGGGAGAGGAGAACCAAGGTTCAAACCACGACCCAGAGCATTTCCCTCCCAGCGGCATCCTTTTTGGATGAGGCTTGTGGAGAGCTTCCCAACTTCCCCAATCGTTCTTTATCCTTCCTAAGATGTGGCACGGCCACCTGTGGTCAGCACACTAACACCTCTGTGACACCGCTGATATTCCCGAAGGTTGGCAGCGATCTCTGTGAAGCTTCAGGTTCGTGCCCTCACACAGCTCCAAGGAGCCACGTGCTGCAGACAACCAGGAGCTCCTCACGTCCTCTCCCTTACCAAGGCAACACCAGTGCATTTGACAGCATCACTAGGACAAGCGAGAGCACCCTCATCTGTCCCGAGAGTCCAGTCTTGCCCTCAGCTTTTCCACTACAAGGACTGGTCCTCCAGCATCTTCAGAAGCCAGCGCACCAAAATCCTGGGGACGATGCATCCACCAGCCACAGCACTTCCCAGATGAAGCTGCCAAGTTCAAGGCGACTAACCAGACACGGTTGTCTGCCCCTTGCAAGAGGTTTGGCCAAGAGAAGAGGCATCTCCATGCTGGACTTTTAATCACTAGGTTGAAAAAACCGAGACAGAAGAGCTCTACTAAAAGCTCCTTCGGGTTCCCCAACCACGTGTGTTAGGGCTTCACTAGGCAGGAGCTGACATATTCCTGCCTCCTCCAAACCCCTGGGATTTGTGCTCCTTGGTTTCAGTCCAGAATTGGTCCTTGGTGCCAGGATTGCCTGGCTGGTTATTGAGACACAGAAGCCTCCTGCTCTGTCTGGTGCCATTCTTTCGTCCCTGCGCCGGCACTGCTCAGTGACGAGCACAATTCCTCTGCCCTGCAATGTGCCCTTGCACCAGCACAGCCAGATGCCTCTTCCCCTCCCCGGCCTCCGTCTCCAGCCTGTCCATGTTTAATTTCCTCTAATCGCTTTCTTCACAGCCATCCTCTCTAAACCCTTTATCTTCCTCCAGGCTGCAATTCCCTCCCTTTGCTGCTTCTCCATTTCCTTTCCGTGATGCTTTGCCCAAAGCTGTCTGCAGTACAGTGGTTTAACCATCGCCGTGCTGGGAGAAAGGATTAAATCCCTGCCCCTCTGCTCGGGTGCCCTGGGTCACACAGCCCGGGACTGTATTTACCTCCTAACAAGCATTCATCCCGGAGGGCACTCCAGAGCCAGCTCTGCCCGTGCGCCTTCTACCCAGCACCACTCAGCCATTTTTGTCATCAGTTCGTGGCTGATAGATCACGTCCTTGTAAATCTGACTCACGGCCTCCCAGCTGCACGCATCTCTGCCTTGTGCTCAGATCCTTGCCTGGCTTTGCTGGAGCGTGGTCGTGGGGGCAGAGCTTTTTCCCAGCCCTGTCTGCTCCAGCCTTCAGGCTCAGGGGGCACCGTGGGGCTGGGGACAAGGGACAGGGAGACGCGTCTCTCTCCCTCCCCATCCTGCCAGGCTGCTGTCTTGCAGGGATCTGCTTGATGCTGTACCACTGCAAAACCCTTGATTTGATGGCAGGCAGGTGGGCAGTGAGCTGTGGATGCTCCACCGAAAACATCCATGTGGTTTGACTGCAAAAGTTCCCATATGTACATATATATATATATATATATTTATAAGCTCTCATCAGCATGAAGGGAGCTGACACAGTGCCCAAGCCCATTACTGTTGCAGCGAGGCCCTGACGGCTGTTCCTGGAGAGAGCTCCAGCCGTGCACAGAGCAGCCGCCGCGCATCTCAGGACAGAAACTGGAGGAGCCCAAGCCCATAAATAAAAGATATGAATTAAACATGATTCTTGCATTTTCAAGGGTCAAGTGAGTATTCGGTCACTTAGCAATATCATCTACTCCCACAGAGGGAAGAAAAAAAGAAAAAGAAGAATAACAATAAGTGTTTATCATTACTTGTTGTTTAGCAAGTGACATTTTGAAGGAGCAAATCTCACCCTTGCTGAGAGCGTGGGAGCCAAAACTCAGTCCCACAGGCAGTTCCTCCTAAACCCACATACCTCCTCTAGAACAGGCAGGTGACAGCTGTCCCCATTGTTAAAGCTAGGCAAAAAAAGTCTGTGGAGAATATGCTGGATAAATAGATGAATTTGACACACTTTGGCAGAGGCAGGACCGTAACCCAGCCTCCTGGCTTCCCAGGAGTGAGATAAGAAGACCTGTGTCTCTGAGCACAACATCAGCCCCTCTGGGCTGTGTCTCTCCCCACGGGGAGCCAGGTTAGCTGCAGGGATCATCCTGCTAAGGCGAGCATTAATCTGGAAATTTGGTAGCAAATGCATTTTTCCAGGCTCTCCTCTGGAACCTCTTAGAAATTCCCTGATTTTCCTTCAGTCTGCCCGAACATCTTGTGAACGGCACGGCACGCCACAAAGCAAGTGCTGCTGGGGGAGCTGAGAAGGCCACTGACACCTCTCCCCCCAGACACCAATTGCCGCTCCTATCAAGGAGCACAGAAAAAAACAGGATGGAAATGGATCCGAGATGTCAACAGCTTTTCTGTTGTCCTGCAATCACCACAAATCGCAGCCAGATTTTTCATTTCCAGGCTGGTAATAGATAAGAAAGGACCCAAGGCAAGCTCCTGATGCCTGAGACTCTCCCCTTCTTGCTGGAACTAAATTTCCTGCAGCCACGTTCGAGCTCATCAGTACAGAACAAAGCCATAAAAGTTGGAGTCACTCACCCACCCCCGTGTTACCCGCATTTGCATTTTAGGACTCTCACAAGTACCAGAAATTCCTTCTCATGACACCTTTTCGAGATGTCTTTGCATAATTAAATTAGCCCAGAGCGAGCTGGTGCAGCTGAATTAGGGACTCCTGAAAAATGCCAATACCTCCAACCCCAGTGCACATAACCATCGGGTACAGCAGCACAGATGATGTCCCCTAATTGGTTTTAATGGGCAGACAAGGTCAGATAACAAAGGGACCCACCTATTTGTCTGCTCACGGGGCTGTTTCATCCACAGGTCACTCCCCACGTAGCTGAAATTTCACATAGCATTGCATTTCCTTTGGGTTAATCTACTTACAGGTGTCAGATTTCCTTAATTCCTGGTCTCCTTAATTGGCCCCACTGTTAACACCAGGTGGCATTCCTCTGCTTCTCTGAGGCCTCTGTTGCTTTTGCTGCAGCAGCCGCCGCCGCCACCTTGTTCTCCTCTGCATGCCAAAAAATATCCCGGTGCTGGAGCTTTCCTGGGGAAGACAGGAGCCCCCAGGGTGCCCACGGGAGCAGCGGTGACCTGAGATTAAAGCAGCGATTTAAGAACAGCGAAGGCACCAGGTGTTCATCCCCAACCACGAGATGGTGCAGAGACAGCTGGGCACCCCGGGGAGCTCAGAGGGGTGCGCTCCCACCGGCTGGGGTCTCACACGTGTTTTAAATGGATAACTACGGTGCTAACATGGATATTACCAAAAGCAAGGTGCGCAGCGGACTGAAGAAGGAATTAAGCCTTTGGCTCTGGGAAATCTTTTCCCAGGCACTACAAATGCACCCAGCCCAGCCCCACTTCCAGCATCTCCCAAATATTTTGTGACTCACGCAGGTACGGGCAGCCCAGCATCTTCCAGGTATCAGCCCGGCCTCAGAGATGCCATGAGTCCAAACCTGCAGGCATACAGAGTTGGCCAATTTCAAGTTCCCAAAAAGACTTTCAGAGTGAGCAGCTCTGTCAATAAATGTATTTAAATTACACAAAAAATATACCTGATGTGCTATTAAATTGGAAAATAAATGAATTGCACAGAAGACAGAACAAAAAATATTAAAACCTACGTAGTTTTCCATATTTTCCTCCCAAAATGAGGAGGCTGGATTCTCAGCTTGTGTAAATCTCCTTTAAATGACATTCATGTTAATGATGCTAAGCTGATTTACACCACTGGAGAAATTAGCTTCCTCTATGCCTGGGTCTCTGTGCACATCTGTCCTTTGAGAATCAATAAATAAAACTTGAAAATAATACTCATCCACCATTTATTCTGCTTAATTATTTAAACTTCAGATTCTGGAAATAATAAAGGAGTAATAAAGAAGAGATTTACCATCCACCACAATTGCTGGAAGCATCTCACATTATTTCCTCCTTTACTTTTTAATCTCCCTCTCTTTTTTTTTTTTTTTCTGGTTTGCCAAATTGAATCAATTTATTAAAGTTGTTGCAAAACTGATTTGCTCTGATCTATTGGTGGTGATGAAGAGAAATGGGCTGCTCTGCTCCCCCGTGTCCCCCAAGTCCTGCTCATTAAGAAGGATAATGCTTTGCCGTCGAGGGAGCCGTTTGCAGCATGCCTGAATGGTAAAGACTGATTAAAAGCAAGACGTGACTTCAGAGGGTAAACGATACTCGTGATGACGAATTGCGAGAAGAACCCAGCCAAGAGAACCCAGCTCCTGGATGACAAATCTCTGCAGAAATCTGACTGAGGTGCCACAATAACTTCGAAAAGCCGGGACGGGCGAAGTCAGATTACTTTTGAAAAGAGACTTTTCTTCCGTGGAGCGGCTGGAGGTGAATCACCTTCTACACTCTCCTGCAGGTGGCTGAGGATGGTCTCTGGACTTTCGGAGCTCTTGATGGGTCTCAGACCGACCTGTTCCTCCAGGCTCCACCGGGACCTTACGAACCAGACCAAGCGCTGCCTGGGGAAATCACACCGTGCTTCGGATGCTGGAGGATTATTAGGCTTGCTGGTGGCAAGAGGAAAAGGAAAAAAGTCACCTGGCGAGATGTGAGCTGATAAAGCTCGGTTTCTGACGGATGAGAGGGCTGAGATCAAGGAAGGGCCCTGCCCTCCCGTGGGGAGCCGGGCTGTGAGCAGGGACAGCCCCGCTGTGTGCCAGCACCGCTCCCCGGCGCTGCGAGCAGGAGCGGCGGGCGGCTGCCTGAAATAAAATAAATAAAAACCTGGCTGTGACAGGCTCTAATCCCAAGTGCTTTGACAGGCCTGTCGCCTGCAACGTCCCCCCCGTGCCCTGCAGGGATGAGCCGGGCGTCCTTGTCACGCAGCTGCAGTTCGGCACAAGCGCCCCGACGCGCTGAAGGAGCCGTGGGGACGTTACTTGTGCACGTGCTGTGTTTCCCAGAGGCTTCACCCATGGTTCAGAGCCTGTGCTGAGATACCTGCGGCTTGCTCACATGGAAATCTCTGCCTGCAAGGGATGTCCGCACTGGGGCTCTGGAAACAGAAGGATGCGCTGTTTTTCTGTTACAAACACAGGAGCAGCATTAAAACACTTCAGTGCAGACCAGGGCTGTGCCCATGAGCCCAGAACTGTGCCCTCAGACCACGTTAATCAAGCCTTCCATAGCCTCCTTTTGCACGCCAGCTCCCCCCAGACCACTGTGCCAAGTGCAGGTATGCCCCCGGTCCAAGCCACTCGCTCCCCAAGACTCTTTCTGGTCCTGCCTTCCCCCTGCCCAGAGGATTGCTGCCTCCCGTGCTGCAGCAAAGACCTAAAAGAAACCAAGAAGCCATCACAACCAGTTATACTATGCTCTGCCAAAGCCCCATGAGAGTTTTGATATTGCTTTTCCTGGGTTCCCATAGCTCCGCTCACCCCCTGCACATCACCGGTGCCCGACTGGCGCGACGCACATCGGGGTTAAGTCCAGATGCTTCCCTCCTGTGCTGCTGCTCCCAGACCGGCCTCACACCACGGGTGCCTCCTCTCTCCCCGCTTGCTATTTCCAGCCTCCCGCGTGTCTGCGTGCAAAACCCCAGCTCCCGCTGGCAGCTGCTTTGCCAGATGGGCCAGCAGCTGTGGCACCGCCGCGCTCGGCACAGACCTGCCGGTGCCCGCATCCCACCGGGCTCCCTCGCCGAGCTGGCACCGAGCTTCCTCAGCACCGCAGCTACAGCTCCTGCGGGCAGTGCTGCTGCAGAGGCCCCGGGACTTTGCGACACGGTGAGCACCCAGATCTGGCTTTATTTTAGGTCTGAGTTGCACGTACTCCACTCTGCTTGCAAATCCCAGGTCAAGCTGCTGCCCGTGGGGTCGATCCATGGGGCAGGGCGTGCAGAGGCAGTCCTCAGCCATGGGTGCCAGCCTTGTAAGAACCAGCACCCAGCGGCACCCCCAGACCTCACCAGTGGCAGTGACCGGCACCCAAACGCGCCTCTGCATTCCCACACCAAATACCCGCAACCCCCCGCAGCCAAACCAATTCACCTGGCAGGACAGCCCCACAAAGATCTCCCCAGGACCCCGCCCCGTTCAGCTGAATTTCTGCTACGCTCGCTGCGAAGCAGCTGCCAGCAGGACGGCTCCCGGAGCACCCAGCAAAGCTTCCCTCCGCCCACGCTCCCCGACCCATTTCCCGATCCTGTTTTTGCTGGGTGAACGCAGAGCGACTCGTACCATATGCCTCCCATCTGAGCGCCCACCAGGTTCTGCTGGGTTTTGAGGAACAGGCAGCAGAGTGTCAGGATGAGCATGTTACACGAAGTACTTTGACAGCAGAGAGCCGGCAAAGCCGCCGCACACCTCCCCGGGGCCGAGCTCCACGGGGTGCACAAGTGCTGGGGCTCCTGCAAGCATAGCCAAGCTCTCCTTCCTCCCTCCCCTCTTCCTCAGCACCCGAACGGTGCCCGTTCCACATGCTGGGCTCACGTCGGGGACGGCTGGGTGTCTGACAGGCGGGAGAAGATTCGCTAAGATTTTTTTTTGAGAGCAGAAGCGCAGGATGCAATGTGCTGTAACACGCTCCCCGCCTCACCCAGGGGAGGGCGGGCGGAGGATAACTTCATTTCAGGCGCTCAGTGCTGCAGGAATGAGGCCAGAGATGCATCTCCATAGCAAGCCTGCCCAAGGGCTTTTAGGGCAGTGGTGAGGAAAAGGAAAAAAGTTGCGCCATGCCTTTTTCCCCTGAGCTAGTAGATGGATGCCAGGAGAGCTCAGCACAGAACAGCTCTCTGGCCGTCTTACTAAGGGAAAAGCCATCCACTCCTGCCACTTCTCACCTTGTTATCACAGCCCCAGCGCTCAGCATCCTTCAGCCTCTCTGGGAAAACCAGTTAAGTCCCTTTTAGTAGCAAAGGGACGTGGTAGTGGCAGGGTTGAATTTCCCAGACCAGGAAGGCAGAGCCTGGAGTCCAGATTCACGGTCTCCGTGTATTTGAGACATTAACTTAAGGGGGAAGCAGAGACTGCTTTTTGGGCACAGCACTTGCTGCGAGGCAGACGTCAGGACTCCAAGGGCTGTAGATCCCACCCACGGACCATTTCTGCCGTGCTGAAGGAGTCAGCACGAGCACCACCTCCCTATTTTGAAAACACGCTTTCACCAAGCATCAGCCAAAAGCACAGCTCAAAAGAGCAGCAAAACATTCCCAGGTGACTGGTACAAGAGAAAAAAGCAAACAAAGCCTATTAATAAGATCACAGACACTAATCCCCAAGGGCACCGGCCTCCAGAAATGGCCAGCCAAGAGCCATAACCCAGCCAAGGGTGTATCGGGGTGTCCCAGCCCATCCCCTTCCTGACCAGGTCACTGCGAGGTGGCCTGTACTCTCCCCAGAGCCATAGAAATAAATTAAAAAATGGAAAAGATGGAAAATTATTCACCATGGAGATTTTGAGAGCCAGTAATAAATAAATAAAAATAAGTAATGTTAATACCAGGCTTTTATACAGCACTTTAAATTGCAAATTACTCTCGAAGCGTGTATTATTAATTATGTCATTTGCATCCACCGTGGCCCTAATATATAATTATTTATCCTGATAAATAATCTGTGGAGGAATGCGAGGCTGCACCTGACTGGCAATAAGATCTCAGTGCCTGGACCGAGCCTGCTGGCTGCAAAGCCTTGTCTGTGTTTGTTAGCGCTTGGTCCCCTGTGTCCCCGAAAGCAGGGCGGCTGGCTGCTGGAGCAGGTGTGCAGGGAGCTCCACGGAGTTAGCGCAGCCCTTACAGAAGGCTTGTTTGTGCATTTTGGGTTCGTCGAGCTGCTGGTGGCACAAAAGAACTGCCGTAGCTACCAAAAAGCCTGCAGCAGTGGCTGCTCCGGCAGGGAAAGCTACCTGAACGCTTTCAGAAGATGCTTTTCCGATCCCTTCTCCCTCTGCCAGCGCTGCCCTGAGCGATGAGGCTGGTTTACGGCTCAGAGCATCTGATCTCCAGCTTCTGTGAACACAAACAACAATTTCCCATCCCACACACCGTTCACAAAATGCCTTGTTTTCGGAGGTGCCAAGGCCCAGAGGCACTCTGAGGGCTGGGCGACAGCAGCGAGCTCACAGCCAGATGGATGCTTGGCCTCTGTCCTTCCAAATCTCACCAGGGGCCCCAGATCCGCTCCTGTCATCCTCGAGCCCTGTAAGGCTACGAACCAGCAGAGGAAGGATGCCGTCCCGGGTCCCTGGATGGCTGGAGGACAGGCTGGGAGGCTCGGGTGGGCTCTGCAGCCCCCCGGCTCCTGACCCCAGATGGACCCAGGGACTCCTGCGCAGAGCTATGGATACCCACAGCCACGAAATCACAGCCAGCAGCAGCCCCCTCCGCCCAGGGAAAGAGGAGAGAGAGCTGGCTGTTTGACACCAAAAGCAGAGCTTGTGCAGGGGAAGGAGGGGAAACAAAGAAGGAATCCCCCTTAAATTATTTACTAGAGGCTCAGGGGCAAGCCTCCACCCCAGGCTGGGGGGCTCCAGCCAGGATCTGAGCTCTCCCCGTGAGCTGCGGTGCTCAGGCAGGCGCAGGCTCGTGCTTTGCTCCGGTAAATGAATCTTTTCCGCAGATCCGTCCCCTGTGCAGAGGTTAATTTATTAGCAGGGGAGGGAGGAGCCCCGTTGTTTTAATGAAACGTTTTGGCTGGGTGCACGGAAAATGTGTTAACCTAATAGACCTATTATTCCTCCCGTATAGCAGACCAACTTCCCCATTGTGTTTTATCCTTTGCTGCTCTAGAAAGCAGGTCTTTTATTCTTTCTTCAAAGCAGAGGCTGCCAGGCAAATGAACATACTGGAAGGCTTCAATGGATATAAAGTGCACTGCATCCCCCGTGTGCAGCAGGCAGCTCTGCCAGGCAGCCCAGAGAGGCACGAGGGGTGCACTCACCACTGACTTCTGCTCATTCCCCCGATGCTCTTTCCCCAAAATCCATCTCAGCCAAAAAAAAAATCCATCTCTTTCCCAAAAAAAAATCCATCTCCAGCCTCCCACCTAACAAACCAGTCCTTGGGAACAGCTCCACGTGACAGCTGCAGTTAATACTTTCCTGCCACATGATGTTCCAGAGGCTCTGTCCCTTCGGTGTGTAAATTACAATTATTTTCAGCGTGAGGGGAAGGAAGATGCAGTTAGCTCTGTTTTCAGGGTTGGAGGGCCTGGCTGAGAAATTACATTATGCTTTCTTTCACAGCCGTTTCTTGTCTGTTAGACTTATCTATTTTAAAGTTCTCCTCACCAGAAGCGGTTGCTCTCAGCAGGTTTCCTCCACCTCCTGCCCTGGTTTGCTGGACGGGGAGCCTGGATTCCTCTCCTGGAGGCCGTCACCAACCCAGGCATGAGCAGGGTTCCTTGCCTCAGTTTCCCCACCCGAAAAACAAGAAAACAGACCCAAAATGCAAGAGCTGGTCTAGGAGGAGAGGCACTGTGGGGTGAACGCTGACCAACTGAATACTGCAACGAGCAGCAGCTTGCAGAGCATTGGGAAGCTGTAGAAAACAGACAGAAAGAGGAGCCCGCTCAGCACCTGCTCCTCATCTTGTAGCACTGCCGCAGACACCTCCCAGCAACGGCGGCAGGCTTAAATCAATGCACGTTTGCAGAACATCTCTGTTGGCACGAACTGCACAGCTCCAGGTACCACCGACTATTTGTTCTGGACATTAAAAACACGGCTCTGATTGGAGATTGTTTTCCCTCAGCTCCCAACACACGAGGAACCTCCGCTGCAAATCAATAGGTTTTTAACGTCCTCCGCCTGGAATACAAACAAAAACAAAACCAAAAAACAACCCAACCACTAACGGATTAATCCTGTCAAAAGAGAGGGAAAAAGCCACCTAACAGAATCACAGCCTGAGAAGTTACAAACTAGCAGTGGGTGACAAGTAATTATAGAACGGGGAAACATATAGGGAACTCATTTGGGTGAGCAGCGACTGATTAACAGGCACAACATTTATTTTCTTTATTTATGGCCTGGCATTGCAGAAAATTGATACGAAACACCCCATATACTACATGGCTGGTGACACGTTCAGCAGATGAAGAGTCTGGGAAGAAATCAACCTGAATTATACCCACTGTTACTCAACCTCCTCTTCGCAGCTCTCCAATCCTTCACCAAAAGGAGCAGCAGCAGCAGCGCAGCACCACGGTGGCATCTCAGCGCCCCCCCGTTCAGCAGGAGCTGGGGGAGCAGCCAGGCTGCATCCTCAGGGCCATCACCTCCAGGACAGAGACCCGGCAGATCCTTGGCAAGCGACCGCTTTTGGAAGGCCGAGAGCAGCAAAGTTAATCAGGGTGGGATTTAGCCCACAACACTCCCAACCCAACCCTGCCGTCCAACAGAGGTGCTTAACAAGGAAGCAGCGCCTTTCCTTCCTGTGCTTTCCCCTCGTTGAACAGCACTAAATGCTAAATTCAATACCTGGGCTTCCTGCTCTTCAGTTAACACACAGCAGCACCTCCAGCTCCCTCTTCACAGGCAGGTTTGGCTCCAAAGGGAAAAGCATAAAGGTGCTGTGCCCATCCTCATGGTACCAAGGGTTGGAGCCTCCCGTGGGCAGGACAAAGCCCAAACCTCACCCAGCGCGTTGACCT
Organism: Anser anser; assembly: GCF_964211835.1. NCBI lineage: Eukaryota > Metazoa > Chordata > Aves > Anseriformes > Anatidae > Anser > Anser anser. The sequence goes on along the minus strand of NC_139748.1, from coordinate 6,741,169 downwards.
CTGCCTCCCCAAACACTCAAATCCTACAAGGAGACCTGCCCATTCCCAAGATAAAAGTAGGACCATGAAAGGCTCCCAATCCCCTAAATCAGCTGTGGCTAAAAGGCAGCCGTTCTCACAGTTTTCCCCAGGGATGAAAGGCAGCAATGGCTTTGATAGAAAACTCACTGTTTTTATCAAAACAAAAGCTTTAAAATAAAAATAGATAGATAAATAAAACAAGCCAACAGAGAGCTTTTCTGAGGCTACAGTGGGCCCTCAGGCATCCCCAGGTAATGGTAGGGCTCCTCAGGAGATGGGAGGTGATGCTGCAGGCAGGTTCTGGAGGCAGAACGGGCACCGCTCAGTAATTTCAGCTCCATCACCTGTAGACTCAGTCAAACAGGTCCCTGATGCAAGGTTTTTTTGCACTGGAAAATGTCTTTTTATAGGAACTTCTCAACAGCAATAAAAGTTCATTACATTTGGAGGGGGAGAAGCTTCTCAGCACACTCAGAACAGAACATCTCCTGCTTGTTTGCCTTCAGAAGTGTCATTTCTTTTCAAGATCCTGTGTTTTGTGCTGGAGCATGAATGGTTTTAGTACAAAAAGGAGTTAAAAGGAGAAGAGCTTCAAACTTGTAGAACAACAACAAAAAAGCAATACTTGAGCTCATCTGAAACAGTTTAAAAAACGTATAATTTCCTTACATTCCCTGCCCTGTTTCCCTCTGCTACCTTTTCCCCACCAAGAGCAGTTTCCCATCTTCACCCAGGTTTGGGAACGCCTACGCCTACCCTGCTTCTACTTCAGCTGCTAATGGGGTGCCTCTGTCCTGTGCAAATCCCCTCGTCTCCTGCGTGCAGCCTCCACTCGGTCTGCTCACACCAGGGCTGCTCGGGTGCCATCGGCACTGCAGAGCGCTCTGGGATGCTCCAGTGGGCCGAAACACACAGGTGAGGGGGCAGCAGGTACCACCTGCGGGCAGAGAAGTGACGCTATCTGCTCCTTGTTGGAGCAGGGTATGTAAAAGCCTCCTCTAACCTTCCCCGAGTTAGGTAAAGCTCAGAGTGCCCCTTTAAGAGGGATGATGCTCAGTTATGAAACACGCTTGATTTAAATGCAAATTACTGAAAAAATACAACTTTCTTTATTAAAATGCAAATTGCACTTCAAGCCGGCTGCCTCCTGCACGTCTCTGGCTGCTCGGCAGCCGCTCGCATCGACATCCTGAGCCTCCGGGCTGCTGACAGCACGGGCACTTCACGCCACCACCCTGGCATTTTGGGATGCGGTGTGCAGCCCAACCTGTCTGGAGGAGCTGGACAGGCACAGCCCCAGCAGGGTGACACTGGGGACAGTGCCACCGCGCCGCATGACGTGCTTCCCAGCCCGACTGCCTCCCTCGGAGCTCTGTGTTGTGAAAGGTGTCAGTCTGCCAGAGCCTCGTCTTGTAACGAGATGTGGAGATCAGGTGTCCCAGAACTGCTATTTTGAAGTGAATAATTATTGTTTTCACATTTCCTAAGATCTTTTAAGGTTTTTTTTTCCCTCTGTAGGAAAAAAAAAAAAAGTGGCCAGGACAGATGCCACAGAAAAGCCAAGACACTCACCTGTCATAGCGGGGTTAAGCCTGCAGCCAACACAACCTTCAGGAGCAGGACCTTGGGTTTGGTTCAGCAGCGCTGCATTGCAGAGCCCCAAGCACACAGGAGATCCCAGCTCTCTCTTCAAGAAGCCCACAGACCAGGACGGCTCAGCCCTGCACAGGTCAGCAAAGCCATGGGGAACGTGGTTAACATCTAACGCAGCCAGCATTGTGCAGGGACAAATGGTAACCTCACCTCCAACCTCACAGCCACTGGATTTCCATTTTCCTGGAATCCCCCAGCATACCGCCACGATGCTCTCAGAGGCTCACAGTGCCCATCTCCCCCCATTACGCTGCCAGAGCTGCATGGTGCATCCAGGCCCCTCTTCCCAGTGGGGCAGGGGGAGAGGAAAACCCACGACCATCGCCTGTGGGAGCGGGAACCGCTGCAGAGCAGTGGAGGAGCCCCAAACCCGTCATCTTTCTCTTCACCAGGACCCTGCAGGGTCAGGGTTTCGGGGTACTTCAAGCCCAAGGCAGAGATGCGCAGGGCAGCTCCTGTGCATCTTTCCAGAGCACCCTGTCCCTGCAGAGCCAAACCACCTGCTTGCAAGCCCTCAACTTTGCTCCCTGGCCCAACTGCTCTACAAACTCCCAGCTGTTGCCTTTAGCCACCAGCTGACTCAAGTTGCTGGAAGATTATTAAAGACAGCAGGAACTGGAGAAGGTCCAAACAGGCTCCTTCTTTCATGTAAGCTGCTCCCCCCAGGAAAGCGTTTAATTGCTTTGAACGATCCCACAGCCTCTGCAGAAGCCTTGCCAGGTCACCCAACCACCCTGGTGCTTATTCCTCCACAGGGCCTGATTTGGACTTGGTTTTCCTTTCACTTCCTATTACTGTTGCCCTAAACCCCTCCTCCAGCCTTTCCTGTCCTTCATCCTGCATCTCCCGCTCTGTCCTTCCTCGCTCTGGCTTTCAGACATCCCTGTTCTGATATTTAGCAAGGGAAATGTCACCACGAGACACGGTGAGGCTTAGAGATGGACCTGAAATCAAATCTCTGCATGTAAACAGCCCAGAGCTCTGAGGGGCTCAGCTAAGCAAACAAAGCCCAGCAGATCACTACAGGACATGGGCAAACCTCTAATTAATGACGCGAGGAAGGGACGGCCCCAGGAGCTGAGTATGTTTCGCTCCTTGCTGCAAAATTGCCGGGCAGGGGCAGACCGTACTCGGGGCAGGTTGGGCACCAGTCCCAGCCCTGCTTACAGCTCCAGTCCCCAACAGCAGGTTCTCTCTCTTCCCACATCCCAACCCATCCTCCCCTGCTTCTGAGGTGCTCGCTCGTCTTTTTCAGTGTGATTTCCCAAGGAAACAGAACGTAATGCAATTACTGCTCTTTTCCCCGTCTGCCCATCTGTCGGGTCCCCGTCTCCCCAGGGACTCCAAGAAGCTGTGGGCTGATTTCAACCGCATGTGGCAAGAGGCTCTGAGACTCTCAGCGATCGTGTTTTGTAGAAGCAGTGACCGGAGAACGAAGGCAGATGCAATCTGGTCTCCCCAGCATGGACAGGAACCTGTGCCAGACATGCTAAGAGACACAGAAGAAACCAAACCTGGGAGAGCACCATAGGAGAACAACTTTCTTGCTTTTAACTGTTCATGGAAATAACCCAAACTTTGTTCAGGCTGTTCAAAAATATGCATATAATAAGGCCAAGGAACACACTGATCCTGTGAAGCCCCCATACCTAAAAGTAACTCTGCAGGAAGCTTCACTGAGCAAAACCCTCAGGAGCTGTCTGAGAGGTCAAGCACTCCATCCTCCACCCCCTTCCTTCCGCACCACCACCGTTTAATCACCATTTGCTATTTAGCATCCAGCATAACAGGCTCGTCGTCAAGCATATGCCAGCTTTGTGAAGCGTTACTTCATCCATCATTGTCTTCCAGGCTGCCTCTCCTACCTCCCAGGCATCTTCCCTGTACCTCCAGAAACACTTTGCGCAAAGCCACCAAGTGGCTCCGAGCCAGCACAGAAGTTACAGCGCCTGAAGAACAAGCTGGACTTGCTGTTCCCTAAACAGGGCCCCGTCTGCTGCTAGCAGAGCTGATATATTTATTTTCATTAAATTTAATCCAGGGATATTCTCCTCCTCCCCTGTCTCCCCCACTCTGGTTGCTGAAGCAGCAGGGCTCGGGAAAGGAGCCACCTTCCAGCTGATTTCTTATTCAGAGGAGCCAGGTCCGTGTTCCTGTCCTATTTAATTAGCATAGGAGGAGAATTGGGTTGCACTGGAAACCACTGCTCTCTCTCTGCCTCACATGGGAGAAAGCTGCTGGGTGTTTCCAGCTCGCGCAGCGGCACCGAGTCAGGGCAGAGGCTCCCCCTGCTCAGTCCCACGGCTGTGGGGCTGTCACCTCCCTCCTCCCCCAGCCCTCACCGAGCACAAAGCCCTTGTGCCAGCTGAGCCTGGCGGCACGAAGAGGGTCCAAACTTCTGCCACCAGATGTGCTGCCAGGCTCCAGCTCCTCCCAGCCCAGGAGGAGGACGGGAACAGCTCTCCCTACCTGTCGCCCAGCCTCTCCTAGGTCTAGGTGGCAGGATCTGAGGCACAAACAAAATACATCTCCACTCCCCCACTACTTCCCCTCCATCCTCCCCTCACACCAGCTTTTAAAACAATAGCTAAATAACCTCCCTCTCACCAGCTGCATAAATCACCTGCATGGGCTTAAGTGACACAGGCAAACAGCTGAGTTTTGAGGCAGTTTTTTCCAGCCAGGGGAAAAAAAATAAATAAAATAAGAGCTGGCAAAACTCTGAGATCAACTCTCAAATTCCAGGGAGGGTGCCAGGCTAGGATTTCGCTGAGGGAATGGGCACTTTGCGTTCCCCTGGAGCTGGCACAGATACTGCAGGTGGGTCACAGCACAGGGCTGAAGGCAGCAGGAAAATCTCAGGGTTTGCTGCTCCACCCGCTATATAACAGAATACAGGGGGCACAAAATTACTTCCCTGCCCTGCCACAGATCGCTGGAACAGCCCTGGGCAAATCCTGCAGCCCCTCCAGTGTGCAGCGACCCTCAGCGCCGAGGCAAGCCGGCAACTTCGCATGGGAAGGAGAGAATGTTTTAGGGCTAGACAGAATAAAATACTTGTGTAATCAGTGATAAATTATTTATGTAACATAAGTTACAGGGGAAATATCCTTAAAGTCTAAATTTCCCATTGAGAAGAATTGCTCCTTGTTTAGAAACACACTAATTATTCCCTTAAACAAGGATGAGCTATAAGTAATTTAAGGGTTTTATCACTCACACTTTGCAATAATGTAATTGACTGAGTAGCAACAAATAAATCTCGGAATAAAATAAAGGTGGCAGACTGCCTCAGACAGCGAGCCAGGATGCAGAACCACATTAGTGCTGCTGCTGCTGTCAGGGGGTACAGGAGCAGCCCGGGGTGGCCTGGCCACGGGGGGACACAGAGCCCAGAGGGAGCTTTCTGCCAGCTCACCTGCAAAGCAGCAGTGCCAAGCTCCCATCCTGCCCACTGCTGATGCTCAGGAACCCTCTCCTGGCTTGGTCTAATGCCTTTCAAACCTGGAAAAGCTGAGAGCCCCACGGCTCACCGCAGGGGCAAGTGGCTTAAAACTGGGTTTAAAGTCCTCTTTTTCAAACTTACATTATTTTTTTTTTTTAAACTCCCCCCTTCTCCAGGATCACTTTGAACCACTTGAGGGAATGCTCCGTGCTGCCTGGGTAATGAATAAAGCAGCCCCTTGCCCCCAGACCTGTCAGTCCCCCGCACTAGCGATTGTATTTCTCCTAGAGCTGCATGTAGGATGAGGGCAAGATTCCACCTGGTGAATGATCCAGCTGCTCTGGAGGTCAACGCAAGGAGGTCCCTCCCGTTCAGTTCAGCTTCGGGTCAGGCAGTGGATCAGTAAAGAACAAAAAGCCCAGTCCTGAATTTCTCATCCCACTCTGCAGACCCATTTCAGAGCAGTTTCTGTATTGACTTTCAGAGCCTTTGAATCCAGCTTTTCTGCTACACCAGAGACCCAGGCTGGGGCCACACATTTAACAAGAATGCAATAAAATGCATCTCTCCCGCAGCTGTTAATTCTCACTCAATGCATTCTTCATATTCAATTACTATTTATGTAACATGCAGCAAAGGATTATCCTATTAAACCTAAATTAAGTGCTTAGTTCATTAATTAATACATCTTATTTCAAGTGCTGCCAACGTTTATCCCTGGAAACGTAATATTTAAAACCAAAACGCACAAATGAAGGAAAGGGATTTTATTTGCTTCTTGCTCTTACATTTGCTCAGAGATGCTGATGAGTTATGGAGCCTTATATTCACCCCTGGCTCCGCGGGAGGAAGACTTTCTCAGAAAAGCAGCAGGGCAATGAAGCCTGACGCTTTGGACACCGGCGCACTGACACCGGATGGTGCCTTCCATCCCTCTGTTTCTTCCGTATGCCTCAATTTTAGCACAGCAGGGGTAACCCCACGCTTTCGCAGCCCTCCGTCCATCAGGCAGAAGTGCTCTCTCCTGCCAGCTTGCACGCACCCCCGGGGTCTGGTTTCCTTGGGGGTCCCGAGGCTGTTGCCATACGATGGTTGCAGCATCGACAAGGTCCAAGCTCTTTGCAGGGCCAGGCCGCAGCTCGCCGCTGCTTGTGGCTGATGCTGGCGCTGCTTGGATCATCTGTAGCACTGCGATTACCGCAGAGGGACCACTTGCTGCTTATTAAATCTCCTCGGAGAGCCACATCCCAGCCCAGCACCACTCAACCTCCATGGAATTACCCCAGGGACAAATTGGCCCACAAGACCTACAGCACTGACAGCAATGGCTAGGAAATAGCATGAAATCTAAATTAAGTCGAGAGTCTCTTTTCTAAACAAATTCCTTCTTGAAGAACCAAACCCAGACTTCATTACAACAACTCAATTATACACGAGGCTGAGCTCCAGTGCGCTCGCGGAGACAAGAAGTTCGCTGTGAGTATTTCATGCTTCACTCAAATTATAACTTCCCTTCAATGCAAATGGGAGGTTCGGCAAACAACACGCATTTCCCCCAACATTACTTGGAAAACAAATTACAACGATGTCTATTCGGAGGCGGAAGCAGAGCTGCTGCATGGGCAGAGTTTGCCCGGGGCTGGATTTCTGCGAGATCACCCCAGGGCTGTATTTTAGGGGGAAAAGCAGGGAATGGGTAGGGGTACTTTCTTCTTAAGCTGTCTTTCAGTCTAAATAACGTCATCTGAAATCAAATGATGCTTCTGGCCAGCAGGAGCATTGCAGGAGGAGAGGCCACGCGTGCAGAGGTGGTCAGCCTGCCCGGCTGTCCTCCTGCTGCCGCTCTTCGTCCCCAAACCTTCTTTGGGGCCGCAGGTACTGCTGCTGCAAAACTCCCATTCAGAAGGACGAGCCCAAAACCTTCACCGTTGAGAGGCAGAAACTCAGAGCAGCATCTTGGCTCCAGCTACCAGCTAACAGGGAACCAGGGAAGCCTCCAGCCTTTGCTCCAACCATGGTCCCGAACAGCTTTCAAAACACGAACGCGTGGCCTCCATCCCTTTTTGGAGACACTGAGGAACATTTCTGTCTGCTTTCCCTCCTGAGCTCCCATCCACCGCTACCTTGTTTGCTATCAAAGCAGCAGCTTCCCCAGGGCTCAGGGTGAGGTCACAAGATTTTGTGTTCTTTATAGAAATCCATCTAACTGCCTCAGGGAAAGAAAAAAATGCAGTAAGTCTTCCTGGCGGTTATTTTCTGGGATGGAGGAAGAAAGAAAAAATAAAAGAAGAATTTACAGGTAATTTCCTTGTCAAAAGTTCCTGTCTATAAATACAATCAAGATAAGACTGACATTGCAAATAGCTCCTTTTCTCTCCTGAATGAATTATTCAATTCACCACTGATCCTCTCTAACTGCTTTATATTGCCTTCTGCTTTCCTTATTTATTTTACTTTATTTAGTTCTGTAGAGAAGCACTGCCAATAATTGAAATGAATTCAGGCAATTGCAGGATCCAGCAAATCCCTCCTGTGGCCCCAGTGGCTCAGCCCGAGCCCCGCAGCCCCTTCCTCACTCTTCTCCCCAGGCTGCCACGAACCATTTGTGTGTCCGAGCACGTCACGCCAGCCTGGGGTTTCTTCTTGCCAGAAACAAGCCCTGAAATGACAAGCAATACCTGATCCATCGAGCAGTACCTGAGGGGCATTGGTGCTGCTGCCACCCAGCTCCAGACAACCCCTGCTTTGGGACGGAGCCGTATTTTGGCGGAGGTTTGGGAGAGCCTGCATCCCCGTCCACGTCGGGAGCAGCACCATGCCTTCCCATCACCAAATAACGAAGGAAAGCTCATGCGATGCCTCCGGAATGGCGATCACGTCACTGAGCTGCAAACCTGTGGCTTAAGAGACTGGGGACAGACAAGTGCAAGCAAATTCCCCTTGGTCGTGTCTCTTAATTGCTCATTGTTGGAGAGACACCACGCAGACAGCAGGGGATTTACAGCTCCACATGCCTGTGACAGATTTTTTTTATTTTTTTTCCGGACAGAAATCCTCATAACACGTCAATAAAGAGCCATGCTGTAGACAGCATTTGAAAGCAAGGAAATAATATTACTACTAGTGAAAAAAAAAACACACACAACGGCAGCAAAAGCTAATAAAAGCATTACTCGAGAAACAGAACTGTTTCGAAACAGCCAAATAATATCCACAATGATGATTCAATTACACAGAAGATTAGTGTTGGTCTGTCTGCGGAGCCAAAAGTTTCTCAGAGAGGTTTTGAACTGATGAGCGGGTGATAACTTCATAAAACCTGAGCGTAATGGGGGTGGGAGAACAAGAAAAACAGAAGGACTGGAGAAAAAAGCCTCAGAAGCTAGACAAATAAAATCTCATTCCAATCACGGAACAAATCATGTGGATTTTTATTTTTTTATTCTTTCCCTGGGAGCAGGTTTCAGCCAGGGCAACATTTCTTTAGGTTATTGATTAGCAATTAGAGAGGTGTTTTAGCTGCTTCTCTGCTGTGTCCCTGTTATTCCCTCCAGAATTTCAATTGCACAAGACTTATTTCCATCCTGCAGCGGAGCCGGGAAAGCATCACTGCCTGACCTTGCAGCTCCAAACCCTCCCTGCTACCAAAAGCTTCAGGGAGGAGGGTGGAAAGCAGCTTTCGGAAAAAGGAAAAAAAAAAATACTCTGAAAAGGATGAGACAATCTCCATTCAAGCCAGCGGGAAGTTTTCCCCCTTGGTCTTTGAGAAGGACGGCTGCTCTTCTAGGGAGGCAGCTGAGGAGGAGGAGGCAAAGGTTCTGGAAGATGCCGGGCCCTAGGGGACCTCTCTGCCCGTGGGCACATGCAGTTTAACCACCCGGGGCCTCGGCTTGCCCCACAAATACCACACCAGTGTCCGACAGCTGCCCCATGAACAGCACAAAGGGCAGCAGCCGGGAGGGAAGGCTCTGTGGAAAAGGCCGATGGAGACTGGCTTTGAAAGCAGGAAACCCAACGCTCATCCCTGCCGAAAATCGATGGAGGGAAACCACCAGCGTCTCCCAGGAAGGAAAGGCCAGGCTCCTTCTTCAGCAGCAATTTTCAAACCTTTTCATTTGGTTCTCCATAAAAAGGGGAACTTCAGAGCAAAAGAAATAACAAACCGATTTCTCTTCAGATAATTTGTAAGGGCTCCAAGTGCATTGTAAATGTATGCCTTTATCCAACAGGCAATTTGATGAATTTCATAGACTGCTTTTGTATTGCTGTTTGCTGTGCAACATCCTCTACAGAAATTGTGGCTGGCTTAATGCTCTCTTTAGCACACAGCGTAATTGCCCCCTGCAATTTGTTGCCTGGAAAGGTTACTGGAAAAGAAAGGAGGGGAGTGAAGAATAACATTGGTGGCTGGGGAGCAAAGGAGAAGGAGAGAGAGAAATCCGACAGCATTTGAAATGCAATTTATTCCAGGCCAAGGAATGCAATTGCAGAATGGCACAGGCCAGTCCCACCCCGACCCCGTTCCTCGCAGCAGACAGGTTTCCCCAGCATGAATGAAGCCACAGCTGAGCACGTGCGCAGGAATTCAGCTCCCACACAGACGGCGTCCATGGAGCCACCGCCAAGCCCACGGCAGCGTGTCTGAGCAGGAGGGCGAACGGCAAAACCGAGCGAGGAGGCAGCAGAGGGAGGGAAGGGGGAAGCCCCGGCGGAAAGGCTGGGGAAGGGAGCGGGGAGGGGGCGGCTGGCAGGAGGAGAGCGAGCTGGAGAGGGAGGATGGAGAGGGGAGCGGGAGGCGCGGAGACGGCAGGCAGTGTTTATTAATTTTCTGCTTGGCTGCCTTTGGTGCCATAGCTCCGAGATCATGGAGCCGCTCCACACTCTATTAAATAATTCAATCTGCGAAGAATCCAAGTGTGTAAGCGAACACTCTTATGCGTCTTAAAATTTAATTGCAGAGCTAAACAAGATTAAGTGCAAGGAAGACATAAAAGATATGAAAATAGATGCTGGGGCTTTTGTTTCTCTCGCTGCTCGAGCCCTGCACAGGAACCTTTCCCCATTTTTCACACCGCTCCGCTAAAGAGCCTGAGCCTCTTTTCATCCGCTCCCCCCTCCTCTTGTTCTATTTACAGCTGTGTTTGCAAGCAGCAGGCTCGCAAATCACTTAATATCCATTAGAGCAGCTCCATTCACCCTGCTAGGCTCCTGTTCTGGCAGCCCTTCTGTCATAAATCCTCACGTTCAAGGGTTGAGGGAATCAGCCACAGGCGCTTTCTCCGGCAGCCCCCTTGCCCCACTGGAGCCCACGATCGCCTCCCTCTAACCAGGCTGGTGCTCGCTTCACCGAAACGGCCTTCAAGGTTCAAAGCCCAGCTGTGAGCGTCAGAGATTCGCTCAGAACATCTGCGAGTGCCCCAGATCGACACGGCCTGGACTCAGAGCTCGCCCAGAGAGCCGGCAGCCGGCTCAGCGATGCTCCCACCCACTCTCAGAGCAGCTCTTGCGGGGCTGAACCCCAGGGACGTTGCTCAGATCCCCGCCGCCGAGCTCACAAGGGTGATTTTTGTGGGAAAGCGGGGCTGAGCACCTCCTTGCTCACACTGGGTGCGTTCCCAGCCCTGCTGCATCACTTGCTTGGAGCTGCAACAGCAGCACAGGGATGGTGGAGGTGAGCATCACCTGGGAGGGCAGCGAGGGGAAAAAGGAGGAGGAATTACAGGGGAATAACGGGGGAGTGGAGAGCTGCCTTCGTGCTCCTGTGGTTTAATAGGAAAAGCCTTGTTCCTGCTCACTGAGCATGCCGCCCATTAGCTGAAGTGGGCAAGCGCCTTTAAGCACCTCTGCAGAGAGGTGCTTAAATAAAATAAAAATAAAATAAAACCCAGGCAGGGTTGGAGGAGCCAGTGTAGCCTCGGCACAGGGAAGGAAAATTTCACTCAGTTTTACAGACAGGGAACCTGAGACCCACTGAGGCCAAAAATCACACATAAGGGTTAGTGTAGAAAGGACAGAGCCTGCTGGTTCCCAGACCACTGAATTTCCCCAGCCTTGTGCCCAAGAGCCTGTCGCTGTCCTCAGGCAGCAGCCAGACCTCTGTCTGGGGCTGCTCTGGGGACCCACAGAGACCCCATCCCTTCACCAGACAGCAAGAGAGACCAGCGCAGATACAGGTTTGGGGCTGATTAGTATTTCATGAGCACCTCAGCTTTTAATTACAGTTGTCATCGATAAAAAGCTCCGTGCGGGGTGGAAAAGCAGCATCTAAAACCCTTTCCATGTCGAAGTCACGAGGAGAAGGCGCAGGAGTTTTACCTGTCACGCTGCGCTCTGATGCATCCTCTGAAAGCAGGACCCTGCTCCGATCCAGCTCCTGCGGCTGGTCCCGCTGCTGGGGCTGGAAGCCCGGCTCACCTGCCTTCACCCGCAGCTGGGATTTTCCCAACCCCAATTATTTCGGCACGGCAGCCGGTGCGGGTCCGCTTTCGCGTGTGGTCGGTGCTGGAGGAAATGCTGAGCGTTAGGCGGGTGCTTCTAATGTCACCCCTATCGCTCCGCGGCGCGCGGTGGGAATCGTGACGTGTCGTTTGTTTTTACCCCCCCCACCGGCACACACGGGAGCCGTACAAAATGTCACGGCAAAAAAAAATAAGAGTCACACAAAGTTGGTGCATTTTCATATCTTCGCTGGAAGATCAATCAAAATGCGGATTCTTCACAGGCGAAGCAATCTCAAACATCTCCTGCAAGCCTGCTTTCACCCAAACAAGGCGTCAGTGGAATTTCATCTTTGTCATTACACAAGCTCACGGATGTATTAATATAATTTCTTGCAAAGGGCAACAAGTGAAACCTAAGGCTACTTTGTCTTCATTTGTTTGTCTGCTGGGCTTCTTGTTGTTGATGGCTGCTGTTACACGGGCTGTTGGGAATGCAAACTGGCACTAAAACATGCAAACTTTCACTGCCTGAAATCTCATAAAAAGCCTCCCCCTCCCCTCAAAAGAAGGGGGTCTGTTTACTGGTGTGTGTGTGTGTGACAAGCAGCAGAAAGCTGAGACAGCAAATGAACAAGCTTCGAGAACGCTGTGCTGCTGCACGAGCCCACTGCCGTGGGGCCGGGCACGTTAGGGACAGGGCAGCAAAGAGGGCTGTTTAGATCCAGATGCCCCCTCCCCAAAACTTCAGAGGTGGCATGTCATTTCGCAGCCCTCCAATGCGCCATGCAAACACCCCTGCACACGCCCCTCCAGTGACAGCTTGCTGTTATAACATTTATAGTGATTGACGGATGGCATAGCAACAAGTGAATTAAACAGGCGCTCGCTCTGACATGAGTGGCGGTAAATGTCATAAAAGATCAACCATTATATTCCGAGCATGGCTTTCCTACCGCTGAGAGAAACCGATTTAGGTGATTTAGTGGAAATGAAGACTGTGGAGAGCGCACGGAGAAGGGGAAGTTTGGAGCAGAGCTAACTCTGCTCCAAGCTGCAGCTTTGCTGTCCGTCAGTTCATATCTATAGGATACGGGTCCGGGATCCGTGTCCTCTCCTTGAGAGCAGGGAGTCGCCTCACCTCCCTGTGCAGGAGAGGTGGTGCGTTAGGCACATCTCAGCTCCACACCCCGGTCCCACGCCTCCTCCCAGCCCATGCCCACCCAGACCCTTCCCCGCCACGCGAGCATCAGAGCAGAAGCGACGTGAGCAGCAGCGCAGGTATCAGCTTCACCTGCTACTTGCAGACGGTGACCGAGCCAACAAAACCATCCTCCCAGGACCTGCCTTCCGCGCACGATGTCAGGAGCAGGGTGAAAACTTCCTGCGTTTCACTCAGCATCCCCAAACGCCCCAGGCCACGTGGCTATTTCACACTCCAAGAGGACAAACAAAAAAAAAAATAAATCAATCTGTATTCTAAAGACACACGCCCTAAAAATAACATTGTTTTGCAGAAGAGCCACTTTAAATCTTGAGCAATTGAAAAACCAATTTGCACTTAGAAACATTCAATTTGTTTGCAGGTGTTTTCCCCCTCAAGTCACACTGGATAATTCAGACTGGCAGAGCACACAAGCCCCAAAAGGTGCCACAAACCTTGCCACAAAGCGACCCCCTGCAACCGTGCCGATCCGGGCATCATTTGCACAATGTGACAGGAGAGTCACAGGGCTGGAGCTGAGCTTCCGCATCAGGGAAATTAATTTGTCATGTAAAATGAATGGGGCGTGATATGGCTGGGGCCGAACAGCCTGCCAGCACACCCATCTGCACAGGCGTGCGCTCGTGCACGTTCCCTGGTGTGGAAGGAGACCACGGGCCTTTGGTTGTGGCCAGGAGGTCCACGTGGGCAGCTCCGGGGTTAGGTGGCACCTTCTGAGGGACAGGAGAGGACAAAGTTCAAAGGGGACGGGCCCAGGGGCTCCAGCTGCGGGAGAGCTGCCCTAGGCAAGGTGCGGAAGGAGTCTGGCAGCAGGGCTGCCCAGAAGCAGAGTGCGTGGGGTTAACAAGCAATCAGTGGTTACTTTAATTAACTAAATTAAATTAACTTAATTAAATTCAGTCTTTAGAAAGTCCCATATGCCTAACGCCACGAGTTAGCGCTAGGGGTGCCAACAAGTCCAGGAACCTCAGCTCTTCACTAAATGAGCTCAAATCAGTTATACCCCAAGCTTATCACAAGAAAATTCAGTGCAAATCACATTTTCCGCTTTGTTCAAGGATGTTCTGATTTTCTTTCCCATCCCACCCAACCTCCATAACCTGAACTGCTGCGATTTCCCCCCCCCATTTTCCAAGGGCACTCATACAGCGTGTAGCAAGGACAGTTTTGCCTGAAGCAGGTCAGCTCCGTCCCACGCAATTTCAGCAAGAACCCAGAGAAGGGCCCGAAATCTTTGCTGCGATGCAAAGCTTCCCGTGCTGGCAGCAGTGCCCGGCTTGCAGGACGGGCCCCAGCAGCAGCAGCGCGGCCGTCAGAGCCTCTGCATTTGCCGTCAGAGGGAGCTCAGCCCGCGGACACTTGCATCACACCGGCTCTCTTTTACCAAAAGCTATTTGCCATCAGCATGGAGTGACGTGGCTGGACCTGAGATGTGGGATTACCTGTAAATCCGGGAAGCGCTCTGCTGCGTGAGGAGGGTCACAGAGGATCTGCGATTGGGCTGCGACTGCTGGCACGGGATGGAGACACTGAGACACGGTCTGCCTGCGTGATTTCTTCTTTGCAGCGGGCAGAACGAGACCCAGGGAGAACGAAGAGTGACTAACCCCAAACCCAACTCATCCATCACATTAATCGGCATCGCCGACACCCAGAGCCCCAGTCCCTCACCTTCCAGCCAGCTGCTTTAAGGTGTGCAGCTATTGATCCTCCGGATGCCCGTGTGATTGGAGTCTGAAATCTAATGCCTGCGAAGTCCAGCCGAGCCCAAACCTCTCAAATCATGTTGACACGTTTAGGAGGTGCCAGGCGCTTCATCCTCCCCGGTCCGATATGTAATTATGTAAGTGTCACCATGATGTAGGTGTTTGGCAGGGCAATAAAACCCCAGGAGCCCTGACAGCCGGCCACTGCTGCTCCACGCTGCCCGCGAGAGCGTTTGCTGCCAATTTCTTTCTGTAGTTAGTCTGGAGGAAATAGAGCTCAATAAAGTGGCGTGTGGATCACGGAAGAAAGTTTGTCTTGAAAAACGGGTGGAGGAACTAGCAGAGTGCTGCTGTCACCCCAGGCCTGCAGGGGTTTAAGTGTTATTCACTTTCTGTGTTTCCTGCTGCTTGCAGAGTTACACCCAGGCAATGGGGGCTAGCTGGAGAGGACAGCCTGGAGATGCAGGATCTGACCCCACACCTTTCATTTCTCCGCTGCTCTTGACTTTTGTGCACTTCACACAACAGCAATCAGGTTCCACCGGGCACTGCCATCACCTCCCTTTGCTTATGGGATGGGGACAGGTCCCGGGACGTGCTGGGAAGGTGGCACATCCCTTCGGGGGCTCCAGGGCCACCCAGGCGCCATCAGGGCGCAGTGGGGTGCCCCTCACTGCCTGTCACAGCCCAGTGGGCTGGGAGCACATCAGTGGCTGCTGGCTTTCAGCACAGCACAGCCAGATCCACGCCAGTCCTTTGGCCACAGCTTCGCACAGGGCTGCAGCAGCAGCCTTGGCAAATTACCTGGCGGATTCCTTAATCCCTTCAAAGCCCTTGAAGGCTTTGCTGCTGCTCGGGACGCTCCCTGCCAGCTGGAGCCGGGAGCAGGGTGGTGGGAGGCAGTGGAGCCGCTCTCCTGGCTGATGTTCCCCCAAAGAGCACGAACACTTCCCAGCAGCTTGATTCCTCCCATCAGGGCTTAGGAAGCGTAATTTTTCTTCACTAATATATCTTTTGCTTGATGAGCTGTCGATGGCAGAAGGATTTAATCTCCCATACCCTTTCTCTCCCAAATCCGCTAAGGTGAAGGCACTTTATTACAGAACCACTCAGCTGTCTGTTTCTATTGATCACGCCTTGGCATGGGTGACCTTGGATCGATAGGCTGCCGATTATTTAGTGCACGTTCACCCATGTCAAATGCCAGCGGGGATGGCACTGGGCTGCAGCAAGGAGCGCAGCCCTGCTCCGTCCCAAAAGCTCACGGGCAGGAGCAGGGACCCATGGCCACCCTACGCCAACTCGAGAGGCTGGGGGGGAATTGTCTGCACTCTTACGACCACTTTTTTCTCAAGCCAAAACCCTTCTGCCCTAACTACCCAATGATTCATCCACCTCCAAAAGATGTCCCTTCCAACCAGCTTCCATCTTCCTTTTTCATCAGATCCCTCGCTTCCTTTTCCCTTTAGAGCCAAAGCCATTTTTCTATTACATACTGATTGATCAAGCCTTCGCAAGCAGGCTGTCAGCACCTCCTCGATACTTCATTTCCAATCCCCACACAGCAGGTTGCTGGGCTGAGCCCACTCACTCCAGTGGCAGCAAACAGATACACAAATGTGCGCAATTAAGGAGAGAAGGCGGGGGGAGAAATTGATCCTGCTTTGGATTTTATGCCCCCAACTCAAAAGCCTGTATCAAGGAGATGAAGCAGCCAGCGTTAATTCTAAAACACATGAGCAGAGGAGGAGGATGACACAGGGGTGAGCTGCTCAGTGCCGGGAGAGAGAGAGACTCCAACCTTGTGCTGGAAAATAGGAGAGTCTCCAGAAGTCCAGCATACCTCACGCTAATGAGTTGTTTTCCACTGTAAGAAACAGTGAGAACAAACCCAAAATCATCTAAACAAGGGCTGCAGCTTCAACAGGCCAAAGATCAACCACCCTCAAGGAAAACACTGGCAAGAAGGCAAAAGCGCGAAGTGCAACCTCAGAGCAACCTCCTTTCCCCTCCGTCGTACCGCCTGGCAAATTAAATGACAGCAGCGTTGTACATGCGGCTGGAAAGGGGCTGCTCCCCTGCCTGAGCCCGGTTGCTTCGTGCTTGCAGTCACTTGGTGGCCCCGGGAAGCGATGCTGCCTTTCTGTCCTCACCCCCCGTTTCTCTGGGTGCGGGGAGGCTGCAGAGGGCTTTTGCTCCCCACACGGCAGGGATCAGACGCAGAGGTGACCAACAGCCCTGGCACGGGAGCAGTTTGTTCTGCCGCTGCTTGGATGCACGGGGAAGACCTCCGATAATTACCACTAAAAGCTCCCTCCTTCCCACCTCCTGAGCAGCAAGCAAGACAGCGTTACAAAGAGGGGAGAGGAAGAAATGCATGTTTTCTCCCTCTCTCTCTCCCTCCTTCCCCTTCTTTTCAGTTATCCTCTGCTGAGCTGCAGCAGGATTCCCTTCCCCAGCCCGGACCACCCAGGGGCCGTGGGCTCGCAGCTGACTGCAGGGCCAGGATTTGGGTTTGGGCAGCGAGCTGTGCCTGCACTCTGTGGGATGGATGCAGGACACGAGCCTGCCCACGTGAGGGATGAAAAACCCCTACATCAGGCTGAGAGAGAGGCTGGACAAGCCAGTCCTCATTGCTCTGTCATAGGGTCCCGTCCCCTCTCCAAGCACGAGCCAGGGGCTGGGGGCACGTGCTGGATCAGGCCACCCATTCCCCCTGAAGCCCACCCTCTCCCTGCTGCTGGCAGGCGGCTCAGCGCTCCGCAGGCTGCATCACCTCCTGGCAAAGAGCTGCCTTATCTGTACAGGCGCGGGAGAGCAGGGCTGCCCTGCCTATCAGCGATCAGCGGATTACCAGCAGCTTATCAGTTTATTAGGGGACAAAAGACACTTAGCAGAAGGGTTCTGAGACAGTGCGAGAGGCTGATAAGAAACAGCCCAGCTTCTTAGACACGCCACGTCTGGCACATCACAGGCTGCGGGACTGTGTTACAAAATAAGTAAGTGCACTGAGCGCTTTGGGCAACTGATAGCGCTCACGGAAGTCTAGCGGCGCTGCCTTGATGTAGGCTCCTTGCGGAGCCACCCGCTCGCCCCTCTGGCACCCAGGCTGTGGGACTGGGCTCTCCCAACCTGCAGCTCACTGCCCCTTCCCCGCAGCCTCTCTGCATCAATCCCTGGCCTGCTCCAAACGCACCGCCTCGATGCTCAGCCCCATTGCCGCCTCCTTTGCAGTGCTGCAGACCCGTCTGGTCCCCAGCCAGGATATTTGGGGTGCCCTAGGAGGGGCGGCAGGGGAACAGGGAAGCACTCGTTACTCAAGAGCAAACAAAACAGTGTGGAGAAAACGCCAAAGCAATGCACATGAATGCATCAGTGGAAAATACCCAAGAGGCTTTAATTTTCCTTCCAAAGTTTCAGGCAACTCCATTGCTTCTTCTCCTCCCCTTCTTTTTATTCTATTCCTTTTAATTAGCAGCATAATGGAACTCAATCCACTTGCAATCTCCTCTGGCAAGAAACAACCCTCCCTGGACTCCAAATGGCCTGACTAATAGGGTTAGAGGCTGTAAAAAGTGCAAGACCAAATTTGCAACTTCCTCATATTAATTACCTTCTCTGAGGAGCACGACCACGCTGCTACAGAGCAGCACCGAGGCACGCAGGTTGCTGAAGGGACACGCAGGGACAGACGACGGCTGGACTCCTTCCCTGCATTTCAAGGCTTCAGGAACGTGGGAACTTTCCCCAGCAGCGTGGGATGGACTGAACTTAGGGCAGTCTGGCTTCAGGCTCCCCGAGCTCCCATAGCACGCAACACAGTGGGAGCAGTGCTGCTGGCATGGGAAATGGGGAGAGAGGAGGTGCAGGGGGGTGAGGAGAAGGGGCAAGCTGGTGCTTTGCCACTATAACGGTATGAGGGGAACGCGGATAAATGGGCTGACAGCTAATGCCATTTAGAGAGACAGACAGACTCAGCAGGTAAATAATGATAATGATCTTCTAACGAGCTTGCATCTGCACAGCACCTTGCCTCCAACTGAATCCCAAAATGCTCTCCAGAAATAAAAAAAAGAATCCCAACACGATCCCCTAGCCCTTTGCCATTTTATTGCCTGAGCTGGAGGTGTGGGGGGAAACACTGACTCATCCTGGCGCTTAGCTGTGCCCTGCACACAAGGGGATGCTCCAGGGGACGGGAGCTTCCCGAGGTGAGCACCCTGTGCCAGACTATCTGCAGCACCTTTGACAGGTCTCCCCCAGTGCGCCGCTGTGCTGACAGCCACTGGTACAAGACAGACCCCCGTGGTACGGGGACGGGTCACTGCTTTGGGGCAGGGGGGGAAGGGGCAAGAGCCCAGGCTGTGACTGCTGGCGCAGAGTAGTGAAGACTCAGCGCAGCAGTGATTCGGCCTTTGGTTGTCTTTCACCAGGCAAAGGAGGGCTGGACTGGAGGAGAATGGAGCCTGGCACCTCTTCCCCTTCCTGACTCTCCAAAGGCCATCTCCTGCATTTCCTTTGTCTGCTCTCATTCCTCCCTTCCCTCCTGGCTCTGCAGCCCTTCTACTTACACTTAGTGACCAAATGTCCAAGGCTTCTCCTGAAACAGAAGGAATAACATGTGCTTTCAGGAAGAAAGTATGATTTTCCCCCTACAACTACCTACTTCAACGTCCCTCTTGCCTATGTCTCTCCCTCCCTGTCACACCATAACCATAACCTGGAGGTGCAGACACCTCCAGGACTTCCAGCACTCTGCGTACCAGCACACAGAGCAGTTTCCAAACAGCTGCCAAGACCCCTGCCTGTGTCCCCAGACCCCACCACAAGCACAAGGGACATTCACAACCCTGCCTGGAGAAACAGACCTTTAAGAAAAGCCACTCCTGCACTGCATGCTCTGATTTATTCCAGCCTGTTGCCTCCAGGTTTGGGAAACCATCATTAAGGACTTCTTGGGCTGTTTCTTTTGGGATGTGACCTGCAAACAAATGCTCCTATCCAGCCCTTGCTTTTCTCCCAGACTCAGAGCAGAAGCTTTCAGCATACCTCTTTTAGGGCTACCTCCAGGTCCCAACCATCCTACAGGCTAATTACCATTGTAAACCCGAGCTGTTATTGCCTCTCTGTAGGCTGGGAATGTACGTGCTCCCCCAAGCTGTGTTCTCAAAGCACTTGTCTTCACAGACCTTTGAGGTAAAAGGTGAGCATTCAGGACTATTTCTTCCAGTCCAGCTCCGCTCTAATTTCCAACTCTATTTGTTCTATTGAGTGGTTATCAAGTTAAAAATGCAAGGACTATAGATTTCTTTCCAGCTTAAATATCTGAAAACAAGTGTGCTAATGAGCAATCTGACCACCATAAAAATGATTACTGACAGCACTTCAAGGACCCAAGTTTACTGCCTTTAAAACTACTAACAGCAGCAGAATGCAACTGATTGTCCCAGAGCCATCAATCCAACCTTGGCCAAGGGGAATTTCTAGATGAACATTTACAGGAGAAGAAGAGGAGAGAAAGAAAGAAAGAAAAGCCAGGAACTAAATAATATCTTGCCAAAGCTGCTCCAATCCTTTTATGACTATTTCACATTCAAGAAAGGGGCCAAGGATAAGATTTTCAAATACTCCTAAATCACTTCCACCACTACAATTCATCACAGAAGAGAATAACACCCCAGCTGCTTTCAAAGGCCTTTACAATGGCCATTGCCATCCCTGTGACATTGAAAGCATCTGCTAACAATGCCCAGTGTGGAAACCCAGAGTCTCACCTCAGCTGTGGGTCTCTGCTGGCCCCAGAGGTGCTCCCGGCAGGGTCTTCAAACCATGGGGTCAGTAGCACAGTGTAGGCTTGTTGCATAAGGGTCTCAAAAGGGAAAGGAAATCCAGTAACTCTGTGGCAGTGGGAACCTACATTAAGCCCAAGGAAGTCTCACTGAGCCCCAGCTCTCATTGCCTGGAAAAAGAGAGGCTTCCACAAACAAGCAGTCCGTGCACACGTGATCCAGATTTAGTTTGGTGATTAGCAACACTCTGTGAGCACACGCAAGCTGAGATTTATAAAGTCACTCCCTGCAAGGCAGATGAACATCTTAATCTCTTAGTCTACTTTTAATAAAAGCCTGACATTAAAACATATTTACGCACTGTTTTGTATTTGCTGGCGAGCTGTGGTTTTGGTCCCTGGCTGCAGTGCCTCACAGTTGCAGGGATGAGCTGGCTCTTGGCTGGAAAAGCATCCTCCCCTCTGCATCAGTGCAAGTTCCAGAGGGCTACGAGGGAAGACAAAGCAGAGGCAAGCACACAGCCCTCCAAAGCTCCCGGAGTCAGACTGGAGCCCCAGCGGAAAGGCTGCTCTGAGCAGCCACAGGCATGAACCAGGCTGCTGCCGCTTCGAGGGAGCGAGGAGCAGGGATAAGAGGAAAGCCAGGCACCAACGTCAGTCCCAAGGAAAACTGGGGTGGAGGGGTCCATCACCCTCTTCTTGTGCACTGAGCAGGAGCCAAGCCTGCTCCTGCCATCCCTGTGCTACACAGGGCTGCAGGGAACCTACTGCCTCAGGTCCAGCCAGACCCTCGGCAGGGGTTTTTTCCTACTGCAGATTTCCTCCTACACCCCTCACACCCATCAGAAAACCAAGCTCAGGTTGGAAGTCCTAAGGAAAAGACAACAGAAAAAAAAAAAGCCACAGAGCTACCAGGGAACAGACTTCAGCTCGGAGGTATTCTTCAACAGAATCCTGCCCTTCTCCAGCGGCCGATGAATGATGTTACAGTTTATGCTGCCCATCTGTTAGGATATAATCCTTACTGGAAAAAAAAAAAGGACATAAAGTTCTGCGCCATTTAAACACAGTATGGAGATTTATAGGCATCTCATAGCCCCTTTGTTACTCTAATGATCGCCCATTTTAGGGTTCTGCTTTGTTTTTGCAAAACCACCTATTCTCTCTGCATTTATCACGCAGCTAATAAAAGGGAGAGGTAACAAAGTTATTCAACTTGCAGCTCTAACTTCCTCTCAAACAGACAGGAGGGACCGAGCCAGCAGGAGGCCACAATCGGAGCACAGAGGGGGCCAGCACCCCTAGTCCCCCAGCAGGATGGAGGGGGGATGCTCCCTTAGGGCAGAGCACTGCAGGGACCGGCTGGGAAATGTGTCACAAGGAGCTGTTAGGCTCCTGGGGAGCTGGAGCAAGCCTGGAGTCTGCTCCAGAAGAAGAAAGGCTGGGTGCTTTCCGAGGGCAGGCTGTGGACGGCAGATCAAGTCCTGCTGCCCAGAAGAGGGCATGGAGACGTGCACTGCTGCTGGGACTGTATTCAGGAAGGGGGCAAGACAGCTCTCGTCTCCCTCTTTTTGCAGCTGTTGCCATTGGGAGGCAGGAACTGGGTCTGCCCCTGTCTCACACAGCTTCTCCGTGCCAAGATTTCCACGTGTCCCATCCACTCCCACCCGTCCTGAACACGAGGGGACCCGCGGGCTGGTGAGGACCGAGGCCAGGTGGGAACACGCTGTCCTCATCCCCGGCCACCCCAGGGGAGCACCGCCTGCTCCCACCTCCCCTGGCAGGTCCCTGCCACATTTCTCATGCAGGAGCTGGGGCTGGAGCAGGCCGGGCCGAGAGCTGTGCAGGAGGAAGGTGCTCGGGGGTGGCACCGGTGGCTCAGCCCCATCCCGCAGCCACACACACGAAATGAGGTCTCCTTCTACTCCAGCGCCACAGGGACTCCGCCACCTTGCTGACAGCACGAACATGCCACAGCAGCACAGGCGCATGCACCATTAAAAAGGTTTTTCTTCTGGTAAGATTGAATGAGGCCAGAATCGTGGATGGAAAACAGCTTAACCCCAGACTGAATGCAGAGGCAAGAGATTTCTGCCCTGGCGCTGGGGCCACTGCAGGCAGATGGAAGCAGAGCTGGTCTGAGACACAGTACGGGGTCACATCCCCAGTTTGTCACTATTCTGTTGTCCCCTGGCTTCCCTCTAATCCATCACCTACCCATCTTGTCCGCTTGAATTGCAGGATCTTTCTTATCTACTAAGAGCGCACTTCCCCCTGCATGGATAGCTCCAGTTTCTGAAGGACTAATCACCATTAGGACCACTGGAGTGGAACCATGAGTACAAATAAAAAGGAAAATGAAAGCAGGGGGGAAGGGAACAACCTTTCTACTGGTTTCCTGCTCATCCCCAAGAGCCCTGCATCCGCAGCAGCCATGCAGCCCACTCAAAGGGTCTCCACGCATTCCTGCTGAGGTTTCTGTCCTGTGCGACCAGCTGGAGGGAACGGGAAGTTCCCAGTCCTGGAGAAACTGCACAGGGCAATCCAGCCTGACTCAGGAAAAAGGAAATCTCAGGGAGTGCATTTTCTGGCTTCAGATGAATTAGAAGCAAATCACAAATTGCTAAAACCATTGCAGGGGATGAAAGCAACTTCACTTCTGACTAATTTGTGTTCAAAGGCAGCCCAGCTTTGAGGATAGGTTTTGCAAGAGCCACCGCGGGCATTCCTGCCTCGGCAATTCCAAATCAGATTTGCTTTTAAAACCCTCCTGCATTTGTAAGCCTTGCTGCCCAAGCCCTGTGCCCCTGCTGGGATCTGAAAGCCAAGTGCTTCGATCAGCCACCTGTAACGGGTATCCTGCCATGCGAAAGCACGTTACTCTGGCTGCCTTGCAGCAGGCGCGCAGGGAGCCAGCTCCGCTGCTGGCACCCACAGCCAGCTCTCAGCAGGGCTACTGGGGCCAGTGAATTATAGCCACCAGGCCTGGCTGACACAGGCAAAGAGGAGCCCACGCTGACAAAGGAACAAGAGGCCATTCTTATACAGTCACCTTCTTGTCGACAGAAGCTGAGTATGCAATCCCAAGCATTTTTCAAATGCCGGATAAATCCTGCCCTAACACCCAGCACGGTTCACACCCAGCATGCAGGACAAGGAAAATTTAAGAGCCAGGGGTTAAAGCATTTCCCTGGGTCCCAGCGAGTCCTGGCAAATCAGACATCGCCCTGGTATGCTGAACAAGGCTAATCCAATCTCCTCCTCTCTCATCTTTACAGTCCAGGACTACAGCTTCCTGCAAGAGGCTAGAAGAAGATGCATCAGTAGAGCTGCACAGCACCTCGCAGCCCCGTACATGCCCAAACCCTTCAGCACCCCCCAGCTGGGCTTTGCAGAGGAAGGACAGAGTGTGACGGGAGAGCCACCCCCATAGATTGGCAGAGCGCAGCATGCAGAGCCCTCCAGGGGCTCTGGTCCAGGCCACAGGGAGGGATGAGGAGGCAAAACATGCTGCCTTCTAATAAAACACACAGGTTTTATTAGCTGGAAAAGTCAAATGGCTTTGCAGGAGAATGAAATTCAGGGAAACCTGCCCACGCTGGCCAGATATAAACTACTAGCTGGAAAAACACCAGAGCTCTAGACACACCTCCCAGACTGAAGCAGGAGCTGGTGCCATAGCCAGCCCTGGCTTCAGTCCTAGCGTACAGCAGCACTGAATTCCAAAGAGTCAGTAAAAAGGGAAAACGGGGCTTATTGGTCCTTGGATCGCTATTCTGCTCATCCCAGTGGTTTCCTCCAGTCAAAAATTTCCAGCCTCTGCCCAAGGTTTGTACCACATAGCCCGAGGCTGTCTCCTTGTCAAAACCCCAGTTACACATACAAACGCTGCCCACAGCCATCCCTGGGCAAAGGCCACCAGGTCACCAAGAACGACCCAGATGTTGTTTTGTCCAAGCCAGAGTTCCTCCAACCTACACAAGAGTTTTTCCCACCAAGAAGCTTCGTGCAGAGCCGCAGGCTGATCCACGCACAGGACAAATTCATGGCTGGCAGCCCTTTTGCTCATAAATCTGCGTCACATTGCACAAGCAACAGTGCAAAGGAGGGAAAGAGAGAAATAAAGGCCAGTTGTCCCAGAGGGATCACTGCGACTCCACACTTTCTCCTGACTGCTCTGAGCATTGCTTTCTAACAGCTTTGCTCCCCATCTCAACCCCGAGCAGCTCTCTGTGCTGCGGGCTCTGACAGCCTCAGTCAGGTACCGCAGCTGAAGGAAATCAATTCGCGACGAGTCGGGCGGCTCGCCGGCGACACGGATTGCCACTTTTCACAAGTACTGCTTTGAGATCACGCATACACATCCACTGAGCGAAACACTTCGGAGAGCCTTCGCAAGCAATTAGCATCCCCAAACTCCCTTTGAGTGGTGTGGGACATTAAAGCGAACACGCTCTGTGCTAGCACAGAAACTCAGATTGGTTTGTTGATACCAGGAAATTACTGTTCCGCTCCCTGCTTGTGAGTCTGCTCGCTCCTAGTTCCCAGGAAGACTCCTGCAGAAAGAGATGGGTTTACTCCATTTTAGAAGTCACCTCTTTCCCTCCATCTCCTGTTCCCTACTCCTCTGCTCCCAGAGAGGTCACCCACAGACAGCTGGGGTAGGACACCCTGCTGCCCAGCAAGGACAGGGAGAGTCATGTCAGTACAAACATCAGGCTGTATAATTAAAACATATTTACATCCCAAAGCTTGCACTGCTTTGAATGAACTCATTTCACTAAAGTCAGCAGTGGGTCAAGCCAACAGTAACCTGCCTCTGTCAGACCTGGAGGGAGAAGGAAGAAGGTGAAGAGAGACTTGCAGGAGGAAGAGAAGGAAACCCTTTTATCCTAATTACAGCACAAACCAGCAGAGCTCAGCTACCACCTTTCCAACACCTTCTACCAAACCGCTTAATCACTGCAAATGAGTTTCTGTAATTACAGCAGGAAGTGATTTATCTAGGGGTCCAGAGGTTTATCTGCATGACCTGGAGAGAAAGCCGGTGTCAGCAAAGAGGATAACTTACTTGCAGGGGGAGCTCTGAGCCGTGCACCAAGCTCCGAGTCTCTAAATCCCTCTCTGATCCATCCCAGAGGCAGTAAACATCATGTCTGTGCGTGCTTAGCAGACCCCTCCGGGGATCATCTGCAGGGTACTGCCTGGCACCAACCTCCTCCAGGAGGGAACTGAACACCCCCGGGAAGGGAAGGAGCAGTGGGGGGCTGGAGCCTTCCCTGGGCACAGTTCCACCCCAGGTGAGCAATCCTGTCCCAACCTTTTTTTTTTTCTCTCCTTTCCCCACCTCTTAAGGCAAATGAAGATATTTCTTCCAAGCTGGGAGAGGCTTTGACCACTGAGCTACCCCAGCTTAAACTTTTTCATTGCAGCTTTATTTATTTTTTTGTCACAACCTAAGAGAGTCGGATAAACCCAGAGGGCACTTCTGTCCCCTGTCACAACTACCAGGGAAAGCACATGCGGCAGCTTTCCTTGTATTCGTCACCTGTTCCTGCAAACAGACGGAAAAGGAATTCCTCAGCTTCACATGGGTCTTGCCTTGGCAACTGTGTTTAAGTCAATATTCATTTGCTCTATGTGGCAACTTTAGTTAGGTACTCAGGAAAACAAACACTCCTGCCCTGCACTGCCTGGAAAAAGCAGGTTTTGACTTAGCAAAGTCTCCAACGACTTGCTGTGGAAAGGTCTGGAGCACACGCTGCTTTTGCTAGCAAGCCGGGGAATTGTGCGCTATTGACTTTAGTCAGTAAGATCAACATAATGTTTGTTTCTGTGCATGGCACCAGCAATTTAGACTTAGCAAAAAGGGTCTGCAGCCAGCAACCTTAGCCCAGTCCTGCCCAATGCCTTATGCATTCAAATAGGCTCAATGGGTTCATTTGAAAGCTCAGCATGAATTTTCCATCTCCAGAGCTACCCAAGGAAAACCGAGCGCAGAACTCTTTCATGACTGTGCATCAGAGCCCGTTTCCTGGTGCCCAGCCCAATGTCCCTCAAAATACGAGGGAAAACATTTCCCGCAAATTCTGGGATCGGAACTGAAGGCCGGATTTTGCAAAGCACTCAGGACCCAGAGCAAATTTAAGAGGTCCAACTTCTGAAAGATTTCTGCCAAAGGGTGCCTAGGCAGGCATGTCGCTCATGGCCACCAGTGTTTTCCCTGGCTATCACAGAAATGGAGTCTGGCCTTTCACCACAATCCTGCACGTACCTTTTCTTTCTTTTCTTCCTATCTTCTTTTCTTCTTCCTTCCTTCCCTGGAAGGAGTGCATCCCTGGCTGGACTGGCTGTTATTCTTCAGATCAGCTCCTTATTTCCAGTTTAAAATTAAAAGAAAAAAAAAAATAAAAAAAAAAATTAAAAAGTATTCTCACCATCACACCAACAAGCCCTCACGAAGGCAAGATACCGCTCTTGTACCTACTGCATGCAGGCAAGGAGAGGAGCAGAGGGCGACGAAGCCTACCTGCATCTCACGCCTTGGCCTCTCCACACCTCTGCCGATCAGCGACGAGATGCTGAGGTCTGCTACTGCCTAACCAAGGCTGGGTGCACGGCCCTGAGCCCAGAAGAGCTCCTAGTAACAAGTCCCATTCCACACACGTGCATTAGATGGGCTAGAGGAAAACAGGGCTTCAACGGCCCGGCGGGGAGTCCAGCGGAGGCAGGATCAGAGCCACGGCCTCCGTCTGAGGCCCGGCCCCACGTGGCTGAGGTCAGCCAAGTGCTGAGAAGCCAGAGCTCACGAGGGAAGCTTCTGAAGTGTGTTTATCAAAGCAAGCTGGATAAACGCTGCCACTGCTCACCAGTCCTCTCGTAGGCATGTACAAACCCAGCCACTCGAACCGGAGAGCCAGGAGGAGTTTATCTGGCCAAGCGTTTTCTTCTGCGCTGAGCACCGCCAGGAGCTTGCAACGCGAGCGGGGCAGGGAGGCAAAATCCAGCGCAGATGCTCTGCCAGGGCCAGAGCAGCAAGCAGAGCAGAAGCACGACACCAGCACTGCTCGCAGAGCCTGCAGGCGGGCATTACTGGCTGCTGCCTCAGTCCCGCTCCCCGGGAGATGGATAAACCCCAGCTTCACAGAGGGGAGAGCAAAGCAGCTCACGCAGGAGCACAGTTAGAGTGGCAGAATGCCTCTCCGGGCACGTTCGCGTGAAGGGCTGAGCAGGGTCTTGGCTGCACACCCCAGAAACGGCTGCAACTGGGAAGAAGCTTGGCGCTTTGGATTAAACTGGCAGAATCATGAAAAAAAATAAAATAAAATCTGGAGCTTCTGTTATACCCAAAAGCAGCAGGTTTAGGCACTTTTGGAAGCGCTTCTCCTGCAGAACAGGCTGGATCGATACACAGAGAGAAAGCACAAGTAAAATAGCAGCCCCTTGTCTTATTCCACACAGGCTCGCATGCAAAGAAAAACATTGCAAGCAGAAGAGCAAAGCAGGAACGATGAATTCTTGATTTTCCACGTTTTATTTTCCCCACCAGCAACTTCCAGATCAAAACCACTCGGTTTACAAGCAACAGTAAGTGCTTTCTGCGCTCCCAGCTCAGGGTGGGGTTTGCGGGCCCAGCTGAGCTCTTTCCACTCCCCACGCCACCAACCCCACCAGCACGGGATCCTCGCATCAAAGCCGCCTTCGCAGCCGCTTCTGTAAGGTGCAGGGTGGAAGAGGCTCCGTCTCCCTCTTCTGCAGCCACAACCGTGCTGCAAACCGGGGGGGGAGACGCAACCCTTGCACCTCTCGCCCAGGGTGATCCTTGAAGTCCCACGGACCCCGGCGATGACCCCGACGCCGGCTGCTTTACTCGCAGCCCCCCTGCGGTAGAGGACGGCCCCCGTCCCACGCTCTGCCTGCACCTGGGATCAGCGCCGGACTTGCACCTTAATGAGAAGTTAACGGAGAGGAGCAGAGCGCAGGCACCAGTGCCCTCTGCTGGGACCAGTCAGAATGGCTTACAGGGGTACTGCTGGTGCCGTGCAGCTGCCAGCAGGCAGGCTGGATTCACCTGGGCTTGGGACACGCAGGGAGGTGCTGCAGAGGTGCGAAGCCCCCTCTGGAGGCTGCAGGGCAGCGTGTTCCCCCCCCCGGGCACCGCAAGGCTCCTTCCTCCCTGCTCCCCATCACCCTCCCAGCGCCTCCCCACACCACTCACCCCCCAAAACTCCCCGAGCCGTGCTTAAGTCTCCTGCCACCAGGCAGGAGGAAATCCAGGGGTGGTATCAGAGAGAATTAGGGGGTGACACGTCCCGGCCCGCTGCCGAGCCACGTTCCCAGCCGGGCTCAGCGCCTCCCGTCTCCCCAGCAAGGCACCTCCGAGCAGAATGGAGCTTGACAGCGCCCAGGGAAAAAGAAGATCCCGAGGGAAAGGAGAGGAAGGGGGAAGGTGGGCTTTACCATTTACAAAACCACTTTCAGTTTGACTGCATTAGCTTTGCCTTAGGCTCCAAAACGTGACAAAAGCCAGCCAGAAAGAGAGGGGGAGTGGGAATGGGGGAGGGAGAAGGGGAACGGTGAAGAAGGAGAAAGCTGTAATTGCAATTGCCGGAATTCACTTTTAATGCTAGCTGCTGAATACAGTAAACACACTCTTGAGTCCAGGGAATAACCATTGATTTTTTTATTTGTTTTTATATATTTTTTTGCAAGTGTTCCAATGAAAAGCTTCAAATCAATCCTGTTCTGTCAGACACTTTTGCCTCTTGGCCTCCAATTACTCACTCTCCACATACACCCTTCCTTACCTCACCTTCGCCGGGCACACCTGAGGCAGAAGGAGCACGATTTTACCAGTTATGCCTCCGTGCACCAGCATGCAGGGCAGGGATGAGCCCCTGGGGAGCCAGTGTGGCCCCCACAGCCCCAGCACCCAACGTGCACGTAGGAGCAGAGGACAGCAGGAGTGGGGAGGGAGGACGTGTGAACGCATGGGTGCTTCTTCCTCATTACAGCCCCACGCATGTCATGGGAAACACTTTGAGGGCTCGGTCTCACACACACAGAGCTGGAAAGGGAAGCAGAGTGCCACCAAAGGTTTCTTTTTTTTTTTTTTTTTTAAATGAACCCGCAGAAATTGCTACACGGAAACACCAAGGACCCTGTCCCAATGGGTGCCTCCTTTCCCACCCACCTCCTAAAGAGACCTCAGGCTCTCCAGGTACCGCAGCATCAAGTACATTACCAAAACTTCATCACTCAGCGATGCCTAGGTCAAGGCAAAAGATTGGATTTCCCATGCAGACCCTTGTAAGCTTTCTAGTAATGCTTGTTCTCTCCCATGTTCCTCAGAGGCAGAAGCCAGGGGATAAAAGCTGGGTATGGCAATGCAAGCATGGCCATTGCTTTCCCTGTTTAGGTATCACAGACCCAGAGAGGCCTCCTGGCTGCGGTGTCCTGGCCAGTGAGCTTCAAAGAGAGGGAGAAAAAAAAAAAATCACTTCACCAGAGAAGAACTCAACGCTCCCCTTGTAACTGCTGCAGAGACACGCTGTAAAGATTTTACAGTAAGCGTGGCATTGACTTTGATTGTCTCTCTGTGTCTAATTCGGGAAGATAAGATGTGTGAAAGAAGAACCACTTGTAAGCTATTTGTTGTAGGGGTTTCTTTTTGATGCTTCCTAGGACTTTACCCCCGGATTGCAGCATTTCATTAACCTGCTTTAAGAACAGAAGAAAAGTTCGGTAGAAAAATGCAGATTTGGGGGATAGAGACAGCGAGCCCTATCATCGCGCAGAAGATAAAAGACGTGCTGCCCTCTGTGACCTCAAGGTGAGGACAAAGCTTATTCTTTGTCATATTTTTATTCCAAACAACTCAAACTACTGCTCCTTTGCCTCCACAGCAAAAGGAAAGCTTCAGATACTCCGTTCTCTTCAGATACTCTGTTCTCGTGGCGTGCTCTCATGCTGCAGACAGAAGGTGGGACGAGTGCTCTGCCAGGGAACCACCGCTCATCACCCACCCACCCAGGAGAGCAGAACTGCCCTCACCTCTGCTTACAGGAGCTAACCGAGTGCATCCCGCTAGAAAGCAACAGCAGAAGTTTCCTAGGAGAAGCTGGGCTCAGCGCATCTCCAAAACGAACCCTGATGGAAGCAGACACTTGCATCCCACGGGCTCCTGCCACAGGAGCTCCCCCTTTGCCTTGGAACTTTCTTGTTCCACACAGATCAAGACCTCCCGGCACAGAGAACTTGCTTTCACATACCAAACTGCAAACATCAGGAAGAGTTACCATTGTAGTGACGTGACCTTCAGCTATTCACAGGCTAAACACTTCCTTGTGACATCTCCCACACTCGCCCTCTAATTATATGCGCTGTATATGACTGTTAAGAATGATCACTGTATTGTAGAGGTGTGTTAGGCACCAAATTATGTATAGGCAAAGTGATTAGAGAGAAAAACAAAGTGGTTTTTCATGCAGCTAATGGCCAAAGCACCACTATTTTCTAAGGCAATTTGCAGGAAGCATAGCGTCTTCTCACTCCCCAGCCAGGAGTAGCATTGTATGAAATCTCCAAAAACAAATGTGTCATCAGAAGATGACACAGAGCAAAGCTCTGAGGGGGTTGTAACAGCCTTGATAGTTTTTAATTTTTTCACCCTAATGCCTTTCCTTTCTGTCCCAAGTGCCTTCTACTTTGAGCTTCGACTGTGCGTTGCAGCAGCTGAGTTGTGTAGTGTTTAGTGGTAAAAAAAAAAAATAAATCTGTTCACTACCATCTTTAGAGAAAAACCTTCCCTTTAAATCTGTTTACTAAAAATCAAAATTGATTGTCCACCCTGATCCCCTGTCCTCTGAACAGTCTCACATTCGGCATCCTGCTTCCCAGGACGAAGTCAGCACACGCTCAAACTGCGGACACAATCTGCGCCTTCCTCTGTTACCAGTCTGTCACTGGGAAGACCTCTGGGGCCAGGTCCACCCAGTCTCCCACAACAGCAGCTCTGCACTGCAGCAGGTCCAACACACTCCCAAACCTCTACCCCATTAACCGCCGTCTTGTCCTCCCTCCCTTAATCCACGGGTCTCCTCTGAAAAGCCAGGCACCTGTCTTCTAAAGCAGGGTTGGGCTAGGAGGCACTCTTCTGCTCTGCGGCCTTTGAAATAAAGCATCTAAGGGTCATTCGCGCAGACAAGCCAAGAGGGAGATTACTTTAATCACAGATAGTCTTGTGGGGCAGGAAGAAAATATCAGAAGTTCTTCCTGGGAAGTGATAAACCTCAGGCTGGGGGCCAGTGACGGAGAAGACAGGCTGCGGCAGCTGTGGGGAAGGAGGTGATAAAGCTTTGGAAGTAGGGGAACAGGAATGCTGGCGCCCTTGAAAGCACATTCTCTAAGGTTGGTGGAGCTGCCAGGAGGTACGGCATGTTCTCTCCTATTGATCTATCAAAGTCTGCTTTACAGGGAAGGGATTACTCACTTTTGATAACATATCAAGGTTGCCACTGATGAAAATCAATGGATTTGAGTCACCCAGCCTTCGTTTAATTAGTTCACACTAAATGCATTGGGAACAGAGGGACATTCTCCATGACCACCTCTGCTCTGCATTCCTCGCCCCACTATTAGACCACTACCTTCCAAACTATATGAAGATAAATGAACTTAACCAACAGACTTTTACTCTTCCTGTCTTTTGGCTACAGAACAGAGAGTGCATTTCTCCATCGCCTTGGTCCAGAGCTGATAAAGCCATCCAGGAAGAGAAGCCCACTCCGATGCACAAGCAAATTACTGGCAGTTAGCTTTGTGGGAAAGTGGATTGGATTAAGACTGAGTTGGAGATCAGGCCGTTTTTTTTACAAACTAAATAAGCAGTTTGAGAGAGATTTCTCCCCTCATGTACAAAGCCAACCACGGCCAGGTTAATTAATCTCTCTCCAGTTGCCCTTCTCACCAGGGCTTGTTCTCCACTTCAAGTAAAGCATCCGAGACAGCTGCTCAGATCCGTCTCGTTGCAGAGGGATGAAAACAAGGGCACAAATGAAAATTGCTTTGGAGCTTAGCCTCTCAGAGAAAGCAGACGTATCCATGCTGTAATTAGGTCTAGGCATACAAAAAGAGAACCAGATCTTTGACTGGTGCTTAACCAAGGATAGTAAATAAAAATAACAACGATCCCTCCCCTGCCCCAGGCACCAAACAGGCAAAGAAACAGCATGCCCATTTTTCTGACGATCACATGAGAGGTTGGTTCCACTCTCTTATCCTCATATAAAGGCAGATCCCCGCCACAGCCTCTGGTTCTGTGCATGCTAAAAAACAGCTGCAATGCCCTATCAAAACAAGGCATTCAAATACACGCTTCTCCCCCTGGGGAGAGCTTATACACAACACAGACATGCAGTTACAGTGTTTCATGAATTTCACAAAGCTATTCAGCTCCAAAAGCCAGAGCTGCAATGCAGAACAACATCTTGAAGTGGTGACACAGCCCCCTGCACTGCTCCCAGCCAGCAGCAAGCAGCTGGGTTAGCGACATGCCAACACTTCCATCTGGAAGCTGCCCCTCCTGCTCCTCCTCCAGACATGTTTTAACACATTTTATAACGGTGATAAGTTCTCATGTTTGGTTTAATGAAAAGGTTCCTAGCAATGTTTGCTTTAACATGCCATTAACAGCACAGTGATAGCTGCAAGGCCAAACTGAACCATGCTTCAGCCAGTTCTCAGCACAAACACTGCCTCCATCCTCCTCTTCCAAAAAGTTAACATATCCTCAGCTCCTTTCCTAGTGGTTATCCAGTAAATCAGAGAAGGCACAAATGCACCAAGCACCAAGCATTTCCATAGCCTATTACAGGGCTATCATTTAAAACACTATGGTGCTCTTTTAACACTGCCGGTAAACATACATGTGCAAGTCTCCCGTCAATGGAAGACTTGATTAGAGAAGCTAAAGGTCTCCAAATTTGCTCATGGATTGGTAGTTGAGTTGATGTGCAGCATGACCTGTCTGGCTGTTCAGAACCATCAGTCAGCGTCAGGATTTGCCCTGCCCCAAAAGAACAGTTCTGCTCTTCACAAAACCCCTAAGGGCTAAACCTGCAAAGGCCAAACAAAACAAGCAGCGGGTCAGCAGGCAAGAGCTCTCCTTGCACACATACCCCAGTGGCAGGAGCGTTTGCAGATACAGCAGGGCTAGCAAACCTTTTCTCATCAGAGACAGGCTACCAGCACTGCTGTCTTTCACCTTCCTCAAGGTCTCTTGTTCAAGCACATCTTATCACCTGTGAGCCCCGGCACAGCTCTGCAGCATCGTGCAGTCAGTCTGTGCAAGAGGCAGGTGCCAGAGTCTTGAGTCACCAGGCTGACATCCTTGCCACAGCATGCCAGGCTCCTCTGGGCTGGGATGCCATACAGACTCTGCTCCTTCACATGTGCATGCTGCCCTGTAGGACCCTGGCATGATTTCCAACCCCCTTGCTGAAAGGTGGATGCATTTCAAGGAGGAATAGGACACCCTGAGCAGCAGATCTTCCTCCTCAGCAGGGATGACCTAGAGCTGTTGCTAGAAAATGCTTTTGTCTGGGTTTTGCAACGGTCCTGATGACAGAAGGACA
Source organism: Anser anser (assembly GCF_964211835.1). Taxonomy (NCBI): domain Eukaryota; kingdom Metazoa; phylum Chordata; class Aves; order Anseriformes; family Anatidae; genus Anser; species Anser anser. The sequence goes on along the minus strand of NC_139748.1, from coordinate 6,707,260 downwards.
GGCTGCAGCTCCAGGGAAAGAGGCTCTGGAGTGAGGCACTGTCCTACAAACAAGGGGGCGGAAGCCAAGGGCTGCTTGATCAGGAATTGTCAGCAGTTTTCGGTTGGAAAGATGATGGTGGTGATTCTCTGAGCATGGACTAAGGAAAAAGGGCAAGGGAGGAAAATATATATACACCCTTATTTCTAGATTATCTTATTTATTAGACCCCTTGTTATCAATTGCTTTGAGATATCACCATGGATTTCAGTAGGCAGTGAGCGCTCGTTCATACTGACTGCAGGGCAACTCTAGAACGGGAAAACTGTCCCTGTCCCAGTGACCTCAGTGACTGACTCTTCTTTTTCTATTGTCTTTTTTTTTTTTTTTTTTTTCAGGGCTAGAGAAAGAGTAAATGGAGCATGCACTGAAAAAAGAACAAAAAAGTCAACAGAAAGACTGAATTAAGTTACGAAATAGCACATCTAGACCTTGATTCTCTTCTCAACTGTGGTTCAAATTGGCTAATGTGTTAAAAAATTACTGGGGTAGGAAGGGTAGGATAGACGGACAGAATGCAATCTCAAGTGCCTCATTTCTCTCGGAAGCTCTATTAATGGACAAGAAGCCTTTCTACACATAAATAAGCCCAAAGCAAAGGGCAGCAGTAAGGAAGACAGAAGGAAAATGCCTTCCAGGGTCGATGCCTTCTTATTTCACTGGCAGCTTGTGCCAGGCCTTCTCTAGGCTTCCCTGCATGCACATGCATACGGCCCCCTTCAATGAGGACGACAACACTTTCACACGTGCATAACAGCCACCGATCTGTAATTAATCATAATGCTAACTCAGCCCTGAACTTTTCCCACTTTTTCAATTTTAGTTTCTTTAACTTATTTCCATAATATTGTCAGTTTCATGACTTAACTTTTCTCTGTATAATTGTAAAGGCGAAAGGTCTGTAAACAATTGCACAGCCCTGTAAGACAGAAAATCATTTCACGTGTCAAGACCCAAAGCCCACTTTGATTGGAGCTACTCATGTAAATGAACCCAAATCAATTGACTGTGGTAATGACACCACCGGTGAGGGATAGGAATTTTCCTTCCACTCCAGGCAGTGCCAGAACCCACTGCCACAGTTCCTGGAGCCCCTGTACTGAGAGAGATCCCTTGTCCTCGCTGACTTTGATCGGAGGCATGGCAGCCAGCACCAGGGGAAGATTTATCTGCTGTCACAAAAACCTACCCGGTGCAGAGCTTGACAGCGGCACTGGGAACACCAACACCCAGAAGCAAATCTCCCGTAACTGGATTCAGAAAACCTGGGCTGAGTTCTCAGCTTTAATAACCTCTGGCCTGGGATGGCCTGGCCCAAAACCTGACACAACCCAGTCTGACTAGATTTAGTCAGGGCTCTGCACTTGCATCCCCTGTGATGTTGTTTTCTCCCTCTGAGCTCTTCCAGCCAATGCTTGTTAATCTCATCAGAAATTATAAACCTCAACCCAGAGCTCCCATCACTGCCTCGAGCATGCTACCCAAGCGTTGTTACATCTTTTGCACAACTCAAGTAAACCATTTAATCTCAGTACCTCATTTCCTCTAAGGGATTGTTTCTCTTCTACCTTCATCTCCGGGTTAATGCTGGGAATAGTGCTCAGGTACAGTGTCAAGCACCAAGAATCCCCAGCCATGCAGAGTGGGTCTAGCTGCTCTGGTGATTCAGACAGTCTTCCTGCTCCCAAGCCCAGACAAGCCAAGATGCAACAGCCATCTCCCTACAGGAGCTACACCAGAAGCCAATTCATTCCCGAGTGACTTTTACATGAGACACAGCTTCCCAAGGCTAATGACAGCACACGTGCTGCTGCAGCACGTGGAGCTGACCGAATAGCTTATTGCCTTCCCCACAGCTTTTTACACTTCAGCAGCTTTATATACAGGAAAAAGGAGCATCAAGAAACCGTTTCACTCTGAGCTCTCTAGCAGGGCTCAGGAAGGCTTTGAAAGCAAAAAGCCCAGATAGACACAAACATGGTTTCCTCTGGATCAGGTAGCTGCTTTATCTCCCCGAGAGATCTGTGCAGGTGATGGCAATGCAAGAGCCCCATAAACATCTTGCCAGTGCCATCACCAGTCCATTCAAATTGACTTTTCACAGCGAGAACGTGGTTCCTTTGAAAGATTTCCGATTACCGGCAAAAAGGTCAGGCAGTCCATCAATACTCTGAGTGGGTGCAATTCAGGGAGTCGTGCAGACGCTCCCTGGTGTGCCCCAGGAGAGGAGCCAACATCCCTACCTGCACAGAACAGACGTAGACAGGGAATCCGGTTTCACTCCTTAACTGCTGCTGATTCCCCTGAAGTACCACCATCGGTTTGGGAAAGGTGCAGGCATGAGGGGAGACTTGTTGCCCTAAGGGGTGAGCAGGGGCAAGGCTGGGGCATGACATTTTGACTCGGGCCACTTTGCAGGGGACACAGAAGCAGGACTGGGCCCCTCCATCGCCCGCCAGGCAATGCACAGGGAGCAAAGCCTGGCCTGTCACATCCAGAGCAGCTCCTCTGTGCAGTGGAACTGTGCTCACTCAGGCAGAAGAGACTGCAGCTCCCCTCCACACGCAGAAACCAGCTCTGTTGCCAATTCTTTCCAGTGTGTAAAACTAAGAGATGTCAGCTTCCAGTGACAATGAAATTACAGTTTAGAGGAACCCCATACCTGTCAGGAAACAAAGCCCTGACCCTCCAGGCTGTCTCCAGAGCTCTGCATATTTCTCAGGCACCATTGTTACAGGTTTTGTTTCTTCTTGCATACGTGGGAAGCAAGAATCCTCCTCAGCCATAAGCAGCAGCACACTTAGACAGTGGAAACAGCTTATGAAATTAATGGAAATGGTTTCTTTCATCCATGAGGAGCAGAGGAGCCCTTCAGCAAAAGGGCTGGAAACTGGAAGAGTCTCCTGCCTTCTTCTGCAGGAACGCAGCAACCTCCAGCATATCAGGAGAGGAGAAGCTGAGCTGACATGTATGCAGTATACAGTCCAAAGGAGAGAAAGGTGAGAAAAGCAGTGCCATAGTGGGCAGGGCCAAGAGCACTCCCTCATCCAGGGCAGCCCTAAGAAACCACCTGGGTCTTGTGCAGCAGTGGAAGGAAGGGAGCTGGCAAAGCAAAGGACTTGGATTTAACTCAGGTGGGCAGCAAATTTCAACCCTGTTTAGCCCTCAGTGGGAGCAAACTCCAGTTGCCAGCTCAAGTTAAGCCCAGGGTGCCTGGTTTTCCTCTTCTTTTATCTCATACTTAGTACAGACACCTCACCCCACCCCCTTCCTCTAGTGCAGATCAATCTATGGAAATGAGATCTCAGACAGGACTGCACTGTTTGCCTGTACTTCAGAGATGCAATATAAGGCAACTACAGGCATCCCGGAGCCTCAGGCAAGCTCCCTGCAGAGAAAACACAGATGTGCTGCACGGCAGCTTATTCATTTTGTGATCCAGGACTGAAGGAATGCAGTGGAGATGGGACGGGCATCGTCTGCAGGAGGCATCACACAGGTGGGGTCCCCGCTCCAAGCCAACAAAATGCCTGCAGCGTCAGCATCCCTGCATCGAGAGCAAGAAGCAGCACAGCTGGAGAGCAAGCAGAGGGAGAATTTCTAATTAAAATCTCCCAGAAAAGTGCTTTGGAAAGGAAAGAAAAAGAGGGGGAAAAAAAAATCACAACTGCGAAATTCCTGACTGAATCACTTTTTTTTTTTTTTTAATACTACAATAGGAGTAAAGTAAACAATAGCTGAAAGGAAACATTCTAATTGTCATGAATCAAAGTACCAAGTTAATTTTTCATCAAATGCTGATGAGCCCTATTAAATACATATTTAATATACACATCAGTATTTCCGCTCACGGAAAACACACGCTCTCAGGAGAGCTCAATGCCAGCTCCATTCCCAGCGCCGCCACCCACATCCCCAGTCCCGGATCTGCTCCCAGCTAGCCTTCCTCTCCCAAACCTTCTCAGCCTGCAAGACTGAGGAATGAAAGGCAGAGAAAGGGGCTGGTCCCCACACCAAGGAGCGTGCAAAGCTGCCACTCCCTCGACACCCCCGACGCCGCCCCACCACAAAAAGGCCACCGGCCCCTCACGAGACCCAGCCGCGGCGGGTCTCCGTGAGGAGAAAGAAAGGGAAGACGATTTAAAGGGAAGACGATTTTGGCAACGTCACTAAAAAGAACAGGAGGGCCTCCGTTCCTGCCATGGGGCATTTTTGGGCAGGGGCCCCGCCGGGTGACAGGGTCACCCGCTCGAGGTGGGATTCACCGGGCCGTGCTCGCTTACAGCGTTACCATGGGGACACCCGCTCGGTACAGCGTGCGAAACACTCCATTCGCTTATTGATTGAGCTGCCGTCAAATTCAATCACAAGTGAAAATGGATTTTTTAATGCGACTATTAGCTGCTTTTGAAAGGCAAATTGAGTTCAGTTATACCAAGTCAGCCATCAAAAAACAATTTGCCATCAGCCAGACAGTCCGGCCGGGCATCGGGCCTGGGGAGAGCTGCGGCAGGGAAGAGAGGCAGCTCTGCTCACAAACATTTCAGGAGAACCTAGCAAGGGACTGAGAGGAAATAAGGTTTTTTTTTCCTCCCCAGTGGATGAGGTCAGGCCTTGAAGCGCTGCTTTTGGATGCAGCCCCACATTTCTGTGACACGACAGGGCTTGAAAGCCACTGCCTGCCCTGGAAGGGTTCAAAGGACAGAAAAGTGAATGATGGGGTTCATCACAAAGCCTCACGCTGGGCTTCAGGACGAGCAAGACAAAGGCCTTCCCCAGACACAAGGGCACATGAGAGAAGCTCAGATGAGAAGGATGGGGGGTACGATAAAACCTGAGGGTATCAAGAGGACACAATGGGCTCCTGTCCACACCAAGGAGACCAACAAAGTTAAGCCAAGCCAGCATCGCCCACCTCCATACCACCCCCACATCTGACACAACTCAACAAAATTCATTTTCTCCTAGCTGCTGGAAAATAAGAGTTTTCCCTTACAGATTAGGAAGCAGATTCTCATTACCGTGTTAAGCAAGGATCAATATTGCAGCAAAGTCTAAAATCAGCCCAGTCTGGTGAGGTGCCGAGCACATCAGTTTCCCCAAATCAGGGAGCGAATCGTGCCTGGTGGGAACAGCTAGCCTTGCTCCAGGATAGCTTCACAGGGGCTAAGAGGTGGCAATGGAGGACTGTGGTGGGACAGGAAAAAGCAGCATTTTGCTAAAGCCCCCCAGTTCATGTAAAACTATGCAATCTGGGGCCTATATATGAAAATACTGTATATAAAAACTTTTGAAAATACATACGACATGAATTTTTCTACCAAGATCAAGGACTCCAATATAGACCATTAATTATAAACACCATTTTTAGAACCTCTGGGAACCTTAAAAAAAACATCAGAAAAACAGCAAAAAGGCTCAAATCCAATTGTCCTCTCAATCCCATGAACACATTTACAAGCATTACTAAACACTTGCAAGAACAGTCCAGGAATTTCTACAGCAGCATAATCCAAAGAGATCTGCTTTCAAAGACTCTGTGCTTCCTGAAAATCTTGTAGTCTCAGCTAATGAGAACTTAACCACATGTTTTTGGTGGATGAAATTATGTCATTTTGCAATTATTATTATTCAAGCATTATTTATTTAACCTGCAGCCACATTATATTGACTGCAGAATTGCTGTCATTTTTACTTTTGATGGCTCACTTATTGAGCTGTGCTTAAGAAATTGTGCTTGATGTTCCCAGTACAGGAGATTTTTTATTTTTTTTTTTTAAACCTGCACATCCACTGCCCCTTCTCAGCAAAGCCAACATCTGTGCTCCAGGGCTGGTAGTATTCGATATTGCACGCCCAACACAGGACCATTTACAGCCCTTTCACACCTTTTCTTCCTGTATTGGTCAAGTTTGGGGAATTTAGGTTATTACCGTCAATAAAAAGCACAATGCACTAAAGACTTCCAGATACCCAAAAGAAGATAAAATGGATCTTTGCATTCTGCCCTGTCTTATTAAAGAGCTGCAGAGGTGAGGCAGCAGCTGAGGGTCTCCATGCACCCCAGAAAGTCAAAACACAGAGGTACCAAACTGCCTTGTACTGCAAACCCTTCCATAGGAGAGGCTACAGTGAAACAACAGGATGGGTCACAGACACCAGGTCCCTGCTTTCTGAAGCAAAATAAGTGTCCAGATGCACATTTCCCAATGTCTGAATGCCACCAGCGTAAGAAGGATAAAAGGAAAATCTTTCCTAGTCCTGGTTCTTTTCTCATGCACCCCTGCCCTGAAGCCTAGAGAGCTGTGTTTACACAACAGGAAACCCAATACTCTCCTTTGCCTTCCCACCACCTTCTTCTTATTCCCCTCCCCCCCCGCAATTTTCCCCAAATGCAAAGGATGATGAAGTCATCTCTCCTCCAGTGATAAAACATCTGCCTGGAGAAGCTTGCAGTGCAATGCAACATATTTTAATCAATGCTACAGCTAGTTGCAGAGAAGAGGAAAAAAAAGTCAAACAGGGTTGCCCCCCCCCTCCCCCCCCCAAAAAAAACACACCACCACCAAAAAAAAACTATATGTAAAATATAATAGAAAAGAACGCTGACAAGCAGACTGGAGGCACCTTCCCCATAAGCCTTGCAAGGCAGACAGCACCAGAATACAGAGCTCACTAGGTAAGAGAGGGATTTCAAGAATGAGATCAGGGAAAGATTAATTGCATACACTAAGAGATCTTGACTTGATACCTTCACGCCCTATATCCTCAAAGCCAAAAATGACTCATGCCAAGATATTGTATAGGCCTACTTGCCCATTCTTTTGGGCCTACCAATACTTATTAAAGGTGAAATTCTTGCAGACCCCTCACACCTGCTGTGATACAGAAGGAAAGGCGGGTGGGAAGAAGAAGCCATCTTTGAGAATAATGTTAAGACCAAATGACCAATTTGCATTCACAAGTTTTGAGAAATCAGCTTGCTCCTTGGGAGCCAACATGCAGAGGGAGCAAAGGCTTACTCGCAAAGCTGAGAAAGAGTGGCCTACTCTAGACAGAGGCAGCGATGCTGCCACTCCAGAAGGAAGCCCAGGTTGTTGCAGGGAAGGTCTGAAGGCATCCAAATACGGTTCAATGTGGGCAATGGCACAGCCCTTACCTGAGCCCCAGCTCCTGAAGAAAGCAGACTGACAAGGGTACAGGTCTCATTCTCTTAAGATTCAAGAGGGGCTCGTTGCCTCCCTCGTTTGTCACTTTGAAAATTTCACTGTGAAATATTAATGGGGTGCAGCCTCTAGCCTCTCTAAGATGTTCACTGCAGGAAACAGAGATTTTACAAATTCAAAATAAAACCCTGACCACAATTGTCATTATTCCCACCTTGCTCTTCAAGCTCAAAGGGAGCCCATGCCTAACCACGAACAAACGGCACCTTTAACGAGACCTTGCATGGCAAGAAACTAAACGCAGACACCTGGGAAGCCTGTTCGACTGCTTCACTGGAGATATGATGACAGGTTGTTTATAGCAGCTTACAGAAAGGCTGTGCAAAACAAACAGAAGGGTACCTTCCTTCCACCTCCCTCCCCATTGAATTTCAAGGGAAAACCTGATGTCTTTCTAAATATTTCAAGTTTCCAAAAGAGGAAAACAAAGCATTGTCTGTGATGAATGGAGTTTGGCAGCTGTTCGGGACAGGTATGGCACGTAGAGCTGTGGGAAACCGGCCCAGAACCTTCAGATGCTGCAAAGAAACAAAAAGCTGATGTTCCCCTGCAGGCAGGCAGGCAGGGGGGTCCCAGGTCCACATTTTCATGTACAGTTATTTGTCAGCAGTGTTCTGCTGACAAACTGGCCCCATCCATTTTGCCAGCAAGACCTCTTCCGAAACAATTGCTCAGAAGGATCATATTTGCTGCCTTTTATCCTACTTGAGTAGGAAGGCACACAAGCGAGCAGAAGGTACCTTTCGAAAGCAAATAACACACCCAGATGTGGTCTAAGTCCATCTACACACAAAGAGCAGGCTAAAATACCTGGAGCACACAGATGTCACCATCCACCTGGAGGAAAAAAGTGGATACACTAGAAATCATGCCAGTTGTGGATATTCTGGGTCATTCCTGAAAGGTCACTTCCCTCCCCATTGTGGGTTTCCACCTAGTTGTATCTGCCAGGGAGAGAGAGAAAAATATCCCCCTGGGGCTCTCCAAGATGGAATTAGTCCTTCGAATTTCCCCTTTTGGGCACGTGCCTACACACATGGAGGGAGCACGCAGGCAACTCTGCGACGCACTGCGTACTCCCATTCCTCAAGCAGCCCAGATCTAGCTCTGACAAGGTCAAACACAAGAAGAAAACTCACCCAAGGCTAACGGGAGGCAGAGAATTGAAAGATTAGTCACCATCCAGATGTCTGCATTCAAAAGGGAAAGAGAGAAGCGCTGGAAAAAAAAGAAGACCAGCTAATGAGGGGTGGAGGACGCCAGACACGAAATGTTATGGGACCCAGACTCTGGTATTCAGCCCCTGTCTCTGCTTCCAAGTCTCATGGCATCTGTTTTCCTCTGCGTGCCCCCATTTCACCTCTTGGTCTCTGTCTCCTCCTATGGGCACCAGAAGCTCTCTGAGGCTTGCAAGGGAGAATTGTCCTGAGCGTGGCCAACTCCCCCTGGAGTCCCAAGCCAGCAGGGTCAAAGGGATAACTGGCTGTCCCAGCTCTTAGCAGCAGAACCCTGAGAGGTTTCTTCTCAGCTATTTAATCCATCTTGCAGGATGCAGGAGAGTGTCCCCCAGCAGATCTGCCAGTTTACTTGGAGCATCAATGTTTGCCTAAGCAAATTGCTTGGGAAGTTCTGTGCATAGCAGGAGAGTTGGCTAACTGAGAAGCTGTCTGAGAAATGGAGAGAAAAAAAAACACACAGGCAGCACTGAGGGCAGTGAAGAGGATGGCTAAAGGCATCTGGACTCCCCAAGGACATGGTTGCCCTTGTAGTGGGTTTACATGGCAAGGTTTTGGTAGAGGGAGGGCTGCAGGGGTGGCTTCTGTGAGAAGAATCCAGAAGCTGCCCCATGTTAGATAAAGGACAGTTTCAGCTGGCTTCAAAGCGACCCGCTGCTGCTCAGAGCTGAACCAATACGCAATGTTGTTTGTGCCTCTGTGAGAACATATTTAAGAAAGGGGGAAAAAAAAAAAAAAACTGCTGCACAAGAGCAGCTGGGAGAATGAGGAGTGAGAAACAGACTTGCAGACTCCAAGGTCAGTGAAGAAGAAGGGAGAGGAGGTGCTCCAGGCACTGGAGCTGAAGTTCCCCTGCAGCCAGTGGAGAGGACCGTGGAGGAGCAGGTTGTTCCCCTGCAGCCCATGGCGTACCACATCAGAGCAGATTTCTGTGTTGCAGCCCGTGGAGGTGTCCACGGTGGAGCACGTGGATATGCCCCGAAGGAGGCTGCGGCCTGTGGAGAACCCCTGCTGGAGCAGATTCAAGGCCAGACCTGACCCATAGCCCATGGGGATGGGACAGCACAGGAGCGGGTGACCTAGCAGGAGCTGCTGCCCATGGGGGACACATGTTGGAGCAGTTTGGAGGGACCCCATGGTACAGATTCTTGAAAAGCTGCTGCCTGCGGGAAGCCCATGCAGGATCAGTTAGGGAAGAACTGCACCCCGTGGGAGGGACCCCATACTGGAGCAGGGGAAGAGAGTGACTGAGAAGGAGCGGCAGAGATGAAGTGCTATAGACCAAACACAACCCCCATTCCCCCATTCCTTTGTGCCGCTCAGGGGGAGGACGTGGAAGAGGGTAATGGGGGGAAAGTGTTTTTGGTTTCTTTCCTTTGTTTCTCACTTCTCTAGCTTGTTCGTAATAGGCAATAAATTTTACTAATCTCCATACTCTCATACCCTGAGTCTGTTTTACACGTCACGGTAATTGTTGAGTGATCTCCCTGGCCTTATCTCAACCCTTGAGGCCATTGCATGTTATTTTCCCCCTCTTTCCCTTTGAGGAGAGGGAGTGAGAGAGCTGTTCTGGTGGAGCTCGGCTGCCCACCTGAGTAAGACCAACACAGTTCTCCATGAATTGTTATTCCTGGTCCTGGTGCCTTTGTCAACATCACTTACTGCATATGCAAATAGGACCATACTCCTGCAATTACATGGCAATCAGAGGCAAATTACATTCTCACTGTTTACTTTCAGTATATTTAATTAATCTGGTTATTAGATGATTAATGAAGCTTGTTTGGTGAAAAACTCCTAGCATTTACAGCAAGAGCTCACACATACCCACAGCTGGCATCTTGCTCCACAAAACTGGGACGCTGTGCCCGAGGCAACAAGTCCAAACCTTATTCCAGGGACCAGCAGAGCTGGGCTAAGACTGCAACCTAACCCATGGCTCAGAGGTGTTCAGGACTCAGGTTCTCCAGTAAGCCCACCACATCAACAATGCCAAACTGGTCCCTCTGCTCGAGCCAACCACCAAAATCAACCCATAGAGCGTGCAACAAGCGTGGTGAGTACAGAGACACCTGACAGATCTCTCCAAAGGGCTCAGGCTCATTTTTACAACAAAGTATTCAAAGACATTGGGGCAAGCACATGATGGTACAAAACAACAGCAATCTGTGCTATCTCTATCTCCAAATCCTAACCTTAAACTTAAAAATAAATATGACTCTAACGAAAAAAATAAATGGCCAAAAAATCCCCCAAAAAACTGCTAACAACAAAAGTATTTTGGTAGACCTGAACACGCTTTGGGAGCCTTTACGCAATCCCAGACACAACAGAACTCTGTGCATTAGCTGTCTCCAAATGCAAACAAACCTACCCCTAACCCTACCATAAACATAACCCTAATTATATCCATGAAAAACACGTAAGTTGCCAATTTCTCCCATCGAAAAGTACCCCCAACGAAAGCCTTGACATGAATTCCCTTTGGGAGCCTTTACACCACCCCACACACAACAGGACTCTGCGCCTTCTCTCTAGGCCTCTTGTTGCCTCCTATCTACTGGACACCCCTCCGGCTCTGTCTTCCCTCTCCTACTGACTTCCCTGGACACCCTGCCCTCCTCGAAGCTCACTCTTGCTTGTATTTGGTTAACCTACCAATAATTAAGTGACATGTTCATCTATTATCAAATTGCTCTACCATGATCAGGAAAGAATGAGGAGAACTAATTAACGATATCACTTGCTTACTCCAGGTTTTCCGGTTCTTGTATGGGGTTCCCATAGCAACCAGTACAAAAGCTGATAATTGTGTGTGGTTTTTATAGGGTTTTAAGTGCTGTTCCTTCCCTTTGTTATCCCCATCAGATAACAAAGGCTCTGCGAGGAATGTGGCATAACTCCGGGCTCAGGAGAGGGATTTCTATGCAGCGAGGAGGAATGAAAATGTACTGCAAGTGAAGTGTGTAGGGTGACAGGTCCTACTCGTTCACTTCAGACTCCTGGAGAGCAGTTATCTTGGGAGGGGGTGCACAGTCTGAGGACACACCAACACAAGTCCCCAGCCTGGTGTTCCTGTATCAAAGACTTCCATGATTCACATCAGCCCTGTCTCCACAAGGAGCAGACCTCTCCAGGGCGAACAGTTTCACAGGGGACTGCACCAATTTTCACAGCATCCCAGCAGACAAAGCACCCCGCATCAGAGGCTGTCTGCAGGGCCTCGGCTTGCTGCTTGCAGCGCCAGGACACACTGAGCACTGCGGGACTGGGCAAGTGCCCCTTAAAGGCTTCACTCAACATAGGCACGAAGGAAACTGGGCACACCGCAGTGCAGACATCAGCTCAAGCTGCACTGAGATCCCTGTGCTGGAACACAGTTCAGCACCATTCACCCTCCATCCTGTCCCTTTTCCTAAGCACCAAGGCTTCTTCTGCTTTGTGGTTTTGACAAGGAACCTTTGCATTTAGATAAAGAATAAAGCCTGCCTTCAGATCTGAACTCTGCATCAGAGTAGAACAATGTTTTAATGAATTAAGTATGTTCTAAACCAAGCGTAACTTCTTAGCACTCAAAAAATTGAGCAAGAATAACTTAAAGAAAAAGCTAACAATCCAACTTATTTCATCAATCTCTGGCTGAGAACTGGCCACAGGCCAATCAATTATCTCGAATTTTTACAATATTCAACTCTCCTCCAACAGCCAATTTCCAGGCTGTGAATTGTAGGTGAGCGGTTCCTCCTGCGATAGCCACCCTTTCATTTCATACCAGTTTGCAGCGCAGTGGCTTCCCCAGGACAATGCAGGCCCAGAGGCCATGCACAGCATTACACGGGAGCAAGGCACGATGCGCTGGCTGGCACGGTCAGTGCTAGTGCTGGGGGTTTTGGAGGGACATGGGTTGTTTGACATCCAGTAGCAGCATTTACAGACGCAAACACAGCCCAAATGGCAAGGAGTATCCACCAAAGGCTAATCCCAAGGGTCCAAAAAGACTGGGGAAAAACCTCCCAAAATCCAAACCCAGCCGCCCCCATCTGCCATCGGCACGCAGCAAAGCACGCCTTGTCACAGAGACCAGGTGCCTGCAGCTGATCGGCGAAGACCCAGCGTGCACGCAGATGTTTGCTGCGCATGGCAGGGAAGCCTTGGGGCTGGGAGGCTGCAGGGATGAGACCTCAGCTGTTCTGCTCCAGGCTGAACTCACCCTGCACTGCCTCCCCCCTCGGCTACCCCACAGCCTTTGCCCAGGGTGCAGGACCGAAGGATGCCGTGAGGGGAGTGATGCTGAGGACAGAGGGTTGGTCCCGCACACAGCCCACACACACACATGCTATGGTTATGCTGCTGCTGAATGTCACACACACAAAATCTGGGCCTGCAGGCACCTGAAGCTCTCACACCTCCGCTTGAGACACACCTTGCCACCATCCACAATAATGTAATAGCCCTTCCTCTGTCTCTTCTCCCCAGGATGCTGGGTAGACCACATTCAAGCTAGTAGAAATCCCCCCTGCCCATCCAAAGCCTTCTCCTACCCTACAATTGTTTTCATTTCCCCCTTCCCCCCCCCCTTCTTTTTTATTCTCAATAAAAACATAATTACAGGCTTTTAAAAAAAGCAAATTATAGTGACATACTTTAATTATCTCCAAGCAATGGAGGACTAAATTACACAGTCAGGGAATCGGAGGTTACCTAAAAATAAAAGCAAGAAGCTTCATTAAATGCTAATTGCAGCTTTTGCTGCTGAAGTGAGATTTCAACACAATCTGCCATTGACTCACTCGGCCATATAAGAGAATATTGCCACTGGGGACAGACCCTCACGTATGTGCCACACGCTCGCCTCCCAGCCATGGGCCCTGGCTGCTGGGGATGCTTTGCGGAAAGGAACCAGGCAGTCGGCTCGGGGGTGCTTCCACCTCCCGCTGGGGCCCCCTGTCCCCCGGGATGGCTCAGAGGCAACATCTGCCTCCTCAGCAGCACTGACACACTCAGCACAGCTTTCCAGCCTCCTCCCTGGCTTCCCACAATCCAGGAAAAAAAAAAAAAAAATCACACTCAAGGTCTCCATTTGTGTCTTCAAAGCTCCCCGTGGCCCCACGAGGGCCTGCTGCTCCAGGACAAAGGTTTCAGCTGGCAACGGCCCTCAGCAGGAGAAGCACTTTCTGGTTGCAGAGATGAGCTCAACCTGCTCGCTGCAGAGCTGGTCCCCCACGTAATGAACCGCAGCGGATGTCCCAAGCTCTGCTGCCTTCTCCTCCAAGTGCCATCGCACCTTGCTCCAAGCAGCGCTCCGATCCCCTTAGGCCAGACTGGGACCGCACAGCTCTGCCCACAGGACAGGGACCGGGTGTAAGCCTGTATTGGAGCAAGGGAGGAACCACTCGTGCCGCATCCTCCACCTTCCTGCTCCAGCCCTGCTCTCTACGTCCCCTTCCTCCAGATTTCCTTACTCAGGGGTTCTCCTGTGGCTTTGACAGACAGGCTCCAAACCCGAGCGGTTGGGGAGCAAGAGATGAGACTGAGAAATCTACAGAGAAGCGATTTATTTTTTTTTCCCATTTCCTATAGAGTTGGCCTAATTGTGTCACTAAAGTCTGTAATTTGCCTCTCACAGAACAGAGTTAATGACAGGCTCCACACTGCTGCCTCACGTACAGGCTGGGGACAGGCATGCACACACACACACATCGGGACCCAATGCACCACTGCCAGGGTGGTGGGACCCCAAAAGCTCCCAGGAACAAGGGGGAGCTCAAGAGAGGAACTCCCCAGTGCAGCTGAGTGGGGGAGATACGAGCAGGGGAAACAGGGAGTTAGTGCTACACCAGGTTTTCTGCCCCACTTCTCAGCATGCCATTAAAAGGGAAGAAATGTACAGGCCAACCGCTTGGGGAACTCAAGCGGTTATTGCCATTTAAATTCAGCAGTCCTTCACGAGAATAAGGGAGAAAACAGGTAAGTGCTTTTAAGCTGCAAAGGATGCGAGGAGAACAGCAGCACAGATTTTGGTACAGGCACCTTATTAAACATTTACATGGAGTGCCAAAACCTAGGAATTCCCCCACCAGATCACTCAGTATCTACTCTGCTCCTCTTGCCCTCCAACGTGTTAAGCAGAGCTGAAACCCCATCCTAGGAGGTGCCAACCAGCTCCAGAACCTGCCCCAGCAGCAGCTATCACCTCTCTGCAGACAGCAGCACCAGAGCCTGCCTCGGTCTGCGTCGCTCTAAGTCCATCTCAATTGCTTATAGACTGCTCCCTTTTAATTAGCTTTCATAATCAAATAAGTGTCTAGAATTAAACGGCACTGTATCAGGAAATGCCACACAAAATTAACCAACCGTGTTCAGAGGTCACTGCATCCGCCACTGAAACACATCCAGCACTGGGAGGGGTGCAGGTCTGCTTAGCAGCACACAGGAACAGCGCCGGTAGGGGTAGGCTGGAGCTGATAAAAACGGGGCCAATTAAAATTCTGTTCCAAGACCAGTGAGGTTGGATTTGTGCAAATATTTTGCATATCTACTTAAGAGCATCTTTATATTATTTAAGCTGAAGTCTGTAAAGAATAAGGCTGAATCGCTGTAAAGCACACTTACACCAAAATAAGTACCCACATGAGGACTCTTTTGATTTAACACTCCATCAGATCCATCGAGAAATCAGGGTAGCTATTGTGCTTAAATAGGGCCTGATGCAAGAGGGGAACATGAATCTACTTGAAACTATAATCAAAATTTGGCCAAGGGATTTCTTCCCCAAGCATCAAAGGTGCCCACTTCGGAAGTGCCATCCCAGAGCCCACCACCTCTCACACCAAGCCGTAGCTCCTGGGGCCACTGCTCGTGCTGTGCCCCGTGTCCCCCTGCAGACCAGCAGAGGACAGACAAGCCTGGAGGATCTGCTGGGTGGCAGCACAGCCATTCCCTGGCCACAGCCTCTCTGGAGGGCTCAGAGCATCCCTCCTCATAGGAGCTGCAAGGGGAGGGAGGAGAACGCTGTAATTAAAGTGGAATCAGCCTTTCCAGTCATTGTCAGGAAGAGGTTGGGGTGGAAGGCTGCTTGTAAAAACAGCAGAGCGGTAACAAAGCTGGGAATGGCACCAGAGACACCAGCTTGGGTTTTCTGGGAGCCCTCTGAACCAGGCAGCATTTCACGTCTGATCCGACAGTGATGAACGCAGTGGGAACGGAGCAGTTCTTCCTCCTGAGAAGCTCTTTTGACAAGCGTGATCTTATGAAAGTTTCGGGCTTTTCATTATATTTCTTTTTCTTCTTTAACTCCTGCCTTCAAGCCATGCTCTGTCCTCCCTGCATCAGCAGGGAACAGGCTTGGTTCCTTTGCACTGATCGATAGCTGAAGGTCCCCGCAGTACTCAGAGTGGCACCAAGACCTCCCCTCCCTGGGGCACGCAGCCACAGGCACAGAGCTGGGGGCTGCGGTTAATACACAAATAGGTCTAGAAACATGCAAAACAGTGGGATAGCTTCTCCTGGGCTCAGAGAGGGAATACACGGGTATCTTTGCACTGGTAAGAAATACACATAAAGAGATGGGAAGACATCCTCGCTGCTTCAGAGGTTGGGACACCACAAACAGCTCCAATGTCACTGCAGAGTACCTAAAGCAGCAAGCTGCCCGAAAAAACAGCCAGCTCAACTCTCTGGGGCAGCAGCACCTTTTCCTGCCTCCTTTGCCCACCTCACATTTGCCCTCAAGAGAAAAGAGGGGCTTGGACCAACCTCTCCTTACCCCACACTAAACAAGCAGTGCCACCCCTTTCCAAGCGTCTTTCCACAGCACAGGGACAGAGACACCACCAGCAGCCACGCCAAACCTCCCCCAAAATGCAAAAGCAAGGCTCAGAACAGCCACCTACCTTGTGCACCGGGCCACGCTGTCCCAAGAGGCAGGCGGGAACCTGGGGTAAGCAGGAAGGGCAGGGCTGCCCTCATTAGCTGGTGACTCCCTAATTAACCCAGGTGGGTCTTGGTGAGGATGGTGGAGCTGGCCCTGCCTCCAAAGGGAGAAAAAAAAAAGAGGAAATCCCTTCCTTTGCACTGTGCCATCCTCCAGCCTCAACCCACACCTCGGGGAAGAGCAAACACAAAGGACTCAGCCCTTTCTGCCCCATTCTGCCCCAATTCTTCCACAATTCTGTAGCACCAGCTACGGCGCGAGCCCTGACACGCTGTGCCAGCGTGGTGCTGAGCTCTCCTTCTGGCCCTGTCCCGGCCCCTCGCGAGGTCCTGCACGCAGTGGGATGACCTGGAGGGGAAGGGTGCTGAGCCCATCCTGCCTGGGAGTGCTCGGCCACCAGAACCTTCCCCATTGTCCGAAACCAAGTCACCTCCTGGGGGCTGGACTGAACAGGCACCAAGAGACAGCAAACGCCGAGTGCAAAACCATGGTCTTTTATTAGAAATCTCCTCGTATAAAAATGATCATGCTCTACACAGTCATCGAATAATTCATAAACATCCAGGCACTGAACTTTGTATTTTTTCTTTTTGTTTTTTTTTTTTGACTGGTCAGTACATAAAGCAGACATATTTCAATCCATATGATCATCACGTACATTAATTAACCACCTATAGAAATCAGCACTTTGAACACAGTCTAGGTTTTATTTTATTTTATTTCGTTGTCTCTTTTTTATTTAAATTTTATGTATTTTTATTTATTTTTCCTTTTTGCAACATATAGAATTTGGTAGGATAAGGGAGAGTGAAGAGGGACAGAGGAAGACAGAAACAAAAGAAAATGAGGGATAAAAAAAAAAAGAAAGAAAACAGAAGGTGCTGCACAACCACAAACAATCTCACAAATTCCAGAAAAGGGAAAATGTTGGGTCATTTTTTGTTTTCTTGTTTTTTCTTGGTTTTTTTTTTGTTTTTTTTTTGCCAAGATACAGAAAAAATAAACAAAGCCTTGCTGCAGTCCATCAGCTCTTCCCCACACTTCGTCCCCCTTGCTCAACCGTTCCTCTTCCTCCGTGGGGAGGCATGCATCATCATCACGGTGGTCGGTGGTTTATTTTTTATTTGTTTGTTGTTGTTTTTTGTTTTTTTTTGCTGCTGTTGAACATCATCGTCCCCAGGAGCTCTGCCCCCAGCCCGTCCAGGAGCAGGACCCCGCTGCCACCTCCCTGTCCCACCCCACTCCCCCGCAGCGCCGTGCCACGAGGGATGCGGCTCAGCTCCCTCCCACTTCGCGGCAGCCGCGGCCTCCCTCCGTGCCGGGCGGTTGCGATCCCTGGAGTTAAATGGCGTGGTTGCTGTAGCTGACGTAGGTCTGCTTGGTAGCCAGCGCTGGAAAGAGAGACAAGCCTCACGTGTACTGGGTGACAAAATCTGCCCGCCCTTTCTGGCTCCCATCCCGCACCCCCCATCTGGCCAGGGAGACGCTGGTGGGGACATGGCTTGGCGTTTGCTCGTGGAGCCGGCCAGCCCTGGCACTGGGGACGGTCCCTGTGAGGACCCTGAGCCGTGCCAGAGGAGCTGAGCCCCTGGGGGCTCTCTGAAGACAGATCACCACAAAGAGAGACCCCGGGAAGTGCCACGAGCCCCAGGATGCAGCCTCGTATTCCCATTCCCTTCCCTCAAGCTGGGCGTTTGTCCACAGATGCTCCACACTCCCAACACCTCCTCTTGCCCCAGTCCTGCAAGAGCCTGGCAGAGCCAGGAAAACGCCCGATAACAATAACTCCTCCTGCTCCCTGCAGGGCTGTGCTGCTGCCCTTGGGCTGCGGGGCGGCAGCGTGTCACTTGCTTTTAGTGGCAGCCACAGGTCAGGGAGAGGAGGTGGCTCCTTGCAGCGCCCTGGCTCCTCTCGGTGCTCCGGCTGGGCGCGATGCTCTGAAGAGACCTTGCCCCCAGGTCCCCACAGACCACGGGGCTCAGCAGGCACACAGACACCTCCAGCCAAGGACATGGAGCGAGGCACAGAGGTCAGGACACCACAGGCGGCACAAATGCATCCTTTACGAGCCCAGTGGGCTCTACCATCCACACGGGAGAGCGAAGACGCCAGCAGCTCCCCCTCGCAGCGCTCTGCGCCCACCTCGGTGCCTTGCTGACAAATGAACCTTGCTGGAGATTTCAGCCTGGTTTTCCCAGCTAACAATTAGGTAGGCCGTAAGAAATTAGAGCTGACAGAGCTATTTGTTAGCTGCGATGTTTTCATAGCCAATCTGCCCGTATCAAAGCCCTGCGAATTATTTATTCTGCCGTTTATTTCAGGATCCGTGACCCACCGGTGACAGGGCGACGAACAGACCCTCCGTGCCTCCCACCCTGGCAGCGATGCTGCGCCCAGCTTGCAGCCTTGGCACGCCGCTGCACACCCAGCTCCCGTAATCCCTATGCGAGACACATCAGAGCCGGAGACGCGGCAGACGGGAGGCTCAGCTCTCCCTGCTCCTGGCACGTATCAGCCTCGGGGGCTCCTGCTACAAGTCCTGAGGGGGAGAAAGATGCTGAGGGCAGCAGAGGGGAAGTGCCTGCAGCATAGTCAGGCACTGGGACGGGTTTACCCAGGGAGGTGGGGGAGTCTCTATCCCTGGGGATGTTCAAGGAGAGGTTGGACGTGGTGCTTGGGGACATGGTTCTGTGGGTGACAGTGGTGGTAGGACCAGATGATCTTGGAGGTCTTTTCCAACCCTAATGATTGTGTGATTTCCCATTCCAGCCACCCATCAGCATTTCCCACGGGACAGCACACGTGGGCTTGCAGAACATCTGGAGGGAGTAGGCAGGACACATCCTGTCTCACCCACGTGGCTATGGTGATGAAAAAATATGGTTCCTGGGTGGAAATAAATTAATGGAGGGGTAATCTGCCCTGCCCATGGACAGGACAGTTGCCCTCCCGTTGCAGATAACCGGAGCCCACCACCATCCTCAGGGAGCACAGCGGTCCCCATGACGTTGGACACGGCCCTCCCCATGCTGTCCTCACTGCTGGAGGATGGCGGGGGGGCTCTGACACCTCCCTGCGCTGCCAGCACCGCCTGAGCCCATGCAGCACAGGACAGCCCAGCTGCAGCCCGCCGGCCAGCCAGGGCTTTGGGCCTCCTGGCAGGACCCGCTCCCCCCACCAGGAACCACATTACCTTGTGTTTCCAGATTTTCGCACAGCTCTGATTTGGCCTCTCCGTTGGGGCGGAAGCCTCCCTTCTGGGAGAACTTGTTGGACATGGTGGCCGCCGTTACCACCGCCTTCAGGCTCCGCTTGCGCTTGGGGACGTTCTGCTCCGGGTGGAAGAGGATGATGTACACCTTGGGCATGTAGAGCATGCCCAGGGACACTGAGGCACTCAGACTCACCGAGATGGTGAGCGTCGTGGTCTGGATGTACATCTGCGAGACACAAGGGCACGAGCTCAGCTCACAAGGATGAGGAGGGAAGTGATCGGCTGGGAAAGGAGGGGAGGAGCAGGGGACTGTGCAAACTTGGGGTTAAATAAATGGAGCGGGGAGGCAGGACCGGACATTTGGGCAGTGTTGGACCTTAAACATCAGGCTCAGATTGTTGCATGGGCCAAGGCAAAGTACACGCGGAGAAGCCTGCTGCTCTACTTTTGCTCTTTCCACACCTGCAAATGTGGGGAAATACCATGCTGGTGCCCGACCCGCATTTTGGGCCCCTGGCACAGCCTCCCTGCACCAAGCCCTTGCTCTGCAGGAGCCTCCCCCCAGCAAGCTGCCGGCCTCCCAGCTTACAAACACCCCCAAGGACAGGGTCCACGCGCCCTCCTGACCTTCCCCCTGCTCCCCAGCACCCACAGCACGCCCCACCAGCTGCAGGGCAGGAGCTCCAGCGCCGTGGTGATGAGCACTGCGAGGACACCGCGCCCACGGAGCATCCCGTGCACCCCCGTCCCCTTCCAACAGGTAATCCCCGTCCCCCAGCTGGCTCCCGGACAGTTGTCATGTAAGTCACATATTGCACACCGACGCTGCCTTTCTGCAGTCAAAACTAATTTCACGCTCACCGTCCAGGACTAACAGTGACAGATGTTTTGCGAAATGAAAGCCCATTAATCTGACTGTAGAATAATCCATTTCTCTATGGAAAGCGCTTGGCAGTCTCCTCGCAAGCCGGGGGCATCTGAAGCAGGCAGCAACAGGAGGCGAAGGGACCCCCCCCCCTCCCTCCTCCCATCCCCACCTCTCGCCCATCCTCTCTCCGCCAGCATCCCCGCTCCCAGCTCCAGGCCCTGTCCTCTCCAGCACCCTCTCCCACAGCTCGTGGCTCACGTGGCGGGGGCTCTCCTGGCTGAGCAGGGAGAGGGCTCTGGGTCTCCTCGTGCCTGTGCACACACCATTATTTTTTATTCCAGCTGCGCCCAGACGCCGGGGCGGATTCACAGATTGCTAACAAGGAGGCTTAAAGCAGTTTCTGAACGTTATCCCGTAGCTGCTTGGCGTCCGGGCTTTCTTCTGGAGTTATTCCTCGGGCGGGATTTGGTGCAGAGCTGCAGAGCTGGTGTGGGCAGGGGGCCCCCGGCTCCCCCGCTGCATGCATTCAAGCTCAGGCTCCTTTCCTGGAGTCTGTGGAGCAAGAAGGTGGCGGGGGACAGAAGCTGAGCACAGAGGGGCTACCGGGCTCTGCAGGGAGAAGGTGCGTGGAGGCAGCTCTGTCCTGGGAGTGAGAGCTGGGGCGAAGCCGCAGCTCCTGGCCTGGGCTCTTGTCCCACCCCAGGGCCTGCAGGACCTGGGCGCAACCGCGCAGAGAAACGTTTCGCTTTGTTCTCCCCCTTCAAAAGCCAACGCGCAGCCCTCAGAGTGTTCCGACCTGACCCAAAAGAAAGAAGCAACAAAGCTCAGTCTGAGTCAGCCAAGAAGTTTGGTTTGTCCCCAGAATAAAACCTATTGCTGTCACATGCGCTGGTTTGTTTGTTCCACCTTCTCTCTATGTGCACACAGAGTCAAGTTAGGCAGATTTTAGAAATAAAAATGTCACTTCATCAGGAAAAGTCAAAACATCTCTCTGTGCCAGAATATCTCCTCTTTTTTTTTTTTTTTTTTCCCTCTCTCTCTTTTTTCTCCTTCCCCCCAACCCCTTGCTTCTCTTCTTGGCTGAATTCTTTTTTTGGCTGAAGCTCTCCCGACTTTTCTGCAAGCACCCAGGGCCAGGCTCGCTGGCAGCGAGGGCAGCACGGGGACACCAGCTCCAGGCCCCCCCGACCCCTGCCTTGGGGACCAGCAAAGCTCGGCGCAACGCCCCCGACCCTGCTGCGGGGCACAGCCGAGGCTCAGCAGCCCCCTGCCGCCCCCCCACACTCCTGCAACTCAGCAGATGCCTTTTGGAGGAGCCTCGCTTCGCAGTTCCCGTATTTTCTGCCTCTGCACACTCCCACCCATGCCTCGAGACTCAGAGGCGTTTCGGTGGAGAGGGGAAGCGGCCGAGCTCACGCCTGACATCTCCGTGCACGCTCCCAGCCGGGGCCACGTCCCCAGCACAACCGGGGGCTTCCCTCTGCCAAGACCCCCCATACCCACCCCCCAGCACGTCTAGGGTCTCGCAGGGCCACCGCAGCTACCTTCAGCCCAATGAGCCATTTGGCAGAAACTGCCCTGGTTTTGGTAGCTGGCGCCAAACTACCTGGTTTTGGTAGCACGGCCAGCTCGGCATCACGTCACAGCAAGCCCCTTCTTGGCCCGCAGAGGAATATTTTTAGCCTGGAGTCCAAACACGACGACGGAGCACTTCACGGTTAACCTCCCGATACGCCAGAAAACGACCATTTCTCACCGTTTCGGTTCCCACTCCCACAATTGGCTTCCAACCCTGGGCCCCGCTTCGCCCCCCCCGTTAATGGCACTTGAGCAGCCTCCAGAGCCCTCTGAAGCGTGAGCTGCGGCGGCAGAGGACGCGACGTCTCCGCCTCAGCAGGACCTGCTGCTCGGCGGGGTGGCGAGGAGCAGAGAACGCTGCCCACTTCTCCCTCAGGATGCTGCTACGGCGCCGAGCAGGGCAAGCAGCCGAGCAAGCCGCGCTCGCAGCATCGACTCCTGCATTTTCGGCGGGTGCCGGGGAAGGGAAAACCCGCCCGTCCCTTCCCCAGCAGCGCCAAGCAAACCGCTGGACGCTTCTCATTTGTCCTCTCTCCCTCGCTGAAAGCAAATGTGATAAACAGAGAGCCAGACAATGACACCGCTGTTCGGCTGCTGCCTTATCAGTGCAGGAAATTGTCTCTTTCTTTAGATCCTCTGTTATTGCTATTTCTGTAATCCGCTGGGATCGGCGGGGATAAGAGGTTCTTTCTGAGCAAAGGCTTGGGGGACTTGTTATAATAATATGCCACCTCCATGCAAAGTTGTAGGCACGAGGTGAAGGGAAATGCCAGAAAAAATGGGGATTTTCGTCCTGCTGCCCTACGCCACAAGGCAGCCTTGGCCATGGGGGTCATGCAGAGGTGCTGGGTGCTGCGGGGCTGCCCCGTGTCATCCCCCAGCCTCAAGCAAAATGCCTGCCATGCTCCGTGAGGACAACGGGGCCCCAGGCAGCGCTCCCAGCTCGTCCTCCAGGTGTGCTGAGCCCCCCACGGGGCCCAAGTCCCGGCAGCACCGGGGCAGAGGAGGGGGCTCCTGCTGAGCATCCCGGGCAATGCCAGCACCGCTGCAGGGCCGTGCCAGTGCAAACACTCCTAATTTTCATCCCAGCAACGTGCTCCAAGCCAGAGCCCTGTACGGGCTGCACAACACCACCTTTTTCACCTTTTTCTCCCCAAGACCACGAACCAGCAGCTAAAGCATCACAGCTGGCAGCGAGCAAACACCCGATTCCTCCAGCTGCCCCTCTGGGCACATCCATCTCCGTGGCCTGTCCCGGGGATGCCCCAAGCTGGCACCCCCCGGCAGGACGTCCTTGTGCCGAGCCAAAACGCTGCCAGCCCTTCCTGGGACTGCTCAGCGGCCGCCACAGCAGCAGCAAGCACTGAGAAAGAGCGCTGTGTCCAAGGGGAGCTGGGAACATCACTTTTTCCGCCTCTAATCAGCTTGTTAGCAGCCTAATAACAGAGAAGCCCTGCACATTACAAGCCCCCGAAGTGAGGCACAGCCTATTGTCGAATTGCTGCTTGACAGCCAGCTTTCGGCAGCCCTAAATTATCCCATGACAAGCTGCAGTGAAGAGGTGAGCAACCTTGCGCATAATCTACAATCATTATCATTTCCATCTTTATTACCCACAGTATGCCGAGCACATTAAGGTGGCTTTAAGGGAGCTTTTGTTTTGCAATAATTTCTTAAAAAACCTGCTTTCTTGTTAGTATCTCCCCTGCCATCTCATCAAAATGGAAATGCTGCAAAAGGCTCCATTTATTTCCTTTAATTCTCCTTCACACTTCTAGCTGGAGCAGGCTGGCTTGGTAGCGATTTTTTGGTTGAGGCAAGGTTCGAGGTTTGTGTACAGACTCAGGCTCCCAGAGTCTGATGCTCTGAGCAGAAGCAGCTCTCCGGGACGAGTGAAACTCTGGTGTCCCCACCAAAAGGCCTTCTGGTCTTTGCCAGCAAGCAAACCCTCTTACAATAGGCGTTTCCAAAATCCACAGCTTCAGCAGCTCGGCATCGGTGTGGACACACTCGAGAGGGAATTACCCCAGTTGCAATGGGTCCAGAGGGGGAATCCGAGTGGTGGTCACCCTGAGGATGTTGATGCCAGGGATTTTTAGGAATAGCAGCACCAAGGCTTATGTGTCACAGGCAGTGCCAGGCTGGCAGGCACGAGCTGCTCGCATTTAACATAAATGCGATTCTCGATTCTCATTTTGTCTGGCAGGCAAAGGGGACTTTGGTCTCATTCATGAGATTTTTTTTTCCTTTGTTCTCACTCATTCTCACTTGAGCACACGTTTCATCCGGGCTGGCGCTGCTCCCGTGGGTACTGGCACCGGCAGCACGCCCTGCGCCCAGCACGGGCAGCCAGGGACAGGGAGGGAGGCAGGCAGACTGGTGGGTCCCCAGCACAGATCCACTGCTGGGATCGTCCATCCTGTGCTTGTCTACACGAGCGGGATTCAGAGCTGCAGCAGATCCCGAGGAGCACTGGCTCCCCAAAGCCCCCAGTGGCAGAACAGCCCCCCAGGACAGATCCTTGTTGCGCCCCGCTGCAGGTCCCCTCACCTGTGCTGCAGCCACAATGAGGAATTCTTTGTGGGTGTTGTGTTGCCAAACACAGGTATTAATTAAAATTGCAGCAAATTGAGTGAGAAGGCTGCCAGGTGCCCCAGGGAAAGAGGGGAATAGCTCAGGAGCCTGCTCCTCCCTTTCCCTCGCCCCCAGCTCTCCGGGATTTCAAAGAGCATCTCCATCTCTCCATTTGGCACAAGGGCAAGCAGCTGGCTGGGTACTCCTCAGGGTTTCTTTTCCATGGTGCTAATGACACTGGGGTCCTGGATCTGCCCACGTGGTCCCCAGCTGCCCCAGGGACCCGTCCCCTCCACCCAGCAGCAGCCCTGCTCGGGGAGGGGCAGCAGGGACAACAGGACGCAGAAAATGGGAGGGAGAGAGGAAATGAACCAGGAAAGACAGGGAGGAGAGGGGGAGGACACACACACACAAAAAAAAAATCTGGAAAAGGAAAAGCAAGACTGGAGGGTTGGAGGCAGGAGCCTCTGCTTCCTAGTGGAGCAAGAGGTTTCAGCTCAATGCTTCTCACCACGATTTCCAAGCTGGCAGGGCCGCGGAGCAACACCCCTCCTCGCTCAGGACACGCCAGCCCCTCGCAGCCCCCTTCCTGGCAGCCCACGGGGCCGCCAGCCAAACCACTCCCCTCCGCCTCCCTTACCTTTTCTGCCGACTGCGACGTCCCAAAAAATATAGGGATGAAGGCTAACCACACAATGCAAGTAGTGTACATGGTGAACCCAATGGGTTTGGCTTCGTTAAAGGTCTCCGGGACCCCGCGGGTCTTAATAGCATACACAGTGCAGGTGACCATGAGAAGCATGCTGTACCCAAGCAAACAGATGAGGGAGAGGTCCGAAATGTCACATTTGAGGATGCCCCGAGCAAAGTGGGGGTTTGTAGTCCGCTGGTCCTCGTAGTCAATGACAGAGTGGGACGGGTCCACGATGAACCAGATGCAGACACCCACGAGCTGCAGCGAGATGAGGCTGAAGGTGATGACCAGCTGGGAAGCGGGGCTGATGAACCGGGGAGCACTCACCGACTTCTTGCCCTGCTCGAAGATGCGGTAGATGCGGTTGGTCTTGGTGAGCAGGGCGGCGTAGCTGATGCTCATGCCGAGCCCGAGGAAGATGCGTCGCAAGGAGCAGGTGCTCAGGTCGGGCTCGGCGATCATGAGGAAGGTGGTGGCGTAGCAGAGGAAGATGCCCGTCAACAGGACGTAGCTGAGCTCCCGCCCCGACGCCTTGACGATGGGCGTATCGTTGTAGCGCACAAAGGTGACCACCACGAAGAGGGTGGCAATGATGCCCACGATGGCGATGAAGACGGGCACCACGGCCCAGGGCGAGCTCCACTCCAGCTTGATGATGGGGATGGGGGTGCAGCTGGTGTGGTTCTCGTTGGGGCGTTCGTTGAAGTGGCACCTCTTGCAGTGAAACTCGTCCAGCTGGTACTGGTAGCCATCGCAGCGCTCGCAGTGCCAGCAGCAGGGGATGCCCTTCACCAGCTTCTTCCTCTCTCCTGGCTTGCAGGGCAGGCTGCAGATGGAGCTGGGGAGCTGGCTCCCACCCCCGGGCCACAGCATGTTCTCCACCTGCGGGGTGAGACGGCACTGACCCCACTGATGCTCAAGCCAGGCGTGGATGCATCCCCTCACCCCATCAGTACACCCCCAGCCCTACCCAGCATGGAGAGAGGGGGGTGCTGAAGCTCCCCGTCGGCCTTTTGGGAAACGCGGGGGATTCAAAACACCCAGAGCAAAGCCCCTCTGCTCTGCTTTTGCTTCTCCTTCCCTTATCAGAGCCGTGGAGTCGGACGCCCAGAGGCCCCGTGCCAGCAGGGCATGGCCACACGCTGGTGGCACGTCACCATGGCTGAACCACACGCGTGTGCCCCTGACGCCCCCAGGTCTGGCTGCCTGACTTCGCATCCCTGAGCCTCAGGTGAGTTTCCTACCGGACGGGTGCACGGGAAATACCGTGGGACATTCCCTCGCCAGGGACGGGACGCGGCCAGCCCCCAGCCTTACCTTCAGGTGGAGGTGGTCGGTCCATTGCCCGATGACTTTGTACTCAGGAGTGGAGTTCCTGATCTGGTACTGGTAGATGTCATAACGCCCCGGCGCGTCTCCGTTCTCATTGAAGGTCACCGGAGTCCCAGCAATGCCTGCAAGTGATGGAGGGCTCAGCACCCGGAGCGCCCAGCACCACGGTGCGGCCTGGGTGACAGCACCCAAGGGCCCAACGTTCCCAACATTCCCCCTCGGCACGGGGCTTCTCGCTGCTGGGACTGCCGCAAGCTGCAGCAAGCTGCCAGAACAGTGCCAGCACGAGCACGGGGTGGAGGAAGTAATTATGGAAAACAAACCCAACCCCACACCTGAGCTGGCACAGGGACCCCCTATGGGGATCAACCCACCGGCCCCCACCAGGAGCCACAGCTCGCTGCGATGCCACGTGCAGCGTGCTGTTACGCCGGCCATTGCACTGTTTCTTTCTCAAAAGGGGGGAAAAAGAGCTTTAATGTTAAATCAACAGATAAACACTAATAAAAGGAGGGAAGAGAAAAATCAAGCAGGAGGGAAAAATAAATAAAAGAGACACTGCAGAGGAGATCACGGAGAGGAGATAAATAGAAGTAATAAGAAGGACAAGACAGAGAATGTTTATTAAAGAGATAGAGCAGAGGAAAAGATGTGTTTCCAGAGATCTGAGGACAGACAAGGGCACAGCAGCGTGATGCCGTGGGACCTCTGCCAGCCACGGTGCAAGGCAGCAGCACGGGCAGCAGGCGGGACTGCAGGGCGCAGGCAGGACCTAAATTGTGGGTGCTGCTGTGTGGGTACCCACGGCGGGGGACAACCCAGGACACCCAGCCCAGCAGGACTGACTCCCGCCAGCCCCAGGTACGGACAGACCTGAGAAGTTGACGCTGCGGATGTACTTGAGCAGCTCCACGCCATCCACCGGGTCCATCCTGGGGCACAGCCCCACCTTGCCAGGACACAGGTTCTTGTGCATGTTGTGCAGAGCGTGCCCCATGGCGTAGACGGCGTCGATGACGAACTGCACCTTGCCCTCCTGCTCGTACGAGGAGTCCTGGCCGATCCGCTCCCTGTCTGCGAACACACCGAGAGCAGGGCTGCCGCCACCCCGCCGCCCCAGCCGCTCACCCTGTCTGCGAACACACCGAGAGCAGGGCTGCCGCCACCCCGCTGCCCCAGCCGCTCACCCCGGGGATATTTCTGCTGCAGCCAAACCCTTGCAGACAAACCTTCCCATCCCCAGGGCTGAAGCAGATGGAAACTCCAACCCCATCCCCAAAATTACAAACCCGTCAGGCAGACGGGGTGCCTTTCCCAGTGGGAAGCTTACACCACCTAGCCATCCCCCAAGGAGGAGCAGCAGGGCAGAAACGTGTCTCAAACCACCCCAAACTCTTCCTGAAGCAAAACCCACACGGCAGCTGTAATTCCTGGTGCCGGCCCAAGGCATCGGCTGCATTTGCACTGCAGGGCTCAGGCTCAAGCCTGGCCTCCAGCTGAAAGCCCTCCTGCCGCCAGCGTCCCTGGTCCAGAGGGGCTGGGAGGCGCTGCTGGGGATGCTGAGGTTCTCACCCAGCCCCTCTGGGCACACCTCGAAGGGTGTTTCGGGTACTGGAGCTGGGCTCACGGGGCAGGAGGGGAGCGGTGCGCAGCCAAGAAAGACCCACGGGGAAAACATCCACGCCTCCTCCCTGCAGCTCGGTTCTCAACACGTGGGTGCTGGCAAAACACGGCTTGGAAGTGAGAGCCCCCAGGATGTCACATCCCAGGACGCCCCGCACTCCTGGGACACACTCACCAGCTCCCAGGGCCAGCACCCAGCTGGGCTGTGACTCCCATCGCACCCTCACCCCCCCGTTGCCCTCGTTCATCTTGCTGGGTGCTCCCAGCAAGCACCAAGGGACCATCCAGGCAATCTCCAACACCGGCTGCATGTCCCCTGTCATGTTTCCGAAGCCCCCATCGCTCTGTGCCCCTCGTGTCCCCCCCCCACCAGCCCCGCTCCTCGCAGACCCCGCAGCCCCGGTTGGCCCCATTTGCAGGATGCTGCAAGGACACGATAATTACCAGCAACAGCTGCCTGTCTCTCCTGTCGTAACCACCCTTAATGGGGCTGGAAACGTGTTCATCATTTAGCAAAAGACACCGATTAATGTAGCACGCTGTTAATTACAGCTAAGAAAGTATCTGCCGCGGGGTGATGCTGCATCAGGGAGCCAAAACTTCTGTGGCATGGACAGGTGCCCACGGGGCACTGCGGATTGAAGAGCTTTCCCAAAAGCTTGAGCTCCTCCAAAGAGGCACAAGCATCCTAGAAAGCTATCTGAGGGCATCCAGAATTAATCCTGGCTCCTCCAAGCGGGCAGGACAGCATCCCCCAAGTCCCCGGGCCGGACGCAGAGGCACAGCCGACAGCACATTAAAGCAAATTGATAGCGAACTGACCAACAAGAAAAGATGATATCAAGGAGGGGAATTTATAGCCCATCCTTCAAAGTTATAAAAATGCTTTTGGACTACGTGGAGATTACTCATGCGAAACCCGTCAAGTTATCCTTTCTTCCACGTTATTGACAGGGGCTATTAATCTTCTCCCTCAACTTAGGGCCCTTCCCCGCATTCATCTCAGCGCGCAGACAAGCCACTCTGTCTTGTCAAGATAATTACCCGTTAAAAAAAAAAAAAGGGTGTTACAGACTGCACACAGGTGCTGAGCCCCTGGGGGCATCCCAGCCCTGCTGCTGCCCCCAGGAGCCCACCCACTGCAGCGGGAATTAGGCTGGCGTGGAGAGGGGACGAGGTGGAGCAGGATGCTGAGGCTCGTGACGGCACGTTCGCGATGCGGAGACAATAAATCTCCGTGAAGCTCTCAGTAGATTAGGGCTGCAAAAGGGATGTGACCCTGCTGATTATAATAGCAGGGTCGTGAATCGTTCTACAGGGCTGGTAATTAATTCTCAAGCGGGTGAGGAGCCTTCATGGGCATCCCTCCGAGGACGGCAGTGGCTATCTTCTCCAGCGGGATGAGACAAAATCAGCAGCAACTCCAATCACATCGCCGGCACCGGCTTTCAGCAGGAGTGAATCAAAACCACTCACAGTTCTGCTCCGGAGAAAATTAGGGTGATGTTGCCTCCCAGTTGCCCCCAGAGCCCCACGAGCCCCCCTGGGCACCTCAGCACCAAAGCTGGAGGTGCCAGTTTGGAGCAGCTGTGGGTTTTAAGGAACGCAGAGGCATCACCCATCCCTGCCCAGCCCTACCCAACAGCAGCATTTCTTCATCTTAACGAACGTGCAAATGGGGCAAATCCTCCCCTGTCGGCCCAGCTGGGACACACTATGTCGGAGAACTGCCAGTCCCACCAAAAAAAAAATCACCCCATATTGGGCAGAGACTGGAGAGGAGCAAACCAGGGAAAAGAATATGAGGCATTGCAAGCACAGAAGGAAAACCAAACCAAAGCCCTCTCCCCTCCGCCCGCGTTGCTGCGCTGCATCCACCAGCAGCCTGGAATCTCCAGCCCTGTTTCAAAGCACAGCTACCATCCAGCCCCATTAAACGAAGGCAATTAATTAGCTTTCCGGAAAAAGCTTGGCAGATCCTGCTCCCAGCAGGGTGGCACAGGGACAGGAGTGCACAAATGCTGCAGGGCTGCTCTTAGGGACTGCAGGAATCGCCCCAAAACCGTGTACCCCCCCCACACACACACTCCCACCATCTTCCAGCTCTCCCAGGCACCAACCAGAGCGATGCACTGTCCTGTTTGGTGAGGGAGCTTTTTGGCTCCTGTTTGGGGATGCAAAGCACCTAAAAGCTGGCATTTCCCTGTGCATTTTGTGTTCTACACAAACCAGAAGCTCGCGGAGAAAACCCATATAACTCCTTCTACAAAACCACCCTACGTGGGGCATTTGCATAAATCTCGCAAAGCCGGCACGCATGGCACCGTGCAGGCAGGTTATTTACTTCAGGTCCTGCATTAGTTCCCCTCTCTGTTAATCCGCCAAGCAAATGTTCAGGAGATAATTTATTTCCTGACAAATTCCGATAATTTAAAGACAGCTCCTAGGACATTTGCCATGTCATGGTTTCAGCTGCCTCCACTAATACCTCAGGCTTGAAATATTGCTTGCTTTAACACTACATTACTATGAAGATGAAGACATCAGCGCTTTGCAGGACCTCCTCATGCATCTCCTGGTGCTGGGGATTTCCTGATGCAATCAGGAACAATCAGGGGCTCTCAGAGACCCAAGAGTTTGGGCACAGGCAAGTTTTCTTGCTGCCCTTATGGCTTGCCAAACCCTACGCAATAGGCACAAGGCTCCCGAGGGATGCTGCGGTGTGAGAGATCCCTCGCAAATCCCAAGAGGTGTCCCCAGGTCAGATCGTTTGGGGGTTGCCTTCAAGGGCGAGGATGTACAAGCACCATCCCGCCAGTCCACAGCAGTGAAAGGGGATTAAAAAAATCAGCCTCTTCCCAATCAGACTTCCCAGGCACGGCCAGGCCCATCCACCCATCGACGGCCGCGCACAGCTCGCGCACAAGTCCCTCCCGAGGGGGCGGGGGGGGGGGACACGGACGTGCAAATGTCCCCACATCCTGCCGCCTCGCAGCCTGCCAGCCGCCGTGGCGTTACCAGCCTTCAGCCGGTGCCAGGCAGGCAGCAAATCGCTCCCATCTCTCAGCAAACATCTCACCTCCTCGAGCCTCCAAGCAGCGCCTCAGCAGCAGCGCCGTCGGCCAGACAGATCCCCGGCTTGCCTTGTTTACCGCCTTAATCCCGACAAGCCTGCTTTAGCTGGAAGTGGCTAAAAACACCCGACAGGTTTTAAGGAGGAGGCCACGAGGCTCGCGCTGGGCTCTGCTGGGGCAGAAGCACCCAAGGATGCCCCATTCCCTGCCCGGAGCGGCACGAGGACACATCAGCGAAGCAGTTTGCAAGGAGACGTGGGCAAACAGCACCGCAGCACGTGTCCCAGGGCGCTCACCTCCTCCCCAGGCACCCCGGCACCCTCCCGTGGGGTGCCCAGCACATGCCCAGCACACCCACGGCCCCAGCACCGGCCAAGCAGGAGCCGGATCCTGCCCCTGCGCCACCAGTCGGCCCCATTTCTCTGGGAGCACCCCGGTGTTCAGCCCGACCGGGTTAGACGGGAGCTGTTTGCAAGGGAATGAGGACGCACCAGCGGCTCCGTGACTTTCACAGGACAACGGTGCTCCTGCCAAGCATGAGATGAGGGAGAGGCAGTTATCCAAATGCTGCTGAATATTGCAGAATCCAGCCCAAATCTGGGTGGCTTTGTGCCTGCAGGTGACGGGTCCGAGGGAAGGGAGCCGTACAAGAAACGTGCGAGAGAGGGAGCAGCCCCGGGAGCTCTGCACAGGGACCGTGCCTCACACACGCAAACCCAGCACACTCCACGTCTCCTAAATCACAGACAGCACGTAGGGGATGGACAAGAGCATTTCTGGAGCATCGTTCCCTCCTGGCTTTCTTGCTTAGTCCAAAACCCACCTTCACACCCGAGACCGCCACGCACAGAGCATCCATTGCCACGCAGCTGCCTTGAGCTGGGCTGGCAGCTCCCGAGCAGCGAGGACACGGCTGAGCTGAAAGGCCATAAAGGGAAAGGGAGCAAAACATTTCCAGCGCCTGCCCTGGGCTCTCGGCCATCGCCTTCACATCCCCGCCAACCCCGCGTGGTGCAGCCACGCGTGCCCGCAGCGTCCCCCCGCGCTCCTTACTGGTGCACTTCTTGATGCTGCTGCCCTTCTTCAGCGCGTGCCGGCTCAGCTTGCAGTGGAAGTTTTCCTCCCAAAACTCGGCAAACCAGATGTTTCGGCGGTTGTTGTCCAGCGTCCTGCTGGAGAAGTAGCGGTCGAAACCTGCCCGGGGGGAAGAGGGGACGGAGGGGGGTGAGCCTCTGGGCTGGCAGGGAGACGCTCAGCATGGCCCAAAAGCCACCGGGCAGAGGGGAAGGAAGGGGCCTGTGGGCAGCTGGGTCTTGGGAACAGAAGGATTGCGGTGGGTTTGTGCCCGAGCTCCCACCCAGGCAAAGCAAGGGTGGCTGCGGGTTGTCAGCACCGCGGCCAGGTTGAACCCCCCCCCGGGGACAACCTGCTGGAAAATGCCGAGCCTGTAATAGCCGAAACCTTGTGGTTAAGGGATGCCACGGGGGGGGGGGGACAGCCAACCCAGGGGGAGCTGAGCGAACCCCCCAGCACAGTCACTTACCTTTGACAGAGACCCGCTTGGGCAGGATGGTGACGGAGCCCTCGGCCACCTCCTCCAGGTGCAGCACCGGGGAGATTTTGGAGCCCCAGCTGTCCGAGCCCATCCAGATGAAGTGTCCTGTCTGGTTCGCCCTTTTGGCTGCCTCCAGCACCCTCCTGTGGAGAGAAGCAGCAGGCGCTGGCCGGCGGCAGGGGGTCGGGACACCGGCTTTGTGCCCGTGTCCCCCAAAATGGCAGGGGGGGGGGGAGCAGGGCTCGGCGCCGTTGGCATCCCCCGGTGCCCCATCAGCACCAGGCACCGCGTACAGGGTACGAGAGCAAACCACGCTGCTCGGCTCCCGCACCCTCCGTCCTCCCCAGCCTAGGCACTTCTCCCGCTCTATTTGCATATTTGCTGACTGGTAATTGAATTTCTCCCTTAATTACCCAACATTAGGAAAAAAAAAAAGAATCAGGTTATGCTGCAGCAGGCAGGAAAAGCAGCGGCACTGGAGAGTTCGCGTGCTCTCAGCTCCAAGCAGGGTGGAAAACAGCGGGAGAGAGCCAACCAGAGCTGCCAGTGCCCTGGCAAGAGCTAAACTGGGCAGAACTGGTGCCGTTCACGCAGCTGAGCGGCGGTGGGGAGCTGGAGCTGCCGCCTGTCCCACTGAGCACCTCCCGTGGCAGCCAGGCACTCGGCTGCACGTGCTTGCACGCTCCACCGGTGCCAGCCAGCTCGCAACATCCCAGGAGGCAGAGGGGACTTCTCCCGGATCCGACCGTCCGCTCCCTCTTCCCCAGGGCTCGCCGTGCCCTCGGGTTCGTGCGCGGGGTCCCCCGGGCGGTTTCATCTCCAGCTGCAGCAAGGAGGCAGGTTTACGGGTTTTATGACTCACCCCCGACACCGGGAGCTGATCCCTTCAAGTCCAGATGGTGCTCGAAGCACGTAATAAGGAGAAAAAAAAAAAAGAAAAAAAACCACGCACGCAGAACAGAGGGAGGCGATGAGGTGGGAAGAGGCAGTCGTTTCTGGGGGCTGCAGGGCCAGCGAGCCTGCAGGGAGCCACACGGGCTGCTCCACGCTCATCCAGGGCTGCCCCACGCTCCTGACACATCCCACCACGGAGCAGGGAACGGATTTCAGCAAAACCATCCCGGGCCCATCCTGCCCCATGGCTCAGCCCCGCAGGGTCGGGGCCAGCAGCGTGTCGGGGTCGGGGCTCTGCAGGTGGAGCTGGCATCGGGGTGGGCGTCGCGGCTGTGCCCGTGCCACGGCGAAACCCACGCTCACCCCCCCCCGTGCGAGCTGGTGTACGGGAACCAATCTTCACGGGATATTATCCTGTTTGGATGGGTAAATGCTTACAAACGCCAGTTAATGGGGCTTGCCATTTACACAGCAAGGTAAATCCCCCGTTTCTCAATACACAGCCGTGTAAATGTCACGTTTGCAGACATTTCTATTAAGGAAGGGAAAAAAAAAAACTCGTAGCATTTGCACATCTGATGTAAACTGATTTAAAATCGCAGTTTACCCACATTTACATAATGTTTGCTGATTAATAAATTAGATACTTAGGAAATCAAGGGTATCTCCATCTGAATCATTCTGCTCCATAAACAACAGGAGCTGCAAGATGTTGCTGCACTTGTGGAGCTGCTCATCACCTCCAAGCGCGGCTGCAGACCCAGTGGGCGGCACTGGTGTGTGGGGAGGGGTCCCCAAAAGGCCCCCCCAGATCTGCACTGGGGGGCTGAGGCTGCACGGCACAGCAGAGCCAGCGCCTGGAGGAGGCACCCCGCTAGCTCTGGCCCAGTCCGTGAGCAGCGTGACGTGCCTGGGGTGTGACAGCAGGGCCTTCCAAAGCCAACAGAAAGCAGATTTTTTCCCCCTTTGAGCTCTGTCTTGCTGCTGTTCCGTGGCAGAAACCCACCAGGCGGCCAGTTCGAAGTCGGCTCTGGTGGCCGCTGCTGCAGCCAGGCCTGTGCCACGCGGCACGGAGCGCCCCCTCCACGTTGCAGGGGCCACGCTGCGAGGAGCGTCCTCTCCGTGTTGCAGACGCATCAGCGCCGCGTTGCACGGAACACCCTCTCCACGTCCGTGCCACATTGCCAAGGCAGCAACGCAGCGCCGCAGGCACGCCTGCTCCCCGCTGCAGACACGTCTGCGCCGCGTTGCGGACACGCGCGCCCGCCGCAGACGCAGCCGGGTGCTCCCAGCACGGCACCCAGCTCCTGCCGTCAGCAGCCCGCGTCCCACGTCCCCGCACAGGGCACGCGTCGGGCAGCCGGCAGCCCATCTCCCAAAGCCTCCCCCTCCCGGCCCGGCCGGCCCCTCCGCACCTGATGTCGTCTTCGTTAGCGAAGATGATGACGGCCCGCGCGTGGGAGGTCTCCAGGAGGCGGCGGATGATCTTGTCGAACTCTCCCGGCTTGGGCTCCCGCGGGATCTTGACGGATTGGGCCACGCACACACCCCCTGAGGCAGAGAGCACCCGGCACTGAGACCCCCAGCTCCCACCCCGTGGGGACGGCCCCATGCCCCCGACCCCTTGCCTTCACCCAGCCGCCCCAGTGGACGCTGATGCTCCCCAGGCCCCCCCCAGACCCACCCCACACTTGGAGCACGTCCTGCAATGGCTGCACCAAGCTTGTTGGGAGGCTGGGGAGCACGGGGAGCCCAGTCCCCCCACCCCCATGGGATCCTCCCCTTCCCAGAACCCAGGGCTGGGTTGTGCAAAGGGCTCTGCTCGTGCAACGGGCAAATACTGGACAAAACGGCCCTTGGGGAGGATCGTGGATGTGCCACAGCCCTGGCAGAGTCCCTCAGCCCCGGGACAGCAGCAGCACAGCCCCGCAGGGAGTTTTATTCCCTTCCCTGCAGCCAGGCTCCCCAGCCCAGCTCCTCTCCTTCCCCAGGTCCATGCCCAGGGACCCCCAGGTGCTTTCTGCCAGGCTGGGGAGAAGCCTCCCAGACTGATCCCCAAGGCAGCCATGGGACATTTGCAAAAGCAGCTAATTAAAATTAAAAGAGACAGAGGGAAGCTGGCAGCTGGACGAGTCCCCACGCACGGCTGCCGGGCTCCCAGCCTCCAGCTCAGCAAAGCCAGGGCCCTCCTGCTCCAACGTTTTTGCAGATGCCAATAAAGAGAGAGATGAGAGAGAAAATTAAACATTGCAGGACCTTCTGGATGTAATTGATGGTCTCAATTTGCATAGTAAATGACACGGCTGATACCTCACCTGCCACTAAAAGATCCCCGCTTAAGCAAAGGTCAGAACAATTAACAGGCGGGCTGAGATTCCCCCGATTACAATTACGACGCTGGAGAGGAGCAGGAGGAGGACAGGGAGAGGCCACGAGCCAGAGGCCTCCAGGAGAGGAGGCTTCACTCCCTCCAGCAGGGCTGGGGCACAGTGGGGTCGTTTGCCCCTTGTAGCCCAAAGACCGAGAGAGGGGCTGACTCCCAGCGCAGCCAAACCACGCAGACTTCTTATTTTATTTTTTTTTCCCCCCTCCGGTAAGAAACTGGGTCAATCTGATGTTTGTTTCCCATCTGGGGAGCCAGATGGAGGGAGAGGAGGGAGTTGGATAAACAGACTGCCGGACAGACAGATCGGCCAGGCGTGGCGGGCAGCAGCAGGCAGCGCCGGCGGGACGGGCGCATCCCTGCCTGGGGCACGCGGGGCCAGGCTGAGACGGTGGCTCGGGCTATGCAGCCGGCGCGGCTTAATTACAGTTTCCATAGCAATCAGAGGAAAAAATCCAACCAAAGCAGCAGTTTGCAAACACCAGAGCCTTCCAGGAGCCCCGGCGCAGGCAGCCAGGCGGGCGGGCGCGCGCACGTGACGGTGCCGGGGACGGTGTGGCACCGTGCCGCCACTCACCGACACCGCGAGGCTCCCCATAACAAGGCTCTCAGTAACAAGGCTCCCCAGTAACGAGGCTCCCCGTAACGTGCATCCCATGGGCAAGCTGCTTCTTCCTCCATTTGAGCACACACATGAACAGCACGGGGCCATGGGGGGGCCGTGGTGCGTGCCCGGCATCTGCAGCCCCGGTCCCTTCCCAGCAGGGCCAGAACCAAGCCAGCTTTGGGACTTTGCCAGCGCAGCAGCAGCAGCGTGGGGTCGCCCCCACGCATTTATCGCCCTTCTCCCAGGCAGCAGCTCCGAGCATCCACGCTGCTCGGACAAACACTGCGGCCAGGTGAGCGCCGGCCAAGGGCTCACTGCTCGTACGCATGGGATGAGGAGGTGGCACGAGAGATGGGCCCATAAATAAATAAGAAAGGAGACTAAATCGATGCCAATTCAGAACTGGCTGAGTTACGCGGCAGCTCCGTTAAATCAAACTAACGAGGAATGTAACAAAAAAAAAAAAAAAAGGATATGGCCAATTAGGGCGTAATGAGGACCTTATTACCGCAACGGCTGGAGAGCACGGAGCATGCGGGCGGGATGCAGCCAGGCCAGCAGGAGGGAAAAGCAAGGAGGGAAGCCCAGCGAGCCGGCTGGATGCAGCAGGAAAACTGCCCTAAGGATGGACACCGGTGTCTGCAGCTCCTCCAGTTTATCAAAGCTAATTGGGGCTCGCCTTACTTAAAAATAGCAGCACAAAAGCAGCCCAGGTGAAAGCCCCAGAGGGTCTGGGAGCCCTCCTCCAGCCCCCACGCAAATGCTGGCAACGCCAATTAATAAATATACATTTGTTTCTTAATTAATGGTCTGGGAAAAGTCCAGGGGCAGCAGGGGGAGGACAGGACTGGGGTGGGCAGAGCGGAGCAGAGGAGGGAGCAGCTCAGCGCCGGCCCCGCTCACCTCCAGCAGCCCCAGCTTTTAGCACCTGCATTATTCATGGCCCCCGGCACTGCGGCAGGGAGGGGGATTTGCCAGGCGATGCTCCCGCTACCTCCACAACGCTGCCTTTAGTCAAAACACTCCTTTAAAGCAAGAAATTAAAGACAGGAGGTGGGGACTGGGAGGCAGTGGGTGCTCTCCCTCCTGTGCCAGGATGGCACAGCATCGCTCCGGGACCCCGGGGCCAGGGAGAAGGCAGGAGCTGAGCTCCTTTTCTCCCCCAGCTTTGGGAGAGAGCCGGAGAGGTGCAGAAAGCCTGGGGAAGCACCCCACAGCCTGGAGATACTCAGAGATAGGCACCTGGTTGAAGGATGCTCAAGCACCAGATGGCATCCTGCTGATGGCCGGCACCGAGGGGTGCGGAGCTCCTGCAGCAAGAAACAGCCCCAAAAAGGGCACAAGCGACAGGCTGGCCGTGGGGCCAACCGTCCTCTGGCCTGCCAGGAGCTGAACGCCCAGGGGGTCTCGCCTCGTCCCCCGGAGCAAAACTGCAACAAGCGTGCAACAGCGCCGTGCACCCATCTCGGCCACGCAAAGCAGCCCCGTGGGCAAAGCCCTCCCCGAGCAGAGCACAGCCCACGCTGTCCCCCAGCACGTGGCCGTGTCCCCCCCCGCTAATGTCCCCTCCCAGCGTCCCCACGCCGCCGCCAGCCGCTCGCCCGGGGACTCTCCTCGCTGCGGCGGGGTTAACGCGTGTTGTCAAACACAGGTCAGGGTTTAATCTCCACCATTATGGGCTCGGTGGGAGCGCGGCTGCTCTGGGAAGCTCAGCGCTCAAGTGCCCTCTTGATTGCAGGTAGATAATAAGCTTTTGCTGTCGCTAACGTACACCATCAATCAGGGAGCGCTTTGCCCGGGCTCCCTGCAGAGCTGGCGGCTGCGGAGCACCGTGCAAACACATCGGGTTGGAGGAGTGGGGGCTGATTCAGCCCGTGCTGCAACCAGGGACGTGCACGGCCCCCACCTCCCCAGCTGGGAATTGCTCCCTGGGCAGCCCGAGGAGGGGATGGGGCCGCGCACAGCCCAGCTGTGGCGGTGTTTTGTGAGCTTGGCAGGAGGCTGCAGCAGCCCCACGCTAGCTTGGCACGGGGACACGCGGGGACGCTGCAAACCCGCAGCCAAGCAGGGGCAGGAGGCCAAGTCCAGGCACCTCCGGCTGCTCCCTCTCCCAGCAAGCCCAAGTTGCCACCGGGAACACCCGGCAGGTCCCTCGCTGCCCACATCCATCACGTTGCATGGAGCAGCAGGGAGCACCCACCCCCGACCCAGCCGCACCCCAGCACATGCCCACCTCCCGCTGTGCACTCCCCGGCCTCCCCTTCGCAAATGAGGCCGTTTAAATGAGGTTTCCAAGCCCAGAGTCTTTAATTGGCGAGTCAGTGGCTGCACTTCCCTGCCCTAGGACTCATTATCCATGCCACTTCAAAGCCCCGAGGACCTGACTCATTAGAGGAGAAGTCATTAGGGGCACGTCTCCACGCCCTCGTGGAGGCAAAGCTCCTGGCAGCGGGGATGGCTTTGGTCCAAGCGGGGAGCACAGGATGCTCAGCACAGGGCGAGAGCAGGGGCTGGCCACGCGCCCATCCACCCTCAACGCCGCGGCCACGGGAGGCTTTGCAATTTGGGGACGTCTCCCCTTGGCTTGTGGGTGCCTGCAGCCAGGCAGGGCTGGGGACAGTAGGGTGATGGGGACGCAGCCCCGTGCACAAGTCAGCAGAGCAGGGCAGCGTCAGCAAGGCACTCCGCTCCTCATTACAGGCGGCTCTAATCCCTCCTTCGTTGTGGCAGAGCCCTAATGAGAGCGATGCTCGGATCACCCGCGCATGGAGGCGGCTGCGGTACCCCACAGCTCCCAGTCCCGCTGCTGACGTAGCACCCCCGCCACCAGCTCACTTTCCGGGTGAACCTGGGGACACCATCCTATTGCTGTCACCCCGACCCAGCCCCAGTGCGTCCTCGAGAGCAGCAAGATCTCAACGACGACTCCAGCACCACAAGACGGGCATCAAACCACATCCCTCCTGGGAACACAAAGCAGGGAGCAACGGCAGCCCCCCAGGCCCCAAATTTTTGGAGCCCTGTCCCACCCGGTCGGTGGCTGGTCCTCCTCGCACACCCCGGGTTCCCGGCACACGTCGCATCGCATCGAGCCTCCGTCACCGGAGGCTCCTGGCACTCGCTGCCAGCCTCATCCCTGGAACGGGTTCAATTGCTGCTCTTTAGTGCTTTGAAATCTCATCAGACATTATGAATCTGAGCAATTTGCGCCTGCTTTTCAACTGCCTGCATTGCCAGCCTAAATCAGTAATTAATAAATTTGCAACGGGGGAAAAAAAAAAAGGTGGGGGGGGGGAAAGCAAGTCTTCACTCTGCTCCGGTCGGGGGCCCCGGGAGGCTGTGCGGTGGCACAATGGCACCGCGAGGTTCAACTCCTCTGGGCAGCGAGACAGCTAAATTTCTGCTCTGTGTTTGGAAGCCAGGTTTCTCCCTTAGGTACCAACCCCACAGACTGTGCCCATGGGAAGGAGCTTCCGCTAAAGACCCCCTGCTCCTGCAGCCCCCCAGCGCTGCGCCTCCTTCCCCCTCACCCTGCTCCAGCCTGGAGCTGGGAAGAGCCAGCAGACTCTGGGATTTTAGGGCTTGAGAACCAGATTTCACCGTCTTCCCCCAGCCTACTGCGAGCGTCACTCTGCAGAGACCCTCGCCCATCACACAACCCCAGGAGCTGGGCCTTGAAGCGACAGATGGGTCCCAAAAGCAGAGGCACTCTCCCCTTCATTTACCTCATTTACCGTAACCGTTTATCTCGTCCCTCCTAACCCGAGCCCACAAAACAGAAAAGAGAAACGTGCTCTCCTTCACCCCTCGCGGCCCCCCTGGGGCCATCGCCCTGCCGTGTGTCACCGCATCGTGGACAGGACGGGACCCAGCGCGCCCCAGAAATATTAACGACCAGCCACCGCCGTGGGCTGCTGCCAAACCCCAGAGCCGGGCTCCGAGCCAGAGCCGTGCGCCCGCCCCGACCCCAACCTCTCCGTCCTGCCTCGTTCTCCTCTTCCCCCAGCCTCCAGCACACAAAGGGCTTCCTGTGGGACATGAAAACGAGGAGCGGGGTGAAGAGGTGGTGTCAGCGTTATTTACAGGCAGATTTCAGGCAGCAAAAGCTCCCCAAGCCCTGGGTCTGCAGGGAGGTGTTTTCCCAAGCAGCAGTGCCCAGTGCTCCCAGTCTGGCCCTGGCTTTCCCCAGTCCCAGCCTGTGGGGTCCTTTGCACGCAGCAGCAAAGAGCCCGAGGGCAGAGAAGGTTATTTTAGGTGGGGGAAACTGAGGCACGAGGCTGTTTGGAGCCAGAGGAGAGCCTGGCATCCTGCCTGCCTCCCTCCTGGCTGCATTACAGCACTCGGTATTGACTGTAGCGAAAAGAGGCAGAGGGGGTGGCATAAATAGAAGAACAGCCCAGGAAACACGACTTCGGCCTCTGCGGAGCCTGAAGGAGTCTGGAGACCCAAAGCAGCGATGGCACCAGGGCCCCAGTGACCAGACCTGCCCCTCGCTGAGCGTGCCCCCACCGGTGGGGGGCTCGTGGGCGCTCGCTGTCCCCATCCCACACACAGCACGAGGAAAATGCTGGGATAGGAACGGTGGCTGCAGCCAGACCCACATGAGCAAGGGCTCTGCTCACAGGATGGGTACAACCAGGCTGGTTCTGGTCCCGGGATGCCAGGGACCTTTCCTGAGCCACACTGTGGAGGTAGATGCTCGGCTTGAGCCCCAGAGGGGACAGAAAAGCCACCAGCCTCAGAGCAGGAGCGGGTTCACCCGAAGCCCAGGCTGCAGATCCAGCCCTGGAGCAGGCACCGTGCCACGAAAAAATTTCCAGCTCCGTGCCGGGTGCTGAGCGGAGGATTTGGCTGGGGGAGCGGAGACGCCAGCAGCAAATAACAGCCCTCCGGTGAGACGCAGTAATTGAGTGCTGACTGCAGAAGAACAGCAATCCTCCGAGATGAAAGGGAGCCGGGCAGCCCTCCTCGCCCGGCTCTGCGTTACTGCTAATCACACCTCCTTTCGTCACAGGGCTGAAGGTCACCCGCTTTAATTCCTGGGCTCTTTGCTGGAGGTGGTGGCGTGCCAAAAAAAGTTCTCCCTGCAAGCAGCACCGAGGAATAACTGGCAGCTGTGCTCCCGTCCGTCCCACGGAGGTGGCATCTGCAGGACCGGTGGCATCTGCTCCCTGGGGCCAGCCACCTCCACGCTTGCACGTGGAATCCTTTGAAATGTGGCACTCGGTGCTGCCTTGCACCTTAAGGCTCGGGAGCAGCTGAAGCCCACGTTCAGCATCGCCCAAACTTCGTGCGCGGCTGCGATCGTCAGATCCCCCTTCGGGGGTGACATTCTGATGCATCAAGCAAGAGTAATGAGCCCGGCTAAAAGCAGAAAGACAGCCATGAATGTCACATGGTAATGAACAAATGCATCGCAAATACATATCAGGCTCTTAACTAAAAATATAGAAAGCTCAGCGAAGGATAAAACAATAGAGGGGGGGAAATGACAGTGTAAAATTGATCCAGACACATGACTAAGGAGTCGTGCATTTGCCTAGAAATATTGCCCTCTTCACAAAACAGAGCGCGGCACATTACGACGCATGGCATAACACGCTGTGCACACCAGCTAAATTACATAAACATAAATCTAATGCTTCGTCTCCAAGAGCTCGGCGGCAGCAGAGATGTCAGCGCACGCAGAGCCAGGGGACTGCGGACAGGTCTGTCCCCTCCCTCAGGGGACATCCAGGGGCGGTGAGATGCTCTGCGAGAGGAGCCTGGGACACCTGCTGCTGGCCCTGCCCCGCACCTTGGTGCGGAGCTGCAAATACAGATAACACCCCCCGTCTTTGCAGGGGGGAGAATGCACTTAAAATGTTTAAAAGTGCCCAAGTAAAACACAGATTTTTGCCGACATAACATTTTGGCGATGCTAACACCCAAAAAACCTTCGCTCCCATGAATAATGACCATCCAGGCATCGGTGCAACCAGCAGCAATTGCCAGGGGCCAACAAATTGCAATACATAAAACCTAATGGCCCTCCTAGGTCAGGCTGGCTCAGGAGCCCTTGGCTGCAAGACAGCCCCCGTGGGTCACTCAACAGAATAAGCTGCCCCAGGGTGAACTTCTTCCCAACCC
Source organism: Anser anser (assembly GCF_964211835.1). NCBI lineage: Eukaryota > Metazoa > Chordata > Aves > Anseriformes > Anatidae > Anser > Anser anser. The sequence continues at coordinate 6,664,302 of NC_139748.1, read as the reverse complement.
ACCGGCAGAGGGGGGTGAGATCGTGCCTCGAGCAGAAACGCTTTGCGCTGCAGCAGAAGCCGCTTTAGCACGAAGCTTTGCTAAAAATTGAAACTGAAGGTCAAGTTGATAATGCATCAGAAAGCAAACAGCTTGAATGCTAACTGCTAACTACAGCAATGAGCATTATTGCCTGATGGAAATAAAACCCGACTCCGAACACTCAGGCTTGGCATGAGAAATGAAGTGGAGCGATGTTACGGAGGAGAGCGAGCGCGCCGGCACGCAGGGAGACGCGCGCCCAGCCTGCAGCGCCGTCCCCGTGCCCACCCGTGCCCTGCGGCATCCAGACCCCGTGCCAGCACGCCCGGAGAGCTCTGCGGCTTGACAGACGACAAGCAGAGGCCAGATCCTCAAGCAGCGGCCCTTCTGCATTGCTTTGACAGTCCGGAGGCACCTTGAAGCAGAAATAAATTGCCGGGTCCTTTATGCCGCTGGAGGAGTGGAAAATGAGGGCCAGGCATACACGAACAGGCTATAAAAGAGAGGGACGGATCCTTCGCCAGCTCCCAGTGGCTCTGTGCTGGTGTAAAGCCATTTGGTGACAGCAGGGCCATCCGAATTTATGGGGGAACATGGAGAGGCAAAGCAGGCGCAGCGAGGCTCTTCCTCAAACCTTGCACAGGGCACATGGCTGGGGGCATTTTCGAATTAAAAAAGACATCCATATACACACACAGAGCACGCCCTTGTCCCCATCCGCTCCTTACTGACAGCCGCAGAGCTGCCCTCCGTGGGTGCAGGAGCCGGGAACCACTGAGGACCCCACGCCGGGAGATGCCCCTGGAGCAGCTCGGACCCCACGCAGGCGCTCGCATGCCGGCAGCGTCCCCAGGCCCCGTGTGGCTGCCGGGTTTGATGTACGACAGCTCCCAGACACAAGTGAGCAGGGGAGCGGCGTTTACTGCTGATAACGCACGGGCTGCACTCACGCTGCCGTTCTGCCGCAATTACAGTGGAATTATGCTTTTTGATAACTAAATTATCACTAATGCACATAATCGTTGGGTTACGCGGATATACAAATTACAGGACTGCCTCCGTCCCAGATTAATACGCGTGCGTTTCAACTCCATGTACACTCGTTTACACTGCAATTATGCCATCATATCATCAACCATCTGGTGATAGGAATTCACAGTAACCACAGGTATCTCAAACCAGAAGCGCTCGTGCTGCAGTGGGACCACCAGTCACAACGCCTGCTCCTTACTGGTGCGTAGTGGAGGGCTTGAACCGAGCCCACTCCCCTGGCCACATCCAGCCCCGCACCCAGACCCCGCAGGGACGCACTGGCCAGGTCGGGGTGGCCGTGCGATGCCGTGCTCTCTCCAGAATTAGGGCACACCAGAGCTAGACACAGAATACCACGGCTGCTGAGCCCAACGCTGCTGTCGTCTCCCCATGTCACCCACCGGTCCCATCAGCCCTTCCCCTGTCATGGGACATGGGCAGCCCAGCAGGACCTGCCAGCCCAGGGCAGGCAAGGAAACTCTCCTTTTTGGGTGGAAAGCCCGTGCAAAATGCCCCTCGTTCCCACACAAGGTCTCTTTCCCTTTATTTCTGTCATCAGACAAATCTCGTTATCATCACGAGCCAGATGGGGCTGCTGTTAGCATTTACAAACCCCAGTAGGGCTACTGGTTAAGCTGTTAACAGAGCCATAAACACAGCCCTTCGCTTGCAGCCGAGCATCATTCCCCCGCCACGAGCATCGTTCCCACCCCCACGAGCATCGTTCCCCCAACCCGCCGCCCCAGTGCTCCGGGTACCACGCGTGCCCAACCTGCACACCTGCAGCCCCGCGTGTCCCCATTGCACCTGGATTTTGCGTGCACAGCCACAGCTGCAGCACAGCACCTGCCCCCCAGCACCGCTCGCACCCGCACCCCCACCTCGGGGTACGCGCACAGCACGCCCCGAGCTGCACGTCTCAAGTCATTGCATCCATCGACTCCGAAACATCCCCACGCGCTCCTCCTGCAGCCATAGGCCCGTGAAGATTTTTCTGCTTTTCAAGTTAAAATCCTGAAGAGCAGATTCCAGGTTGAATCCCCAGATGGGCTTCTCTGCATATTAAAAGCACAGCCGGTTCCCAGTGCCACGGCGCGCGCGAGAGACAGAATTAACGCTGTTCCTATTTATAGGGCTTTGATTAGGAGCTCGTCACCTAGAAGTTTTTATTCCCTTTATCCATTTATAAGGCCATAACACAGTTTGACTAGCTCCAGATAGGCTGGTGTCCCACCGATTTTGCCAGAACTTAATGTGCCATTCAGACACAGTTAAGCCAGTAATAGGCAGCAGCCTGTACTCTGCAGGGTTTTAACTGCCTCAGAAAACACTCTTCAGCTCCCGGCTCGCCCTGCACACACCATGCCGCAGAGGCAAAGCGAAGCTGGGGCGAGGAGCAGCCCCACCAGCCCCTTTGTGGGGTCTCGGGGCAGCTCCAGACCCCCTGAAAGGGTGGACGGAGCCATTGCCTGGGCTGAAGCCCACTGCAATAGCGCCCACAGCAGCAGTGCCTGGGGGTCCCTGACCCTCTCAGCCGGTCCCTGGGTGGGTGCCTGGCCACCAGCTGGTACCCGCGAGCTTTTCCACCGCTCCCGAGGCTGCTAATCCCTCCTAAGCATCCCTGCGCTCCTGTCAGCAAAATGCTTTCTGGCTCCTGACAAATCCTCGCAAAAGAGTTTTGCTGAGCACGGACTTTCCGCCTGTCCAAAGCCTATAGACAAGTTAAAGCACCTGCCCTCAGGGATAATTCCACTAAAATTGGGTGAAGCATGCGCTGGTGCCAACTTTATTTTCTGTTAAAACCTGGGAGTATTTGTAAAAGTCTTTTCTTCTGGAAGGCGCCCAGCTCCGTGCGGAAGGAGGGGGCTGGATCAGCTCGCGCTTGGCAGCCGCTGACCCAGCAGATTTGAGGTCTCCTTGTGCGCAGGGAATGGGATTTCAAGACGCTTCCTGAAAGGAGCTGGCAGCGATCAGCCAGCCCGCCCTACAGATGGCTGCTCCCATCCCCACTTGGTGACGTCCCCCCACTGCTGGCCTTGGGGAGACGACACGAGCAGCACCCCGGGACGCGCAGCAGTGCTGCACAGGACACACGCCCAGCCTAGGAACCGGCCACCACGGTGTCCTTGCAACTAAACCACCAGCAGAGCAGCCCCAAAGCTCAGAGCCCCCAGTATCCCAGGATCGTGCCCTAAAGCGGGGCTCCCATCCCGTCCCTACTCCTGCACCGCAGCCATTCCTCAGCTCAGGTCAAGACGCCCGACCAGACACATCCCAGCACCCCACCGCAAGCTGCAAGTCACCCAGTTGGTGACCCAGCTGGTCACCTTTTCTGCCTTTTCTGCCCCAAAGCCCACGCCAAGACCCCGTCGCGGGGTGAAGGCAATCTGCTCACCGTCCTCCCTGGACTTCTGGATGAAGGCCTCCACGCCACTCTCTCCGTAGCTGCCCTCGGAGGCCAAGGTGGAGACGTAGTTCCACTTGAGGGCTTTGACGATGTCCACCATGGCTTGGGCCTGGTAGGTGTCGGACGGGACGACGCGAGAGAAGAAGTCGTAGCGGCTGTTGTCGCTCAGGTCCGGGGCGGTTGATGCGTAGCTGATCTGGGGGATCTGGGACGGAGGGAGGAAAGACAGCGTCAGGAGAAAGAGGCCATCTGCACCCAGCTGCGCTGCCCTCGCCTTGCCCGTGTTCCCAAAGCCCCGCTCGGGAGGACGCAGGGGGGTGGAAATCAAGGAACTGGGAAGCGTCCAGAAGAAACCAGCCACCCTGTGCCAAAAACAGAGGTGAAGGAACGGTGTGAGGCCTGCTCACGCCCAGATCCTGGGTATGGCCATAGGAAAGCAGAAGCCACGGGATGACGAGGCGCCCAGGAGAAGGGACCAGCTCCCTCTGGGACCTGCAGCAGCCAAACCCCGGCTGTGATGCCTGGTTTGGCCCCAGGAGGAGCCAGGGCAGAGGCTGAGGGACCACTCAGTGACACCCAGCAGGGCCTCCAGCATGGCAGAGGCCGTAGAGAAAGCCTTGTTCCTGCCCTGAACTCCGCAGCTATGATATTCTGGCCCTCTGCCCCATGAGGGACCGACACGAGCGCACCCTGCCAGACCCTGTCCAGCCAAGCCATAAATAAGCCTTTTAAATTAATCAGAGCTCCTGCACCTCGCGCAGTACATTAGAGTGATTTAGCACCGGAGGATCACACGATGCTTAGCACTTACACAGCACTTTACATCTCCAAAACACACCACAGATGTTAATTTATCTCAAAGATGGAAAAGGTTTATTAAATTATCAAGCCCAGGTTCCCCGCACCAGCCCTGAAGTTCCCTGCTGAAGATGTCCCAAAACCAGAGCCAGCCCATCCATCACCCCCGCGTCCTGCACCCTGTCGGGCACCACGCACCGCTGCAATGTGCCTCTGCTTTGGCACGGTGCAAGGGCTTGCCAAGCCCTGCCAAAAACAGGGACGTGGTTTTGAATTTAGCAGCGATATAATGGCAGGGGCTGGAGCTCAGCCAGCTGCCATGCTGCAGCCTGGCCGTGGCTACGGGCGCAGCGCAAACAGAGGAGGGAAAAGCCCAAAGCATCGCTGACCCCAAACAGCTCTGTGCTACAGGGCAAGGGGGCGCAGAGCAGCAATCCCCAGCTGTGGGGGGCTTTTCCCCCTCTCCCTCTAACCCAGTTTAGGAACAATTCAGCCATCGCTGCTTGCAGGAGAACAAACGCAGCCGGAGCCAGGGGGAGCTGCAATGAGCCCCCCTGGATCCCCTGGGTTCAGCAGGCAGCTGGGTCGTGCCGGATGCCTTAAATCAGCTCAGGCTGAGTTTGGCCTCACCCATCGCCACTCCTGCATGAAGCAGTTAGCTAATTTGCAGCAGCAGAGGGGAGAACCAGCTGGTGTGGAGAGGTTTGGGGTGCGCAGGCATCCTAGTGCAGGTTATAAGACCAAGCCACCTCGCTGGGAGCCTGAAACGCTGCCTTCTAACGATGGTGTTTCAAACCAACACCTCCCTGGTTAGATACCAGCACAGCCCCGTCCCAACGGGGGGGGAGCTGCCCCTGTCCCAGAGCACCCCAGCACCCAAGGGTGGGGGGCTCACCCCAAAGCCGCCCCCTGGACCTGCCCGGCCCTCCCGGCTGCCCCATCCTACTCCACTCGTGCTCCCAGGCCGTGCTGCACAGTTTCTCCTCTGCTTCCCTGTTATTCTCCCCTTTTCCACTCCAGTCCCTCACTCTCTCTATTAAACGTGATACCGGTGTTATAAACCCACGACTCCACCTGAATGCTAAACGGCCCCTGGAAAGGAGCAGCCACCCCTCTACCTCCCTGCAAAATACGAGATGAAAAAAAGGGAGAGAAGGAGAACAAGTGGGAGAGGGAAAGGAAGGAATCTTTATCAAGGCACAAATAGGATTATTCTCTGTGACAATCTGCTTTGTCCTCCTTTCCAAGGGGCTGTGATCTGCTCGTTGGGTGTCTGTGACCAGGAGCCGGTGCGTGAGGCTCGATTAAAATTCTGCTCAGCAGGCGAGGCGCTCGTCTAGCAATCATTCATCCTGGGGAGGGAGCGGGGGGATGCTCTGCTCCTTCTCTCCTTTCTTTTTCCTTGCTGGGCTCGCAGCGGTGCCGGGAGGACGGGCAGGGAGGTTTGGGGTGGAGGCGCCGCACGAGGAGGCTGGTGTGCAGCGTGCCCGTGCCGTGGGGCCAGGTGGGCGTGCAAAGCAGCGGTGCCCGTGTGAGAGGAGACTCGGGGCAGGGATGCCAAGCTGGCTTTCCACGGGCCATCAAACCCGACGAGTTTTTCTCTGCAAAGCGGTTTTAACAGATCCACGCCTCCGCAGCAGGGTGCAGGGGAGGGAGGCTTCTCGGATATTCCCCCGGGACGCCGCGTCCCATGGAAGTGCCGATGGGCTCTGGCTGAGGACCACGGCTGGGATTAACCCCGGGGCACGCAGCCTGGTCCAGCCCCTGCGGGGAAGCGGAGCCTGGGAAATACCTGTTGATCTCCAGGTTATGAACTGGAAGCTGTATTTTAATAAACAAACTGAAAGAGCTTTTCTCCCTCGCTACACTACCTTGGATGGAAGTGAAAATAAAATACCAGTTCCCAAATGACCATTTGATAGATTTCTTCTGCCTTTTTCCCCCTCTGCCTTTTTGATCTCCTGGTTTACAATAGCCCAACTCCCGGCACCAGCTATTTTCTCAGATAAAAGACAAAAGTCCTTTCAGGTCCATAGCAGGGAAATGCGGGCAGGGAATTCAAGGTTCTTAGAAAGAAGGATGCGGGTGGGGGGAGCTGGCAATGCACCTCGGCTGCACATTTGGGCAGCAGCACAAGCCCTGAACAAACTCGCAGGGGCACCACGCTGCTCTCAGCTCCTTGCCTGGGTCATTGCCAGACCAGGCTACATACCACGGTGCTGGTGGGGAAATCAGCGGGATCAGCTCTCCTGCACCCCAGGACTACCTTACCCCATCAAGATCAAGGAGTAACCCTGGGACAGGGGGAAAAAAACCTCCTTTCTCCTTTATTTTGAACAAAAATACGGTCAGCATCATTCAGAAACACCCCCAACCTTGAGAAAAGCTCCCCCAGGGTCAGAGAGCAGGCAGAAGCCGGGGTTAGGGGTACAATCCTGCCCCCCAGGCCCCTGGGTCAGGTTTGCTGGCAGTGCACCAGTGTGGTCAACCTCAAACTCTCCCCGACACCTCCACCGCAAAAGCACCTGGGCTCGAAACCCATTTCATCAGCACCGGCTGACGATAGCGCAGCATTTTGTCTAACAGCAGCATTTTGTCTAACAGCAGAGGATCATAATCTGCTCCAGATTGGAAAGATTCAGACAAAGGCAGCAACTTGAGCACGGCCCCCAGCCGAGGTTTGCAGGGATGCAGTGCTCCGACGTACAGCAGCACCGACCCCCCTGCTCCTTGCACCAGCGCCCCTGCACCACAGACGGGGTCAGGAGCAGCTAATTCCCTAACCATAATTATTAATTTCATGCGTATCTTATGCCAACCTCTGGTTCACCGACAAGATGGAATTGATTTAATTAGAATTTCCATCATTGAGCCATTTGGACAGCGGCTTTTAATTAGGGAGAGCACAAAGCACCGCAGGGGCTGGGGGAGCGAGGGGGCTGTGCGGAGCCAGCTCAGACCTTGTCACTGTTGGTTTCCCCAGCTGGAAACAGGGGCCAAGGCAGGCGAATCGCTCCAGCATCATGATGTACCCAAACGCCGCCTTGTCATGGAGCTGATAACAAATTCCTCCAGTTCCCAGCCCCAGCTGCCCTGGGGTGACACAGCCACGCTCAAGGGGGGACGGCTCGGGGCAGGGAGCGAGGAGCTCCCCGTCCTGCCCACCCCTTTGCCACGACCTTATAAACCGAGCCAGCTGCTTGGCTGCATCCTATTTTTTCCCAAAAAAACAAGCTCCCAACCTAGCCGAGAGCAAAGCTCGGGGTGCAGGGAGCCGCAGTCGCTGCCCTTCATCAGGCTCCTCACCGGCCCTGCCGCCCTCCTCCTCCTCCTCCTCCTCGCCCAGCGGTGCCGGGGGAGCCGCCGCGGCCGGGGCAGCCCAGGGGAGCCGAGCGGCCGCAATTTGTTTTAATAAACCCGGAGCAGAACGAGGAAATGAACTGGCAGGAACAGAGCGGGTGATTAATCAGAGCGTCCCCCAGCCGATTTCCACCTTCCCTTCTTCACGAAGGTTATTTACCCGCTAAGCACCGCCGCGTGGTGCGGAGGGCAACGCTCGCCCCGCCACCTCCCTTCCACCAGTCCGGGGCTCGGCGCTGGGGGCCGGATCCTGCCCCGCACCCCCAGCCAGCGAAACCCCTGTGCATGCAGGCACACAGGCACACACAGCTCCCGCTGCATGCGACGGGCCAGCGTCCTCCATTAGGTGGATTAATCATGCTGTACAGCACCCCGGTGCTAAAAAAGGGCTCGACAACTCGCTGCGGAGAAGGAAACGAGCGCCTCTAAGCGTCGGGTGTGTGCCCAGCACCTCCGCTCGCCCGGGATGCTCCTCGCCCCAGCTGAGCGCGTGGGTGCTCCTTGTGCCCCAGCTCGCTCAGGACGGGATTGAAAAGCCCAGCCCAGCCCCTGCTGTAGCTTTTGGGGAGTCACGTTTGCAGAGGTTTCTTTTACACCACCGTCGCTGTGGTCATTCGGGAGAAAGTGGGTAGTGCTGAGGCTGGAGAGCCAGCAGACAGGGGTGGGAAGGAGCTGGAGCGTGCCAGAAAGCTCTGGCAGTGACGACAGACAGATGCTATCGCAAGGAGGCGAGAGCAGGGATTTGAGGGGAGGTTTTTCTGCATGCAGAGCTGCGAGGAGTGATGAAACCAGCTTGGACAGAGGATGCCGCATCTGCAAGTTGTTCCGCTGATGTACAGCTTTAATTAGGCAATGGCAGCTAACGAAGGACACGTTATTTATTTATGTAGCATGGGAGCGACAAAGCCCCTGCCAGGGATGCGCCGAGCCCTCCCTGCCGATGGGTTTGGGCTGGCGGGGAGGGGACGGAGCAGAGCGGGGTGCACGGGAAGGGAGCACAGCACGGGGCGAGGAGAGCACAGCACCCCCAGGCAGGGAGCAGCTGGAGGAGGGAAGGGGCTGCTGAGACCCCATCCCGCCCAGGGCTCTGCAGCACCACTGCCACAACCCTCCCAGCAGGGCAAGGGGAGCCTGGACTGCGGCACGAAGCAGACACAGTGTGGGTGCAAGCGTGCACACAGCTGCTGGGGCGGGCAGAGGGGGAGCTGCTCAGCCCCCAGACCCACGAGCCCCATCCTGCACCCGGGGGCACCCCAAGCGCCTCCTCCGTGCCCTCATCTCGGCTGTGCCCTGCACAAAGGGCGCCCCAGCACCTTGCACCGGCATCGCCTTGCAGCGCCACGGGCTCGCTGTCCCGGGGCCGACGCAGGAGCCAAATCTCTGGCTCCAGCCCAGGAGCGAGCATCGTCCCTCCAGGGGACAGGAAAAGGCAAAACCGTGAGCGCAGCGGTGCCCGGGGAGGCAAACGCTTTGCTGAACCTCCGAGCGGAGCCGCCCGCGCTTAAAGGTCAGCGGCAGCGCGAAATGGAAGTTGCCTGATTTTCATTTTAAGCATGTCCGTGCCATAAACCCACTATTTGAATAACAAAGAGCGACGGCGGGCAGGCAGCGCGGGGCAGGGCAGGACCTGACGTCCCGCGGGAGTGAGGTCCCCGTGCTGGGGCCACCAGCGGCTGGCAGGGAGGTGGGGACAGCGATTCCCAGGGCTCCCAGTTGAGCTGAGGGCTGGGTCCCCACGCTGGGGACACCAAGGCTTGAGCCACGTCCCCACTGGGCCACCACCAGTGCCAGGGTGCATCGGGGCTCGGCAACGTCCCCCTGCATGGTCACGGATGCTTTGTCCAAGCAGCAAAATTGGAGGAGAAAGGGAAAAAAAATAGCTCAACCCACCCCCAAAACAGCTCCCCCCGCTCCTCCAGCTGTCACTCTCCTGCCTCCTTCCTCACTGCCTCCCTCCCTGAAGTGAGCACTCAATCTTTTTTTGTCTCGGCAAATAGCTTTTAAGTTCCTCCCGCTCTCTCTAATTTATATTATTTTAATTATTGAATAGCCCTCTCGCTCGTCGCCTGGAACATTAACACGTTTTTTTTTTTTTTAAAAGGGACCCAGAAAAATCAAACTCCATCAGCGATCTGTTTTTCGGTCTCCGCTAACAGCCTCCAGCCCTCCCAGGAGGGCGGGCGGGGGGGAGGATGAGGAGGGGGGAAGGGGAGGAAGGCGGCCAGCCCCCGAGGAAGGGAGGGTTTCGAGGCTCAGGAGGGGGAGGCAGCATGCGTAGCGCCAGCTCGGGGCTTCCACCGCTGCCGGGCGCGCAGCCTGTTTGCATTTCTCTCTGCCTTTTGCTGCTAAGGGGGCTCTTGTTCAAACACTCGCTCTAGCCCCAGGACATTGCTGCGGATAAATAAATGCACAGCGAGGGGGATGTAATTATAAACTCCTCCGGTTTTCCTGCAGCTGGAGCGGAGGAGGGCGACGGGGGAGCCAGCCCGCAGACGGCCCCAAGCACCCTGCTCCCCTCCGCACACCCAGGGCCAGTGGCACCAGCCAGCGGTGTCCCCAGTTTGCCCCTGGGCACGGCGCGGTAGCCACCGTCCCCTCCTGGCACCCCGTAGCCGCCCCCGTCCCAGCAATAAATGCAGCTCCCCAGCAATTTGGCTGAGGCGTCACCTTACCTCTGGTCCCCTCAGGTGACAACCCAGGAGAGGGCCGGGGAGCTCCCCGGGGAGGCCAAGCCCTCTCCATCCCTGGGGGTTCTCGGCATCCACTGGGACCAAGCCCTGAGCAGCCCAGGCTGAACCCAGAGCGGGGCGCAGGCAGCTAGGATGGAGCCCCCCAGGTCCCTCCCAGCCCCGTGGTCTCATCCTGCGCCCTGTCCTGAGCTGATTGCCCGTCCGTCCCCCCCGCCAGGCTCCTGGCAGGAATGCCGGGAGCATCAGCATCCCACCTGGCCACGAAGCTGGGGGAGAAGAGACAAAAGCCTGCTGCTACGGCATCGTCACCGGAGGAGGGGATCCCTGGGGACCCGGGGGAGGCAGAAAAACGCTTTTAAAGACACTCACGCTCCTGCCTGCCCCCAGCTGCGGAGGAAGAGGTAAGCATGCAAAAACCTGCTGGTTTCACCGCGTTTTTTTCACGGGTTCAGCCCTTGCGGAGGTGGCCAGGGCGCCTCGGTGGGACCCGTACCTTGAAGAGCCGCAGGATGTTGGCCACCATGATGGAGACGGAGCTGCCCGAGGCGCCGATGACGCCGACCACCCGCTCAGGCTTGGTGATGATGGGGGGGCCGCCGTTGACGCAGCGCACCTCGGTGCTGTCCTTCTCGATGAGGGCTTGCACGAAGGTCAGCGACTGCTCCAGGGCGTGCGTGTCCCGCGAGCACGTGTCCAGGATGCGGGCGCCCAGGGTGATGTTGGGGAGCAGGTCGGGGTCGTTGTTGATGCGGTCCAGGGCGAAGAGCATGGCCTCCAGGCGGTGGATGCCCTTCTCCTTCTTCAGCTCCCCGCAGGCTTTGCCCTCCGCGCCCCGGCCGTGCACGGGGAAGAGCCCCCCGAGCGTGATGTCCCCGTCGATGCGGATGGAGTTCATGTGCGGGTAGCCCTGGCCTTTGGGCTTGGCGGCGCCCCCGGGCGCCCAGCCCCAGCTCCAGGCACTCAGGAGGAGGCAGAAGGAGAGACGCTCCATGCAAAAATGACCCCCGCTCATCGCCGAAGCCGTGCTGGGGCAGAGCGCGCGGCCCGAAACCCGGCGGCGGTCAGGCGGCGAGGCGGGCACGGGTGGGTGGCATGGCTCCGGCGGCTCCGTCAGCGGCTCCCATGGGTGACGGCGGCCCCCAGGGTGCGGCGAGCAGCCGGGCTGCAGGTGGGTGCCAGGACTGGCATCGCTACGCCGGGAAGGAGAGGCAGCGGGGGTGCGAGCCCAAGCAGAGGTTCGGGTCCTTCTTGCAGAGCCCTTGGTGGGGAGAAGGGGGAGCAGGAGGAGAGAAAGAGGGGGGGAAATTAAACAGGAGCATGGAGAAGATGTCAGCCATTCCAAGATTTCAGCAGGGAGCCCGGAAGAAAAGATTTGGGATTTGCTGGATTTGTGAGTCACGCCAGCTGCTTTGACTCAGCCCCAACAGCGCATCCGGCGCAGGGCCCCCGCCGCGCTCAGCCCCAGCAGCAGGGCCAGCGTGGCACAGGTTGGAGGGAAGCCCCAGGACCTGCCCCAGTCCCAAACCCCCTTTGGGGAGCTATCAGGGTGGGGCAGACCCCAGGGCAGTGCTCAGAGAGGGGCAAACCCAAACGCACACACCGCCCTGGTCCCAGCCACCCCAGAGCATCCCTCCTGCCCCAGGGTCACAGCCAGGCACGGGAACCAAGCAGCCCCCTCAGAGCTACGCTGCATGGAGACCCTGAGCTGATCTGGGGGGGGGACATTTCTCTTTAGAGACCCTCCTTCCCTGAGCACCCCCTGCTGCACCCCAGGGACCACAGCCCCCTCATGTCCCCATCGATGGCCCCAGCCGCGAGCGAGCTGCTGCCGTTAGCAGCCCGCCTGCATCCCCTGCACGACCGGGGTCAAAGCCACGGAGATGCCGAACGAGCACGATCCGAGGGACGGGGCAGCCAGGGGCCGATTCCCAAATTTCTTCTCCGTTCCCAGCCACGAGGCCACTGCCATCGCCTGCCTGCACACCCTGAGCACCGTGCCGCCAGCCGCGCAGGCGCAGAGCCGAGCTGGGTCTTAAGCAAAAGCAGACCCGGCCAGGCACCGAAGGAACCAGGAATTACGTATCCGAAACGCGCCCCTAAGCACCACGGCTCGCACCGCTCTCCATCCGGGCTGCCGAGTCCTGCATCGGCCGCTGCTTCTTTGCGAGCACCAGGTATCGACAGCTTCCAGCGGGGAGTATCGACAGCACCGAGGGCTCGCCCAAGCTGCGGGGAGAGTTTGGCTTTCTGCCCGCCCCGGGCAGGAGGAGCCGAGGCTCAGCGCAAAATTAAAAGCAGCCGGGATGGGCAGAGGAGAGCGGCTGGGTGTGAAGGTGCTCGGCCCCGAGCTGGTGCCCCCAGGGGGGGGAAGGAGGGAGCGAAGGGCTCACGGGGAAGCTGGAGGCAGCGCTGGTGGTGAAGGCACGGGGAGCGGTGCCCGTGCGATGCCCGCGGGCTGTGCCTCATGCAGCAGTTGAAGAGCAGCTCTGCTTTTTAGCATTTCCAATCCACTGGAGCCCGGGGTGCCCCATCCCACCACGCCACGATGCCCCTCGGCTGGGCACAGGGTGCTGCAATCCCGGCTCAGGGAGCCCAGGGCTTGCTGCAGGATTCGGCTCCTGCTCCTTGGAGGTGCAGAGGTGACCTGGACGGGTGCAGGATCCCCAATCCTGCTCCCAGATGGCTCAGCACGATCCCACCAGCACAGCCGTACCACGGACAATTCCTCAGGCTGGGGAGTGGGTGACGGCTCAGACCTGCCCCAGGCTCCTTAGGAATCTTTTTTCGGCGACAGCACCTTTTGTCAGGCTGCGCGCACACCCACACCTGCATCCCTTTGCCCCCCAGCCCTGGAGGTGCCCCTGACCCAGCAGCACAGCCCCTGCCTCAGTTTCCCCCCCCTCGCAGCCCGGCTGCTGCCTCCAAGCAGCCGCCGACGGATGCTGCGAGGGCAGCGCGTGATTAATGCAAGGCACCGAAAAGCAGAGGCGAGCGAAGCCGGCAAATGCATTCCCCAAGCAGGACGGGCTGGAACAGCGAGACCCGAGAAGCAGCCTCAATTCCTCTCGGCTCGAGCACAGAGCCCAGCATCCGAGCCCGCGCCCGCCTGGCCGGATCCTCAGCCGGCCCCATGGGGGGGCTGCTGCTGGAGCCAAGCCCCTTTACACCCGTGGAGGAGCTGTTCGGAGCTCCTCACCCCAGCTGGGAGGGCCCTTGCCTCAACTCACCTCCATAAATTATGCACATCCCTACCCGTCGGAGCCACTTGAAGGCCCATCTCCAAAGCGTTTCTGACAGCCGGGGCTTTTAAGCAAGGCGAATTACCCGGTGCCGAGCTCTCTGTTTCCAAAGGCAGCACCCGGGGAGCGCTGCGGCACGAAAGCCGCCCCGCCGCCGCCTGCGAAGACATCTCCCACTGGGACAGCCCCACGGGCACGTCCCTGCAGGAGCTGGGGTCAAGGAGAGGGACCCTGGCCCCGCGGGGACAGTGCCACCCCCCCAGGGCTTTGCGAGCACCGTGCCGTGCATCGGCACCGCGGCAGGGGAAAGCGGCTCCCGCCGCACCCTGGAAGCGGGTCGGGTTCTGCTATGAAGAAGCAGAGGATGGGGAGACCCCAGGGTGGTTTTAATGCCGCAGCCCTACCCCCACCCCGTGCAGACCCGTGCTGGGGCAGGCTGCATTCAGGCCATTTCTCCCACCCTCGCCCCAGGAGCCAGGTTTCTGCCCGTCGGGGGACGGCGCGATGGAGCTCCACGTGGCGCGCGCGCCAAGGAAAAGCCTCCTCGCCCCAGCCCGCAGCGGAGCCCCCAGAGCCCACAGCCTCTTCCTTTCTTCTTTTAAGCTTTTTCCTCTCTGTTCTCTCCCCTTTGTGCCTCCTTTGATCATATAATCTGAACGAACTGAAGGTAAAAATATCATGGCAGGCAAGAAAAAAGCGCAAATAATGGGGAGGGGAGGGGAGAGCTGGTTTGAATCCCTCGCTGAATCATTAGGGAGATGCAGCCTGAATTACCCTACAAGCCTATGCTGCGTGCAGCCCGAGCACTCGTCAGAAGGGGCAGGCGATGAGCAGCCCCTTCCCCACAACCCCTCCCCACGGCCCCAGCCGGCAGCACCCCCGCACAGCCCCAGTCTCGGTCCCGACCCACACCAGGAACGCGCCCAGCCCAGGGCGGTGCTGATGGGCACGGGACCAGTGATGGGCGAGCGGGCAGGAGCCTTAAAGCTCAGGGCAAGAAGGAGGGCGAGCTGCGTCCCCAGGGGGCCCTGCACCTCTTCCCCGTAAGGCCAGACCCCCACTTCTGGAGGGAGACGTGCACCAGCACCAAGCACTCGATGGAGCGGGGAGCACCCCGGGCGCACGCTGTGAGCGGCGAGGTGATGGAGCCCCGCTCCTGCTCGAGCCTGCACAGCAGCGCTCACCATGGGGGAACAAAACCGTGCACATTTGCAAGCAGGAGGGTGCAGGTACGCATCCCAAACAGACCGAGCTCGGTATTATCAGAGCGCCAAAGGAGCAAAGCTGCTGCCTCCCGCCTCCAACAAGTGCTTTGTTGGAGAGGAGTGAACCTCGCTCGCCCTCGTCCTGGCCCTGCAGTGGTCAGATCCGAGCTCTGGCAAGAGGTGCAAGGACTGATCCAACCAAGCGTATTTCCAGACCTGGCAGGAAATCCCACGGATTATTGCCCCGCCTGAGTCAGACAAATCCAACAAGCATCAGGAGCTGCAGAAGCAGGCGCTGGGACTGCAGCCACATCTCGCTGAGCCCCAAACCACGGCAGGACAGGGAGAACCACAGAGGAAGCGCTTGGCCCCTGCCCTCTGGGTCCTCACCACCCTTGGGCCACGCAGGAAATCCCGCATGGTGGCATCCTGCCCCCCTCTAGCGGTGGCTGTGCCACCGAGCCACCGGCCAGCCCTGTGGCATCGCCATCCTCGCCGCCAGTGCCCACAGCGTGGGCTCGGCTGGCTGGGAGAAAGCCAACGCTGATTGAAAGCCCCCGGACCCATCCTGGCACAGCCTTCCCCGGCCACGAGCGGGCTTCTCCGCTCACAGCTCCTTCCCGCAGCTTCTGTGCTCCTTCGGGAGCTCCATGCCGGCCAGGGCTGCAGTGAGGCGCAGCTCGGGCTCGCCGTGTCCTGCAGAGCCCAGAGACGCCCACGGGTGCTGGGACGCAGCTGCAGTGCTGGGGTGCTGCCGGACGCACAGCTCCAGATCCGGACAGACCGACCTTACCCGGGGCTCTGCTCCTCCCAGGACCAAGGCTGGTGCGTCTCCGGGCCGTGCGCTGCATCCCCCTTGCACGCATCACAGGGAAATTTGGCAAAATTTCCCTTCCCCAGCCTGGCGCTGCCACAGCTCCAGGGACAAAGAGGCCAGGAGGACCCCGCATTGCTCCCAGGAGAGCAGCCTCGGAGGCAGAACCCCAGCCCAGGATGCTGTGCCCATTGCAGCTGCAGGGCTCAGAGGGAGCCCCCTGGGCAGGTCGGAACCGGGGGCTCCTCACCTCCGCTGGAGCCCCCAGCCCCCCCGGCAGCAGAAGCGGCTCGCTCAACGCAGGGATTTTGCAGCCAGGAAAAAGCTCCCTTCAAAGGGCAAAGAAACAAATAAGGAAAGAAAGGAACGGCTGATTTCTCGCCACCGCCTGGCTCCCTGCAGGACTCCCAGTCAAAACCGAGTTATTTCACTGCCATTAGCTCCACGGAGCCCCGGCTGCTGCAGGCAAGCAAGTTCACGTCTCACGTGCCATCAGGCCAAGTGCCGGCTAAGCACTAATCACCGCGGCTTCATCGCTGCCGGCAGCGGCAAAGCCGAGAGGCGAGAAATTCGGCTCCCAGGCAGGGCTGGCAGGAGCCGGGGGCTCAGCACAGGGCAAAGCCGCACCCCGCGCCCACCTCTCAGAGCAGACCCCGCTCCCGACACCTCCCCTGGCTGCCCCCAGCGCTCACCGCACGCCCTGGCCCCGAGGAGATGTCCCTGCCCGCACCCCGCACGTGCTGCCGCCGGCTCCTTTTGGAAAATCAAGGCCATTTCTTTGCCCACCTGCTCATCCTTCGGCAGGCAGGGACAGCCAGCGCGCGGCACAATACCCCAACTAGTGCGCGCGAGCTCTTCCTCACTCGCAAGCTATTACGGGGAACTCCGCTTCGGCTCCTGCTTTTTTTTGGTTGCAAAGGCTACGTGAAGCACAGCAGAATTCGGACGTGGCAAGGGAGGGGAGGCCAGGTTAAGTTCTCCCTCAACAGGCAAAGCCTTCAGTATTCAGGTCAAGTTCCCCAGCATCCGCGCGGAGGAAAAGCAAGGCCACGGCTCTGCAGGTGGCGGCGAGCACGGACCCCAGATTTTAACATCAAAACACACCCGGCGCACCCCAGGACGCAGCCCCCTTCGGCAACCACCCGAAGGTTGCACGGACCGATATTGCAACGCTTGCACAACCCCAGCTCTACCTCTCCGCAACCAGTTCCTGCAAACGCTGGGATCTGCTGCCACACTCGGGTGTTTTGCAGAAAAGCCGCTGCTCCCCGTGGCTCCCGCACGCACCACGAACCGCTCGCAGCCCCACGGCCATGGGGACCCCAAAGCCAGCCCCACGCTGGGTACCACCACCTCCGCACTGCCCCAGAGCCGGGCCAGGGGGCTGCTGCAGTCCAAGAAAAAAGGTTCCCACTGGGCGCAGATCACTCGGAGAATATTTATCGCGCTATAGATACATATCCTTAACCGCAGGCAAGCTCTCTCCTTCCCCCTCCCTCCCCTTTTGCAAAGCAGGCCATGGCTAATCCCTCACTCAGAAGGACGGGCTCGCACGGAGAGGGGAAGGCGAGGAGGATCTGGCCACGGAGGAAGCGTCGAGGGCAGCGTCTCACCTGGCGAGAGGCGGCGGGGAGGCAGCGCGGGGCTCCTGGCGCACCCCGGCAAACAGCTCCGGCAGGGCAAGGGGAGGCGGCAGCGGCAGGAAGGAGCCGGCGCTCGTCCCCGCTCCCGCCACACGCAGCCAAATCCCGCAATTAATTTTTGATCACCTTCTGCAAACTGGGGCGGCGCTGGCTTGGAAGGGGAGCGCAGCCCGAGTGCCGGTCCCCGGCGGTGCCCGCAGCACCGTGCGCCGTTCCTGCTCCCCGTCCGACCAGCACCCTGAGCTCCTGGGCTGACGGCACCAGCCCTTGCCTGCACCCAGCCCAGAACGCCCCCCCCGGGGGGGAAGAGACCCCCCATTTTCAGCCAGGCTTTTTGCAGGGCCATCGACAGCACAGGGGCACAGGAAATCAGGCCGCCCCATCGAGGAAGCCCCACTGTGAGATGTGAAGCCCGAGAGGAAGGGACCGTGCCCGCGGCGGGCGCGAAGCTGGGGCGGGCAGCGGGAGCGGGTTCGGGTGTGTTATAATTAGGACCTGCCACATCTTCAAAGCCGTTTTCCTTTCTGGGAAGAGCTGGAAGGGGGTGGCTGAGCTGACAAATCCATCCTCCTCCTGCCTGATGCCAAAGTTGAAGCACGTGACACCCTGTTTTTTGGGGAGCCTGCAGCCTCCTCCAAAGGGTGACGCTGGCCCCCGGCTTGCAGGGTCAGGCCGGAGCTGCACCTAAGCTCCAGTTCCCAGTGTAAAACCCACCTCGAAAGTCCTGCCCGACGCCCCGGGGTGCAGCTGAGCACCAGCACAGCACCTGCTGTGGTCCCCAACATGGACTCGCCCACGCCCCCAGCCCCTGCTGCCCACGGGGACCCGCTGCCCACGCGGAGCCGCCCTGCACGGCAGCCCCAGCGCGCCCCCCCCCCCGCACCCGCTGCGCTGGCACGGAAAAATCCCCGCTCCCACGAAGCGAAGGGAGGGGAGGAAGCGAGCCTTTTCTTTTGGCACTTCTCTTGGCATTTGCCCGAGCTCCTCGCTGCATTCAACAGATCGGTCCAGTTCCCTTCCTCCCCTGGCCGTGCCGCGGGCGAGCGGCCAGCGCCGGCGGCTCCTCCGGCCACCCCAGCCGAATTTTGGGCATCTCCCAGCCAGCCCCAGGTCACCCAGCGGCGCGGTGCCTCCCTCCGCAGCCTCTCCATCACGGATTTTGCGGAAGGCAGCGGGCTCTTCCCCCAGCCCGAAGCAGCCCCCCAGCAGAAGACGCCGGCTGGCAGAGCGCGGCAAACTCATCGCACCGGGAGGAGGAGGAGGAGAAGCACGGCCGGGCGAGGCGGTGGGGAGAGTTCTCTGGTTTTTTCTCCCCCCCCCCCCACGGCTGCCAACTTCGGCTCCCGCAAGCACCCAAAAAGCACCGAGGAGCCGGAGAGCTCGAGAGAGGAAAACAAACCCAGCAGCGCGTGTGTGCGCCCAGCGGCTCCCTGCCCGGAGACAGCATTTTGGGGGGAGGGGGGGGGAAGGGGGTGTGCAGCCCCCCCACAAAAATAAAACCCCAGGCTGGCACCTGTCCCCAGCGAGCCGGGCTCTCGCCCCTGCCCTGCAGGGGCTCTGCAGCCCCAGCCGTGCCCGCTGCAGTGAGGCGGGGGCAGCACCCGCCTGCGGCCCCCCCCCCCCGTGCCCCGAGCCCCTTCGCAGCCCGCAGCGGTGCCACGCTGGGGGACAGGACCCAGGGGTGTCCCCCCCCGTCCCCCCCCCCCGGGATACAGGGGCAGCGCACCGCAGCCCCACAACTATTAATAACGCAATTAGTTGGGGAGCAGGGAGCCGGGGTCCTGCCGGTGGGGACAGGCTGTGCCTCGGGGGGGGGTGAAGGTGGGGGCTCCCCGCTGCACACCCCGCTGTCGCAGCCCCCCCCCCCCCCCCCTTAATAAAACAAGGGCAAAAATTGCCGGAGCCGAGAGCGGGGAGGCTGCAGGGAAAGGGAGGAGGGGGCACCCTCAGCCCTTTTCTGGGAAGGTTTTTTTTTTTGGGGGGGGGGCACCGGGTATCCCGGGGATGCGCCGCGCCCCCCCCCCCGCACTTACCCGCGGGCAGCGCACGAAGTTGGCGGCGGCTCCGAGCCCGGCTCCGCCCGCGGCCGCTGCCTCCGGCCCCGGGGGGGCGCGGGCAGCCCGGGGGGGCCCTGCGGCATGCGGCGGGGACGGCCCTTACCGGGGACAAGCCGAGGCTCCCCCCCCCCCCCCCCCCCGCCCCGCAGCCCCGGCCCCGGCCCGAGCGAGCCGCAGCCGGGCGGGACCCGCCGCGCTCCGCAGCCGCGCCGAGGAGGAGGAGGAGGAGGAGGAGGAAGAAGAGAAGGAGGAGGAGGAAGAGGAGGAGGAGGAGGGCTGGGGCCGGGGAAGTTTTGCATGAAGAGGCGCTGGGAAGCCCGCTGCGGGGTTTGCCGGCCTTTTAAAGCAGCAGCGCGGCGCCCAGAGGTGGTGATGGGGGGGGTCCCCCCCTGCTGCCCCCCGTTCTGGGTGGGGGGAGCGGCTGCACCCCCCCCCGGCCCCCGGCAGCGCGGGGCACGAAGGGTTCAGGCAGAGCCGGGCAGAGGGAGGGCGAAGGAGCCGGCCCCTCGGTGCCCTGCTGTCCCCAGGACCCCCCCCCGGCACCGAGCATCAGGGCACGTTTTGCTCATCCTTGTCCTCTCCTGTCCCTGCCCGTCACCTGCAGCCATCGTCGCAGCCGGGAACATAACAGCAGCGCTGACAGGCCTCCCGGACCCCGCCGCGCTTCCCACGGGTCACGTTCTCTGCTTTCGGCCTTTGCAGAAGCGGGGGAACCGTGACACCCATGGTACCAAGGCAGCAGCCTCGCCAAGCCCTGCAGGACCCTCGCTCGGGCAGCGCAGCGCGAGGTGTGGGCACCAGAAGGGTCCCAGCGCCCACCCCGGCTCCCTCTGCCTGCCCGACAGCCGCCCCCAAATTTCACCTCCCTGCTGAGGGAGCAAGGACAAGGGAGGAGGCTCCCGCCAGAACCACATCGTCCCAAGCTGTCCCTTCCCGCTGCCCTCCCATAACGCGACGCGGACGCCCCACGCCGCGCACATTCCCCTGGATGCTCTGGCATCGCCTTTTTTGCCATCAAACAACCCACCGGGCCCCGGCGTCTGCGAGGAGCCCATCACGGCCCGACGACTCATTAATCCAGAGAAAACACGGCCCCCTAGTAATGGCCATTGACACATTAACTGCTCCGATCCATCACAGTAACAAGGGCGAGGTAACCGCGCACCGCAGCGCTTGCGGCGCTCACCTGCCTGCGCGCCGGGACTGCGAGCACCCAGACCCCGCGGGGACCCCAGTCCTGGGGGGGGGCTCACCTGGGGGGACAGCTCTCTGCGGCTCCTCCTGCCCCTCTGACCACCCAAACCCAAAGCGCGGCCCTCCCAACGTGCATTTCCAGCCTCTTCTTCGCTAGGGGTTGATTTCTGTTGCCCGCTCGGAACGGTAAAATAGCGACGCTGGCGCGGGGTGAGCCGTTCCCAGGGGGGAAGGATGCAGCAGCTCAGGGCTCGGCGCTGTCGCCCAGACCCTGCTGGGGATGCTGGAGAGGAGCTGGTTTTCCAGAAGCTCTCAGGGCTGCCTGGCTCCCGGCGCAGCGCCCTGGCCAGGCCTTTGAAGGAGCTACGTGCTCTCCAGCGAGATGCACTCTCCTGAAAAGCTGGCCAGCCGCCCTCCTGCCATTAAAGTAAGTGGCAATATTCCCGTGGACTCGGATGCTCACGGGATCGTGCCCAGAGCGCTGTCTCCTGCAGAGCGCTCGGGCTGTTGCAGTGATTTCATTTACAGCGAGAGCTGGAGTGGTCGGCGTTGTTATTCTGCCCTGGTGCCGGGGAGGGCAGCCCTGGGAGGCGCACGGGCCCCCCCAACCCCCCCATGTGTGCACACACGGTGATCAACCCTCATCTGCACCGCTACCGATGCCATCCCCAGAAACCCAGGCAAAAGGACCCCTGCCTCTTGCTTTTACTGCAGCTGATGGGGATGGAGCTGTGCTGTGCCCCCCCGGCAGCAACGTCCCAGCCCCAAGAAGGGCTTCAGGACAGCGGCTTTCTGTCCCTGGGGTCTGTGAGCTATCTCCAAAAGGTTCTCAAGAAGAGGCTGAGAAAAAACAGGCTGGTGCAGGACGCATCTGCCCCGGGGCCGTTTAGGGGTGCAGAGGTGGAGCGATGTGGATTTTCCACTCCAGCTGCCAGGGCAAGGATGCACCCAGGGGTTATTTGGCCTGATTCAGAGGCAGAGATGCAAGGGCAGGAGCAGGGGTCCGTACCCATCAGTGCCCAGGTCCACCAAGCCCTGGGGGAGGGCAGGAGCCCCCCCACCTGCCCCGGCATGGAAGAGGCTTGGGGCAGACCCTGGGCACACACAAAGCCAGGGCCGGGGGGGCTGCAGCCCCCGTGGGATAAGCTGGGCACAAATCCCCTCACCAAAAGGAGCTCTCGGAGGTGCCCCGAGGTCAGCTTTATCCTCACTGCTCCGGGTTGGGCGAAGCCTCCACCACAGGGGGATTTCAGAGACACGTGCTCTGCCTTCGAGGAGAAACGAGGGCATCTCGATGAAGGATTGGAGTCTCACTGCACAGGGACAAGGCTGCGCCCCAGCACGGCCCCAGGCACAGGGACACGCGGCCAAGCTGCTCTGCTTTGCCCAGGTCCTGAGGAATTGCTGGGGGAAGGTCTCTGAGCTAAATTACGCAGGAATCTGGGTTACTGCATCACCTGAGCTGCTCCAGCGTCTGGGGGGTGCTCGGTGCTCATCGCCCTGGTGCAGCCACCACGATCCAGGGTGAATGGGGACTTTGGAGCCATGGGGTGAACCAGGACTTCGGGCACTTCCCTCCTTTCCTCCACCTGTGCTGCCGTGGGGGAAAAGCCATCGCATCAAATGAAGTCACCAAAAAAGCAGTGAGGAGCAGCAGCTTCCCATGGGGCTGACAGCTCCTCCTCCACCTGTGGGAAAGCTCCGATGGAAAATATCCGTATCCAGCCCCTCCAGCCCTGGGGAGCCAGGAGCCGAGGTCCGGGGGATGCTCCTGCAGCCAGCAGCGTCTCCCCTCCTTTCCCCGAGCCTCACGGACCGCACATCTCCATCTCTCCCCATCTTCTCCCCGCCCTCAGCCAGGAGCCAAAATATCATCAGTGCTTGTGTCACCGTCACGAATGTCAAATTACAATTAACGTTTAGAAACCCTGGCTCAGTCCGGTGCCGCCGAGATTCCCAGCACGACAGGAAAGGCCACGGCGAGCGGGGAGGGTGCGAGCACCGGGGGCAGGCGGGAGACAGCCCAGGGATAACAGGAGAGCAGTGTGGGGTTACCCCGTGCGTGCCCCGGGGCCACCCCAAAAGCGGCTCTGCTCATCCCCCAAAGCGCACTGCTGCAGTCAGCGCGTGTCCTCGGGTCAGGGTCCTTCCAAAGATGATCAGATACTCCAGGAGAGGTCAATACTGCCAGCAAATGGATGCAGAGCCGTCCTCTGCGGGATCAATACGGCTCCGTCAGGCTCAAAACAAGAGGAATTAAACAAGACGTTGCCTCTCCCGTCCTGGAAGCAGGGTTGGAGGAACGCACCCCAGCCCCAGCTCCGCATTCACCTCCAGCCAGGGGTCACAAAGAGCTCCAGCACCTCCACCAGCACCAGCACCCCTTCCCCGACCCTCCAGGGCTTGCAGACCTGCAAGGCTCTGGCACGCACTGGCCCCACGGCACAGGGGGTGCCCCTTTGCAGCAGGGATAGGAGCACGTCCCCAGCCCCAGGACCTTGGGGCAGGGCTGGGGCCAGCAGCCGACGCTTCCCCTTCTCCCCGGCAGCCTGCAGGCAGCGGCGCAGGAGGACAGCCCCTGCCCGAGCAGCAGCCAGCCTGGCTCCCCTCCAGCCGGGAAGGTCACCGCGTCCACCGCGAGCATCACCGAGAGCAACCGGGGAGGCGCGCCGCTTGCGAGCTTTATTTTATTTTTCCGAGATAGGAAAAAAAACACGAAACCGCATCTTATGGACTGGACTCACCGGCTCGGCTCTGCAGAAGTGCCTGAATAATTTATGGCCGAGCCACCTCCTCCTCCTTCCTCTCCCTGGGTCACTCAGGCCAAGGAGGCGCAGGCACGGGAAGCGCGCCCGGCCCGTTCTGTTCGTGGGCTGTGTGCTCCCGGCGCTGCCTTGGGTTTAATTCCCCGCTGGTTGGAAGGGTGGGGAGAATAAATCTTTAATTCAAAGCGAAATATTAATAGAGCCGCAATTAGCTGTAATATCTACACAATTAAAAGGCAGAAGTCCCAGCAAGAGCTGTTCTCCTGTGGATTTCAAGAAAAATGAGTTTGCAGGGTGGGACGGGGAGCCAGGGATGCTTTTCGGGTGTTACCGCTGGTCCCCGGGGGAAACGCGGCCGGGAGGAGCAGCAGAGGGATGGCTGCAGGCAGGTCAAGGGCTCCCCGGCGGTGCCGGTGACGCAGGAGGAAGCCAAAGTCCGATCTGCGAGAAAAGAAGAGGAGGAGGAGAAAGATTTCAGAGGGGAAGAAAAACAGAAGAACACGCTGACACGTTTGTCCTGCTCCCTGGGGCATTGATTGTTGGGTTTTTGCTTTGTTGGGTTTTTTTGTGGGTTTTTTTTTTTTTTTTTCAACTAAAGGAAGGTTTTCACTGACGTCAGGCAGCGATGAACCTCAAAGCGAGGACGGAGAGCCAGAAGAGTCTCCGCTGGAAGTTCGCAGGCTTTCGGGATGGATTTCAGCAACCGCGGGGCCTGCGCCCAGCGGGGCGCCCCGGGCTCACCCCCGCAGCCCCTGGCGGCCGTTTGCCAGCTGAAGGCACAAAAACCACTCGCAAAAGAGACGTTGAAGCTTTCCTGCGCTGGGTAATTAGAGCCTGAGCTGTGATTTACCGAAGAAAGGAGGGGAAAAAAGAAATTGCAAAACAAAAACGAGCAAAATAATTCAGCGTGCCCAAAAAATACATAAATTATAGGCCCAAGGAAAAAAAAAAAAAAAAAAAAGAAACAGCCTCGGATTTCTTTCCACAAGAAAGAGACTCCTACACACAAACAGCACATGAATATGGGTAATAGATATGGATATTTCAGAGAGCGAAAATGGTACTGACTGCTCTCTTATTGGATCAACACTCACACATCGAGTCCATGTTTCTCTCGAGGAGTGGGGATAATGGGATGCCGAATGTCAGACCATTTTAAATATATATAAAACTCATTATACGCCTCATGACTAACCAGATTTTGATGGAAAGAGTTGCATTTTAAAGAAATGGGAGGGGTGGGGGGAAAAAAAAGGCAGCCCATCCGGGCCTGCGGGGAGGAATTAGCAATGAAAGAGGGATGATTCGTCTGCAGGCTGTGAGCGACAACCCCTCCTCCTCGCGAGGAAGGCTGCTGCGGCTGTGCCAGCCCCCTGGCAGCCCCCCCAACCCAACGACCTCCCCGTTTTGGGGGGCTCCAAGCCCCCTCCAGCAGTTTTCCAGCACCCTGGAGCCCACGTCCTGCCCAGCCGATGCAGGGCCCCCAGGAAAACGCTGCTTGAGGCCCCAGCCTGCCTCTTTGCTGGAGACCACCGAGGAGGGGATGCCCCTGGGCTCGTGGGCTTCTCCCCAAGCCCCCCGTGCCAGCACTGAGGGGATGGGGTGAGCGTGGGGGTCCCAAACCTGCCCCCTCTGCGAGCAGCCGAAGGCCACAGCAAGCTGCGCTGCTTGGCAGCGATGCGCATCCCTGGCCGAACCCCCTCCAGCTGCAACGCTAGAGCCACGTCTTGGGGTTTATTCCTCTCTCCTGCACACATTCAGCCTAAAAATAAAAAAATTAAAAAAAAAAAAATCCCTCTTTGTACCCCTTTGTCCCCGTAGCGAAGGAGGACAAAGGACTCGTGCCTGGGTTTGGCGGCACAGCGGTGCCGGAGCTGCTCTCCCAGCCCAGAGACGGAAGCGCCCGCGCTCTTTCCTTCTGCAACACTCCCACCTAATGGCAGGAGAGCCACCGAAAGGAGAGCCAGCAGCACCCAGCAGAGCCACCCGACACCCCGCTGAGCACCCCGAGGTGCCGGGCAGAGGCCGGCCCAGCTCGGTGCACCTCCGGGCTCAGACGCCAGCAAAAACCACCCGCGGGCATCCCGGGCTCTGCCCCGCCGGCAGGCACCAGGGGCTCCAGCAACACCGACTTTTGCTCAGTGAAGGAACAAAGCTGACTTCCCGACAGAAAGGAGCCCACGAATCCGGCATGGGTGGCAGGGATCATGCTGAGGTTTCATCACACGCTTTGCAACTTTTTGTCTCTGCCGCCCGCCGCCCCCCGTTTACTCCCCACTCACCCCAAAACCTGCGCCCACGCGTTGTGCCCAGCCAGGCCCTGCCCTGCACACCGAGCACCCCCCGGGGACCAAAGCCATAACCCCCACAAATGCCATTTTTCCACCCCCACCCCAGCAGCTTTCAGCTGGCTCCAGCCTTTGAGTGATGTTTTGCTTCCCTCTTGTGGCTGCTGCCCTGGCACAGCCGCGCTGGGAAGGGAAATGGGACCTGGGAGCACCCCACACGCGTGCCCAGGAGAGCGCGAAGGGCGCTGGATGGGCGAATTGGTCCCATCCCAGCCACAGCGATGGCTTACAAGCGAGGACGAGAGGAGATGCTGCGCAAGGTGCTGGGGATCCCTCCAAACCCAGCTGCCCACCTGCCTGAGCTGAGCGCTCGGTGGCACAGAAGGCACTGGGTTATTTTACCCGACACCAGCACGAGACAGGCTGGGATGCTCCAAACAAGGCTCCGGGTTTATCCGTGTCTGCCCAGGCCAACACTTGCACAAACCACATTGATTTATTTTTTTTTTTTTTACCCCTCTTCCTAACAGTATCAGAGGCTGAACAAGTCCCCAAATGCAAAGGAAAATGGCAAGCAGTCCCAGCTCTCAGCCCCCTGCCTCCCCGGGTTGCTCCCACCCTCCTTAGAAAGCTGATAGGGAAAAGAAAAAAGGAAATTTTTTTAGAGGAACGATGTTTTCTGCGCCGTGAGCACGGGGCCACGCAGCACTGGTGGTTTTGACGCTTCCCCAGCTAACGCTGAGCGACAGCAAGCGCCCGCAGCGCACTGCCGCCGCCTCCCCGCTGCCACCCGGCCGGCCCTCGCCCTGTGCTAACACCCTTTAAAGAGTCCTTAAAAATAAAATAAAGTAAATAAAATAAAAACAAACAGTCGTGGTGGATTTATTGGTTTTGGAGGACTCTTTGTCAGAGGGCGAGCGTTCGCTCAGCGCGGACCCGGTGATGTGGCTGGGGCTGGTTTGGGTCGGCGGTTACTCCAGAACTTGGGTCTAAACAATAGTAAAAAAGGAAAAGCCACGGCACGACCTCAGAAATTTCTCATTACGCACCGTTAGCACCTTTTCTATGCCGCTGCTGGAGCAGGAGCTACTGCTGGAGCTGCAGAGGTGACACAAACTCATCACACCCGTGCTCAGGTAGCTGGGGAGTGACCGAGCCTGGAAGACGCCGCTCCCGGCCCCTCTCTTCCCTCCTGGCCGTGGCTGGGAGCCGAAGCTGCCGTCCTGCTCCGAAGGCACGAGGCCAGCAGGGATCAGGCCCCAGAGGGACACGGAGCAGGACCCAAGACACGGAGCTGCCTAACAAGCCAGCAGCACTAATGTCATTAGCGCCGCCGCCTATTTTGGGCTACTGCACGAAGCAGAAACCACTTTAATCTGCAGTTAAAGCAGAGCCGGTGGCAGCGAGCGGGGGCTTTTATTCCCGTCTTATTTTTAGGAGTTTCATCTGGCAGCAGGAGCCCGGCTTGGCACTGGGCACCTGCGGGTCCAACGTGCCACGTCCCGGGAAGCCGGCTCCATTCCCCAGGCCTGGGGGGGTTCCCAAAAAAAGGGGGAGCTCAGCTCTGCCTGGGCTTCTGCGTGGATGCAGGAGGGTTTTTTCCACCTACAGTTACTGTGGGAAGCTGGAATCTCTCTTTAAAGAAAAAAAAAAAAAAAGAAAGGAGCCAGAAGAAGGAGAGAGCACATTTGGTGGTAAAATTAACTGTGACGGCCAGACAGCACATACTTCCCCTGCACCAGCAGGACGATTAGAGGAAAATCTTTACATTTTAACTAACACTAAAGCCTCTGGTGGTGCAGAGTTAATTCCCTCCAGCCCTGCCGGAGCAGACAGGCAGCAGGACACCGGTGGGGACGGGGCAGAGCAGGAGCGGCGCATCGCGCTGGGAAAGGCGCAGGGTGCTGGAGGGAGCCAGCGCTGAGCAGCAGCAGCCTGAGCCCGCAGCCAGCCGTGAGGATGCACAGGAGATGGGGTAAAGCCAGGAAGGCTGCGTGGAGCAGGAAAAGGCTGTGACTGCCGTGCTTCTCCCCTCCGGCTACCCGGGGAGCCGCGGTGCCTCTCCCGAGGATCCCCAAGCCATCGGCTGCGATGCTCTTCCCGAACCCAGCCACGTGCAAAGCTTCCCCGTTCACTACGCACGCACCAACCTGCTCTGCTTGAAAGCCAAGAGCTCTACATCAGGGCAGAGCTGCACCTCTGAATGAGGGCAGCCTTGCCCCGAGCCCCCCTCTGCCACTTGGGACCCCGGGCAGGCGAAGCCCCGTGGCACCAGGGCAGCCCCGGGCCCCTCTGCGTGGAGCTGGCCCCGCCAAAATAGCGCCCGCCTGCTCTTCCCAGCTCCTCCATAATTCATGCCACATCCTCCTGAAAGAAATATCCTCCTCAGGCATGAAATATTCATGGCCCCGTACTTTGCAAGGAAACACTGCCTTCCTTGGAGCGCGACCAAGCAGGCAGGGCCGGCACGGATTTGCCTTCGCAGGAGTAATTACGTCGCTCATCAATCGGGTGCTGCAACGAGAGGGGCTGCACTGGGGAGGTATCGGGGCATCGTGTCCCACCCCGTGCAAGAAATCTACTTTCGGAAGAGGCACGGGAGGGCTCTCACAGCTCGCCGGGGAGCCCCAGCCCCGCTCCGCTGCACAACATTCAAGGAAAGCAGAGGCATCCATCCCCCGGGGCTTGGCGCATCGCTGTGGTGCCTCCACGAGCGTTACTTAACAACAAGAGTCAGTCCCAGCCCCACGGGACTTCCCTAGCAGGCCCCAGAGGGGGTGGCACAGCCCTAAGGGTGGCTTCAGCGGGGAAGTTGCTCTGGGGGCACGAAGGGGTGGAAGATGTGCACGGGGACAGGCGAGCACCGCACCGAAAGGGATGCGCGACGAAACCCCAGCACCGTTCCCTGCTGGGCAGCCCCTCAGCTGCGCTTGAAAAGCCATCTGTTAGGTGCTGCCGTGTGCCGTGATAATAGTTAAACTGCTTTCAATTTAAATAAACTATCGTGTTTATATAATTAAAAAAAAAAATGCAGTTTCTCTGGGCAGCGTGAAGTGTCCCGGGGCCACCCCAGCGCGGCTGGGGACAGCACGGGGCAGGATGCGGCCCTGGGGCTGGGGGAATTCGGTGATGCTGCACAGGGGCGAGCTGGGCAAGGGCCTGGCCACGACTGCCCTCCTTCACCCCACGCCGGCACCTTCCCAGTTTTATTATCATCGCTGCTGGCTTTTTCACCTTCCCAGCCCCGGCAGCACCACCAGGTCCTGGGGACGGAGCAGCCCAGCCAGGAGCATCCTCGGCAGCAGGCAGCCGTGGAGGAACCCACCTCCAAGGAACATTTTGGGGCAGCGCGGGCCCCCTGCCCCCCTGCTCACATCTCAGCATCCCTCCGGCTCTCAGGCAGCAGCAGCTGCCCCCCCGCAGCCCTTTCCTCCTTTCGGTGGTGCTTTGCTGAAGTTACAGCCCTCGCAGGGTGCCCATCGGTTGCACCTCTAAGTTTAGGGACAGCACCATCAGCCGAGGACGCTTTCGACGTGGAGAGAACAGCTTCCTACAGGCAGACTGCTCCGACGTGGCTACGAAAATTAACACATAAATAAAAATCACTCTTCTAACCCGATCCATCCCCAGGCAATAAATCAAGCCCTTGCTCGGGGGGGGTCCTGCCAGGCCCCATGAGATGTTCTGGCACCCAGATGTGCCCGGCGGTGCCAGCCCTAGGGGCAGGGAGGGGACACCACCAGGTACGCCAGGGCACATGGGGACAGGACGTGAAGCAGAGCCCCCCCGCCCCCCCCCCAGCTCGGTGGCCCGGGGCGCGTTAACCACCACCGCCCGGGGACAAGCCCACGCTCGAGCAGCAGCACGCGTTTAATTAATCCCATCTTGTCCGGCGTGATACGAGCTATAATAAAACATGGCCCAGATTTCACGGTTCCTCACATCGTGAGCCAATTAATAACAATAAAAAATAATAAAAAAAAATAAAAGCCTGAACACGGAGCCTGCCTCCGTCAGCCAGCCCTCGCCTCCAGCCCCCCCCAGCTGAGGCACTGCAGCTCACCGCACCCCAATAAGGGGGCCGGGGGGGGGGGGGGATTCCCCAATGCATTGGTTATAGCAGGGTCCAGAGAAGCCCCCCGCCCCTGGGCCACGGAGGGGGGGTGATGCTGGGTGCAGGGCCCTGCTGCGAGGTGTTTTGGTGGTGGGGAGAGAGGAGGGGGTTGGCGAGCAGCAGGGGAGGGGGCTCGGCACAGCGCTCGGGTCTCTGCTGAGCGGTGAAAACGGATCCGGGGAAATCTGCGCGCCCGGGATCGACTCAGCCTTGGCCAGGACCCGAGGTGGTTTCGGGTGGCTTCTGCGGGAGCGCTGCCAGCCCAGGCTGGGCTCCCTGCCCCCGGGGACCTGGTGCCAGCACCCAGGCTGGGGGACCCAGCCCAGAGACCCCCCCCAGAGCAGGCATCGCTTCCAAAAACCCCCCGACACCCCCAACCCCCAGGTGCCCCCCCCCCTCGGGGGGGGGGTGGCGCACACCGCATCCCGCAGCCGCGCTCCCCGCACCACCGCGTCGGTCCCAGATCTGGACCCGGCGTCTCGCGGCCCCAAATTTCCAGCAGAAGCCACCAGTGCCTTCCTGTGGCTGCCGCCCTCGCTGCAGCCGTGCGGCGGGGCCGGATCCAGCCCGGTGAGAAAGGGAGGAAGGGATTTGGGATTAGCTGCTGGCCGGCACCCAGCTGCTCTGGGGATGGGGAGCAGCTCCTCCTGCCCCGACACGCAGCGTGGGGGGCACGGATATCCCCCGCAAGGGTCACCCACGGGCAGCGGGGACACGAGCAAGCTCCTCCAGCACTCCCACCAGGAGCCTTCCCGAAATCCTCGGGGAAAATCCCCCCGCTCCCAGCCCACGGGCTGCGCACGCTCTACCCACGCAGCAGGGACCTCCAGGTACCCACTGAATTTGTGCTTTTATTTAAGGACAACATTCAGCCGCCGGCCCACGGCTGCGTTGTTTCGGGCTCATTTCTCCCCCAGAGAGGGGCTCTGGGGGCATCGGGGCAGGAAAAAATCGCTTCCCTCGCCCTGCTCCAAGTCACGCCGAGCCGCCCCCCCAGCCCGCGCCGTCGTGACGCTCCCCTCCGAGGGGAGCCACGCGCACGCCTCGTCGGGCTCCGGCACCTCCATCCTGATTAGCAGTTGCTAAGCGAGCAATTAATCAGGCCCCCGAGCCGGCGGGGAGGGCAGCTGAGAGCCTCGCACACCCCCACCGAGCCGCTCGGGGGATGGATGGATGGATGGATGGATGGATGGATGGACGGATGGATGGATGGATGGATGGATGGGTGGATGGATGGATGGAAGGATGGATGGAAGGATGGATGGATGGATGGATGGATGGATGGATGGATGGATGGATGGAAGGAAGGATGGATGGAGGGGGACCACAGCCCACGGGATGCTCCCCACCCCACCACAGTGCGGGGACCCCCCCGTGACCCACTCCCCAACATAGGTTTGGGGGCACAGAGGGGTGCGATGCTCAGCACCGCTGCAGCTTGCAGCCTTGCAGAGCCCCCCCCCCGAGCCCCTCACCTCTCACCCCTCGTGCTCCCCCCCTCGCTCCCCTGCTCGTGTGTCTGTGCTGGTTGAAAGCTGACCCCCCCCGCACCCCGCCGGAGGTGCCCAGCGGTGCCAGGCACCGCGTCCCAGCGCCGTGTAACTGGAGCTGGGAACAGGCAGTGACCACCCGGCCCCGTTATAGCCGGCCCTAATCCCCTGGCCGGGCTGGGTGTCACGTCTCCCTTGGGATGGGTGAGCTGCAGCACGGGGTCAGGGACACGCCACGTGCCTGGGTGTCCCCTGCTAGGGGGGGACACGCTCCACGGGGGGGGGGGGCGGGAAGAGGAAAAAAAAATATCAGGCCACCCATACGGCTCAGTCCCAGGCACCGCGGCATCGCCGTCACCCCCCCCCATCCTCCTTCCCCTTACCTGGGGGGAGCTGGGGCCAAGGGGGCCCAGCAAAAAGCCCCCAGCTCAGCAGCTCCCACCCACCCACCCCAGCACCCATCCTGCTCCCCCTGCAGGGTGCTGAGCCCCACCACGACCCCGCGGAGCCCCATGGGGGGGGCTGTGGGGCAGGGCCAGCTCCTGCCCACCCCGCTTTGAAAGGGGGCACCCTGCAGGGGCGCAGCCCGGCTCCCACCCCCACCCCCCCCCCGGCCCTGCTCCCGCAGCCCCCGGCCGCCCCCGGCCCCCGGCGTGCCTCAGTTTCCCCCCGCCCTGCAAAGCCCCAGCCCGGCTGCGGGGTCGCCTGTCCCCGTTAGATGGCAGCAGGGATCCGCGGTGCCACCGGCCCCAGCCTCGGGGACGCCGCCAGGATCCGGCCACCCCCAGCCTCCCCCCCCCATAGGGCTGACCCCTGGGGGGCCGCATCCTGCCCTCCGGTGCTGAGGGCACCGGCTGGGTTCCTGCGGGACGCCTCGTCCCGCCCGGCCACGCTGCGTTTCGCCTCCTTTATTGCCCCAGCCGGTGCCAAACCCGCCACCCAGCGCCGCCCACCTCCCTCGAAGGCACCCAAAAGAGGGGCCCGCGAGGCACGGCACCCAAAAGCGGGGCTGCTCCGGCTCACACCCGAAGCCAGCTCGGCTCCGTCCCCGCTCCCGTCACCTCCTCCTCCTCCTCCTCTTCCTCCTCCTCCGGCCTCCGCGGCCACCCCGGGCCCCCGCAGCAGGGCCGCCGCCAGCGCCTGAGTCAGGCGTGAGCAGCACCTGAGTCACGGGCACCCAGGGAAGCCCCCCCCCGGCCCCCGGCGCTTTTCCAACCGCTGCTGAGTAAAAGGGAAAGCGTCGAGGGATTTGGCCGGGAAGGGTGCTCGCGGGGAGCCCCGGCAAGGAGCAGCAACCCCCCGACCCCCCGGCACGTTCCCCTTGGTCACAGTGGGCTCGGGGTCACGGCAATGCCCGGCAAAGCCACCGGTGTGCTCGTGGCGGGGACGGCGCCGGAGGCGTCCTCGCCCAGGGGAAATGGAGAGGGGAAAAACCCCACAGGGGAAGGAAAAGTGGCCGTGAGCCCGTGCCCTGGGCTGGGTGTCCTGTCCCCGAGCTCCCTGCGGTGCCGGCTGGGAGCATCCGTCAGCGCTGCCCCAAAAATCCGGGTGCCCCTGGGGACAGCTCCGGGTGGCTTTTCCACTTGGGGCAGGCTGGGGAGCCGCAGGGGGGGGGGGGTCCTTCTGCACCCCACGGGGCCTGCGGGGACTTGAGATAACCCAGGGATGGAGGAGCCAGCCCTGGTGAAGAGCAGGAAAAATGCGTCCCCCGTCCCTTGCCCCGAGTGCATGTCCTCCGGCCCCCTGCAGCCCCCTGCAGCCCCCTGCCCCAGGGACCCCCAGCTCTTGCCCCCCGTGCCCCCACCCCTTGCAGCACCTCCCACGTTGCCCCTGATCCCCCCCCCAGGATGCTGCTGCCGGCCGCCGCGGGCTTCTCTGCTGCCCCGTTTAGTTTGGCCATGCCACTCGCAATAAAATACCTTGATTAAAAAAAAATAAGGCCGGCAGCCCCCCCGTGCGAGCCAGACAGCAAGCCCTCAATTAATGACCCCTCACATTCCCCTCCCGCGTTCCCCCGTTAATGATTTACAGCATTTCCTCCCTGGCTTTTTTTTTTTTTTTTACAAGGCTTTGTTAGTCCCCAGCCCTGGGGCTGCGGGGGGGAGAGGGATTTGGGGGCCGGGGTGGGGGGGGGCACAGGTATTTCTTCACCCACCAGGAGCCCCGGTGCCCCCGGGGTGGGTTGGCGAGCGATGGTGGGGAGCTCTCGGTCTGCAGATGAGGGGCTGGGGGGTGAAGGAGGTGCCGGGGCCCCCACTGACGGCCGAGGGCCGCATCCCTGTGAGGATGCTCCCGTGGGCAGGGGGTGGCACGAGGCTCAGTTCCCGGCGCCCCCTGATTTACGCCACCCCTTTTGGAGCAGGAGCGAGGCGAGGCAGGACCCCAGCGGGGCCGGTGGCCGCACGCGCACCTGAGCCCCAGCACGCTCGGGACACGGCGCCCGAAGCGCGAGGGGAGCTGGGAAGGGGCCGGGGCAGCCCCCCCCCCAGCAGCAGCACTGGGCTTTGTGCTCAGCAGGCAGCCCGGAGGAGGTTTCATGTTACTGGGAAGCTGGGATGGCGGCGTGTTCCCGGGCAGCGCGCGGACAAAAGGCCATTGTGCGCCGCGGGGCTCCCCCGAGCCATGGCGCAGCCCCAGCGCTTCCCAGAGCCCCTGCCAGGGGCCCGAAAGGAGCAGCCCCCCCCCACACACACACACCCCATCCCCAGGCCACCAAGGTGGCACGGCTGGTGGCCAAGGAGCGTGGGGCACCTGCCTGCGGGACGCTGAGCAGCCAACAGGGTGCGGGAGCCCCCCCCCGGGATGGCTCCGCCGTGGGGCTCTCCAGTTGCCCGAGCGCACTGAGCCGAAGCAGCTCCTTTCCCTGCTCCCTTCCCTGTCCGAAATACCCTAAATGTGCCCTCGCCACCCCGAGGGATGGGGACAGTGGGGTGGCACCCGCTGGGCCACACAGGTTAAACCAAAGCCAGCCAAGCGTGGGTGCCAGGCGGGGACGTGGCCCCAGGGGTACCAGGTGGGGACGTGGCCCCAGGGGTGCCAGGCGGGGACGTGGCCCCAGGGGTACCAGGTGGGGACGTGGCCCCAGGGGTGCCAGGCGGGGACGTGGCCCCAGGGGTGCCAGCACTTTGGGGTGTGCAGGGCCAGGCTGGCAGCCCACACACCCTGGCCACGGCCGCACATCCCCACATGGCCAGGAGCCACTTTCCACCCCCACCAGCCCGTCCCACGACACGCCACCTCCTGCCTCTCGCCCCGATCCATGTTTTAGGGGGGGGTTACGTGCACATTTACACTTACGGGGCTGTGCAGAGCACACGGGCAGGCAGCCCCCAGCCCGGGGGCAGGGATCCCCTCCGAGCAGACCCTCTCCTCGCCACCCCGCTCCCAGAGGGAGGGACCCGACCCCATCGCCGGCCGGTTGCAAGCACAAAAAGGCAGCGAGCGCTGCAGGGAAGCCCGTGACTCCCCGCCGAGACACCCCCAGGGTGGCTTCCCAACAGAGCTTTCAAAACAAGGCAGCACCTGACAGCCCTGGCTCGCTCCGGGCAGATTTGGCCACTTCTTTCCAGGCACAAAGGGCACAGGCGCTCCCCGTCAGCCCGGCCCCTTGGCGCTGGAGGGCTGGGACAGGCAGGATTTTCCCTTCCTTCCCTTCCAACCTTGCCCCAGCCGGGGCTGCACGTAGACCTCGAGCACACCCGCAGCACCCTTCACCCCAGCACTCAGGCCCTTTCCCTCCCAGGGGTTAGTTATTGATTGCAGCCGGTCATAAATATCGCAGCAGGGATTCGCGAGGCAGCTCCGAGGTAACGGCGATGCCTCTTCGCGGCGCAGGCAGGGGAAGGTTTCTCACTCGGGTATCAGATCTGGGGGACCCCGGTCCTGGTGCTCCCCCAAGGGGCTTGGGCAAGTTCCTCTGCTTCTTGGAGGGAGGAGAAATGTTTCTTCTCATCCTCTTGGAGACTCTTCAGGACATGGAGAAGTCACCCCAGGGGCTGGTGAGGATGCCGTGTCCCAGCGATGCCCTCCTGGGACAGGAGTTCCATGGGGAGGAAGAGTTCAGGCCCCGAATCGCCTTGAGAAAGTCAGAAACCCGATGCAGGGCTGGCGTGACTCTCACCTCATTACCCTGAGCAAGAATTAACGAAGGCGGTTAATTACCTTGGCCCTTCTTTGTGCAGCCACCGCTGCTCGAGCGGCTTTGGGGTGAAACCAGCTGGAAACGCGAGGTCCCCGCGTGCCCCGGGAAGGATGCTGCCTCTCGTAGCACCAGAACAGGACGGTGCAGGGGGATGCCCAGCGCTTGGGGTGCAGCAGAGCCCCCCCCGGCCAACAAAGTCCCAGCGAGCAGCGATGCTGAGCAGCCCCCCCGCCCCATGAAGGGCCCCGCAGCACCCCACACCCCGCAGCCCGGCGCCACCGCAGGCGAGAGGAGCCCGTTGGTGCCGGACACAGCCCCCAGAAATCCCGCACCCTCTGATCCACGCGTTTGGGTGCGATGAGGATAATCACAGCCATCTCCACAAGGCCCGGGACCAGGAGGATTAATTAAACTGTTGTTCGAGAGGGGGGCTTTTGAGGTGACAAATAATTAGTCCGGTAGCCTTCCAATTACCCAAGGACCTGGGCTGGGATATTTTTCCAGAGCTGCCTTAGAGGATCTGGGTTCCCTTTTCCCAGGGAAATTAGGGGGAATTAGGCACCCAAATCGCCAGCACGGCTTTGCGGGGCTCGGTGGCACTCGCTGGGACAGGGCGGGTGTGGGACGAGGGGACATTGTGCCTCCCATGTCCCCCCCCCCCTGAGACAGGGCGATAGCAGGCGATCAGTGCAGTGAAGGAGGAGGTAATGATTATTTCTTTGGAAATATTGGCTAGAAAATAGGGATAATCAGCAACGCGCACGTGTCCCCTGCCTGCCCCACACGGTGCGGACCTCCCTGCGTCCTGCACGCTCAGGACTCTCAAAGGCAGAAGCACCGAGCCTATAATTTATGGGGTGCCGCAGGAATTTGTCCCCAAAATGAGGCTCCAGGAACACAGGGATAAACCTGCCCCGGAGGGTGAGGAGGAAGGAGAGGTCTGAACAAATTACAGCCGGCCTCGGTGGGTACGGGGCCGCTCGGCCGCATGGGGGATCTTGGTCAACAGGGAACAAAGCCCGGAGGGGAAACAAAGGCCCCATCCCCTCCCACAGTGCCCATCCCGTCCCCAGCAAACCCGTGACAAGGTGACAAGGACCGGGCTGGGGACACCCCCACCTGTGTCCCGAGGGGTCTCCCAGCTCGGTTGGCTCACCTGGGTTTTTTGGGGTTGCGCGCCCCAGCACAAACACCCCGGCACGGCACACGTGGATCCCCTGCACTGCGCTCACCCGGGATGGGGGAGAAAAACCCCACTTCTCGTAGCACCATTTCCAGCCGGTTTTTGGCTTCTGGGCTCACTGCAGAATTCAGATTTTTGAATTTGGAATTGCAGAACTTTTGCGTTTTGCAATTTTTTTATTTTTTTATTTTTTTTTGCAAACTGCAGAACGCAAACCTCGCCGGTCCCGCTCCCAAACCCCGCCTCGGCGGCGGCGTGTCTCTCCTGGCTTTCAGCCAGGAAAGCTGCAGAAACAAAAGTGAAAACAAGTGGCAGGATGGCGACACCAGGTGCGGCTCTGCCCAGCTCGGAGCGGCCCCCCCGGCGCTCTGCCTCTCACCTTTTGGCAGCTCACAGCTCGCTGTTCGGGGCAGCGGGCACTGCCCCGCGTCCCCCCCGCGGGTCACCGTGTGCGCACACCTCTCCGTGGTGCGCTTCCAGGCCATTCCCCTTCCACAAATCCTCCAGCAAGCCGCCCTCTGTCCTCTCAAACATGCTCAGAGCACCAAAAAAAAAAAAAATCCCCCTTTTCCCCCCAAAAAAAGTCACTTCCCAATTTCCCCCTGCTGCACGCAGCTTCCCATCCCAGCACCGATCCCGGCTGCGGGGCGCACCTGGCCGGGGATTTTTTGGAGACGGACGCGGCTTTGCTTCGAACACCGAGCGACGTGGAGCAGCCCGTGGGTGCAAAGCCACCGGCGAAGGCAGCTCTCAGAGCCCTCCCCAGGGGTGAGCAAGAAATTGCCGAAAGTTTCGGCGACCCAGAACCGACAGCCCCGGTTGTTCGCGCCCCCCCCCCCCCGGCGCTGCTCTCCGGTTACAGCCACTCACCGCCGGCGCAGAAGAAATAACGAGGGATATTAATAACAGCAGCCCTCTGCCAGGGACAGAAACCAAATTCCTCGCCGGGCTCGCAGCAAAGAGGGGAAGCCCGAGCACGCCCGCGGGCAGGTTTGGGGCAGCTGAAGGCACCGCAGCGCGCGGTGCTTGGCTGGGGCCGCCTGCTGCAAGGGAGCGCTGATTTTAGATTTAAAAAATATAATAATGCTTGGGGCTTGCAAGCAGCACCTTACCTGGATGCAAGGCCCTCGGATGGAGGGGACGCAGCGTGGTCGCCATCTCAGGGAGCTGCGGCCGGGCTCAGCCCCAAAATGCAGCGGTGCAAAGGGGGCAATGCCTCCGCTTGCAGCCATTCGGAAATGGGTCGGCTCCTCGCAGGGCTTTTTTTCCCCTGACTTGCATTCATTTTTTCAGAAAGGGACACGGCTTTGGTTGTGTTTCAGACGGGAGCCGTCGAGGGAACTTGCGGGGGATTTTAAATCCAAGCAGCATTTAGCAAGGGGTGCCACGAGCCTTGCTCGGCTGGGTTCGGTTCTTTCCGTGTCGCAAACCTTCCCCGCAGAAGTTTTGCGCACGCAGACACCGACACTTCTGGGCTTCACGT
Organism: Anser anser; assembly: GCF_964211835.1. Classification (NCBI taxonomy): domain Eukaryota; kingdom Metazoa; phylum Chordata; class Aves; order Anseriformes; family Anatidae; genus Anser; species Anser anser. Next base: position 6,626,378 of record NC_139748.1, on the reverse strand, counting down.
TGTTAAGGATGCTTATTTTTTAATAAAAACCTGCCTGAAACTTGAATTCAGCATCATACGGTCTAAAGTTCAGCTCCCAACACCAGATTTCAACCCTTCGAGGCGGGGTGGTCAAAGCACCCAAGTCGGACTTTCCACGAAATTCACGATCGGGGTTTCTGCAGGAGTTTGGGGGATTTAGGCAGACTCTCATTGCTGAGAGCTCCGAATTTCCTTGTATTCCCCCCAAAACCCACCACAAGCCCCCAGATGCTTGGCATGCTGTGGAAAACTGCCCCCAACGCAGTTTTTTAGGGTCCTAGCAGACCCGGAGAGCTGATCTCGCTCCCGTTCCACACTGACCTAAGGCACCCCAAAACAGGCAGCGTGGATTCAGAACAAAGCTCCCCCCAGGCAGAACCAAACCCCAAAACCCACCCAGACCGCGGGGCCGCTCGCCAGCCCCCCCCAAACCCAACCACGCTCACCCCTCCGCCCCCAATCCTATTCCCACAACATTTCCGCCCTGAAACCTGAAACACGGCGCTTCAAAACCTCCCTGGGGACGGAGCACCTGCTGCCGGGTGCCTCCAGAAGGGGATCAGAGGATATTTTTTTTTTTTTTTGGGGGGGGGGGGGGGTAACAGCATGGGGGGGGGCAGCAAATAAAAGCACCGCGCTTCGCCCAGCGCAGAGCCCCGATGCCCAACCCCAAAACGCCACCAAAACCCCTCGGCGTCACCCCAAGACCCCAAAACCACCCTGGGGGCACACAGCACCGTGTGCCCCCCCCCGGGAAAACACGCCCCCCAAGCCGGGAACCCATAAACTGGGTATTGGGAACCCCACAAACTGGGGATGTTTGGGGGGGGGGGGGTCTCCATCCATCCCGGCTGCCCGGGGGGAGCCACCACCGCCCGGGGGGGCTCGGCAGGACCGGGGGGGGGGGTCGGCAGGACCCGGGGGGGGGGCTCGGCCCCGCCGCAGCCCTTTGAACGGCCCCATCGGCCCCGGCCCCGCCGCCCGCCCCCCCCCGGCCGTGATGCAGGCGGCTCCTCCCCCCGGCGCTCGGCAAGGGCTGGGAGCTCCCCTCTGCCCGGCTGCCCTTATTTAATTTCCAGTGTGATTTTGCTATTTTTAGCACCTGGATCCCCTCCAGTAAGGCTCGGAGCTCGCTCCCCCCCCCCCTTTTTTTTTTTAATTATTATCATTATTATTATTTTTTTTTTTCCTCTCCCCCCCCCCCCTTCCCTATTTTTTTTTTCCCCCCCCCCTGGCTCCCCGTGAAATGACTCGGACCCAGCTTCCTTCCTCCTGGAGCAAATTTTTTTTTTTTCATCATTATTATTATTATTTCTATAAATAAGAGGGGGGGGCCCGGCCGTGCTGTGGATGCTGTGCGAGTCGCAGCCTCTCTCCCCCCCCCCCCCTCTCTCTCTTTGCCTTCTCCTTTCAGATCCGCATTTGCGAGCAGCAGCAGCCAGGAGGGGGGGTTTCGGGCGCTCACAACACAGCCACGCCGGGAGAGGGAGGAAAAAAAAAAAAACCAAATAATAATAAAAACGCCACCAAAAAAATAATAATAATCCCCGAGCACCCAGCTCCGAGACCAAGCTGACTGTGAGTGCCGGCCTTCCTCTTTCCTTTCTGCTCCGGGGGGGTTTGGGGGGGGGTTCAGGGGGGTGCTGGGGGGGCCCGAGGCTCGCTCCGTGTTTGCAAGGGCTCGCGGGTGCTCCGCGGTGCCCCTTTGATTGTTATTAATTATTGTTATTAATTGGGCGATGCACCTGGCGGGGCCGGGATGGGCTGGGGGGGGGGGGGGGGCTGCGGGGACTTTTGCTCCGATTTATCGGGTTTGGGGCTCAAACGGCCCCCGCCGCCCTTTTGGGGGGGGGGCCTCCGGCTGCAGCCCCGGCTCGGTTCGGTGGGGCCGGGACCTCCCCCCCCCCCGTGGTTGTGGGGTCGGTGCAAATCGTGTGGGGTCGCTGCAAGGTGCGTGGGGCCGGGACCTTGCAAAGTGCGTGGGGCCTGCATCGTGCGTGGGGCCGGGGTCGGTGCAAAATTGCGTGGGGTCGGTGCAAAATTGCGTGGGGTCGGTGCAAAATTGCGTGGGGTCGGTGCAAAATTGCGTGGGGTCAGTGCAAATTGCGTGGGGTCGGTGCAAAATTGCGTGGGGTCAGTGCAAATTGCGTGGGGTCGGTGCAAAATTGCATGGGGTCGGTGCAAAATTGCGTGGGGTCAGTGCAAATTGCGTGGGGTCGGTGCAAAATTGCGTGGGGTCAGTGCAAATTGCGTGGGGTCGGTGCAAAATTGCATGGGGTCTTTGCGGATTGTGCGGGGTCGCTGCGAAGCACGTGGGGTCGGTGCAACGCACGTGGGGGCTTTGCAAATTTTGTGGGGTCGCCGCGAAGCACGCGGAGCCCCCGCAGGTTTTGTGGGGTCGCCGCAAAGCACGTGGGGGCCCGGTGCGGATCGCGTAGGGCCGGTGCCAAATTTTGTGGGGTCGCCGCAAGGTGCGTGGGGCCGTGCAAGGTGGCAGCCGCGCCACCCAGGCCCTGTTCGGGGGGGGGGGGACAGGGACACACACACTCGGGCAGGTCCCTGCAAAGTTGCAGTGTGGGGGTTCAACCCCCCCTAAAACCGCCCCCTACCCCTAAAACCGCCCCCCCCCAACCCAATGCCCATGGGGGGGGGGCCGAAATGGCGCTGCTGCGCCCGGGGTTTTATTGCAACCCGCGGGAGGGGGGGGGGGCTTCACAAAGCTTGTGATGTTGCCCTTCCTGCCTCTTTTCTTTCTCCCCCACCTCCCTCCTTCCTTTCTTTTATCACTTCCTTTTATTATGCATGCCCAGGAAGGAAGGGGGGTGGTCTGCCCTTAATAGCAAGGGGAAGGGGAAAGGGGAGGGGGGCTTCAAAGCAGCCCCCCCCCCCCCCGCCGGAGGAGTCCTGCCCCAAGCCCCCATCCCCGAGCCCTCCTGGCACCCCCAGGGGCTCCTCAACTTGTGCCGGGTGCTGCCCCCCCCCCCGTCCCTTCCCTCCAGCCTCAGCCCTGGGCTGGGTTTCCTGGGCGTGAGGAAATTCGGGGGGGGGGGTTGAGATCTAAGGCACCGCCACCGCCTCGGTGTCCCCCCCCCCCCCCCGGGTTGGGTTGTTTAATCTGGGAGTGGGTGGCGGGCGCGGGGGATTTATGGGGCTGTTTGCATGGGGAGGCCCGGGGGGAGGCCAGGTTGTGGCTTTTGCAAGTGGAGCGCGGCTTGTGCAAGAGGTGGCTGCCATCAGCACCCTCCCACGGCAGCTCCCGACCCACGGGGACGGCCGAGGAAGGGGTCTCCCCCCCCACCCCTGCCCCCCCAGCACCCACCGACCCCAAGGAGGACGCGTGCCCTCTGCCAGGATTTCCCCCTGCCAGCCTCCGGGAGCCCAGCAGCCCCCCGCTCACGGCTCCGAGCGGTTCCCCCCGGCCATGAAAAGGGTTTTTTTTTGTTGTTGTTGTGTTTTTTTTTTTTCCCTCTCTCCCTCAGCTGCTTCCTTCCCTCCATGGCAACCCAGCTGCTGCCTCCGATCCCGCTCCGATGCGCGGGGCCGAGCCCCGAGGTGGGGACGGGGACAGCAGCGACGGGGACGGGGACACGAGCGGCACCCGCGGGCGGCACCGTGCCCGCAGGCAGCCCCGGCTCCCACCCGAATCGCACGCGCAGCGTCGTGGCCGCCGAGCTCTGGCCAGGGGTTGCCCAATGGGGCCAGGACCCCCCCCCCCCCCCCGAACAGGGCAGCTGAGGGACCCCCAGACCCCGGCACCGTGCAGCAACGCGGGGCACGAGGGGCGCACGCTGCGGGGTTGGGGCCGGGTTGGGCCCAGATGTTTGCGGCCACAGGAGAGGGTACGGCACAGCCGGGGGGGGCTGCGTTCCCTCCGGCAAAGATTGACTAAAAAGAGGGGAAAAAAAAAAAAGGATAAATACTTCTCAGCCCCTGGTCAGCCCACCAGTATTTTCTTCCCTAAACCATATATATATATATATATTTTTTAAGTGCTCCATAAAGAGGCTCCTTGAAGGGCTCTGGGATGCCGTGAGTAATATTTTCGGGGTGTTTACATGACAGCACGCACGGTTTCTGTCCCGTCCCCCCCCCCCAGAAAAAAAAAAATAATCTGTGGGTGGTTTTTGTTGTTGTTGCTTTGCACTCGTGAGTCACTTCCAGAGCGGAGCGGGCGCTGGCGCGTGGCTTGTCAAAGCCTCGAAGGTCTCAGCGTGGTGGGGGCTCCTCGCGCTGCCCCACGCCGGCTCCAGACGCTGCTGGGGGGTTCGGGGTCCCCTGCGGGGTCGGGGTCCCCGTGGGGATTGAGGTCCCCGTGGGGCTCGGGGTCCCCCGTGGGTCCCTCCCGCAGCCCCAGCAGCGGGGAGGCAGCAGCGCCGTCCCCCCCCCGGCTGAAGTTTGCCACCACCCAACCTGAAAGCAGTCGGTAAAAGCTGGGGGTGGTTAAAGCCTCGTTATAGGGCCGGTGCCTCTGGCTGCACGAAACCCGCCGGGAAAAGCCTCCTGGGGGCTGCAGCCCTCCGGGGACGCAGGTCGGACCCCAAGGGGTTGGGTTCGGCCCCGTTCCTGCCAGGGTCCCTGTTCTGCACCCCACTGTTCCCGGCCCCGAGCCCGTCCTCCCGGCTCCTGGGCTGGGAGCAGGGTGTGGAGCACGGCGGCCCCACAGCTCCGGCCGAGCAGGTTTTCCCTACGCCCCCGGGAAGCACCGGGGTGGAGAGGGGAAGATGGATCCCGCTCCTCCACGGGATTTTCCCCATTAGCCAGGAAAGCCACGCAGCCCTTCGGGACGTGCACACGGGGAGGGGACAGCCTGGCCTCCCTCGGTGCCCCTAAATCCAGCCAGGGCGGCGGGAGCGGGGTGCAGCCCCCAGTCTGGGTGCAGCAGTGCCTGGCCGGGAGCCGCAGGGGTGCGGGAGCTTGGCAGGGCCCTTTCTGCTGTGCCCCAAATGCTGGGGATGAGCAAGACCCAGCTGAGCTCCCCCAGCACCCCCGGACCCCTACGGGGATCCCTGCAGGCCCCCGGGGCCGTGCCGCCACCCGTTGTCCTGTTCCAACTTGCCGGTGCCGGCAGCGTGTCTGGGATTTCAAGGGCTCCCGATTAAATCTGGAGCCGCTCTCCTCCTTCTGGCGGAAGGGGAGTTGCTCGGGGGGGGGGTTGCTCCGTGGCTCGGGCCCCGTGGGAAGGGCTGGCAGAGCCGCCGCTCCCCGAAAACCTGCCGGGGCCCCGGGCACCCGGCTAACTCCGCGGGGTTTCTGTGCCGCGGGGCGAGGCTGGGCCCCTGCCCCGCAGCCCCGATCCCATCGCTCCCGGCCCGGGAAGGGAAGGCAACGAGGCTGCACCCCGCCGGGCCGGGGGGGGCTGCGCCTCAAAGCCAGCCCCGGGGACGGGCAGGGAGCGGGGGTGCTCTGGGAGGGGTCCCCTGGGAGGGGCTGGACCCACAGCCTCGCCCTGCCGGCGCCGGAGAAGCACCCAAAGGGGGGCCCTGGGGGTGGGAGAGCGGGGAGCACCGGGAGGCTTCACCCCACCCCCCCGCATCAGCGCCTGGCATGGCGAGGGGCTCCTGCAGCCCCCCCGGTGCCCCCGTGGGTGTCAGGGGCCTGTGGGTGTCAGGGGCCTGTGGGTGCCGGGGTCCCTGTGTACAGATTGGCACAGGACGGGTGCCACGGCGCGGCTGAGCCACATGGGCTCAAAATTTTGAGTTACAAACTAGCGGCGGGGGACTCTTTTAGAGGTGGGGGTCTCCTCCCGGCACGGCCCTTGGCGATGCTCCTGGTTCCCACCCCGCCAAGCCCCGGCAGCGCCCCGCTGCCGGCCGGACCCCCGCTCCGTGCAGGGAGAGGAGCAGGATGCGGCCGAGCCCCCAGAACGGCTCAGAGCTGCCGGTTCGGGCTGATATTCAACTCCAGGGGGCTTCCAGCAGCTCCTAAAGGGGGGTGCCCCATCCCTCACCCCCTCCTGTGAGGCCGTACCCCACCGGCCACCCCGACCCCCCGGCGGGGGCGAGCCCCCTGCCCTCCCCGAGCCCCCTGCAGGGGCAGGGCCGCCGCGGGGCCGTGACCCCCGGGGAGGCTCCGGCGGCTCCGCTCGTCCCTCGCAGCCCCGTGAGTCACTTCCGCGGCCCCCACCGCCCGCCTCCCGCCGGGGAGCGGCGCGGGTGAACGCTGACCGGCCTTCCTCCCTTCTCCCGCTCTTCCTCCTCCTCCTCCTCCTCCTCCTCGCCACCGCCGCCAAGGACGATGAGCGAAGCCGGCGCCAAGTCCAGCCAGGCCCTGGCCTCCAAGGGGGAGAAGGACGCCTCGGAGAAGAGGGGCCGGGGACGGCCCAGGAAGAAGCCGCAGGTACGCAGCAGGAGGCGGCCCCGAGCGGTGGCAGCGGGCTGGGAGGCTGGGGTGGGGGTCCCCGGGGAGGGAGGAAGGTGGCTGTGGGGATGGCGGGGGGGGCACAGGCACCTGCGGGGTGGGGATGCTCAGAGAGGCGGCCCCGCGAGCTCCCTCCTGGCCCCGGTAACGCCACCAGCACCCGGTGGATGCTTGGGTACCCCAAATCCCGGGGAGGGCCCCAGCCAAGCCCCCTCTGCACCCCCCCCCAAAAAAAAAAATCCCCGCCTGCGCAGGGGGAAGGCTCCGGGGCCTCCCGTTGCTCCTCCCCAGGCTGCCACCGAACAAACCTGCCTTTACAGCCGGGCTAATTAAAGCCCTATTAGCACAAGCTGCTCAGAGGGATAAGATGCTGCCGGAGCCTTTGTGGTGCCAGAGCCCCCCCCCCCCATGCAGCTCCCCGGGGGCAGGTGGGCTTTGTGCGCGTCCTTCCCCCCCCCCCCCCCCCCCCCCGCAAAGGGGAAATTTGCCGATTCCCCAGCATTTTGCCACCCAGCTGGCGAGCTGGGTTTTGGGGTGTCCCCATCCCCCCCCCCCCCGGTGGGATTAAAGGGGTTAAACCACGCACGGCCGACGGGGAAATGGGGAGAAAACTTGGGGGGGGGGGGGGGTGAGGATGAGGAGGAGCGGGGCTACGGAGCAGCCGGATTGCGGCGTCCCGCTAAGCCGAGGGATTAACGCCGGGGCCGGACGGGTCACGGCCACCACGCCTGGCTGAAGGACGCCAGGAGCCCGCGCCCCAACCGGGGCCTGAACTGGTGCTCCCAGTGCTCCCAGCACCCCGCAGGATACGGCCCTGCCCCGCTGTGGGGAGGCTCCGCAGGGGATGCTCGAGCCCGGAGCATCCCTGGGGGGCTCGGCAGCACCTCGCTGTGCCCAGCGCCACCCCGGCAGCACGGGGGGTTGCCCCGGGGGACCCCCATCCGCAGCGTGTGCCCCCCCCCCGGCCCCCCCAAACTCTGCTCTCCCTCCAGCAGGAGCCCAGCGAAGCCCCGACCCCCAAGAGACCCCGCGGACGGCCGAAGGGCAGTAAAAACAAGGCCACCCCGAAAGGCAGGGTAGGTAGCCGGGAGCGCCGACGGCGCCGTTTTGGGCTCAATCAGTGACAATTCGGGGCAGACCTGCAGCCCTGGGGAGGGGGCGGCTGCCAGAGCTGGCAGCCGGGGAGGGAGGGGAGGAAGAGCCGGGGCGTGCGCGCCGCCACCAACCTGTTTGCAAAACGCGACTCATTTCCTGCACCCCGCCGTGAGTCACGGGGCTGGGACCCGGGGCCGGGGGTGGCGTGGGGGGGCTCGGCTGCAGCCCCCACAGTACCTGGGTCCGGCCCCGGGGGATGCCACTGGGGTGACGAATTTGGCAGCCGAGGGAGGAAGGATGGGAGGAAGCCCCAGCGGTGGGGGTGGCACCGTCCCGGCCCCAGCCTGACCCAAATTTCTGTTTTATTCTCCTCCCCCCCCCCCCCCCCCCCCCATGCTCAGAAAGCTGCAGTCACACCAGGGAGAAAACCTCGAGGCCGACCCAAAAAATCGGTGAGTGGGCTTCTCCCTCCCCTCCTCTTCCTCACCTTCCTCACGGGCCCAATCCTGGCAGGATGCTGGGCACCGGGGGGGCGGGGGGGGGCACAACCACCCCGCTCACTGCGCAGGACCCCCCGCGTCCCAGTAAGCACGGAGAAGATGCTGGGGGGCCGGAGGTGGGGACAGGGCATGGCACGGGGCATGGCACAGGCCAGACCCCAGACCCGTGCGTGGCGTGGCGTTCCTGCGGCAAATTCCTATTTTGTTTTTTCCTCCCATTTTTTTGCCCTCTCCCCCCCCCCCCCGCTGCCACCCCCACGCATCCCCCCGGGAGCTGGGAGCAATTTCCCTGCACGTCCCCGCCCCGGGAGGCAGCGCTACCCACGAGCTGGGGGGTTTTGCCCCTTTTCCCTCTTAATTTCTCCTGGGGGGGGCACATGCAGGGTGAGGGGTGGAGGACGATGGGCTGCAAAAACCCAAACCGGGGGAAATTAGGGCGGGGGGGGGGGTGGCGTTGCTTGCAAAACCTGGCCACGTCCCCAGCTGTCCTGCATCCCCCCTCATCGCAGCACCGGGATTTTTTTTTTGGGGGGGGGGGAACGGGACACGGTTGGAGCGATGCCGTGCCCGGGGACGCCGTGTCCAGCCCCGGCAGCCGCCGGCCGCGTTTTTATGAATGAAGCGGGAGGAAGCGGGGGCTGGCGCTGAGTCACGCTCACGCTCGGCCCTGAGTCACCGCCGCGTGCGGGGCCGTGCTGCTGGCGGCCGCGCTGCACGGCCCCCCCCTGTCCCCTCCCATCCCGTCCCGTCCTGTCCCATCCCATCCTGTCCCATTCCATCCCATCCGCTCCCATCCCGTCCTGTCTCATTCCGTGCCGTCCCGTCCCATCGTCCCGTCCTGTCCCATCCCATCCCGTCCTATCATCCCGTCCCCTCCCATCCCGTCCCATCCCATCCCATCTCGTACCATCCCATCAGCCCATCCCATCCCGTCCCATCCCATCCCATTGTCCCGTCCTATCAGCCCGTCCCGTCCCATTTTATCCCGTCCCATCTCATCCCGTCCCATCCTATCAGCCCGTCCCCTCCTGTCCCACTTTATCCCATCCCGTCCCATCTCATCCCGTCCCATCCTATCAGCCCGTCCCCTCCCGTCCCCTCCTGTCCTATTCTATCCCATCCCGTTCCATCCCGTCCCATCCCATTGTCCCGTCCTATCAGCCCGTCCCCTCCCGTCCCATTTTATCCCATCCTGTCCCATCCCATCCCATCCCATCCTATCAGCCCGTCCCCTCCCATCCCATTTTATCCCATTCCATCCCATTCCATCCCGTCCCGTCCTATCAGCCCGTCCGCTCCCGTCCCATTCCATCCCATTCCATCCCATCCTGTCCCATCCCATCCCGTCCCGTCCGCACCCCGCTGCTGGCACCAGGGCATGTGCCCCCTGCACGAGGGGCGCGAGGAGCAGCCCGGTGTCCCCCCCCCGTGCCGACCGCCCCCCCTTTGCCTTGCAGCAGCAGGACGAGGAGGAGGTGAACATTTCCCAGGAGTCGTCCGAGGAGGAGCAGTGACCCCCCCCCCGAACCGGCGCTACCTCATCGCCCCGCGGGACCCCCCCCGCCCCCCCCCCCCCACCTTTGGCCAGCCTGGGACCCGAGGGAGAGGGACGGGGGAAAAAAAACCCCAACGCGGCGCCCCGGCTTCTTCCTCCTCCCTGCTCCGCTCCTCGCTCGCCCCCCCGCCACCAGCAGCGTTGGCCGGGGGGGGGGGGGGGCTCAGCCCCACAGCCTGGGAAAAAGGGGTTGGGGGGCTCAGCCCCCCCCCCCCCCAGCGCCGCGTTTCGGGGCGGCCCCGCTAACCGAGGGGGTGTCGGTGGGGCTGGAAACCCGCAGCCTTTGCTGTCCCCCCCCCGCCTCCTCCCCAAATTTAGCGATTTCAGCCCCCCCCCCAAAGCAGGTGCCGGCTGTCCCCCAGCACCGGCTTTGCCCCGGGTCTTCTGCAGGGATGGGGCGGGGTGGGGGGTGGGGCATCAAAGGCCAAAAAAAAAATATATATATATACAAAAAACACCCCAAAACGCCCCCAGACCTGGCCCGGGCTGCGCCCCCCCCCACCCCAAATCCCCCCCCCCGGGTGATTGCACTGTGCGCGGGAGAGCGGCTCCGCAGCGATGCTGGGGGGGGGGGGACGACGACTCAGCCCCCATTGCCCCCCCCCCCCAGCCCCGGGTGGCCTTTTCCTGATAGGTTCTGGTTAAGTTTTTAATTTTTTTTTTTTTAGTCCTTTTTTGTTTTTTTCGGTGTTTTTTGGCGGTTCTCCTCTCGTTCACAACTACCTCTGGATATTTAAGTTCCACTCTCAGCTCACAGACGTGCTGCTGCTGCGCCGCCTGCGGGGCTGCCGGGGCCTCCCCCGCTTGGTTTTTGGGGTTTTCCTTTTTTTTTTTGGGGGTGTCGCTGGAGGAGGGGCGGGGGGGTTCTCCCCCAGGTTCGGCTCTTTATTTTTTCGGTGTTTTTTTCCTTTTCGTTTTTCTACTGTTTATGTTAAGGTTCAGGTCGCTCTGCCGCTCCCAGGGACAGAGCCGGCAGGGTGCCGGGGCAGGGATTTGGGGTCCCCCCCCCCCAGCCGTGACCCCACAGCGGGACCGGGGCCGGTGGCGGGTTTTGGGGCGCTCCCGGCAGGGAGAGAACTGGCGTGTGTGTGTGTGTGCGGGGGGGGGGGGAAGGGGGTGTCGTTGTTTTTAATTTTTATTTTTCGGTCCGCCGTTGACGACCTTTTGGGTTCCTATTTGCAGTTACTTGAATAAAACATTTTATGGACGTTCGGTGCTGCGGAGGGGGTCAGCCCCCGGGGGGGGGGGGGGGGCTGCAATGGGGTCGGCACCCGGGGGGGGGGGGGTACAAAGGAGCGGGATTTGCCCTGGGGAAAGCAGCAGCACCGCCTTTATTGCAAAGAAACCCGTTTATTTGCCCCTGGGGGGGGGTGTCCTGCCCCCCCCCCTCCCCGTGTCCCTGCGAACGGGGCCGCCCGGAGCCCCCCCACCCCCGGGGCTGTGCCCCCCGCATCCCATTCCCAGTGCATTTAAGGGGGCTTTTTTTTTTTTGGGGGGGGGGGGGGGCGTTTTTTTCCAACGAAAACCAGCCAAAAAAAGGTGCGTGAAGGTGGGAGCTGCCCCCGCCGCCATCGCCCCCGCTGCCGTTGTGCCCCCGCCGTCCTCCGGTGCCTCCAGCGTTGGGCGGGGGGGGGCGGCAGGATCCGGCCCCCGCCCCGTGGGCAGCATCAGGCCTTCCACTGCCCGCGGCCCCCCCAGCCGGGCACCACCTGCAACGGACAGGGAGGGGGTCCGTCCCCCCCCCAAAAGAAAAGTGAGCGCCGCCGGCTGCTGACTCAAGGAAAGAAAGTAGGGTCGACGGCCCCAAAAAGGGCGTTTTTGGCCCCGAAACGCTCACCCGGGGGTCTTGGGCCTCCACCAGCAGCTCCTGCTCGGCCTCGTGCAGCTCCTCGGCGGGGTCGTAGCTGTACATGGGCAGCAGGCGGTGCCGCAGCCGCTCGGCCCTGCCGCGGGGACGGGTGCTGAGCGGGGACGGGGTGCTGGGGGGGGGGGGGGGGGGGGGTCAGGGTGTGCCCCCCCCCCCCCGCCCAGCCCCACAACCCCAATAATTTGGGGCGAAACCGGGCCCGGGCCCCGCGCTCACCTCCGCTTCTTCTGGACGTACATCACCTGCGGGGAGCGGGACGTCAGATGGGGGGGGGACACGGGTGGGGGCCCCCCCCTCACCCCAGGACCCCCCCCTCACCCCAGGACCCCCCCCCCCAGTACTCACCGCGGCCACGACGGCGCCCAGGAGGGTGAGGAAGACGAAGGGGCCCAGCACGGAGCCCACCAGCGAGTCGCCCGTACTGGGAGCGCTGGGAGCGCTGGGAGCCGTCGCGTTGTTGCTCATGGCCGGGCTGGGGGCGCAGGGGGGGCTGCTGCCGGCATGGGGGGGGGGGGTTGGGGGGGGGCACCCAAGGGTGCTAGCGCCCAGCTGCCTGCCCTTGGGGGGGGAGGGGGTGGGGGAGGGAGCTCCCCAGGCGGGGCCCTGTGGGAGGAATTGGGGGGGGGTGAGCGGGGGGGGGGGGGGGCTGCAGCACCCAGGGCTGTGCTCCCCCCCCCCCCCCCGGCGCGCCCCCCCCATATGTGGCCATGCGCTGCTGATCCCAACCCCAAATCCCCCACAAAGTGGGGCAGTGCGTTGCAGAACCGCCCCCCCCCACGTGAAAAGAGCCCCCCCGCCGTGCACCGCACCCCCAGCACTGCCCGTGCATCGCACCCCGTGTGCCCTGCAACCCCCCCCCGCCCCCCCGAGCATTGTAACCCCTCCCCCCAGAGCACTGCAACCCCCCCGTGCATTGCACCCCATGCACATTGCACCCCCCCCCCCCCCATGCACTGAACCCCCCCCGAGCATTGCAACCCCCCCGTGCACTGCACACCCCCCCCGGGGCATTGCACAGGGCCCCCCCCCCGTGGATCGCACACAACCTCCCCCGTGCTCAGCACCCCCAAGCATTGCTCCCCCCCCCGTGCATTGCACATCCCCCCCCCCGCACTCCCCTGTGCATTGCGCCCCCCCCGTGCTCAGCACCCCCCAGCATTGCCTCCCCCTTGCACTGCACCCCCCCCGCGCATTGCCCCCCCCCGTGCATTGCCCCCCCCCCGTGCTCAGCACCCCCCCCAGCATCGCCCCCCCCCGTGCTTTGCCCCCCCCCGTGCTCAGCACCCCCCAGCATTGCCTCCCCCTTGCACTGCACCCCCCCCGCGCATTGCCCCCCCCCGTGCATTGCCCCCCCCCCGTGCTCAGCACCCCCCCCAGCATCGCCCCCCCCCGCGCATTGCCCCCCCCGTGCTCAGCACCCCCCCAGCATCGCCCCCTCCCCCCCGCCCCCCCCCCGCCCTGCGCCCCCCCGCGCGCGGCCCGGCCCCGCCCCTCCCCACCTGCGCGCGCCGCCCGCACCCGGAACCCGCGCGGCGCGTGACGGCGAGGGGCGGGGCCTGGGCTGGGGGCGGGGCCTGGGCTGGGGGCGGGGCCTGAGCTGGGGGCGGGGCCTGGGCTGGGGGCGGGGCCTTGTGTGGGCGGGGCTTGGGGAGGGGCGGGGCTTGGGGAGGGGGCGGGGCTTGGGGAGGGGGCGGGGCCCGGGGCGCGGGGCCGGTAGGGGGCGGCAGAGACCGGGCACGGGGGGGGGGGGAGGGGGGGAAGGGGGAAAATGGGGAAAGAAACGGGAAAAAGGGGAAAGGGGAAAAAGGGAAATGAAAGGGAATTGAGAGGGAAAGTGGATAGAGAGGGGAAAAGGGGGGGAGGAAAAAAGGGGGAAAAGGGGGAAAAAAGGGGAAAAAAGGGGGAAAAAGGGGAAAAAAGGGGAAAAAGGGGAAAAAAGGGGAATAAAAAGGGGAATAAAAAGGGGGAATAAAGGGGGAATAAAGGGGGAATAAAGGGGGAATAAAGGGGGAATAAAGGGGGGAATAAAGGGGGGAAAGGGAAGGGGATAAAGAGGGAACAAGGGAAAGGAAATAAAAAAGGAAAAAATAAGGAAAGGGGAAATAAAAAGGAAATAAGGGAAAAGAAAAAAAAGAAAAGGGAAAGGAATAAAAAAGGGCCCCTACGGAGAAGGAAATTAAAAAATAAGGGGAGATGAAAAGGAAGCGGGATTTAAAAGGGAAAGGGAACAAAAGGGAAATAAAAGGAGACGGGAAGTTTTAAAAGGAAATGACATGGAAATGCGGGGAAAGGGGCGAGAGGGGAAGGGGCACGGGGCGAGGACGGACGCGGGCTGGGGGGGGACACAGCGGCTGCAGGCGGCGGGGAATGGACGGACGGACAGACGGACAGACAGACAGACGGACGGACAGACAGACGGACGGACGGACGGACAGACAGACGGACGGACGGACGCGCAGGTGCCCCATGGACGGACAGAGGCCACCGGGTGCGGGTGGCAGGTGGGGGGGACACGGCGGCAGGGCCCCCCGCAGCCCCCCGGGGAAGGCCGGGCCCTGATCCCGCCGTGCTCCTAATCCGCTTTGGGGCCGGGAGCAGATGGGCCCGTAAATAGGTCGGGGGGGGGGAACGGGGGGGGGGACAGGGGGAGCCCCGCAGGGACAGGGACGGCCCCCGGGGTGCTGACGCCACCCCTGGGACACCCTCACCTGGGCTGGGTGCGGGTGGGGGGGCACCAAAGCGCTTTGCTGCAGCGGGAAGGGGTCGCGGGGGCTCGTCCCCGTGTCCCCTTGGCCCTACGGACCCCAATGGTGCTGGCGATCCTGGTGCCCACAGCATCCCCCGTGGCCCTGCTGCGTCCCCGGGGGGGTCCCAAAGCCCCTGGAGGTGCCCAGAGCAAAGGGGCCAGGGTGGGAAGCTGAGCACTGGGGACGCCACCACCCCAAAACCCTGCTGCGGAGCCCACCCATTGCACCCACCCTGCCCCAAATCCCTCCCGGCCCCATCCAGCCCCAGGGGGGGTCCTGGGCTTGGGGGGATCCCAGCCCTGCTTTGGTTTCGTGTCCCAAAAGGAACAAAACCCCACCCAGGCCGGGTGAGAGGACCAGGCGCAGCCCTGGGCAGCACGAGCTGGGTTTTCCTGCCCCAAGGCACCAGCAGGGAGCAGTCCCCCAGCTGGGGAGAAACGGGGACATCCAAGGACCCGCGGGCCCCGCTCCGGCCCCATGCAGCAGCCCCCGAGCATCCCCCCCGGGGAAGACACCGCGTGTCCCGGGAGCCAAAAATACCCCGAGCCTGACCCCCGGGACTGGGGAACGCTGTCCGAGGACCCTGCTTTGGTGGGGTGGCTGCGCACACACGTGTGGGGCACAAGCACCCCGGGTATTTTTAAGAACGGGGTCCCCGTCAGCTTGTTTTGGGTTTCCTTGGCCGAGGTTGGTGGCTCAGAGCGTGTACCCCCCACCTCCAGCCTGATGCTCCTGGTGCCGGGGAGCCCCCAGGGCGCTCCAGGAGCCGCTGGGTTTGATATTTGGAAATTAATTAATTTGGATATTTTGGAAATGAATGGCTCGTTTCCACCTCCGTTTGAAGAGCTGCCTACCACCTCTCCCCACGGTGCCGGGCACGGCCTGAGGCAGGAGAGGCAGCTGAGGGGGGATTCCTTCCCTAAAATGCAGACCCATCACTCCCAGGACCTCGATGCCCATCGTGGCCACGAGGTGCTAAGCAGGAGCCACGAGCCCGCTGAGCACACGGCGGAAGGAGGAGCAGCAGCGGGGTGGGCTCGGGAGGCTGCCGGTGCTCCCCGTGCCGCCAGCACCCAGCCCGTCCCTCGGCTCGAAGCAAAGGGCTGTTCCCACACCAAGGGCGAGGGCTGGACACGAAGCAGCGTAAGCGGCTTCTGAGAGCTCAGACAATTTCTGGGCCGCAGTTCAGGGCTGGAAATACCCAAACGGGACCGTGCCGAGCCCTACACGTCACCCCGGTTCTCCAGCACAATCCCCTCTGTGCGCAGCCTGAGGTTGAGCAGGGCTCCCCCGTCTGTGACGAGCCTCTGAAACGCCCTTCTGCAGCCTGCAGGCGTCCCAAGGCACCCGAGGAAGGGCTTCCTCCCCCGGTGACGCCCCGCTGCCCAAACCCCAAACCCACCACGTTACCGCGGAGGTTAACGGCGCCGCGACGAAGAGAGACCAGGCAGCGGTGCGAAATACCGGCGTGTTTATTGGGTGGCACTAGGTTACAGCCTGTGCTCCTGTCAAACTCCCTCCGTTTGTTCGATTAACTTTTGTTTTTTTTTTTCCTTTTTCTTCTCAGGACAGCAACGGGCTCCCCTCGGCCGCGGCTCAGAGGACGGCGGCTGCAGGAGGGACGGAGCCGAGCTCTCGGATGCGCCCGGCCGAGATGGGCGCCGTCGGCACAGCTGCACGGGGACCACGGCGGCTTCCATCAGCTCAAATCAGGCTCGAAACGCACCGAGCTCCACCTCAGAAGCGGGACAGGGGTTGTAACGATGCCACGGCTGAACGAGGAGTGGAAAGAGAGCCCTCCGCTCGCTCTGGAGGCACCACGGGTCAAAATGCTGCAGGTTTGTGCTGAGCTCGGCAGCCAAGACCGAGCCAGAGCTGCGTTATTCGTGGGCTCGAACCACGATGGGACCCTCAGAGAGAACCAGACGAGTTTTTTGCTAACGAACTTCACTCGGAACAAGTGTGTCCTAAGTAAGAGCAACGCCAAGTCGGTAAGAAAGAGGAAAACCATCAGCTGAAGTGCCGGGTTTCCACAGTGCCCTTGCAGTTGTAAAGTGTTTTTTTTTTTTGCAAACCATTTTAACTTACAAAACCATTAACTTTACCAGACTGGAAACACAACGCACGGGAGTGAGGAACAAAAAGTCTGCGGGCAGAAAAACAAAACAAGTGATGGGATCTCGGTTAGGTGAGGAATGAGAAGTCCACGAGTTATGCTCAGGCTCGCTGGCACCCGCCCCGTGCTGCCCGTACAGCGCCGTGCCCCCGATCTCCGTCCCGTCCCCAGGCTCCCAGCAGGTCGGGGACGCGGCTCCCTCAGCCCGGGGTACCGCCGGGACGTGGTGGTGCAGAGCTCGTGGGGAGACCGAGCAGGAAACGCGGGGTGATGGCTCCAAAAACCACAACCCGGGGCGCAGAAGGAGGTCAGTGAGCGCGCTTGGGCCTCCCGAGCTTCACTCCTGAGGCAACCCCGGAGCCGATTTCTCGGGCGTAACTTCGAAATTCTCACTTTCCCAACAACAAAGCGAAACGAAACAGAAAGGAAGAAAAAGCACTGCCAGCTAGCACCAAAAAGAGATCACATAAATCCCCTCAAATACGTCTTCAGTCCAGTTAAGTGCTCCTTTCCACCCATCTACACCTCTCGTTAATTATGTACAGACCTCAGGACGAACTAGCGACAAAACCCCACTCGTGGCCACACGCCGCCTTCCCCCACTGCGGCCCCAGCTGGGTTCAGGTTCATTGCAGCACCGAGAAAAGGGAGCAGCGCGCGCGCAGACGTCTGTATGTACACGTTACACACGTCGCAGCGTGAGCCCGGGGCGAGCGCAGCAGGAGCGGGGCCGCCGCGTCCCGAAGGCCCGGTGTAACCACTAGATGATGCCATCCTATTGAGCAGGGAGAACAGGGCCAGGAGAGAAAAGCCATTTAGCGGCAGGACCACGGCAGCTGGCGGATGATCAGAGTTTTTAGATAACTGCTGTAAGGCAGGAGTCCCTCAAACCTTCTCCCTTCCGAGCCCACCCAGGTGTGACCGTGTAAGGTGCCAGCGAGCACCCTGAACCCCAGGACCGCGCCGGCACGGCGAACACCTCGAGACGTGCTGTGCAGTGAGGATCCGGCCAGGAAACCCGCACACTGTTCTAGAATAACACCCCAAAAATCCCAAACCAACAACGTTCAACCCCCCCACCGATCCCGTTTCTGCACGTTGCCCTCCCCTGCGAGGCGCAGGGTGTCGGCCAGCACGCCGAAAGCCGCCGCACGGGGAGCGAACCCCGCGGGTCCCTGCTGCAGGGAGAGCAGCCCCAGCAACCCGACCGGCTCCGGCGATCCCCTTGTTTTTAGGACAGTCAGCTCGGCGCGGAGATGGGGAAGCAGTTGTGCCTCCCGCCGTGCCTGGCAGCTCCCGCAGCAGCCGAGTTCGGAGCCGTGCCCGGTCACAGCGACCAGGCACCCGCGGCAACCTCGCCCGGTGGCGTAAGTCTGGATAAAAGAGACCAGAGCCGTGTCACCCCCGTCTCCGCTGAGCATCCCCGCCAGCCGCGGCTTGCCCACCAGGTCAGTTTTCAAACCCTCCTTCCACGAGCTCCCGGATCACCCTCACCTCCTGCGATGCACTGCATGGGTACAAACACCGCGCTGGCTGAAAAACCCTGAAACGCACCTGGGTAAAGTAAAACGGTTTTGGGAAACGATCGGTTCAAGCTGTTACAACGGGGGGAAAAACACTCGATCAGTGCAGCACCAAATGTTTTTGCTCTTCTGAAGCAACCGGCGTGTTGCGAAACGGGGAACCAATTTTCTGCGGGGAAAACTCGAGGCAGGAGCCTGAAGCGCCTGCTACAACCGGGGAGGAAACTGAGGATTCCTGACATTCCCTGCCCACATTTTCAGCCACCGAATACTTTGTGTCTGCACAAGGGAAAAAGCAACACTCCAGCAGATTCCGATCCCTTTTAATTCTTTACAGAGCTTGCTTTAAGGCGCGTTCAAGACCACACGGAGCCGAACTGCCGTCAACAGAAGCCCGGCTGTGCGGCGCGCGCAACGTCCAGCTGCCTCGCGTGAAGCTGCTGGGGGTGTTTTTGGTGTTTTAAAGGCAGCTCCTTTCCCTTTCCAGCCCCCAAAGCAGGGCTCTTACCTTCCCCTACAGCACGCGAGCGCAGGCCGGCGTTGCCCCGGCACCACGACTCCTGCTCCCTCGCTCCCGGCACCGCTCGGCGTTTCCACCCTGCAGCCCGCGCTGCTGAGCTGGGGTCAAATCAGTTTAAGAAGGAACCGTGGCCGTGGCCCCCCCGAGCGGAAGAACAAGGGAACAGATCCCAAAGGGTGCGTTTAAAAGAGCAAAAAGGCAGCGCAAACGTACGCCTGCCTGTCCTGTGCCGCAGCTCTACGGCAAAGCGAGTTGTGAGGTTTTAGCTGAGAGTTGCGAGGTTTTAGCAGCTTTTAAATGACTCCTTGCAAAGCACCCCTCCGCTACAGCCCTGTCCCCTTCCAATAGGTTTTAATTACTGGTTCGTGGAGTTTACCAGTAACACCAGCCTACTTCAGCTCTGTTTCAAAGCATCACGTGAAAAGCAGGCAGTTCCTCGTCCCGACTTCTGATTTATCTCCTTACGGGTAACTCAGCTGCCTCACACTGACCAAGCAACCTATTCCCGACACCCTGCCTTTGATGGATTCATCTCAAGGCATTTCGGCTGTAAAATCACACCCAGAAGTTAAACGTCTGAAATCACGAGCGAGCGGCACTTGCCCTACCTGATGCTCGTGGCAGAGCAACTGGTGAGGAAGTCTGCTGCCACATCCCGCGTTAGTCGCCACCGCGTCAGTCCTAAGGAGCATCTAAAATTCAAAGCATTGCGAACTGGGGAAAAGTACCGATTTTTTAGAGGAAAGCAGCCTGGGCTTGCTGCGCCCCGGCACCGCAGCTCTGGTAGGAAGCAGAAACACCGCAGGGCCAAAGGAGGCGCGAGCCTCCCCCGGGGGCTTTACGGCACCGCGTTGCTCCATCTCCACCAAACCACTGTCTGAAATCGCACAGCCCGTCTTCGTGAAGAAACCAAAGGACATCTTTGTGAAGCGACCGGTACTTTAACAGCGCTGAGTGCCGGTTTCAGGAACAGCGGAGGAACACCCTTGTTTAACTCTTTTTGGGGCACCTCCGAGGAGGATCTGCTACCCCCGAGCCCGGCGGCGCCTCGCTCCCCGGTTTTGTCGCCGTTGCCTCGAGCCTCTCGTAGCCAGTCGTGAACGTCAGCACGTGCAGCTGCGCGGCACACCTCCTGAACGCCATGGAAAAGCATCACCAAGTAGAAAATAGCGTTATGTTAACTGAAAAAAAAAGCTTTTTCCTTTTCCAACATACCTCCCGCTGGGGCTTTCCAAAGGCAAGTCCAATTTGAAACCCAAAAACCACCTTAAAGTAACAACAAGGGCAGCACAGTCCGTCTGCTGCCACCCCATTTCCAATCTGACGTTAACCAGCGCGCAGAAATCCCTGCTCCACCACACCAAAAACGTATTTGAAAGATCTCCTAGAGCTGGACACGTGGTTTCAGCTCCACTCCACTGAATTACGCTCGGTACTTCCCCAGAGGGACGTCCACCTGCCTCTCGAGTTTTAACCCTCAGCTAAAATCAGCCGGGAGGTGGGGACCTGGCAAAGAGCTGCCGGAAGAAATCAAGCAGCGCTCGCTGCAGGCGTTATTCGCCCGGGGGTGTCATCCTTTTTCTCCTGCTCCTGTGTTGGAGTCAACCAAAAAGAATCAACGCCAGCAGAGCAGCTATCCAGCATCGGTTTCAACCACCAGCTAATGTTTTACTGCTGCAGCAGTGATCCAGGCTCGCCTGTCAAACGCGTCCAAGGACGGAGATCCAGGTTTCTGTTTGCGTTTTGAGGTTTAAAAGATAATCACGCTAAGCAGTGGCGTCTAAGTGCCAAATGCACTTCCCTTCTCCATTAAGGTCTCAAATACGTTTAAAAATCCAGATGGCAGGATGCAAGTCCCCTGTGCTTGGATTTAATCTCGACAATACCAGAGGAAACGAATCAACATTGAAGGGTGGGGACGGCCCCGAGAGCTTCTCTGCGGCAAGCAGCACGCCTCCCTCTGCCCCCTGCTTTACCACCCACCTGGCAACCTGAGGTTACCCTTCAGCGCACAGAGAAATCCAGTATCGAGTGTTTCAGGAGCCAGTAACTTTCTCCACGTGCCAAAGGCAGTGTCCTCGCACGTGCGTGGACACAGGTACAGCACAAGGAGCAGCAAGGGAAAAAGGAATCTTCTTTGTGACTTTACCCCCCGAGAAGCTGCAGAGGACACTGGAGGCTTCGTTTCCATCAGGCCCCCGGTGTGCCAAGAGATAATTAACGGAAGCCACTCTGAGCTGGAGCCTGTGCACCACGAGGAGGGCTGGCACTGACCTCGCAACTGAGCTCAGAAAAGACGAGCACACCCGACGTGCAGCGGCAGGGAGACTCGCTGAGCTGGCTGCAGACTTGCCGGACGTCGGACGGAAGCATCGGCGTTCCTCTGCTCCGGTTAGACACCACCTAGGAACACGCCAGGACCGAGTGGGATCGATGCTATGCTGAAAGCCAAAGAATATTATTCACGAGCAGGAGCTGGGACACACCGTAACGCTCGGTGCAAGGCTAAGTCCAGCCACTACTCGCCTCGAGGGAAGAACTCCCCCAGCTCCACCACCAGCACCGGCTCGAGCACTGCTGGAAGCCCGAGCCCGACCCCGCAGCTTTCGCACTGTTGGCTTTTTTAGCAGGCGCCCACGAACTCTGTGGGGTTTCAGCAAGCAGCACCAGCCTCTGTTGCAGAACCAGAGCCCTTCCGTCACCAACACAGGCAGTTTGTTTGTCGGTCCCAAACCAAATCAGCGCGGTTTGGGTAAAATCGCCCTAGCGTGCAGCACTATCGGTTGCTACAGAAGAACCTCAGATGCTGAGGAAGACAGGAATTGGGGTGCCGCAGGCAGATTTAGGTGGAACAGGACTACGGCCCGTTCTGAACTCCACATCTATTGAACAAGAATTATTCCTACCCCAGGAGCTATTTCCAGTTCAGAAGGCATAACCTCAGTCACTCGATGTTACTGTGTTAACAGCATCAATTCATGCCACATTAGAACACTTTCTTGGCACAATTTATTTTTCCGACCCAAACAAATAAGCCATTAGCAAGTCATTAACAATATTCTACCCTAAATTGTCAGTTTAACAGCCCTGTAAAAACATTTTTTTTTTTTTTAGTTTAAAAACAAAAAAAGTGTGCATGCTATTGATATTAAAACTGCAGTTACTCTTTCAGGACTACCAGCTGTTTTGTCGCAAAGCGTTTCCAACATCCTAATCTGTACAGAAAAAGACAAAAACTCAATCGAAGGCAGCAGATGGCTGTGTTAGGTACCACGCGCGGCTCGGTGACAGCGGACTGTTTGAATTTCTCGTACACTTCCAGCTACGATATATTCAAGCCCTTTTGAGAGTTTGGTTCAGACCGATCAGCACAGAGTAAGGAAGCATTGTACATTCGTCTCTAAGTTGAAGTGAACTGAACTGGGGTAATTTAGGCTCGATTCCAGATGCTCCGTCTCAAGCTACTTCTTGAATAATGCCTCTCGGCTTTTTCTTATGCATGGTTTTTCATGTTAGCGATCACTGGCACTGCTTTTGGCCTGGCTACTCCACGCCGATGAAAGCAGGGAGAACAAGAACAGGAACAGAATAGGATCTTAAAATGAACAGCTTCTTGCCAAACCAGCAAGGATACCATTCCCCCTCGTCCCAGGCTCCATGGATATTTCTATCACATTTTCATATGTTAAGCGCTTCTTGGGAAGAGAGAAAAACTCTGGAACAGTGAGTATTTATTAGAATATTTTTTTGTTAAATAAAGAAGGAAAAAAAAAAAGAGTACTGCAGATTTAATTTCACATCTTGGCTATGCTCTGACAAAGGAGAAGTTACTGAGTCCAGCAACTACTTCTTGTCCCAAGCCAGGGATTAATTAATGCCCCTCCCAAAACTTGTACCTGTCCCAACCCACCCCCCAGCCCCCACCCTTCCCATTTTATTTCTCAACTAGACAACACTGTTGGCAAATCAAGACAGCATGAAACTTACATCAATAAAAACAGAACAAAACGAAAGTGAAGTGTGCCAATGCATCAGGGGAACTATCCTATTGAACGGTGTACTTCTCCGACTAGCAATTCTGCTCGGGAGTCAGCTGTACCTGTCACGGAGGGGGAGTTTAAACATTCTGAGCACGCTCCACGGCGCAACTGTAAGTGCTGCAGAACCACAGGACGAGAGACCGAACACCTGAATTTTTTCCCCCCAGGACTCCTTTTTCAGGAATACACATGGTTATCCAGCCAAGGATTCGTGCAGTAACACTCAGCGAGCACAATCCGATGCTTTAGCACAAGTTACGATATCCAGTTCAGCATGGTATAAGGCATGTGGACAAGAAGAGACATCAGCAGAACGCAGCAGGATCAGCAGAACAGCATTGGTGATCGACGCTCCAGTTTGTCAGACTTCGAGCCCGCTCTGAATCCCCGATTCCTACCACAGACAATTAAATTCATTTTCTGTCGCAGTGTTTCTGAGGCTACGTATTTTTGGCCGAGCGTTAAAAGACCAACTCCTTTTGTTTCATTCTGATGTAAAAAGCAGAAACATCGGCGGAAGCTGTAGGAGAAGCAACTGAGCAGCGGGGATGTCTGCAGGTGATCAAAACTCTGCCCTCAACTTCAAGTGTCACTGCACTAAATCGGGGGATACTGAATGAGGAGTAAACTGGCCCAGCCAATAGCACTGTCACAGAACGTGTATTTAAAAAAAAAAAAAACAGAACAAAAGGCAAACAGATTAATTATGAACCTTTCTTTTCAGAAGCAGACCAGGATTAAAAAAATTCCCGCAAAATTAAAACGTTAGATTCTCCACCTAAAAAAAAGTTTATACATATGCGCTGAAAGTGACCACCACGCAGGTCTGAACAGCACCTTACAGTACAGACTAAGACTTAAAGAGCTGATCTCACATTGGAAGTCTTTTAATTAAAAAAAAAAAGTGGCTATGGCTGGGATGACACGAACGGGACACTTCAGAACACAAGGCAGAGGCAAAATTGGCAGCCTCGCTCACCAGGCCATGGAAGCGGTGTAACGGGAAAGGGGCACTTCATGCACAAAATGTATTTTACAAAATACATATCCAAAAAGCAAAAAAGCCAACAAAAAAAAAATCCCACCTTGCACTAAATTGCAGCACTCTTAACACTTGCTCTGCCACAGACTGCTGCCCATGCCTTGTTTGGTAGAGGAGGCATGTGAAAAAGGGGAGGGGGGAGGGAAATCCACGTTTCAGTCTGGTTTTCAAAATCTCTCTCCTAGGGACGTCTTCAGTCATCTGATGTCAGACACAGAGCTCTCAGAGTACGTCGTGGTCATGACTGGAGTGCCGTTGTTTGCCAAACAACCTTGCCTCAAGGTTTCAAAATACGAGGCCTGCACCGGTTTATGATACTGCAGAACTTTTATGGCATCTTCTATCTTAAACCATTCCCTTTTCCTTCCTGCGGGTAGAAAGAAAAATCAGTAGATGCAACAAAACTGTTATTTTCTCTACGCCGATTAGCTTTCGATCACTGTCACACACACTAGCGCTGCAAGAATCGTTTCAGTCTGCAACAAAGCATCAGTTCAAAAGGCACTAGGAAATTCTCTCTCAGTATTCTGTGATCTCAAGGGCCGCCCACTCCAAGCACCGCATCAAAGGCTCCTTTATCCCCGTGACAGGTATCTGTTTGGAGCAGTACATCCACTACCCCATCAGACTGGTATTGCATTTCCTAATTTACTAAAAAAATGTTTTTGTTTTTTCCACTTCTGCCATTCCTGTTCAAGCCAGATACTCGTTTTAGGACAACCCGTGACAACACGCACCAACCACCGCCCAATTTCCAACAATTCCCACATGGCTTCACTATCAGCGGGCAGCACTCATTTCTTACTCTGGCAGTAAAACCATTTCTGAACTCAGCCCCAGGAAAGTGAAGTTACAGGTGCTGCAGTGCTACTGACAAACCCTGCGTGGAACAATAGGTTCGTTTTCATTTAGGAATCTGATTTAAATGCAAAGATTTCAAAAAGAGAACAGGGAACGGTTGATCCACACTGCCCACACGCATTTTCTTCTAGCTTCAGACAGGACAGCTCTTCATGCTCTTTGCCTAGGATCTTACAGCGCAAGAATTAAATCCAGAACTGCTGTAGCGGCAGCTGTACAGCTGCAATGACTTCTCCTGGGCCACAGACCGAAGGCAGCGATTTGACCACAGCTTTTTTCCCCAAGCAACCAAAGGACTGCAGCTTTTCTCGACCACTCTCACAAGGACTCCGGCTCCCCGAAGGACGCCGCGCTGGCGTTTCGTCTGCGTCAAACCAGTTGATGCTAGCAAGCACGAAGGACTTACCAATATTGACAGAGTCCTCCCAGTCTTCCAATACTTCTGTGACAATAAGTACGTAAACATATGTCCTGTGTTTCCTGTCCCGATTCTGGAAGGCAAAGGGGACAGGATAATGATAAGGCTACCAAAAGGGAAAAGGTGACGGCACACGGGGCACAGCGACTACAGGTTGTGCTGCCTGCTGCAGCTGTGATGCTGCCACGCCTGAAGAGGGGTTTCCCTCACAGTACGGTTAGTTCTTAGCTACTAAAAATGGTGCATTTTAAAGGACTGGTTTAAAACATTCATAGGGTCGCAGCCGAAAAGTCTAGCTCCTAATCTGCAAGACAGTACTTGGTAGATGGGTATGGTTATGAATCAGTTCCTCAGCTGGAAAAAAAGCACAGGGAATATTTTTATCTGTTTTACACAACTGAAATAGTGAGATATCACCACCGTGAAGAGTGCTCAAAGTGCCCGGTGCCCCTTGAGGACGCACCTCCCCAGCACTCACGTGTTACCGCGCTCCTAACAGCACACACACACCTCTCCAAATTGCAGAGGCCAGCTTGGTAACCGGCTACTGCAGGTGCTAAAAAACTGAGGGCCACTGCTCTCCACCTGATGGGTGGCTCTTTTTGGCAGCAAGGAAGGTATGAAGGCACTGGAAATACTCGCTGGTGCACTGGATTACCACTAGCAACTCCAAATGAAACTGCAGATGATCAATGCCACTGAAAAGATGAGCATGTTTTTATTTAAACAAGGAGCTTTAAGCTTTTCTTCAAATCCGTTACCTAGCTTACTTCACAACGAGCTGGGCAGTGCCTTGTCCTCCAAGAGGATTTCATACATTAAAACTTTACAACCCCGTCCGCGTCTGAAACTTACCTCAAAAATTCCCACTAATCTTCCTAACGTCCCTTTCACTCCAGCCTACGGAGAGTTCAAAGAGAGAAAAGAAAGGCTTTAGCGACAGCTCAGTACAGATCTCCTCATTTGTTGTGCAGGAGCAGTTCCTTCAGGACAGGAAGCGAACGCTGTAATTCAGTTAATCTGAGAACAACATGGTCACAGGAGAAATGACAAACGTATCGTGAGCTCTAACCACGCAGGCTTTCACAGGACTTCTCTTTTTTTGTATTCGAACCATTTTGGATTTGGTCTGGAGGAGAAAAAAGGGTTTTTTTTTTTGTTTATTTCTTACAAGTTAGTAACATAACCTGAACGACCTCCACAATCTCCTCTAAGGTTAGTCTACGCGTGGATAAAGTTTGGTGTTTCGCAGTTCTACCCATGTAAAATTACAGCTTAAGAAAATAACTTCAGAGCACGTATAAGACATCCCCTTCCACTACCAAAGCAACGTGACAGCTTCGAGGATTTTCAGGGGTGTCGTCCATCCACATCAGCAAACTAAAGCAAGCATAAAACACTTGCAAAGCTGTAAGGTGACCTCCCTAACAGGAACAGGACTCGTTTTGATACTCCGCAAAACGCAGCTACCCATTGAAGGAAGGCTTTTGAATCAAACACAGAGACAAATCAGGAGGAGATCTAAGCAGCAGCTGTGTCTCCTATGTGAGTACTGCCGAGTATCTTCCCTCTTCATCTGATTTGCTGCCACTTTTTAGACATCCACGCGCTGCTGTGGCTCGGTCCCTGTCCTTAAGTGCTGCTTCACTCCTCTGCGCCCTGGTGCCTGCCTCATGCATGAATGCAGAACGCCAGCCCACTCGCCTGCCCCCAGAC